>NC_142499.1:2600093-3800093 GCF_965113065.1 Corylus avellana | reverse complement strand
TGTCAACGACCAGGCTGTCCCTATGTAAGTAAAGGTCCTTGCTTCTTTTCTTTATTACACTGTCAACGACCAGGCTACAACTTTATGCTTTATTTATTTTATTTTTCTTTTGAAATTTAAGAAGGCTGATGGAATTCAATTGTGTTTCCTATTTCAGGATATTAAAGGTCCTTGCTTCTTTTCTTTCTCCTACAGCCTTTGCTCTAGGGTCAATTAACTTTGCTGACTATGAGCGTGCTCAAGTTGGACTTCGTTGGAGCAACATATGGCGGGTATGCTCTGTATCTGGGGTTTTGTGCTACTGCTATTTAGTTTAAACCTTCTTTGTGTGCGTGTCTAACATTTTGAGGAATTGATCTGTATAGGCATCATCTGGAGTGAATTTTGTGGTCTGTCTCCTGATGATGTTGCTTGATGCACTGCTGTATTGTGTGATTGGTCTTTACCTGGATAAGGTATATCTTTAAGCTCTAAATATTTTCTATCAAGATTGTTTAGTTTGCTTTAGTGAATAGTTGTCTTACTGCTTTGTGTGTTTATTTTTAGAAAATATGCATATTGGTATGATGTTTCTGGCATTCTGTGGGTTGCTAGCACGGAAAAAAATGCTAACTTGGAATTTTACGGGAATCCATTTTGTTGTTGGTAGAGTTTTACACATGGATAGATTTCACAGTTCAAATGGTATAAGATTGCTTTATGTTGATGTGGATAAATTGTCCTGTCAAGTTGTCTGGTCTCCTGTGCTAATTTATATAATCAAATTTATATTTTAAAGAGGGTTTCTTGTCCTCTTAATTTTTCTCTTAAGTTTACCATATTGGAGAGATTGGTATTTATTTTCTTATACTATGAGCAGTCACTCTTGGTCTACCGATTATGTTCATAATGACATCAGCTTAAAAAGCTAAGATTTCAAGCCATATGAGGTTGATCAAGGCTTTAGTTTGTTCCAAAATGATAATAATTTGAAGGTGTTAGACCTTTCTTTTTCCCTTAAAAAACTAACAAAAAATATGTGATGTGGTATGTCTTGGTCTAAAGAATGTATATCAAATTATATCAAGCTATCCAAAGGCCATCAGTTGATAAATGTTGACATTTTACTTATAAAAAAAAAAATTGACATTTTATACCAGGAATCTTTCAGATGGGCTCTTATTTTGAACAATTGATAGATTTATTAAGTGATTTTGATTAACTGTTAGTGTTTTCATTATTACTTATCAAAAAAAAAAAAACTGTTAGTGTTGTCATTATTCCATTAGCAGGCTATGGATAAGCCTCTTTACTGTGCCTCCTCTTTCTGCGTTACCTTACATGCAATGAAAATGTTCAAAATTTGTTCATGTAATCAGGTCCTTCCCAGGGAGAATGGACTACGTTATCCATGGCACTTCATATTCCATAGGTGCTTCTGGAAAAAGAAAAGTATTGTTGAACATCATGCTTCCAGTTTAAAAGTTACATTTAGTGATAAGATTTTGAAGAAAAAGGCAAGTTTTTCTGGTAAAGATACTTTTGAACCTGCCGTGGAAGCGATAAGCTTGGACATGAAGCAACAAGAGCTTGATGGCAGGTATATGCACTATAATTTGAATGCGTTAGTGTTACTTATCAAAAAAAAATTTTGAATGCGTTAGTGTTTGTGCATTTAAAATGATACTTTCCTCACATTCTTATTTTGTACACTCCATGTGTATTTGGGTTGTTTACTTTAGAACTTCTCCATAGATTTATTACTAATAAAAAAGGTCTTTTATTCAACCTGTAGATGCATCCAAATTAGGAATCTGCATAAGGTGTATGCTACGAAGAAGGGGAAATGTTGTGCTGTTAACTCGTTGAAGTTGACCTTGTATGAAAATCAGATTCTTGCTCTTCTAGGTGAGTGTATTCTTTATACTTTCTTCATTGTATGTCGATTTCATTTTTTGTTTTTTTAATTGCTTGCCTGATTCCCAATATCCTAATATCCTTATTAATGGTCATAACTCAAGTGTTTTCTCTTTAGTTTGTGATTAATACCTACCATAGGTTATAGGATTGTATTTGTAACTCAACGGTTTATCTTGGTTTCATTTTGTTGTTCTTTCTTTGTTGGAGAAAGAAAGAATAAACCCCATGTTTAGAAGAAACTGTGTTAGTCTGAGGTCTCCAGTTCAAAAGTTGAAGACTAATTGAATCAGATCTACCTGGATCAGAAAAAAGTATGTTAAACTGTCTGCTGATAATGTGTGTGTGTGTGTCTATATATATATATATATATATAAGTAAAGCAAATTTATTAAAAGCGCAAGGGGTGCAACCCCAAGTACACAAGAGAGAACACCCAATAAGATCAAGAAGAACAAGGAAAAAGACCACAAAAATCTGCAAAGTTGAAGGCGTCAAAAAGGGCATTAACAGAGTTCCATTAGAAGAGGGATTTAAGGAATCTTAGCTGTAGATCCGAGCTCGTCTTCTCTCAATCCTGGAAACTTCGAGCATTCCTTTCTCTCCAAATGCACCGCATTAAACAAGAAGAGATTACATTCCAAACAATATTAAGATCATTCCTGACCATGTTGTTTGAGATTTTGACCAATATTATGATTTTGTATGGTTGGTACTTTGTCCATACATGAACTGACTTGTCTCCGTGATCTATCTAGGTCTCTTCCCTGCTTTGCTGCCATAAACTTCAGCATAAGAATTTCATGGTCAGATGGTCACCCTTCTAATGTATCATTCTTAGGATTAATGCCTTCAATCCATTAAACTGCACTAAGATTTTTCACGCTTGACAACATTGTTTGACTCTTATTCTGAGTTTCAACCATTTCTAACATGTTACATGTCCTTTTCAAGAGTGACCCTGTTTAATGCCAGTGAGCTCTAGCTTAAATTGCACCTTCCCCCTTGTAAGAATATGGTGGAGAGTTATAGAGTTGAAGAAAAGGGTGCTCCAAACACTTTTCTCATGGAGAGTATTGTGGCATTCTTCTCAAGTTTCAACGCTTGCGGAATTCCTAGAATTTTGTGTCATTTTCAGTTTAAAGCTTGTTTTGTGGGCTCTTTTGAATATTTCCTGTGTACATGGGTTGCACCCCTTGCGCTTTTAATACATTGATATTATCTATAAAAAAAAAAAAAAAAGAATATGGTGGAGAGTGATCTTGTGTGTTTAAAAATCAATGGGTGTATGTATAAGGTATTAATTAAGAGAAATGCTAGATTGAGAGAAATGCTAGATGTTTCGAGGACTTGTCTAGGAACATTGAGGATCTCACTCACTTTTTCTTGTACACCCTATTCACTTGGACTGCTGGTTGGCTAGCACCCTTAGTGATTAGTTTCCCTGATTTCCTTCTTATGTTCTCTTCTTCTTTTTCTCCCTCTTAGTCGCTCTCTTGTATACTCCCTGTGTACTAGGGTTGCGCCCCTCTGCGTTTTGATAATGCATATTTACTTATCAAAAAAAAAAAAGAAGAGAAGATTCAGCCCCGTTTAATTTTAGCCTAGATAAACTTAGAGCGACTATCCTCATTAAGTCCCTTTTGTCATAAAGAGCATATTCACAGGAAAAAGTCTAGTCATCGGGTGTATGCATAACTCTTTTTTTTGATAAATTATGCTTAACTTACTAGTCAAAAGAGCAAAATAGCTAAACAACTAATACAAGTGTACAATTGAAGTTGATTTTTAAAGTGGCCTGGTTTTTTTTGATAAGTAATGAGAAATATCATTAAAAGTATAAAGTCCCCCTAAGTACACATAAAGTATACAAAAGGAACGCCTAGAAAAAAGAAGCAAGAAGAACAAAATAAAAAAACCTAGCCAAAGAGGCCTGTAAAAGCCCAGAAAGGTTGCTACAATAATACATTACTTTCTAGAGTACATTTGCTTCCCTTTAACATAACGTTTTTTGAAGTAGTCCTTCATAGTCCACACACTCATTGTTCCATAAGAACACCTTATTCATTTGATGACTTCATGGACTTAAATAAGCTTATTGTGTATTAAGTATAATATCACCTTTTGGTTGAGGAAGACAACCTTACTCATCAGCTCCTCAGTTGCTTAAGATTCGCTCTTCAGATTTTTCTTTTCTCCTCATTGTTAAGTAGCTCGGTGGTGCTTATGTACTAGGATACTATGTTAAAGTAGCCAACCCAAAAGCTTCAGCTTGTATGTGGAGAGGCCCATTAAGTACGTATACTTGTACCCAAGCATACATCCATCCGAAGTAGAATTCCTTAACAATACTGGGTGTTGGTCCTTGGAGTTTCTCATAAGGGAAAATTATACTTACCCCCTTCAATCTACCACGTAATTTGCAATGTCCCTCAAATTTTTCAATTTGGTTAATGACAATGTACCTTACTGATCTACTATTAGGATTGCAATGTCCTCTTCCGCCCCTAAAATGAGAAAAATACCCTGCATAAAAAAAAATTGACAAGAAATTCAGAAAAAAGCAAAAAAATCTGAATAGACCAAAGTGATGCCTTTTTTCTGAAATTTTTAATTTTATACAAAGTATTTTTGTCATTTTGGATCACAGAAGGGGCACATTGAGACTCCAATGGTAGATCAATTGGGTATGTTAACAAAATCAAAAGATTGGGAGGACATTGCAAATTGCGTGGTAGCCTTTTTTTTTTGGGAGGGGGGAGATTAAGTTTTTCCCTTCTTATAAAGAAGCAAAAATAAAATTGACAGAAATACCTATGGTTGTGCTTCCTTATCTGCTAGATACTAAATGCATTTGTCTTTACCTACCCCCATTATTAGAAGCTTGCCTATTGCATTTCTTGACATATATCATTACTTTGGTGTGTTGAATTTGGATTTTTGAAGGGCACAATGGAGCTGGAAAAAGTACAACCATTTCAATGCTTGTTGGCCTTCTTCATCCTACTTCAGGAGATGCTACGGTTTTTGGAAAGAATATCATAACAGACATGGTGAGTTTTGTGTTTTTAGATGAGTCGCCTCCACTCTTCTCCCTTTATTCGATGTTTGATGATTTCCCATGCTTAAAACTATTTGCCCATAGAGACAAGGTTTCTGGCAGAGTGGTTAGATGTATTTACATTTGGTTTTGTGGTTGTTTTGCTGTTTGAGTTGGACAATTACCCAAAATTCTTGTAAGAGCATAACAAAAATTAGACACCAATTGTTGGGGTGTTTGACTTGTTAGATACTTCCAAGCAGCTAGCTGTATCTGGATGGTTTGAGCTCCTTTGTAATTAATATTTTTCTTCTTTAATTTGGCCTTATTTGTTCTTTTGCATGGATCACTTAAACATTTACAATTTGAAAATATATGGATTTCATATGCTATATATGAGCTTTGTTTTTGTTTTTTGTTTTTTTGAAATTGTAAAAAAATAAGGTTAAAAGATATCACCTGCATCTGCATAGTTGTGTCCTCGTCTCTGGATTTCAGACGGCTGCCATGCTCTACACCCTCTATATGTCTCAAAACAAGATATTTATGTCTGCTGAAGATCATAGCTGGTAAGGAAACATGGGAATCCTATTAGATTAGTATTACAATATTCTTAGACACCTGATTTTATGACCTGGTTTGATATGAGTGCACAAGTATGCTAAATAAGAAGTCACTTGAGCAGATTTTATTTGTTCACTACATGCAGCTTTGTACATACCCATTGAGTTTGTGTTGCACACAGGCTCTGTAACTATTAAGGAGTCAAACTTGACATGAGAATCTATGAAGCAGTGTTCAAAGAATGGTTTTTTCTTTTTTTCTTTTTTATCTTTTATCTTTGGTTTGATTATACTGCTGAAGCGTCCAATAATAGTTATAACTGGCATGCTCCATTATCTTATCATTTGTATTATTTACTCATTCCAGCAAATGTGTGGTGCTTACACTGTTAATTTTAGGAGTTCACAATTTAAACCATTTACTAGCAATCTATTCTTGTTAATATTTGGTAAAGTTTGCCCTATTCTTTTGGAAGTAGAGTTGAATTTTTGTTTGATCTTGTGATCAATTTGAATCTGTTTTGCAGGATGAGATACGGAAGGGATTAGGTGTGTGCCCTCAAAATGATATTCTTTTTCCAGAATTGACCGTAAGTAAGAAGCATATTTCATTTTCAATTTTCCGTATAGTAACATATTTGAAACTGTAATAGCTTTAAGATGTATTCTTAAGATAGTAACATGAAGTTTTTTTTTTTTTTCAAGTTAGATCCTTGATTGGCAGTTGTTACAGAATGACGAAGCTTGTCCAATAAATTGAATGCTATACATGATCATTAGAAATTGTTTTGCATGTTTAATCTTCTCACTTGTACTAGAAAACAGGCTTCACAATCTTGTATGCCGGATACCTTTTATGCAGAATTCCGGTAGAGTAGATTGAGAAACATCGAACTTTGATTGGAAAAATGGGTTATCTGGGGTACTTCTACGTAGAAACTAAATCTTTTGAGATTAGATCGAATGTGCAAGGCAGAGTCCAATTGGCGGAGAAGAGTCGGGGAAAAACACGAGATGTGATCATGGCATGGCCAACTATCTTCTGGTTAGTGAGTGCATGGGACTATTTGACAAATATTGAGATCATTCGTGACAATTGGAGGACTTTTCGCTTTGGTAGTTTTTCGTATGTGATGCAGCGAAAAAAGAATTCCCACGGCAATTATCTGGAGTTATCGGAATATGGTGGGAAGGGACGGAGAAGTTTTGTGATTATACCGGAGGGGTATGAAGGGAAGGGATGGAAAGATTGCCGTTCGCAATTGCAGAGACTAAAGTTGCATTTTGAGAAGAACAGAGTAGGGGTGATCAATGGGGAGGAGTCGGAGGGAAAGAGCCAAACCAGCAAGGCTCCTAAAGAGACCAAAGAGATGCAACCGAAGAGCGGAGGGACCACAAAGATGTCACCGGTGGGGCCCCAAAATCAGCAGAAGGAACTTCAGAACCGGCGTTCATATTCAGAAGTGGTGGTCGGGGAAAATAGCACGACCGGCACCTCCGGTTCACAGGCAGCCGGTGAGGGGGGGGTGAATAGTCATAAGGAAAGTGCGAAAATTATGGAGTTTACGAACGGGGATCACGCTCAGCAGCAAAAGGAAAGTTTGGCGATACCCACGCTGGAGAATATCACGAGCATTAAGGAAATTCTGCTTTCCTTACAAAAACAGATTTCCAGCTGTTTAGAAAGACTGGAGCAGGGCGGTGGGAACAAGGGGATGGAGATAGGCAGGGGGAATAAGGAAATGGAAATGGGCTGGGGTAATAAGGGGAAGGCGAATCAGCTGGGCCAGAGCAAAGTGGGGAATGGGCTGCAGGAATGGGCCCCAAATGGGGTGAATGCGAATGGGCCTGAGAACACTAAAATGGTTATAGAGCCTGTTGATAAGCCCACAAGGTTGCAGATTATCAACAGGTATCGGAAGATATATGTTCGCCGGTATCCCACTAGAAATCGACGATGGCGCCCAAAACCGGTGAGTGCAATACCGTCGATTGATGACCAGAAGGTGACGCAGGAGCAAGAAAAGGAGGATGTTGACACAGAACACGCCGATGCGAGTGACCACATCTCTCTGCCGGCAATTACAGGTTCGCCGGAGGCTGATCGGAGCGGAACGCATGAGCAACTGACGGAACCTCTTGGCACAGAGCAAGCCGCTGAGAAGGATGGACCATCTGGGCAGACTGAAAATAAGACAGAGACGACCGAAGAAGGGACTAGAGACGGTCCAGACGCTGCCGGTGACGTTTCCATGGTACCAGCGACGGCGACTGGAGATACGACGGCACCAGGGGTGGTGGAGCAGGGGGCGACAGCATCAGACAGAGCCGAAGAGGGGAGCACAGAAATTTTGGGAGTCTCTGGAGTTGTGGGTCAGCCCGAGGATCAGTGTTCGAAAATACCTGACATCACTGGAACTCCTGCCGGAGACTTACCGGCGACAGTTCAGGAAATAGAAGGTGCGAAAATACCCGGGGAGATGAGTTTGGCTATGGAGACATATATGGAGCAGTCTGAAGGAGGGGAAGCTGAAGTTATGGGAGAGGTGAGGGAGCTCGAGCAGTGTTTGGTTGTGGGTGAGGGGGTTGGTGCAGAAATAGAAGGGGTCCGTCTACTCGACGAACTGGGGGGGGAAGAATTATTAGATATTTCACCTCTAGCCATAATGGGAGTGGGAGAAAATACACCGCTGTCTCCGGATTGGGTCCTAGAACGGGTGTTAGAATTTTGCCAAGAATTGGGCCTCAAGTGCGATGGGCATGAGGAGGAGTTACTGGCACTGTTTACTGCCATCGAGAACAATCGAGCAAATGGGCGAAGGGGCACTGGACACCCGGGGATTGCTAAAGTGGGGAATCGAGTTAGTCGGGAATTAAAGCGACTGGAAAACACAGTGAACTATGATGTGAAAGGATCGCGAAACGAGAATGGTAACGGGAGGGTTGGAAAATCTTGTCAATGAAGCCAAAAATAATTTCATGGAATGTGCGAGGTATGAATGAGCCGGAGAAAAGAGCAAAAATTCGGCGGAGACTAAGAGAGTGGAAAGCGGATATTGTGTGTCTACAGGAGACAAAAATGGAGGTTATCAATATGGAGGTGATTCGGAGTGTGTGGGGGTGTAATCATGTTGGGTGGTTGTACTTGAGAGCCATGGGTGCATCTGGAGGTATTTTGTTAATGTGGGATAGACGAGTGGTGGAGAAAGTTGAGGAATGTGTAGGGCATTTTGTAGTAGCCTGTGTCTTCAGAAGTGTCACGGAAAATTTTGAATGGGCTTTTGCGGGTGTGTATGGACCAACTGATGCTAGTATCCGAAGCAATTTTTGGGATGAACTGGGAGGTGTAATGAATGTGTGGGATCGACCGTGGTGTGTGGGAGGGGACTTTAATATCGTGCGCAATCCTGGAGAAAGATTACGGGCTACAAGACAAACACAAGCAATGACCGATTTCGTTGATTTCATCTTTGAGCATGGGCTTATCGACCTTCCAATGGTAGGAGGGCGGATCACATGGTCTAATAGGCGTGCAGGGTCCAGACTTGATAGATTTTTGATCTCTACAGAATGGGAGGAACACTATCCAGATGTATGCCAAAAAAGATTGCCTAGAGTAATATCAGACCACTTTCCAGTGATATTGGAGTGTGGAGCTGGAAGAAGGGGTCGGATACCATTCAGGTTCGAAAACATGTGGTTACAAGCGGAGGGGTTCGTGGAGCAGGTAAAGAATTGGTGGAATTCCTATTCCTTCGAAGGTAATCCTAGTTATGTGCTGGCCAGTAAGTTGAAAGCTTTGAAAGGGGACCTCAAAAAATGGAATGTGGAGATTTTCGGCGACATAGGCAAACGTAAAAAGGAGTTGGAGGAGGTTTTGGGTGGGCTGGACAGAATAATAGAAAGTAGAGAATTAACGGACGAGGAGACGATTCAGCGAGAGGAATGCTCTCAAAACTTAGAGAAGACACTCTTACACGAAGAAATGAGTTGGAGACAGAAATCTAGAGCATTGTGGCTAAAAGAGGGCGATCGGAATTCGAAGTTCTTTCATAGGTTGGCAAACTCACACAAGAGAAATAACACGGTTGCGGCAATGATGGTGGGTGGGCGAAGGACCGAGGATCCGGTAGCTATACAGGAGCACATTGTACATTTTTATAAAGCGTTATACTCTGAGCAGTGTCAGGCGAGACCAACCTCATTATTAGACCCTCTGATGGAACATATTAACTCTATTGAGGAAGGGGAGAGAATGTGGCTGGAGAGAGATTTTGAGGAAGAGGAGATTTGGGCGGTGGTGAGGAATTTGCAGGGTGATAAGGCACCTGGACCGGATGGTTTTACTATGGCGTTTTATCAGAAATGTTGGAAGGTCCTTAAGGAGGATTTGATGGCTGTTTTCAAGGAATTCCATGATAGTGGTAAATTCGAGAAGAGCATTAATGCTACTTTTGTGGCACTTATCCCAAAGAAAGCCGGGGCGGTGGACATAAAGGATTTTCGACCTATTAGCCTGGTAAGCGGAGTGTATAAAATAATCTCAAAGGTGTTGGTTAGCCGGATGAACTCCGTAATGGGGAAGCTTGTATCACAAACCCAAAATGCTTTTATACCAGGCAGGCAAATTTTAGATTTTGTTTTAATGGCGAACGAATGTGTGGATAGTCGGATTCGATCTGGGGAACCTGGTCTTATTTGCAAATTGGATTTGGAGAAGGCTTATGATCATGTCAACGGGGATTTTCTATTATACATGTTGGAGAGATGTGGGTTTGGGGAAAGGTGGAGAGCATGGATTCACCATTGTGTCTCTACTGTACGATTTTCAGTGCTCATTAATGGAACACCGGCAGATTTTTTTGGTAGTTCTCGAGGAGTGAGACAAGGGGATCCTTTGTCACCTCTTTTATTTGTGTTGGTGATGGAGGCTTTTAGTAGGATGATGAAGGCAATGGTGGAGCGAGAGCTTATGGCTGGTTTCTCGGTGGGTTCGCGGTTTGATGAGGTAATGGAAGTGTCGCATTTACTTTTTGCTGATGATACTATTATCTTTTGTGAGCCAAAGGTGGAACAACTTCGGAATTTGCGCTGTTTGTTGTTGTGCTTTGAAGCGGTTGCGGGGTTGAAAATAAATTTAGCAAAGTCGGTGATTGCTCCTATAGGGGTGGTGGAAGATGTAGAAGGATTGGCAAGTATACTTGGATGTGGTGTTGATTCAATACCATTTATATATTTGGGGCTACCTTTGGGGGCTCAGAATAAGGACCCCTCTATATGGAATAAGGTCATAGAGAAGTTGGAGATGAAATTGGCAGGGTGGAAGCGAATGTATCTATCCAAGGGGGGGAGATTAACGTTGATCAAGAGTACGCTATCTAGTATACCCACATACTATTTATCGTTGTTTCAAATTCCAGTGAGTGTGGCGAAACGGATCGAAAAAATACAAAGAGACTTTCTATGGGGAGGTGTCGGAGATGAGTTCAAATTCCATTTGGTCCGTTGGTCCAACATTTGCATGCCTATGGAGGCGGGGGGATTAGGGGTAAAGAATTTGATACAATTTAATCAAGTTTTATTGGGTAAATGGCTGTGGAGATTTGCACATGAAAGAGATACATGGTGGAGGAAATTAGTGGAGACAAAATATGAGGTGATGAGGGGTGATTGGTGTACCAAGGAGGTAGGAGGGTCACATGGGGTGGGATTGTGGAAAAGTATCCGAAGGGGGTGGGATGAGTTTAAGCAACATATACGATTCGAGGTGGGAACCGGATCTCGTGTGTTGTTTTGGCAGGATGTGTGGTGTGGGGAGGCACCTCTGCAGAATTTGTTTCCCGCCTTGTTCAATATTGCATGTGATAAGGAGGTATGGGTAGAGGAGAATATGGAGAGGATAAATGGAGCTATATATTGGAATGTAAGATTTACTCGACCTGTTCATGATTGGGAATTGGAGGAGGTTTCAAGTTTCTTCGAATTGCTGTATTCACAACAGGTAAGGCAAGGTGGGGTAGATAAAATTTGTTGGTTTCCCTCGAAGAGGAAAATTTTTGAGGTGAAGTCTTTCTACAAGGTGAAGTTAAATCCAGGCCCGGTAGATGGTCCGTGGAAGCTTATTTGGAAGAGTAAAGCTCCTCCGAGGGTGGCTTTTTTCGTTTGGACGGCGGTTATGGGAAAAATCTTAACATTGGACAACCTACGAAAAAAGAACATCATTGTGACAGAATGGTGTTGTATGTGCAAGAAGAGTGGTGAATCTATTGATCATCTTTTAGTGCATTGTGAAGTTGCTGTAGAGGTATGGAATATGATACTCCAGCTATTTGGTATAACGTGGGTGATGCCGAGGAGTTTGAAGGAATGTTTGGAAAGTTGGAGAGGGCAAAGGGGAAAGCGATCAGCCGTGCACATTTGGAGGATGGCTCCTTTGTGTGTAATGTGGTCCTTAGGGAGAGAAAGGAATGCGCGGAGCTTTGAGGATCATGAAATGGGCAATACAGCATTGAAGCAAAGGGTGCTACAAACTCTATTCTCTTGGAGGATATTGGGGTCTTCTTCGCAAGCTTCAACGCTTACGGAATTTATAGATTTATGTGCGTCCTTTTCAGTTTAAAGCTCGTGTAGTGGGCTCTATTGTATACTTCCTGTGTACATGGGTTGCGCCCCTTGCGCTTTTTATACAATGACTTTTACTTATCAAAAAAAAAAGATACAGCGTAGGCACTCACTCTCTTAGGTCTTGTGCAGATACATCATAAAATTCAATTTTTCACTTTGCAATGGATATCACCTTGAATGCTTGGTTTTTTTGTTACCACAATGTCAGAAGTAATGAATATACATTACTAGTTGTACCAATCGTTTAAGTTAATAGGAAATGGTGAATTTAATCATTTTAATTTATATTCTAACATAATAGTGTAAGTAATTGCTCTAATGAATCTTAAATCTACCCTTGTCAATAATATTCTATGCTGATTTTCTTGCAGATAATGACTTCCATGATGCTAATAGAACATCTTATATTTTCGATTTTTTAGCTCTAGCTATCTGATCTTTATTGAATGCATTTTCTTTAGTAGCAATGTCTTATTCAATGGTATTATCTAATTAAGTTGCTAGATACTTATATACCCTGGTTTCTAGTTTTGATGAGATGAATTACTCTATCCAGGTGAGAGAGCATTTGGAAATTTTTGCTATATTGAAGGGTGTGAAGGAAGAATTTTTGGAGAGAGTTGTTACAGATATGATTGATGAAGTGAGTTCCTCTTCGCTCTACTAGAGTCTTGCTTGCTTGTGTTAGTTTAGTATTCTCAAATGTTTATTGTTTCCTGTGCGCTTTTTTAACTATCAGGTCTATGACTCCTGGAATTGTTTGATATTTGCTAATGCTAAATGATAGACTGTGAAGGAACGTTTCCCCTTTTATTATGTTTCTCCTTGGTGGATAAAATATAATAGTTAAAGATGTGGTCCCCGACCATTTGAATTGGCACAATATACAACTAAATTGAGCAATCTCATGACTTGTTCCTTTAGATAAAGCCTGGTACAATTTAGAATTTATTTAGAAACTGCGTGACTTGTTCATTTAGATAGAAATGTTTCTGTCCTATAGGTTCTTTCGATGAATTACTTATTTATGTATTTAAAAAAAAAAAAAAAAAAAATCAAAAAACAAAAAACTGAGCTCTCTTGGGAAAATGACGTGTGTTACGCCATAGAGAGGGGGGCTTTGTGGCAATTGGTGGTGGAAGCATATATGAGAGCATGTGGGATGGGTGGTTTAAATTTGTGAGATTTGGGATGGGAGATAGGTCTAAGATTAGGTTTTGGCATGACGTATGGTGCGGAGATCAGACTTTGAAGGAAGCTTTCTCGGTGTCGTTTAATATTGTTTGCTTCAAGGAGGCCTCGGTGGCAGAACATATGCTATTCCTGAATAATACCTGTTAGTGGAACATTACTTTTATCATATCCGTGCATGATTGGGAGTTGGAAATCGTCATTTTGTTCGTTAATCTCTTTTACTCCATTAGGTTCAATCGAGGGTGTGAGGATAGGATCTGTTAGATCCCTTCCAAAAGGCAAACATTTGAGGTCAGATCTTTTTATCATGCGCTTAGCCCCTTGCTGATCTTTCTTTCCCTTGGAAGAGCATTTAGAGAAATAAGGCTCATCCGAGAGTAGCTTTCTTGGTTTGGACAGCAGCATGAGGGAGGATCTTGACCTTGGACAACCTTAGAAAGAGGCACGTTATAGTGATGGATTGGTGTTGCTTGTGCAAGAAGTGCAGAGAATCCTTCAATCATTTTCTGTTCCACTGTGACATAGCTAGAGACTTGTGGGTTTTAGTTTTCTCTCTTTTTGGGATAAAGTGGGTAATGCCCCATTGGGTGGGTGGAGTTATTGG
Organism: Corylus avellana; assembly: GCF_965113065.1. Classification (NCBI taxonomy): domain Eukaryota; kingdom Viridiplantae; phylum Streptophyta; class Magnoliopsida; order Fagales; family Betulaceae; genus Corylus; species Corylus avellana. The sequence continues at coordinate 3,786,172 of NC_142499.1, read as the reverse complement.
CTACTTGGAGAGGCAAGTTTAGTAGTAGTCACTGTAATTTAGAAGTCTGGAGGATGGCTTCCCTTTGCGTGATGTGGTGTATCTGAAGAGAGTACAATTCCAAAATTTGAAGATTATGAGAGAACATTGGTAGAGATAAAAGCTATAATGTTCAAAATTCTTTACGAGTGGATGGTTGCTATCATTAATTCTTGCTTTTCATATTTTTTAGAATTTATGGATTTGCTTTTTTCTTCTCTCTAATTGGGTGTCTATCTTATATACTTTTTGTGTACTCGGATTGCGTCCCACTTTTAATAAGATTAATTTATCCAAAAAAGATGTTCATCCTCTATAACCTCTCTTTTCTGTGGTTATACCTAAATTGGTTTTACTATGAGTTAGATTTCTTTTTCTTTTCTACGTAAACCCTTGCTTTTGTTTGTTATAAAATGATTCAATTATCACAAGAAAACCAAGTTTCCAACTTGTTTGAATGGTCAACATCTTAATGGAAAGTAGAGTACCTGGCAACAGTATATACTGATTGTTCTAGACTCTATAGACATCATACTGTGTAGTATGGACTTTCTATGACATACATGGTCATCATATGGAGTTGATTGAAATTGTAGATCTTAGTATATTTATTTTTGCTGTTTATTCTGCTGGCTTGCTTTATGTTATTTAATCCCCTTATCCGATGTGCTATGATATTTGACTACTGTAAAACATTTGAGTTCGTCCTTTTTTGTTTTTGTTTTTGTTTTTTGTTTTTTTGTTTTTTGTTTTTTGTTTTTTTTTTTGTGATTTCTATGCTTTGGAATTAAGGTAGGATGGTTCTTTTTCTGCTGTTATTATGGCCAGGTGGGTTTGGCTGATAAAACCAGTACAACTGTTAAGGCTCTTTCTGGTGGCATGAAGAGGAAATTGTCTCTTGGAATTGCACTAATCGGAGATAGCAAGGTGGTGAAACAATTTGGTTGCACATTTTTGTTACTTAAGCGTTTACTGAGATGGTTCCTTCTTTTTGTCATTACAGGTTATTATTCTCGATGAACCTACTAGTGGAATGGATCCATACTCAATGCGCTTGACGTGGCAGTTAATAAAAAAAATAAAAAAGGGCAGGATAATATTACTGACAACACACTCGATGGATGAAGCTGATGAACTAGGAGATCGAATAGCTATTATGGCGAATGGTTCATTGAGATGCTGTGGAAGGTATATCCTCTCATAAATAAATTTCTGATCTTCATTTTCTTTTTCTTCTTCTTCTTCCTTGACGTAGTAGGGTGCAAGATAAGAAGATGGCATACTTCAATTTTCCATTGAAGCCCAAGTTTCTTAGACGGAACCAAATAGAAAGCCTCATTATTTCCCCTAGGCATTACTGAATTATGTATGCATTCTTATTGCTATGTAAAATTCATGAGTTATACAGGACAATTAGCATCACATTACTCTTTAACTTTTAGTTCATATGCGATTTCATCAGTGTGTAAGACTCTTGTCTATCAATTGATCCTTATTCATTAGGCCAGTAGGAAATAAGCCAACAAGCATAACTTGCTTTTATTGTCTGTCATCACTTGCAAGATTCATCATAACCAAGTACATCAATTTGAAATTCATCTTAGAAGGAAAGTAGACCTCATCACAACCAGTGGAGGAAATCTAGTTAGCTCAACGACCTTGCTGTAGGCTGTGGAAGGTGAATTGACTAACATTCTATGATAGAAAGTAGTCATTCGTTTTTTTGCCTTCTTACAGGATCTTATATTCTTTTTTGGCTTTATGTTCTTCTTTTTACCTTTAGTGGGGCCTATCTTTGTATATATCTTGTGTACTAGAGTTGCGCTCCTCTTTCCAATTTTCAATGAATTACTTATTTATCAAAAAAAAAAAAAAAAAAAAAAAAAAAGGATCTTATATTCTTTTCACTACATTTTTCACTTTAATGCTTTTGTTTCTCTACAAAAGGAAAGAGATGATGGGAATGTGCTTTTGATCTAGAAGATGACACATTGATATGTCTGTTGTTGAATTGATAAACATGGAGAACTGACAAATTCTTATTCTTAAGAAGTGTGTTGATCAATTTTATTTTACTTATAGGTTATATTATAGTATAATGAAAATTATCTCTTTCTTTCTTTCCTCATTTACTTTGTTGCCAACTATTTTCATATGTAATCATTCTTGAAGGAAATGAAAAAGGAAAAAAAGAAAAGAAAAGAAAAGAAAATAAGAAGCTCCAGTTTAATTGAATATCTTCCTCTTTCTGCTCTTCCCCTTCTTACCATTCCTCGGTACAGTCATTCCGAAAGTCCTTCTGAGGATGATCAAAGCTCTTTGTCAAACTTGAGCCCTTCGAGTTGGCCTCCATTATTGGAATGTAAATGTTGTAACTAATTGAATAATATGTGAAAAAAAAATTCAACACATTGTCTTTGGGTTTATGAAAAGTGTTAAATATCTCTAAAATTCCTTGTTCTGAATGCTCATTATTTCAACAGTTCCCTTTTCTTGAAGCATCAGTATGGGGTTGGTTATACACTAACACTAGTGAAGGTGTGTTCCAATTTTCATTTATTTTCTTCTTCATTCATTGGATGGCTGTTTCCTTATATTTGTTTAGCACTGACATGCTATCTGCTGGCTTTATGTTCTCCTCCTTTCAGTCTGCACCTACTGCCCCAGTAGCTTCTGATATTGTACACCGTCATATTCCATCGGCAACATGTGTGAGTGAGGTACTGCTCTCACTTTATAACTCAAGTAGATAGACCTGATGTTGCTACTGCTGATCTTCCCTTTCACTTGCAGGTTGGAACCGAGATTTCCTTCAAGCTTCCTTTAGCATCTTCATCATCTTTTGAAAGTATGTTTAGGGAAATTGAAAGTTGCATGAGTAGATCAGTTGGTAACTCTGAAACAAGTGGGTGTGAGGACAAAGACTATCTGGGCATTGAAAGTTATGGTATATCTGTAACAACTCTGGAGGAGGTATTCCTGAGAGTTGCAGGATGTGACTATGATGAAGTGGAATGCATTGAGCGTAATGAAGGCTTTCTTTTACCTGATGCTGCGATTTCTCTTGCTTCTCATGATCATGCTCCCAAAAAGTATTTGTATTCAAAACTTCATGGAAATTACAAATGCATTCTTGGGGTCATATCAACCATAGTGGGCAGAGCTTGTGGTTTAATTTTTGCTACAGTTTTGAGTTTCATAAACTTCTTAAGTATGCAGTGCTGTTGCTGTTGTTTCATTTCAAGGTCAACATTTTGGCAACATTCTAGAGCATTATTCATAAAAAGGATGACATCTGCTCGGAGAGACCGGAAAACAATTGTTTTCCAGCTTCTAATTCCTGCAGTCTTCTTGCTTTTTGGACTTTTTTTGCTCAAGCTCAAACCACATCCTGATCAGCGGCCTCTGACCTTTACAACTTCACAATTTAATCCTCTATTACGTGGTGATGGTGGTGGTGGTCCAATTCCTTTTGATCTATCCTGGCCTATTGCAAAGGAGGTTTGTTAGTCACGTTAATTCATGTTGGTGCTCCTTGTTTTTCTTTGTGATGTCTTGTCTTATAGTCTTCAAAGTAGTAGATTTAACTAATTGTTGATGGTATGAGAATGTAGTGATTTCTTCCTCTAAAAAGCTATTTATGCTGTAGATTGCACAGTATGTTGAAGGCGGGTGGATTCAAAGCTTTAAACCAAGTACATATAAATTCTCAGATTCAGAAAAGACATTAGCTGATGCAATCGAGGCGGCTGGGCCATCTTTGGGTCCAGTTTTACTTTCTATGAGTGAATTTTTGATGTCTAGCTTTAACGAATCCTACCAGTCAAGGTGTGTTAACCTGAATATCTGATTTACTTCATTCTTTTTGACTTTCTGTCATTTGTTAAGATGATGTTAGTATGACTAATGGAAATTAAAATCACAGTCATGGAAACAATTTTTGTAATAATAGAACTGAAATGTACACTTCTGATGATGGACAAAAGTGATGAAAAGGACTATAGCCAATTTTTATAACGAGTTAATTCTTAGAATCCACTACTAGCCGTAGAATATACTAGGAACCCTTGAATCCACAATGTGAAAAGAAGAGAAATTCTTAGGATTTATATTGATAACTGAATAATTGATTAACAACATTCTTTCTTGGAGAGTAGTACATCCCAGTATTTTTATACTATTAGTATTACAGTCATTCAACCCTGAAAGTACAATCGGACTAATGATAGTCAATTTTCTTGAGACTTGTAAGAGTTGATCGGCAATTTGCCAAAATAAAAATATAACAGATGGATATCCAACAACATGGATTACTGGAAATAAACTTGAGTATTGTAAGTGTATATAAGAATGTAATCATGGTTACATGCAGGTATGGGGCGATTGTGATGGATGACCAGAATGAAGATGGAAGTCTAGGGTACACTGTACTACACAACAGCTCTTGTCAGCATGCTGCTCCAACTTTTATCAATTTAATGAATGCTGCGATTCTTAGGCTCGCTACGCATAACAAAAATATGACAATTCAAACACGTAATCATCCTTTGCCAATGACGGAAAGCCAGCGCTTGCAACGCCATGTACACTACTCCTTTCATTTTAATATGATTTATCCATAAAGTATGATTATTTGACAGCTGTTGCCACAAAGTTACCTTTTGCACATATGTAAAGAATGATGCATTAAACCTTCAAAAGAAAATATCAAGAAGAAATATCAAATCGACATGCTTGGCAAGATGATTTAGCTCCTCCTTACCATGAAAAAGCTTGACACTTTTCATTAAGTGGATTAGGAATTGAATCATTTATAATGTTTTATTTTCCATTACGTCGTTATCTTGTAGCATACTAGACTCTTTTGGGATTTTGATTAATGCATTCCTGTCATTTTGTGACTTTTATTTGATAGATTATCTAGGGATGCCATGGAATGTGGAATGTGGGAAAATTTCTAAAATTGTAGTGCACCAAGTTAAATAGTCTAGATATCTTTTAGTTTACCTCTAGGAAGAAAGGGTCAAGCAGGCATCCTTCTTGAAAGAGTGTTAGAATGCAAATTGTCTTTTGAATGACATATCACAAGTCATTAAACATTCTCCAATCAATAGACTTTATAGTGTCTGCCAGCTAAAACCTTCATTTTTTTTTTTCTCTTCATTAAGATTCATCTATTTTCATTTTAAATTTGTAGGATCTTGATGCATTTTCTGCAGCAGTTATTGTTAGCATTGCCTTCTCTTTCATTCCTGCCTCATTTGCGGTTCCCATTGTAAAGGTATTTTCTAGAAAGCTACATCTCAAATATCTACTTTAGCAACTGTGTATGGCATTTCTTACCCCATCATTTGCTGTCATTTAAAGTCTACTTATCTGAAAAAAGAAGAACAATAAAAGTGTCGCTTGAAGTGTGAAATTAACTCAACGACCCCAAACAACACCCAGAGGGGGGTGAATACATGTTTTTCAATAATCCCAACCAACAAAAATATTGTAACGACACACAATATCACCAAAACTAAATAAAATAATAAACAGAGTAAACACAACAATTTTGGTGACGAAGTGGAAACCTTTTGAAGAACTCTTCAAAAGTAAAACCACGTCGAGGCAGCCAAACTTTGGAAACTGATCCACTATAGAACATTAAAATTAAAATCAGTTTATGCTTCGTGTGGGTTCGGGTTAGAGGGCTTTTGGTGTTTTGAGGGTTTTCCGGATTTTGTGGGTTTTTCTTGTTGTTTTGTTTGGATTTTTCTTTTGCTCGTTTTAGTTAGGAGTTTCCTGTGTATACTGCCTATGTACACAGGGGGGCCCTTATAAATTGTCAATTTCTTATTAAAAAAAATAAACCTAACTTCTACCCAACAAACAACCCGTTTATCTTTTACCGTAGTAGCTCTAGAAATCTAGTCAATATTCTATTTAGCCTTCTCTATGACCTGGAACTCATATGGCTTAAAGGTTTTTGTGAACTTGTGTGGTTCAAAGAAACTCTAAGAGGTAAGGAATTGATAGCATAAGGATGCAAGGGTTCTCTTTTAGCGCACAAAATATTGGCCTCAAGGTCTTCTGAGAATCATAAGAAAAACTACAATGAGCAGAAAGAAGAGCTAAACCAAGAAGGAAAGAGGGCCAGGAAAGAAAGAAATGGAAAAAAAAGGTGAAGAATTCCTTGAAGAAGAAAGGGATTAAAAAATATTAATCGTATATTATTGCTATGATACCATGTTAATTCTAGGGTTTTATAGAAAAAAATAAGGAAAAAAAAAAACATTTCCTCCCTCTCACTGTTATATATATATAGGAAAAAAATATAGTTGACAAGTATACCTTGTGTATACTTTATTAAAAGAATGTACTCTCTAATGGAGGTCAATCAACTAATAAGATCTCTTGACAAGGAAAATTATAATGGCAAATGGTTAACTCTCCTGCCACTACACTTGCACATGCAACACTAATCCTCTATTATCTATTTGTGTTTAAATATAGTCTGTTATGGAAATCTTGCCTAATGAAGTTCATTTGTGACTACTTGCTTAAGAATATGTGTAACTTATTGTATAGCTTTTGCACTGCAAATATTCTCTACTTTCTTGTTCCTTGGCAAAATAATTTCTACGATCTTAACCAGGAACGCGAAGTTAAAGCTAAACACCAACAACTAATAAGTGGGGTAAGTTTTATTTTTGGGCAAACGAAAAATTGGCTTCTCGTATTTGTTTCATCAGTACTATTATGGAATTTATTTTATATGAATATATCCTTGCACAGGTTTCTGTACTTTCGTATTGGTCGTCTACATATATATGGGACTTCGTCAGCTTCTTATTTCCTTCATCTTTTGCGATAGTTCTTTTTTACATCTTTGGTATGTCCGTAAACTTTCACTTGTGATTTTATCTTACTATGAATTCAGACTTTATTTGGGCTTAATTTTGATCACTATTATAAGTGAACGTATTGATACTTGTGAAGAAAACAAAAAAAATCAATGGTAGATTCTCCTTTTCTTTTCTTTTTATTTTTTCAAATATTCAGCTACTGGCATTGTCGAAAGTTTGATGAGATTAAATGATTTCAATGCTCTAGGGATATGTTAGATGTTTGACCCCATGTTTTAAAAATCATTCCTTTTGCCATCTCTTGAGTTATGTTATAGTGTATTTATAATTTTTTCCATTAAAAAAGATTGGGAATATTGTGTATGGAAATAAGGAGATCACCAATCAATGAAGATATGTTTTTCAACTTGGTATTTGTGAAATCCATTATTTTTCTCATGGATGTTGGAGTGCTTGAATGGGGACATGTTCTCAATAATCTGCCATACTTTCAAATGTGAGTATTACAACCCTTTTATAATGTTGGAAAGAATATCCTAAAGCAACGTAAACTGCAGCCCTAGGATTTAATAAACCCTGGTCCTACATTCGAACCCTAATGAAAAGAATCTAAAAGACATAAATAGCCAAAATAATAACCTACCACATAATAGATGGAGAATTATTGGAAAAAAGGGCCCATAAGCTTAGTTGTGGCTTCCACAATGGAGCCAGACCATTGTTGCAGCGACATAAACCTTGAACTGATGTTTTGCACAGTTCTTGCAATTCATCCTTTCCAATGATAATAATTTCACCAATGTCAAGAGAGGGAAAGAATACTTCTGAATTTCTTGCCCAGTTTCCCTTCCTAGCTGACTCTTGAGATTATTTTTGTTGGAGAGTAAAAATCAGAAAAGCGAAGGGGGTGAGAGAAAAGAAAAGAAAAAGGGATGACGGCATCTCTCCGCATTCTGTTTGTTTGTGCATGTCTGTGTTGAGAAAATTTGATAAACAAAAAAACAAAAATGGATGGATTCTCCTCCCCTCTAGGCCCACCATATTTCTTCTTGCAGATTTGGGTGTTGAGGAAGAACCGTTAGAGTTTGTGTCCTATTACCCTTGGGTCCACTTGATTTCCTGCTGTATCCTAGAAACCAAACAACAAAGGAAAGGTAGCTTTCCTTCATTCCAACACCCCCCCACTGTCCTCAATTTCCTTTCCCTTCCCTCTCCCATTTTGAAAGCATTATAGTATAGATTAACAATTACTGTTTTTTTATATCATCACTGTGTTTTACATTATTGTCATGATTAATGCTCATTTTGTTTCTTTTGTGTTATGTATTAAATTTCTGTAGGTCTGGATCAGTTTATTGGAAGGGGTTGTGTCTTGCCAACAGTCCTTATGTTCTTGGAATATGGATTATCAATTGCGTCATTAACATATTGCCTTACATTTTTCTTTTCTGACCACACCATGGCACAGGTGGGCATTTTCATTTCTCAATATACTCCAAGGTGCATTGTTCCCATACTTCCATGAAGTACTTATGTTTTCAGTCATCTTGCAGAATGTGGTTCTCCTGGTCCACTTTTTCACTGGACTCATTCTTATGGTTATCTCATTCATTATGGGGCTTATACCGGCAACAGCAAGTGCAAATTCTTTTCTTAAGGTTGTATACTGTTCCTGTTCTAGATTGTCAACGTAGGGTGTGGAAAGGCATTCATTATGATGGCTTTAACTTCCCTATCCGTGATGAACGTTCACATTTAAGAGATTTAAACTTAAAGTTACATAAATGGTCAGAGAAATGTCTATCTTGAGTCCTTCCATAACATAAAGCCCCCGGTCCTATTTTGTACCCCAACAACTGCAGTAGCAAATTCTTTTTTTAACATTGAACTAAAGCTTTCATTTACAGATATTTGTTAATTGAGGTCATACATGTCATTCATTGATGACCTTAAACCTCAAAACAACCTGTTAATCACCAGCACCATTGAGAAATTGAAACTTCAATTTTACATAAGTGGTCTGAGAACTTTCATCTTGAGCCCTTCGATAAATCAAGTCCTCAACCCTATCTCTTGACCTAATCATTTATCACTTTGATTGTTATTATATAGTTTGTATTTGACAAGATTTTACTTTAAAACAACTAAATGAGAAACCTGTTTACCAAACTGTGTTCTTTGTAATGAGAGTTAGAAAATGCTTGATAGGACAATGTGTTCGAAAGCTACGTATTGCCTACTTTGCTTGATGTATTTTTGGAGAATGAACTTGATGAGGATGGAGATTTTGTTTAATGTCCTTTTAAATTGACTTCAATGCTGTCAATTCTCTTGGGAAATTATTACCATCTGCAATGCTTCACTCCATCGGAAAAGCATATGATTGCTTTCAAAATTATGTGCAATTTCGAACCAGTTTTGCTATTGTTTTATGGATGTATAAGCTATACAACAATAGCAAGAGCAATGAATCTATAATTACGTATCACTTGATAAAAGGCTGCTCAGTTATATTTTCCTGTAACTAAATATTTTTTTCCTCTATATGTAGTCAGAATTTATGCTGATAATAACCATCTCATCTTTCCTTACATTTGTTATATATCGTACCAGAATTTCTTCAGATTATCTCCAGCGTTTTGCTTTGCTGATGGGCTTGCTTCGTTGGCTCTTCTACGACAAGGGATGAAAGATAAATCAAGTGATGGGGTTTTTAATTGGAATGTTACTGGCGCCTCGATTTGTTATCTCGGTCTTGAGGTTCATTTCTTATCTCAATCCTGCACGAAGCTATATGCTTGTTTACAATTTTATATGTTGACTAGCCTTTGATCATGTGTGTTGCTCATGAAAAAATTGAGTGAGTATTACACAATTAAAAAAAAAAATGTAGGCGTAAAGGTACTTATAAAATTTATACATGATTATGTTATGTTTACATCATTGAATGACTAGAAAGAAGAAAAATAAAGTTATATATGCTTTGAGCCGTGAACTTAATTTGAGTCTGTTGGTCTTCTTTTTATGGCTAATCGGTAAGGGACTGAGGATACCACCTTCCTATCTCCCCAGTATTCTCATGCCATGGATTCACATTATAGACATCCATCTTGAGATTCACTACAATTGTAATTTTCTATCTTCATGTAGATATGGCTCATTCAGAAGTTCTGAAAGTTTCATTTTAATTTAGCTTTTCTTTTATCAATGATAAAAACACCCATTTTTGCTGATCTGTCTAGTTGGTTCTTGTAATAAAGCGGCAAAACTACTTCTAGCTTGGTGCCATTCAAATGCAAACTAAATTTTCACATGGAACCCAAGATGTTTATTTGATGTAGCGCAATAAAAGAAAATTTCTTCTTCTTTTCTGGTTTTTTTTTTCATTCCTGGTATTTGGCATGGACTTCCACTAGTTTAAAGCAATACACTCTAACCATGCATAGATGTATCAGTGGAAAGTTTGGAGCATGCTGACAACTTTATTTCTTATATTCTCTTTAAAAATGTGTTTGAAATGGGCTTCCTCTGATTCAATTCGATTTTCTCTCCTCTGGCAGAGCATTATTTACTTCCTCTTGACACTAGGGCTTGAACTCTGGCCTTCTCACAAATTGAATCCTGTCAGAATCAAGGAGTGGTGGAGTAAGAAAGGTCTCCAGCCAGGCACTTCTAGTTATTTAGAACCTCTCTTGAAACCTTCCTCAGAAGCTGTTGCTCTTGATCTTGATGAAGACATAGATGTGAAAACGGAAAGAAACAGGGTACTTTCAGGTTCAATTGATAATGCCATCATCTATTTGCGTAATCTTCAGAAGGTATCACTTGCTTTGCATAAAATTTCTTGTTTTTTAAGTCTTAACTTTGTAAGACCAATACCATGCCATTCCATTATTGTATTATACCAATTTCAGGTGTATCCTGGAGGAATGCATTGCGGCACAAAAGTCGCAGTACAGTCATTGACTTTCTCAGTTCAAGCAGGAGAATGTTTTGGATTTTTAGGAACAAATGGTGCTGGGAAAACCACAACACTTTCAATGCTGTCTGGTATATAAAAATTATGTGCCAATACATGAATACTGTATCTGTGGAATGTCAAAGCATATCTTATCCCTGCCATAAATAACTTCTAATTCGATTTAGTTTTTGGAGGGGCCAACTTCATAAGAAATGACTATATTTCTATGAGAATTGAGGGGATAAGTATATAATGAAAGTTGTTCTTTTTAAGTATTCATATATTTATTTTACTTTTCCTGAGGGTATTATGCGGTTCCCAGGATGATAGACTTTATAAGAACAGGACAATGATGTGGATATTCAACAATTATACCACCATAGAGGGTTCTAATTTTTAATAGCTAATAACTGAAATATCTGCAACTCTGCATGCTTTTGCATTTTGTTATCATATTTCTGAATTTTGAAATATTTGCTGAGATGCCTGCTTTTGTCCAAATATTTACCATGCAGGAGAAGAATTGCCAACTGGTGGAACTGCTTATATTTTTGGCAAAGACATATGCTCCAATCCCAAGGCTGCTCGTCGACATGTAAATCTTATTTAGTTCATTTTTAAACTTTCCTTTTTTAAAAAAAAAAAAAAAAATTGAAATGTACACTATCTATAATATACTGATTGAACCTAGTTGACTTTTTTTTTTTTTTTTTTTAATTCACTTTCAGATCGGGTATTGTCCACAATTCGATGCTCTATTAGAATTTTTAACTGTCCGAGAGCACCTTGAGCTTTACGCAAGAATAAAAGGAGTTCCAGAATACAGGATAGATGATGTATGTAATTTAGTTGAAGCCTTACAGTAATTTTTATTGCTTGAGCAGGTGGTTTAATCAGAATCTCTTTCTTCTGATGATATGCAAGAATTTGATTGTGCATCAATGAGACGTCTTTCTTCTAGGTCCTTTCCTCAATTTGGGGTTAAATGTATTAGTTAGAGAATCTGGTTCAGTATGTTGTGCTCAGCCATTTTTGTTTCTCTTTCAAAAAAAAAAAAAAAAAAAACGGGGGAGAGAAGTAGTAATAATGATGATCTAGTTTATTGTTCTCCTGCACAATCAAATATTGAATATTCTGCGTAGGAGAAATTTGACTTTAATTGTATGATTTAGTACATAGTGTCAATCACATGTGGGATCCATAATGCCTCAAGCCATTTGAACAGGTTGTAATGGAAAAGTTAGAGGAGTTTGATTTGTTGAAGCATGTGGACAAGCCTTCATTTTCCCTTAGTGGTGGAAACAAGCGCAAATTATCTGTTGCAATTGCAATGGTGGGAGATCCTCCAATAGTCATTCTAGATGAGCCATCCACAGGTATAGACACTGCTTCTTTTTATTCTACACCTTGCTAGACAAGTTTGACAAATATTTTCTATCCTAATCTTTTGTTATCAAATGTAGGTAGCAATATTGTTTTTAAATGGTAAACTTGCCTTAGTTTGAGTTATATTAGGTTTTATTAAATCTAGTTAGCAAATTATTATTATTATTATTATTATTATTATTATATATACCTTTTAGGGTAGTGGAGATGGGAGAGCAGCCCCTTGAAGCCCATTGCCTCATTAAAAGTATCTAAGTTTGAAATTGCATAGACAAAATCAACGGGTTATAGAGGAAGTTCTTAGATTGTGCCCAGTTTCCCCCCACGGCATGTTTTTTTGTTTTTGTTTTTGTGTTTTTTTTTATTATAATACATCAACAAAGAAATTATAACAAACAACAAAGGGTTGAGCAATCCAACAATAAGCCCCAAAATGACCACATCAGTGTAGGTAAACAAAAATTAAAAGGGAGTGCATGAAATAAATGACGCAGCCCTATTGATATATATTTGGTTCCTTTTCTAATTATTTTGGTTGGGTGTGAGAAAAAAGTCAATGCAACATTTATCATGTTGTCAGGATCTGCTGTCGTTCAGTTAAGTGAGCATGTCAATGAGTTGGAGAATCTTGGTGTCCTTGTTTTTAAGGCAGTTTCGGCTTGTAAAACTGGTGAACATGGTTGGTGGGTCTTGAAGCCCAATGAATCTGAATAAGATGCTAAACTTCTCTTACTGTTCTTGGTGCAATTCATTTAATAGATGGTCTTCAAAAAATAGTCTTGGCCCAAGGGCTAAAGTGGTTTTGGAATACTAGATTGCTTATGTTTAAATTATTCTCTTTGCTAAATCAAATATGTGTCGGGTTAGTTCTTTATTAAGCTTCTTATGGTTTTGATAATACTCTGAAACCCTAGAAAATCTTACCATGACCTGACAAGGTATGTCTATGAAGAAATTGCACACAATTGGCATTATGAAAGGTTAACCTGTTCTATGCTCTTACATGGGTGAGATTCGTTCACATTTATTACTTTCGGCTATTTAAGTCACAAAATTCTTTTGTTGACTTTGGTAGACATTCTAATTATATAGATATTGTTTTCTTTACCCTTTATTTTTGGATAAGTAATGTATATTGCGCAGAGGGGCGCAATTCTAGTACACAAAGAATATACAAGAGAACCCCCTTATAGAAAAAGAACATAATTCCAAAAACTCAGAAAAATTAGAAATAAGCTAACTATTCTATTCCACTCTCCATATATATAGGTATTGTAATCATCTTCTTCATTTCTAGCAATCCATTCTCACTTGAGAATCTTCAAAGCTCCTTGCATTCCGCTCTCTCCAAAGACACCACGTCAAATACAAAGGAGCCAACCTCCATATGTTCTGTTATAGCAACCTCACAATGAAGGAGAAGATGATCTAAATTCCTCACATTTCTAGCACTACTCCACCACAATAATATTCATCTTTCGTAAATAATACTTCACTTCAAATAAGTTCCTTTTAGATGGAATCCAACAAATTGTATCATCGCCTCCTTGCCTTATTCTTTGAGAATACAACAACTCAAAAAACTCATAAACCACTTCCACCTCCTAATCATGCACAGGTCTAGTAAGTATAATATTCCATTGAATGTTTCCATTATGGAGTTGCATATTCTCTGCCACCCACACATCCTTACCACAAGCAATAGTGAACAATTCAGCAAATGAGACCTTCAAAGGTTACTCTCCACACCAAACATCATACCCAAACAGCACTTTAGAACCATCTCCTACCACATATCTCACATGATTAGCAAAATCGTCTCACTCCTTCCTTATACATTTCCACACTCCCACACCATAGGGCTCCAATCTCCTTAAAACACCAACCTCCCCGCATACTATCATATTGAATGTTTGCCACCTTTCTCCACAAAGCTTCCCTCTCCGTAACAAACCTTCACAACCACTTACCCTAAAGGGATCGGTTAAACTGAATCATGTTTTCTTTACCTATAATTTATAAATGCGTTTGAAGAGCGATAGAAGATCTATTGCATCCTTGAACCTATGGCACTAGTCCAAAGCCTTGATTTTTGTAAAATTATAATTAGTGCATCTAATGGTCTGACAGCACAAAAGCTTTGACACATCAAATTGTTATCTACAATTGCATCTGTAAATCATGAAATTCAAGTTATAAGGTTACATGAGTCGTGTCTCTACCACAAAACTTCTCTTTTACTAGTTCTACAGTTTATCTTGTAGTTAATGCTCCATTGACTTATCCTATTATTTGTTTGTTCATGATTCAATTGTGAAGTCATCTCCCTACCCAAGCCTTTTATGAAAATGTTACATGCTCCATGTAACATCTTCTCTTCTTTGTCAGTGCTATTTCCAATCAACTAATTTTGTCATTGTTATTAATAATTAATAATCCTAGGTATGGATCCTCTTGCCAAACGATTCATGTGGGAAGTGATTTCTCGTTTATCTACAAGACAAGGAAAAACAGCAGTGATTCTTACAACACACAGCATGAATGAAGCTCAAGCTCTGTGCACTAGGATTGGGATAATGGTACAATTTCTTTGCTCCCTACAAGCTTGAAGAACTTGTGTCACATAACCATTTACTTTGCCTCTTTTGTGTTTGATTTGAAGGTTGGAGGCCGACTAAGATGCATTGGGAGTCCTCAGCATCTGAAAACACGATTTGGAAATCACCTTGAGCTAGAGGTATGTATGCTGAATTGTGAACTTTTGGAGCATTTTAAGGAATCTAATTCTCTGTTCCCTGTCTTCAGGTTAAACCTGCTGAAGTCAGTACTGTGGACTTGGAAAACCTTTGCCAAATTATTCGAGAAAGGCTTTTTGACATTCCTTCTCACCCAAGAAGTTTACTTGATGATCTTGAAGTTTGCATTGGGGGTATTGATTCCATAGCATCAGAGAATGCATCCGCAGCAGAGATTAGTCTGTCAAAGGAAATGATAATTGCAATTGGACGCTATCTTGGCAATGAAGAAAGAACAAAGGCACTTGTATTGTCCACACCTGTTTCTGATGGGAATTTTGGTGAACAGCTATCTGAGCAGTTGGTTCGACATGGTATGTGCACTTTTGCATATGCTGATTTATGTGCTTCATTTTTGTTGTTGCTTTTTTTTTTTTCCCTGTTGATACCTTTTGCTTTGTTGGAAATATGTATGGAATGTTTTATAAGCTTTTGGGCTCCATCTTCACAAAGTTAACGATATTATTACTATTATTGTTATGATTATCATCACTTTTGTTAGTAAATTGCAATGTCAACTTTGACCCTCAAACTAGGAGCCCTTTCACTTAGCACCCTCTGTTAGATTTTTTGTTAAAGCAAACAGAAAATGGACCACTTGCAAGACACATGACCCCAAATGACAATAATATTCCTGCATTAATTTTTTGTTTTAAATGTCATCCACGGCCTGCCTGGGCAGCTGTGGGTCATTGCCAGATAATTTTTTTTTTAATCTAAGGGCATATTGGTATTTTCACGCATCTCACATAATGGACATTTCACATCACGTGATGCGTTTGTCATCCAAGTTATAGAAAATTTTAACGGTGGCGCTAAGTGAAAGGGGCTAATGGTTAGGGGGTCAATTGTAACTTTTAATAGTTTGGGGTAACATTACAATTTGAGTGCAAGTTTGAGGGGGTGAATGTAGTGTCTCCTTTTTATTATTATTATTGCTTCTACTACTACTACTACCACCACTGCTACTACTACTTCCAGCTTTCATGTATTTTTTCCCAGATCTTTGATTCTTTTGTTCCTATACAAGTTATCCTTTAATTTTTGTTAGTGACCGGAATTAAGTGTTCTCAATAAACTTTTTGCACTTTTCATCTAAGTCCGACTTGAATTAAGGCATTTATTTCTTGGCATCTGCAGCTTGCTTGTCTTATGTTTTAGAAGATTGTTTGTTGTTTAACGTAAGACAATTTAACGAGATTCACTTGCACACTTTTATCTGTGTGGCTTTTCCATCTCTTACAGCAAGATGCTGAAATAAATTACTTCCTAAGCTAACTTTAGCAAACTGATTCTTATATTTTTTTTCCCAATTACTGAGAAGTAATTACTCCTGGTCAGTATAGAAAGTGAGTTATGCTTCTTGAACATTTTAAGTTCTTCCTTTTTCTTATGTTTTCCTTTCCTATTTTAGGGTAAGTTACACTAATCTTCCTTTGGATTAGGTGAAATTATTGTAACCATTCCACACATTTTTAGAATTACACTGTAGCCATGTTTGAACTGTGTAGAAAGTTTATATCATTCTCATCCTCACCCATTCACCACTTCTTATTTGTATCACAACATAATTCTTAATAGGATATATCATATATCAATATTGTGAACCTCATCTTCATTACCATTTCTAACTCCTATTACAGAATTTGCTACACCAAAACCATTACTTCAACTAACAGTAGAGTTGAAAGCCTACTTGTCTTCAAAACTTAAGTTAATGGAAAAGGATAATTTAGTATAATATTAAAGTAGGCATCATGAGTTCAAAACCCAATCTATATTCTATACCTTCAACATAATAAAATATTCCATGTATCCCTACTTATACAGGGGAATCTGGGTCTCAAACATATGTTAAAGTAGTGGTTAAATTCTTAAAATTTTTATTTTTTTATTATTTTAAGTTTTTGGAATAAGTGGTAATTTGCCACTTATGTTCAGCGCTGAAGTTGTATATGAAAAACTATTCTAGCATGGGGTGTTATTATCAATTTTTTGATAATATGAGGGAGGTCGCTATAAATTTCACTTATGGCTAGTGCAATTTACTTTTTTTTTTTTCCTTTTTTTTTTGCTCCAAAATAGCAATATGTTATGGATGCCAATAAATTCTAGCTCAAATAGTACCTTGTCTATCCATAAGATTGGGGTGGAAGGTGAGGTCTGCGTTCAAGGCCCATTACGTGCATGTGCATGCCACCAATTGTAAAAAAAAAAGGAAAAAAATCATTATGTTCTGGATTTTATGTCATGTATGTTTGGTTCTTCAAATCGATGGTCAACATTATTAATCATTTTGCAACTCCTATTTTTTCTGTCTTGCTACCGTTTTACTAATTATTTGAGTTGGCGTAGGTGGCATACCATTACCAATATTTTCCGAGTGGTGGTTAGCGAAAGAAAAGTTCTCTGTGATCGATTCATTTGTACTCTCTTCATTTCCTGGTGTCACATTCAAAGGATGCAATGGGTTGAGTGTTAAATATCAGGTAAAATCAGTAATGACTTTCGGATACTCATATTGCAATTCAAATAATCCTCCTATGCATTTGGGATTTGGTGACTAGTTGTGACCTAACATGGGCAATTGTATGGAGATGTGTGGGTGTGTGTTTTCAAGTATTTGCAATTGTATATCTATTATGAGCTTCTACAACTCCTATAGTGGTTGATCTTGAATTTTGTTGCAGTTGCCATTTGGAGAAGGCCTCTCACTTGCAGATGTTTTTGGACACCTGGAACAAAATAGGTTAGATATGTTCATACATTTCTTGTTTTTCATGTTCCTTTCTTGTCAATCAAGCTGACCAGTGTTTCGTTTAATCTCTCAGAGTTCAGCTGGGCATTGCAGAATACAGTATCAGTCAATCTACTCTGGAGACCATATTTAATCATTTTGCTGCAAACCCATGAGGTATTATGGTCTTCTTGAACCATTTTTCACTCACTCAGTGTAGGAGGATCATATTATACATGTAGCTCTCGTGTTTCCCTGTAAAAGGTTGAGTCTGTCTGACAAGGTTTTAAGGCCATTTGTATATATCGGAAAGTGACATAATTGTGTACAAGTCGAAACATTTGCCTATGGAAATGTTGGCTGTTGCCTTGATCAAAGCTTGCATCCCAACATCATACAAGCGATGGCTTTAAACGTTGTCAGTACATGGAACATACATTCTGCTTCAAATTCTTATGTATACTTCATAGAAGGAGTGGGACTGGACTTCTTCTATGGCAATAAAAAATCCAAGTTTTTGTATTCAAAGTGTGGCAATGATTCATGCCTTTATATAAATAATATGGTGATTTTCACTACCACGTCAAAACTAAATAGTATTGGTCGTCCTACGTGCATTGTGCTGAGCTTGGTTTCATGAAAATTAACATATTTATGAATCACTTAGTACTGAATGATATATATATATATATAGGCATGTGGTTTGTGATTTTGACAAATAACTCCCGAGTTTAAAAAAATGATTAATCACTTCTTGAAATAAGCAAAAAAGAACAAATTAATCGGTTAAAACTCAAATGAGCTGTGTCAAAACTTCAAATCACATGGACAAAAAATGCATTTATCCCTAGATTATAAAGTCAAGTTAATTGATTTTAAAGGTAACACTTTTCCATGCCTTATATATGAATGACATTGTTATACTACAGTACATCCTAAATTGGTTGGTTTTGAATTGGGAAGAGCTGTGAACTTGAAAGTGAAAATAAGAAAACAAATATCTTTAAAAAATAAAAATAAATAAGACAACAAATGGATCACAGAAGTCATTTGTGAAGTATGACCTCTGCATGTGTGGTTTTATAATTGTCTTTTTTATTAGGGTAAATGTATAATAATTGATTGAGTAAATGAGTCTTTTACAATCAGTGTTTGAATTCTTAAGAATTGAATTTAACTGTTTACTTTGTCATGGATTTAAAATGGGTCTTTTCGTATGTGTTTTGTTAAGCCATGTCAGCATTTTTTGCTATACCATATTAAAATAATATTAACTTATTTATTAAATATTAAAAATTAAATAAATTAAAGGGTGAAGGATCATCCACTCATGCATCCCTAAAGGGTGAAGGATTAATTAGGTATTACTGATATTTCTTCCAAGTAGATAGTTTTCTTACCTACTTGGAGACAGTAAAATATCATTCTTACCATCAATCATCATTTCTTCATAGCATCAATTATAAATGAGAAATGCCTCATGCAATCTCAAGTGCACACTCTCTAATGTGGTAATGAAAATCATTCTTTCATTATGCGGCAACTTGTATAATCTCTTGTACATTGCACGTTCACTTCATCCCTGAAAATGAAATCTAGTTGATGGCAGGCCATTAATTCTTATGCTTAAACGAATAGCTCATGTTTTACGTATTTGTAGGTGCGAACCAAAGCTGAAGTAGAATGACTTGTAATTGTATGATCTCAGATTTCCTGTTAATCGTTTAGTAAAATCTAATATTTTATATATTAGAAAAATTTGACTTTGAGCCACAAGCTTGAATAAGTTTACTAATTAAGCTAATGCATGCAATTTCAGAGAAAATTATATTTATCTCTTCAATCTACTACTAAATTTGTAATATCTTCTCAATCTTTTAATTTTTTACAATATCTCCAACTCCAATCTATCATTGGGGTTGCAATGTCTCCTTTCACTAGTAAATTATATTAAGTCAAAAGGTAAGAGCAATCACTTGATCTATATGTGATGTTTAGAGCATTCCCAGCAGCTTCCCTGTCATATTCCCTAAGTTTAGGGAACCAAACTACTTTTTGCTTCCCTATGTCAAAATACACCACAATAGCTTCCCTTAATCATTCCCTATATCATTAAAATAATATTTTTTACTTTTTTTTTTTTTTTTCTTGAAACTCTTTTTTTTCTCTCTCTCTCTCTCATGTCTCCGTCTTCTTCTTCAAGCTGAGCTGTAGTTGCAGACCCACAAACGAAAATGCAGAGATTATCTTAAAAAACCATGACTTTCTTCAATAAGCACCCTCACTTCCTCCTTTCCTCCAAATCAAATCAGCCCTTCAACCTCCTTCACGCAGCATCACACTCCACACACCATGAAATTCCCCAATCCCATTCCTCACTCGCAAATGGGTCTTCCCCAAACCCCACCATAATTCAATCCAAGCCGTAGAAGACCCATCGGCCAGAGCAACTGCAATCATCTATCAGACGCTGAAAGAACTGGGTTTGGGCTAGTTCGCCTTCAAAATCACCCAGACGATCAGACCCACAAACAGAGCACGACGAATTTGCCGCCGATGTCGAAAAGGTATATAGAATCTTAAAGAAATTCCACTCGAGGGTTCCCAAATTGGAGCTTGCTTTGCTAGAATCCGGTGTTGTTATGCGTTCGGGTTTAGCCGAGCGCGTATCTAATGAGGCGGTTTGCCTCGGCCAGGAATGGTTAAGAAAACGATTGAAGTATTGAAAATTTGGGTTTGCAGGGTTGTTTTTGGTTGCAGGGTTGTTTCTGTGTCAGCCATTTGGTGAAGTGCGAGAGAGAGAAATAGAGGCGAGTGAGACGTGCGGGAAAAGATGTGAGAGGAGAGAGGTTTTTTTTTTTCAATTTAATATGCATATGGATCGCTACAGTAGAACCCAAAACATTGGGTTCTACTGTAGCAGCTGATGGTTTGAGGAAGCATATAGGGTGTCTGCTGTAGGTGGATTTTTGCAATTTTTTAGACATATTCCCTATATATAGGGAACAGACTCCCTTATAGGGAGTCTGCTGGGAATGCTCTAAAATGTCCAATCACTTTCTAGCTGACGGCCTGGTTGTGGGTTAGGAGGCTAGGTGACCCACTACGAGGTTGTGGGTTTGGCACTTAGCCGTTAGTTTTCTTTGCTTTTTGTTCATTTTTTATTTTATTTTCCTTTTTTCTATTTTT
The DNA here is from genome assembly GCF_965113065.1 of Corylus avellana. NCBI lineage: Eukaryota > Viridiplantae > Streptophyta > Magnoliopsida > Fagales > Betulaceae > Corylus > Corylus avellana. Next base: position 3,765,235 of record NC_142499.1, on the reverse strand, counting down.
TGCTTCTTTTTTTTTTTCATTTTTCTGAAATTTTTTTCCTTTTTCGTTTTTGTCTTTTCTGGGTTTTTTGTTTACTTTTTCTTTTTCCTTTTTCTGATTAACTTGCTTTTCCTTTTTTTTTTTTTTTTTTTTTTTCATTTTGAATCGCATAAAATAACCATTATTATTCCCCTCCCATTAGATTAAATCCTAGAGTAAGGAGGAGATTGTAACCCTAAGAATAAATTAAAAAATATTGTAAATATGGTAGTAGTCAGAGGAAAATAAGTGTAGGTTCCCCCAATTTGGGATATGAAATAGTTGGGAAAAGAAGGCTGCCTATTAATTTCTTGGAAGGAACCATGAAAGGAGCTTATATCGAACGCAATAAACGAATACAGGAGTCAACTGAAAATAGCTTTTAAACCCCAAGCTCCCTTCACCCAACAACCCAATTTCCCAATTTTTTTTTGTTTAATGATATACCAGACTATGAGAGAGAGAGAGAGAGAGCTAGTCACACATATAGAATAATAATATTTCTCAAAATATATATATATATATATAATATATATATATATATATATATATATATATATATATATAAAATTGGGTCTTAGTACTTGTCGTATTTACCTATGGATAATGGCTCACTGTGGGTATAATACGTATACACTTTCTTTCTTTTTTTTTACCATGTCACTCACAAAGGTTTTTTCTTGTGTTTTTTTAGTTTTTATTAATTAAAAATTTGAATGAAAAAGAAAAAATTACTCTTAGTGAGTCTCCATGACCAAAAGTTTTAAAAAGAAATAAAACACAACATCTGAAATTCTATTACAAGAAATTCTAAGTGACAAATTTATATTTCTCTTTCCCTCTTATCAAAGTCAACAATTAAGTCGATACAAATTCATATTCATATTTAGTATAGTTGATTGCAAGCCAGTAATTCAGTCAATGAGACCTGCAAAGATAGGAAACAAGAGTGACCAATTGAAAGTGCAGACAAAGAACACTTTGATGCCTAAGTTAGTGAATGATTCTTAAGAATTATAAGAAAGTGGGTGTAGTAGTTTGGGTCACGCGGCACCATCTTATTGAAAAACACACTATCAATACAGACTGCTTTCCCTAGAGCATCTGACATCTTGTTGGCTTGGCCTGGCATCCGACATTCTTCACTTTATGATTAGTCTATGTATTGCATGGGTATATTAACTGTTAGAATATACGGAAAATATATATAACATTAACAATATAGGATAAATGATACCTCTACATTTTAAAAAACAGAAAAAGAAAAGTAAATTATCTAATTTATCATCAAAGGAGAGACACATCGCATTGATGCATACTTGTACAAGTTTAACAGGCTTGTACCTGTTTTATCACCTTAATTTCTAGGAGTACATATAACAATTTACATATATTCCTTAAACTATTTTCACATTGTTAAATCACATTTTTTTTTCTTATTCTAAAAGCTTAAGCTGATAGAGATGGTTGATTTCATAATTTAATTAATATTTTAACACACTTATTCGTTCATCGGCGGTGTAGTACATGCATAGTAAGCCACTAAACTTTTGAAGTAGCTAACTACTTAGATTAGACTGCATGAAACTTGTTTGTAGGGTTGAGATAGTAAAATGCTTGCACTTTCACGAATCTCTGCCCTCCTTCTCTTCATCTCCCTCTCTCCTTGAACTTCCAATCTCACTCCAAACAACTTTGGCCTTTCATCTTCCTCTTCTTTATCCGAAAGTGCGTTCTTAGCCACCAAATCAAGAAGCTCCTTACACTTCCTTTTCATGCTCGTGAGCTCGGAATTCAAGACCCCGTTCTCTTTCTTGAGACGTTTGTTTTCATCAATAAGGCTACCATAACCTGACGACGATGACATTGACGATGACCTTTGATCTTCATCAAACTCTTGTGGTACCACCGCTGCCGCCGCCGCTTGTTGCTTGTTAGCCCATGCTTTTCTACGACGAATTTTACATAGCGACTCTTTTTCACCCTTTCTGAACATTTCATTGCAGAACTCCCACCGGTTTGTTGCAACTTTTCGAAAACCCTATGCATGCATCATAATACAAGAACGTAAGTTGTATACTAAGAAGTCAACAATATTCTGTGAGACAACCTATTACAAAATGTTGCAGGAATTTTTAATAGAGTAAGTTTGCAATAATTTCTTGAAACCCAATTTAAAAGAGAAGTTTGTCCAAGTATTGGTAGGAATAGTAAATACAAAAACAATTAAATTAAAGTAAAGTAGTAGAAAAGTGGGCCTTAAGCTGAAGGATGCTACGATATTTTAATTAATGTTATAAGAATTCCAAACATATATGTTTCCTTAGTTAATATTATCGTTTACAGCCTACGTTGGAATTATAGGCTTGTCGTTTATAATATTTTACTAGCCTGTTCTTGACTCTTCTCGAGTCTTGACTAATATCCAACTTGGCCACGCTGGAAATAGGAAGTGAAATAGAAACAAGATATATATATATATATAGTCGAAATTAAATTTCACAAGCAATTTATTAATCTAAGGTTTGAGCCTTGACTTTTCTTTTATTCGGCTTAATGGTCAATTAATTAATTATTTCCAATTTTGACCCAGCAGGAGCTCATAATATTATTCCAGCTGTCCTACAGTGGGATGCCACCTAACCCAGGTGATAATTAAAATTAAGTTAAAAACCTCATGGTATGATACCAAAAGCTTGGTTTTAACTTTTAACCCACTCACGCTATTCCATTAAATTCTAACCCAAAATGATAAATGAAGTTGTCAAGAATAAATAAACAATATTAATCAAAAAAGTTGAACAGGAATTCCATGATCATCATCTAAGATCTAAAATGTCTTTTGTTTTTAGCCTCCTCCAAAAAGCTAGCCCATGAATTTTCATGGTTAATTTGTCCAAAGAAAAGGAATAAATAAATAAAATTATTCATAAAAAATAATTTTTATGAACAAGAAAACTAAGCACTCAGTGATCAACTGCCCAAAATATAGAGAATTTTGTTTTGTTTTTTTTTTTTTTTTTGTGGTTTTGTGTTGATGTACATGATGAGATGGAGATTTGAAATTAGGGTTTTGAGAGATAATTAAAAAAGGAGTATATATATTGGAAGAGTGGTGGGGTTATTAATTAGTTAAACGTACATAGGTATTGAGCTGCCGGATAAAGCTAGAGAAGTTGCTATGCTTGAAAAGTGTTGGGAGGAGATCCCGGGCGAACTCCGCCGGCTGCCACACCACGAACGCAGTCCCCTCTGCATTCCACGATATCACGTCGTCGGTGGCTGGATCCTCCACCATCATGTACGTCTTCAGCAAGAAAGGTGGCGGGCTTGACTTCCTCACATATTCCAACAAACCCTTTTCACACACACCCTCCATATTTTCTTGAGAGAAAAAGAGATAGAGAGAAGTTTCTTACCAGAAGAGGAAGAGGAAGAGGAAGAAGAAGAAGATTATGGATGATAAGAGGAGAAGAGAAGAAGGGCAGTTAAGAACTCCCAACCCCAACAATAGAAACCCAACACGACTCCACAGTTCATGAGAAATGCAAGGGCCTCTTCTTCTCTCTTCTCTCTCTCCCTCTCTCTCTCAATCTTCCTTCTGAAAGAAATTAAAGGTAATGGTTGAAACGTATGTACTAACCCTACCACTTCTTTATAGTGAGAAAATTCATGCTCATGCATATTATTATTTATACTATGTACATCATTTTTGTCTTGGAAGGATACTGTGCATCCAGAAGTATTCTTACTTAAGAATGGACACCGTCCACCATACGATCATGTTGTTATTTAGACCTTCAAATACTGATCCATGGCTAGGGTCGTGATTTTGACCGGTCAATTAACAACATATCACATTCAATGGACTGGGTTCTACAATAATTATCTGGTAATTAATGTGAAAGACGATATATGAGATTCATTAAGATATTTCACATTATTTGTCTAGATTATTAGCAATTTAGGCACGTAAATGTTGTGAATCCTTATCCACATGCATTACAGTCTCGTAAGTTTATGACTGAGTCATATTCTTATCATTTTATGGGTCAGATTATGTTTTACAAATCTAATGATATATATGTTATCACATAGGTGAATATCTTGCCATGCTATTTAAATCTTTTAATTGACGTGGTATCATGTACACTGTTTAATATAACAAAATAAAATTTAAACCGTAAAAACTGAAACCAATAGAATCCTATATATTCCAAATTTCAAATACTTCTAGTTAATCTAGCATATATATATATATAGAAATGCACAACTCGACAAAACATTATATATATATATATATATATATATATATATATATATATATGAAATGGTTATATTGTTGGGTCAAATGGTGGATGTCGATGGAATCTTGAGCAGCATGCATGCATATAGCTAGGTGTAAAAACAATCATGCATTGATAATTGTCTAATCATATCAAAACAATTTCACGAAAAACCCATGTATCACATCTATCTTATGGGTCCAACCGTTTGGATAAACGGTCAAGATCGACAGACACGTGTGGGCTTAATTATCTCCAATTGTAATATTTTTCTACTATAAAAATAAAGTAATGTTTGTTAAAGTCCTTCAGGTCTGCCCTTCTTTCAACATTCTTTGTTGCCTCAAATCCCAATCCAACGTGCCAATTTCTTCCATTGTTGAATTTTGATTTCTTCAATTCTCCATCACAAAACCCTCTTCTTCTTTTTTCTTAGTTTTCCATTAGAACAGCGACTTCTTTGACTTTCTGTGCTATTCCATCATTTCCATGCCCAAAATCTCTCATTATAAAGTATTTACTCTCACTTACCAGTTAAGCGCGTGTGATAACTACACCACCACTTCATTCAAAAAGACAAACAAGACAATTGAGCATATTGATTCATTTGTCTGTCCAAGTAGATAGTTTGACATCTTAAAATTTATTTGGATAAATAAATTTTATATAAATTCGATCTCTTGATTACAATTTGGACAACAAATTCTCGAGAATCTCAATTCATCGAGATTAGAGACACGGGTGAATAACAGAATCAAAATTTTCAACTCTAATACTCTGTTAAATTACTATTTATTTGAAGAATTGTACCGAACAACACCTATAATTCCCAAAAGAGTTGCACTATTGACCAAACTATGAACATTTTGGTCAGCATATGAGGGCTCCGGATGCAGTAATTTGCTGTAAAGTTCTGACACAACCCTCATCATAGCCAATCTCTTAGACTAAGTTTGGTTGACCAAATGCTTCTAGCTCTTCCGGGGTGAATATTTACGTGGGACCCATATATATGCTCCCTCGATTAGCGATGAGAGCGTGCATCGCACGTGCTGTAATGAATGGGGGGGTGGAAGAAATGCAGGGCATTTGGACACGTACGAAGGAGTTCTGGTTGGGCAGCTGAGCTTTCTTGACTTGATTTAATTAGAACCCTTTCTTTCTTCTACATTTTCTAATTCCAATTGTCAGCTGCTTTTGTCCTCTCTAAGCCTCCTCACCAACCATGGGATTGTTTTCCCACTGGGATCCCGCGAAATAATGATGGTGCGAAAAGTGCGGTAGCAATTTCTGTTTATGCGCCTATTTGGGTCTTACTCCGATAGCAATATAAAATTATATAGGTCAATTTTAATATAATTTATTTAACTAAACAGATTAAATCTCTTAACTTTAATTCGCTAATTTTATTTTGAATTTGCATCGAGTTCTCAAGTCGTGTCTAAGTATGAAACAAATCAACCTAATTTAGGGCTAAAAATGGAATAACTAATAATCGGTGGTTGAAATGTCACTTAGAGATGAGACAAACCTCGGCTTTTTTATTTTTTATTTTTATATTTATGGAGGGTACCGAATTCATTGCATTTTTTTTAATATTTGTTTATTTGGCATGCATGCCTCGATTGCGATCTAAATTCAACTAAAACGACGAGGTTATGAGTTTCTAGAATGCATTTCAACTCCGAACATGGCTTATAAGCATGTTATTACATATAAAACATGCATAACTTTGATCATCAGCTAGGATAGCGTAGTACTTAAGCTCTTTTTAAATATTCTTAGAGATCTATTTGGTCTATTATAACGTTTATTCCTATTTTTTCTATTTTTTTTTTTCTATTTAATTAGACCCAAATAGTTAATGTGATGGAAAGTTGAAAATGATTTTTGGTGGGATATTCACATTCAAAAAGTATTATTTATGGGGTTATAAAAGAAAATTGTTTGGTAAACTTTTTGAAAAAGTGTGTTTTAGGCTTTAGCATTGTTTAAAAATTAAAAAATATCTAAAAAGTGTTTCTAAAATGGAAAAGAAAATAAAAGGCATGGCCATGCAACCACCCTTTTACTCTATTTTGTTGGGGGTGGTTGGGCCGGTGACTGCCAGGTATGACCACCCCTCTCCTCCGGTGGGGGTGATTATAGGCTTATAAAAAATACACATACTTTTAGAAATGTTTTTTGAAAAGTATTTTGTACTTTATTTCTAACACTATTTTATATTTTATTATTTAAAAAAGTATTTCGTTGGTAACTTATTCCAAAAAAACAAAGAAAGTATTTTTATTTTTAAAAAGAGAAAATATTTATACAAACACGTTACCAAACAACATGTTGTTTGTCGTTTGAGCTCAAGTTTTGAGTTGGGCTAAGCATATAGGCCTGGCTTCCAAGCTTAACTCAAAGTCTGTTGGCCCAAATAAGCTAAGATTTGGACGATTGTGTAGGAAATGGGCCTATGGGCCTGACAATTTTCTTTTTTCTTTTGGGTGAAGGCCTAAATAATATTCAGTTTCCTTATTCCTATCATCGTACGGCTATGAGACTATGAGAGATATTTTACACCTTCCACGTAGTAAATTCCAATCGATCACCAATGCACCACATGAAAACTAAGATAAGTTGTTACGTGGCACGAGGTCATTGGTGAACAAAAGATGCAGCAGATTACGTATGCTGGAACTGGATACAGAAGCTCTAGGCCAGGTGGAACTAGCTGACAGCCGTCCATCAATGAAATCCCAAAATCGACGGTGCATATTTCAAGATTACAATTTTTACAGGCTTTGCGATCATCGAGGTCGATGTCATATGATGGACCTATAGATAGAAGATGCATGGCGTCGCTACTCGCCCGTCTACACCTTCACAGGTCTACTCGCTTCCTTAATTTTTTTGGTTTTTGTTTTTTTTCTTTTTTTCTTTATTTTTTAAGAGGAATGTGAGGCTTACAAATAAATTTAATAGAAAAATTTTTACAAACTAATATCCCACAACATGATTAAGTTTTTTCAAAATTTAAACTTATTTTATATCTAATCATGTTCTGCCACATTACTTTGTAAATTTTTTTCTATAAAATTTATTTGTAAGCTTAACATTCTTCATTTTTAAATGGCATAACAACAAATTCAATAATAATGATTTTATTTTTTATTTATAAAAAAAAGTAGAAACATATTTTTTTAATAAACTTTGCTTTCCACAATTATATTTAGTTTTCTAGGCTTCAATGCTAAAGTTACATATATTTTTGTCCTAATTCATCAAATTTTGATGGTAATTATCGAACATTTGTAGCTCCAAAATTTTGAAGAAAAAGTTTTATATACATTGCAAATAGTATATATAAATCTTAATGTGAAACGAGCACAAATAATTGAAAACTATCATGAAATTGAGGTGAAAGATATTGCAAAAGTAATGTAATTATTTATATTTATTTATTACATTGGACGGATATAACGTATTTTAAGTAATTTTTTATGTCAGTCACTTAAAGCATGCTAAATCCATCGATACAGAATAAGTGTAAATAGTAATATTACTCAAGGGTAGAACTAGACTTTTAGGTTTGTGGTGGGCAAAATTAAAAAAATAATTAAAAAAAATAATCAAGGGTAAAAAAAAATGTTTTTAGGGGTATATTTAAAAATAAAATAAAATAAAATTAGGGGAAAGTCTTAAAACTTTTAGGGGGAGGCACAACCCCCTCCCAAACCTTCACCTGGGTCTGCCCTTGACGTTACTCATTGAGTCATTGTCGAAACTTAAAAGAGTGTTGGTTACAATTTAAATAAACAATATTAAAAAAGTTAATAATTTAAAAAGAAAAATGTTAAGTGTTTTTCTAGTATTTTCCTACTCCTAGGTGAATATTAATTAAAAAACAAAAACAAAAAAAAAACAAAAAACGAAACTTGTCTTATTTCTCCCACTTTATTTAAAAAAATAATAATATTTCACCTAGGATGAGAAGAACACTAAAATAACACTATGAAAGCACCTAACATTCCACTTTAAAAAAAGTGCAAAAAAAAAACAAAAAATTTAACTCTTGTTGTGAAGGAATTAAATTTAAATTATTTAAAGCTTGTGACAAACTTGACCTTTCCTGTTTTTATTACTAAGGACAAAATGGAAACAAATAAAAATTATTATGAATAATTAAATTACATTACCAAGAACAAAAATTTTCTCTAATTTGAGTTAGTTGAACTTCTTTCAAACTCAATTTATAAAATTTAATAAAAAGACAGATTTGAGAGGAGGAGCTCTTACCCTCCCCCTCCCCTTGTTTTATTTTATTTTATTTTATTTTTTTCTTCTTTATGTTTGTAGGTGTTTTCTATCAAGATCAGCAACTTCGGTCTCTCCACTATGTGTAAAAAGACAAATTTGAGAGGAGGAGGGTTCTTCTCCCCGCTCTTACCCTCCCCCTCACCCTTCTTTTTTTTTTTTTTTTTTTTTTTTAATTTTTAATTTTTTAATTTTATGTTTGTAGGTGTTTTTTGTCAAGACCAGCAACTTCGGCCTCTCAGCTATACGTTTATCCACCTTTCGCCGCGTTGTGCCGTTCATTTCCTTTCCGGTCGTTGCTCCTGCTTGATAGTTGTTTGTTTGCGTTTTTTGTTTTGAATAAGATATTTATTATCTCTAGATTTGCCCTCATGAGCGAGGATGAATATTTAAGTATGATGGGTTATTTCTCACGGCCTAAATAGTTTGGTGTGAGGGGTTATCTCTCATGGCCAGTTTAAATAAATCTTGTTAGGAAATTTAACTACTCATGTCTTAGACCTAGTATGCTCGGAGCAGATCTACTCTTTAACTGTATTTATACATGAGTTAGCGAAAGATTGAAGTTATAGATAACACTTGATTGTAAAAATTTTTGTTTGTATCTATGATTTTGTAAAATTTTATGTTTTGTGCTGTAAGAATTTTTTGTTCTGCTCTGTAAGAGATTTATACTCGTGATCTTTAATCAATGAAATTCTCAAATTTCCGTTAAAAAATAATTGTCATTTAGTACATGTCCCTTAAACTTGTGAGAGCATTAAAAACAAAAGTATGTTTGAAGGAATTTTTAGAAAATTCCTTTTGAAGTAATTAAGTTCCTTCACCTAATTAGGTCGAAGGAAAACTCTATCCCAATACTTATAAAAATAAAAAATAAAAATAAAACTCATTAGGAAAGCTACAACTCAATTAGCACACATAATTATCTGTTAGAAAATAATCCCAGCGAGTAGAACATCTTTCTTTACTCCTGCGAGTATATCTAACTCTCCAGTGCGTGTGCGCACGTCAACAAACAAAAAATTAAAAAAAAAAAACAAAAAAACAGGAATGCCTCTTCAACGGCAAGTCCATTGTATGGTCTGAAGCGAATGGGTTGGAACGCGAAGATAGGAATCGGAGCCTCCGCGCCGACTCACCGAGTCAGCCCAATGTCCGCTACGCTCTCCCCCACCACTCTCTCCAACGCTCTTCCTCCTCCACACAGACACAGCCTCATCCTCCTCAACACCTGGTCCTCTCGCCGACGCGCCCTCCGTTTCCACTCTTCCCGTACTCGTCCTCCCCTTCTCACTGTCCGAGCCTCCTCGACCGACCTCCCAGCCTCTCCAGGTAACACTCACACACCCTTATGTATGTATGTATGTATGTGTATGCTAGTTGTTACTTGATATGTATGCACGTATGGCTAATAAAATATGGGGAATAATCAAGCATTTTGCTTCTTTTTGCAGCGAAAGATATTGAGAATGTGGTTATCATAGGTTCGGGTCCTGCTGGATACACGGCGGCAATATACGCAGCTCGTGCCAATTTGAAGCCTTTAGTGTTTGAGGGATATCAAGTAGGCGGTGTTCCTGGGGGACAGTTGATGACTACCACTGAAGTGGAGAATTTTCCAGGGTTTCCTGATGGAATTACCGGTCCAGATTTGATGGACAGGTAAAAAAAGGAGAATTATATGGTATCAAACTTTTTTTAAATTTTTAATTTTTTTTTACATATTTTGTTATTAATTATAGGAAGATGCAATTTCAACTAGAATTGTAGAATAGAATTTTGATATTGGGTATTTTAGGATGCGACGGCAAGCTGAGCGTTGGGGAGCAGAATTGTTCCAGGAAGATGTGGAATTTATTGACGTAAAAAGCAGTCCTTTTACCGTGCAAAGTAGTGAACGTAAGGTGATATATTATTTTTGCAGCTGCTCATTTTATATCTGTTAGATTAATCGCATAATTACTATTGAAATTCCAAATTGTATAAAAATATTCAAACTTGATTTAAACTAGTTCTTTGGATCTGCCCAGAGATGACTTCTATGTGTCGGAAACAAATGGGGTTTGATTTGCTCGATGGATGTGATTCCAGCAGTTTCTATGGAAACCAAGTGTCAACTGATCACTTATAATGTCTTGTTCAGTTGTTCATAGTAAAAGATAGAGCCATTCCATTGATGGGGAATGAGTATAAACACAACTTGTACTTGTCAATGCCGTATATACATAGACAGGGATATCTACATTTTCAGAAAACGGTATTGAATAATGTATATTTATGGTACAGTTATAAAACATACATCTGATGTGAATATGTGGTCATTGAACTTTATGGTTCTTTTGCCAATGGCCTTTTGGCCAAATGGTACCCGCCATATATATGTGGTGGGTGAGGTTGGGAGGTTTGGGTCTCGTTGTGTGTGTGTGTGTAAGTCACTAAGCCGAAAAAAAAAAGAAAAAGAATTTTACTTCTCTCTTATATCTAATTTCCAGTAGGGTCTAGTAGTCTTGTTTAACTTAGCTTAACAGAGCTTTTAGTTTCAAAACTTGTTAAATGGTACTTTTTATTCAAAAAGTTAGTCATAGTTGCTGGGATTCAGAATTGATATTATCACAAGTAATAAGAGAAAAAATGAAGAGCAAGCTTTAAATTTTGCCGTACATATTATAAATATATTATTGCCATTGTAAACAATGGCCACATATCCCCCCTTATGTCATTGCTAATAGCCTGTATGTTATGAGTGTAGGCTGTAATTCAATCTTCATTTCTTGGCTATTGAGAAGTCTGTTTGCGTCAGTTTTGTGAAGTTCTTTTGCTTATGTTTATGTTTCAGGTTAAGTGCCACAGTATCATTTATGCCACAGGAGCTACTGCAAAAAAGCTTAGCTTACCCCGCGAAGAAGAATTTTGGAGTAGGGGAATTAGTGCTTGTGCTATTTGTGATGGAGCATCACCGTTGTTTAAGGGGCAAGTTCTGGCTGTTGTTGGAGGGGGTGATACAGCTACAGAGGAAGCACTATACCTAACTAAATATGCTCGCCATGTTCATTTACTTGTACGTAGGGACCAACTAAAGGCTTCCAAAGCAATGCAAGATAGGTGAATTCTAGTGGCCCTTTCTTTAATGTTGTTCTTTTGAAGTTATGATTGCATCCCTTCTGTGTAACACAAGTATGATCTGTCATTGTAAATTGCTTATTATGAATATTTGATTGAAGTTGTTGATTGTTCCACTCAATCTCATTCTCATTCCGTATTTCATATCAGAGATACTCTTAAGTGAAACTTGTCATTATCTCAAAGAATATCATCGTCATTTTCCTCGATACTTATTTATCTATTATTTGTAGTTTAGTTTTGACGTATTTATTTTAGATTTTAATCTATTTTTGTTCTGTTATTCTCTTTCTTTACTTCTCCCATGTGCTCCTCAGGAATTCCCATGGCACCTACCTGTACTTTTTGTTCCATTATGTTCTCTTCATTTCTCACCATAGGTTCCTTTTGTTTGCCAGCATGCATGTTTTTCACTCTATTGTGTTGTTATTCTTTGTATTTTATCTGATTGGCTTGTAAAGATTATTACCTTTCTTTCTCTTACAAGCAAAACATAGTGGATGAGGACAAGCAGTTTTGTGATAAAATGGTTTGTTGTAAATGAAAGAGATTAATGTTTTTTTCTCTTGAATGTTGTTTGTTTGATGGTTTGAAAATGGCTGACAAGCTCGATAGTTTCTAGGACTTATGGTGAAGGTTCCCAACTTTTTATTAACTTGAAATATTTTTAAAAACATTTTTTGCGTTTTGTGATAAATGGTTTGTTGTAAATGTAAACTTTCGGAAGCAGTTTTGTGAAAGTTTTTTCTCTTGAATGTTACTTATCAAAAAAAAAAAAAGTTTTTTCTCTTGAATGTTTACTTATCAAAAAAAAAAAAAGTTTGTTTGATGGTGTGTGTGTTAAATCACCACTTGTCCCAAAAACTTAAGATAATAAGAAGAGGCAAATGTAATTAATACTTTAACACTCACCTTCATGTGTGGGCTCAAACTTTCTTTTAATAGGTGAAGTCAAACACGTGGAATATTTAATTAAAATGTGGGTGAATTGATGGAGTCAGGTTCGAACTTATGACCTCTAGCTTTGATACCTTGTTAAATCACAATTTGTCCAAAAAACTTAAGTTAATAGGAAGAGGCAAATTCAATTAATACTTTTAACATTTACTCCTCTAGATCCAAATCTCAAATAGGGTATACTCGGAGAGTGAAGGAGAAGATTGCTCAGCAGTTGCATAAGAACAAGGAATTGTTTGCCGAGGTTGTGGCGGAAACTGCGGAGAAGGGGGTGGAGAACTATTCGGAGGTGGTACAAGATGCGGTGAAATTCGCCTCCATTATGGGTTTGTCTTGTGGGAAGGAGGTTACGAGAAAAGTCTTTTGAATCTTTTTTCGAATATTGAAGAGGAGCAGGAACCCTATACCCCAAAAGTAAAACAGAAGAGGGAACTCAAGAATTTAGAATGCCCCATCAATTATGAGGCTAGAGGGAGACTTTCTCCAGAGAGGTGTTAGCGCCGGCGGGGTTGTGTTGGGACAAAAAACGCACTTTCCTTTTCTCCAGAGGTGCATTAGGGGTTTTGGGTTTTTAGGGCTGGTGTTGGGCTAGTGTGGGCTTTAGTCTTTGGGTCTTTTTCTTTGGTTTTACCGTTTGGCTGTGGCTACTTGTTGGGTTTTTGGGTTGGGTCTTCTTGGGTTTTGTCTTTGGGTTTAAAGTTGGGTTACCTATGTATACTCTTTGTGTACCTAGAGGCACATTGCGCTTTTTTGATATATACAATATTACTTATTGCTAATGCAATCACATTACCAACTTTTATGAGTCCCTTTTCTCTGAGAGTCTCAGCTGGAGACCGAGGCTAGATGATCTTGATTTTGATATGTTGAATGTTGGAGAGGCCTCTAGGTTGGAAGCTCCTTTTGAGGAAAGGGAGGTGTGGGAGGTGGTGAAAGGTATGGATAGGGACAAGGCGCCGGGCCCGGATGGCTTTTCTATGGCGTTTTTCCAGGATTGCTGGGGGGTGATTAAGGAGGACATTATGGCGGTTTTTGCAGAGTTCCATGAGCGAGGTAAATTTGAAAAAAGCCTCAATGCTACGTTTATCTCCCTTATTCCGAAGACCAATGGAGCTTCCGATATTAGGGATTTTCGTCCGATTAGTCTTGTGGGAGGGACATACAAGATTGTTGCAAAGGTCTTAGCCAACAGATTGAAGGAAGTGATGGATAGGGTTATCTCTAAGCCGCAGAATGCCTTTGTTAAAGGTAGGCAAATTTTGGACTCAGTTCTTATTGCCAATGAATGCTTGGACAGCCGAATCAGATCAGGGGAACCTGGCTTGGTGTGCAAGTTGGATATGGAAAAGGCTTATGATCATATGAATTGGAAGTTTCTTCTTTATGTTTTAAGAAGATGCGGTTTTGGAGAGAAATGGTGTTCGTGGGTTGAACATTGCATTTCGACTGTGCGCTTCTCGATTTTGATCAATGGATCCTCTTCCGGTTTCTTTGATAGCTCACGGGGCGTGAGGCAAGGAGACCCTCTTTCTCCTTTCTTGTTTGTTCTAGTCATGGAGGCGTTTAGCAGGATGATCAATGCCTCGATAAACAGGGGTCTCATCTCGGGTTTTTCTGTGGGAAGAAGAGAGTCGGATCGAGTTATTGTTTCTCACCTTCTTTTTGCAGATGACACTTTGGTTTTTTGTGGAGCAGACCCTAATCAAGTTAGAAACATTGGTGCATTACTCGTTTGTTTTGAAGCTGTTTCAGGGTTAAAGGTGAATCTGGCTAAATCTGTGTTGGTCCCTGTTGGTAGTATGAACAATACAGGCACTTTGGCAGGCATTCTTGGTTGCGGCTCAGCTTCTATGCCTTTGAAGTATTTGGGTCTCCCGTTGGGGGCCCCGTTTATGGTTAAGGCCAGTTGGGAGGACATGTTGGAGAAGTATGCTAGAAGGCTGGCCCCATGGAAACGGCTATATCTGTCTAAAGGGGGGAGGGTTACTCTCATCAAGAGCACCTTATCCAATCTTCCCACCTATTTTTTGTCTCTATTTCCTATCCCTGCATCTGTGGCGAAACGTATGGAGAAAATTCAACGGGATTTCTTATGGGGTGGGATTAATGATGAGTTTAAGTTTCATCTAATTAGTTGGAACAAGGTATGTTCTCCGATCTCAGAGGGAGGCTTAGGGATCCGGAATTTGCGTCTGATGAACAAGGCGTTGTTGGGAAAATGGTTGTGGAGATTTGCTCATGAGAAAGAGGCTTGGTGGAGGAAGATTCTAGTGGCAAAGTATGGCGAGGTTTGGGGTGGTTGGCGATCCAGGGAGCCTAGTGGTTCGCACGGGGTGGGGTTATGGAAGAACATTAGCAAGGGGTGGAGGTCGTTTCATTGCCAGATTAGATTGGTTCCTGGGTCTGGGTCCAATATCAGGTTTTGGGAGGATATCTGGTGTGGTGACAGGTCTCTCAAGGATGCTTTTCCTGGACTTTTCAATATTGCCACCAATAAGGATGCGTCTATTGCGGATAATAGGGAGTGTTTAAATGGCTCTGTGCAATGGAATTTTTCCTTTATTCACAGGGTTCATGATTGGGAAGTGGAGGTCTTGGCCTCTTTTTATTCTCTCTTGTATTCGCACTTGATGCGAGGGGTAGGGGAGGATAGGATGTGGTGGAACGATTCAAGAAAAGGAAAATTTGAGGTCAGATCTTATTTTAGAATCCTTGCTTCCAAAGATCATTCCCCTTTCCCTTGGAAGAGCATATGGCGTACCAAGGCTCCTTCGAGAGTGGCTTTTTTTGCGTGGACGGCCGCGCTTGGGAAGATTCTAACCCTGGATAATGTTCGGAAGAGAGGTATTATTGTGATTAACCGTTGTTGCATGTGCGAATCGGATGGGGAGTCAGTTGACCATCTCTTTCTTCATTGTGGGGTTGCGAGTACCTTGTGGAACGCTGTATTCTCTCGGTTTGGTTTGTGTTGGGTGATGCCTGGGAGTGTCAGGGGTTTGTATGCTTCCTGGTGGGCGGGTGGCAAGTCCCGTAGCGCTGTTGTGTGGAAGATGGTTCCTCTGTGCCTTATGTGGTGCATCTGGATCGAGAGAAATGCTAGATGTTTCGAGGATTCGTCTAGAAATATTGAGGATCTTCTACACTTTTTCTTGTATACCCTTTTCACTTGGACCGCTAGATGGCTAGCGCCCTTAGTGATAAGCTTCCCTGATTTCCTTTCTATGTTCTCTTCTTCTTTTTCTTCCTCTTAGTCGCTCTCTTGTATACTCCCTGTGTACTAGGGTTGCGCCCCTTTGCGCCTTGATAATATATCTTTACTTATAAAAAAAAAACAATATTACTTATCAAAAAAAAAATTAATACTTTAACTGTTTGAAAATTGTTGACAAGCTTTTGTATGTTTTTGATAGTTTCTAGGACTTACGGTGAAGACTCCCAAATTTCAATTAGGGGGAAAAAAAAAAAATGCAAAATCAGTCCCTGTCGTTTGAATTTTATAGAATATGTCCCTATGGTTTGCTTCTGTATAAAAATGATAATTCCGTTAGCATTTTTGAAGTTAATCCCATGTGGCCACTTAGACACATCAACGATAATGATATATTGACATGTGACAATCTAATCTAAATTACAAATCTACCCCAAAAAAATTTAAAAATTAAAGAAGAAAAAAAAAAAAAGACACAGAAAGGAAGGGTGGCTGCTGGCATCCCTTCACATAGGGGGTGGCTCTCTTGTAAGGGTGGCCACCCCTCATCTAGGCTGACCAAGGGGTGACCACCCTCATCTTCCCCATGATAAACAATCTTGAATCCGTTGATCCGCACACAAATACTGGAAGTGTAATCCTTCTTTAAGCCGATTGATTCATTCAAAATACCAAGAATAAAGACATCAACAATTGGTTGATTCAAAAGAATACCCAAAAGTAGAAAAACGCCGGAAACTTCTCTTTAGAAATTTTATTCAGCAAAAAAAATTACCGGTCTTGTCTGGCAGCTAAAACTAGTTTTTATAGAAAAACTTTTAGAAACTCTAAATAACAGAAAATACAATAATGCCGTTATGCTAAAACATTAAAAAGACAAAAATAAAACAAGCAAAAACGCATAAAATAAACCCTAGTCATGAAGCTCTAGTGTTTTGCATCCCTTCTACTCTAGAATATAATCTTTTTCTTTGAGAATATGCAAGAATGGAACAGCTTTTTAACACAAACCTCTATCTTGGACCAAATTGCATCTCTTCCTTTCGAAAAAGGTAAGTAGAAGGTGATGTCCAAACAAGTTGTCTGCCACACCCCACCTCATCTTGATAGAATACAACAAATTGAAGAACGGGAAGGAATCCACCTCCCAATCATGCGTTGCTTTGCCAAAAGTAACATTCCACTTATGAGAGTCACGAAGAGCTGTAAGTGATTAGCAAAAAAATCATCCGTAAGGTGAGCTATACCAAAATAACTCTGGGTACGCTTCCTTAAGGGCCTAGTCCCCACACCATACATCAGGCCAAAATCTAATCTTGGAAACCATTCCCCGCAGCAAAACTGATGAATCTAGAGAACACCTTTAGCCCTCCTGATATTTTTCTAAGGACGAACCCCATGCGACCCATTTACCTCATCAGAACTCCACCCTCCTCACATGCTGCCATATTTAGAATCTACGGCTACTCTTCATTTAGCCCTTGCCAGTATAGATAAAATGTTATAACCCTGACGTGCACAAGTAATTATGACTTCATGAACAATGCTGACCCTTGTGTAGTTCATGAACAGTTTTAGTTGCAAGTACCAGCTAATTTTTGAACGTATGTGGTGGTAGGGGGCATCAAATAACGGCAATTACATTATAGTATGTCTCCCCTAAATTTGTGCCCCGTTGACAGGATTGATTTTAGCCCCAACTTAATGGAACATATTGCAGATGGTAGTAGCGATATAACGCGTGGCAAAGTAATCTTGGTTTTACCAACGTTTCTTGCATGGTCTGATGCTCATCACAACAGCTTTTTCCCCTCAATAAACATTTTATAATTTTTCTCCATTGCAATTGTCTAGTGAGAACCACTTGAAAATATGTCAAATCTTAACTATGCCAATGTTTAAACATTAGGTCTTGTGGAGCTTTTGATGCTAATCTTTTTTGTTATCCAATTACAGGCCGCTGTCAATTGTTAAGTGGTGGCAAAAAATTCTGTTTGTTGTGGGTTTTTTCTTTTCTTTTTTTCTGCTGGCTGCTTTGTTGATGGTGAATTATATACTAATGAGCAACTTGTATGTGAGTTTTCAACTCCCTGAATGTTTGTTTAACAGGTTGATTATCGCGAATGTTTCAGAGTGTACAACAATCCAAATGTCACCGTGCACTTCAATACAGAGACTTTGGATGTTGTTAGCAATACAAAAGGCCAGATGTCTGGAGTTTTAGTTCGAAAAGTTGATACTGGGGAGGAATCTGTGCTTGAAGCAAAAGGGTTATTCTATGGTATAGGTCATTCGCCGAATAGCCAGTTGTTGGAAGGTCAAGTTAAGCTTGACAGCTCGGGCTATGTGTTGGTTGAAGAGGGTAGTGCAAGAACTTCAGTTGAAGGTGTTTTTGCTGCTGGAGACGTACAGGTAATCCTCTCCGAATTATCATTTTTATCTCCTCAGTTTTTGGTTGGTCCAGGACCTGGCAAGATTTATTGTGCCTCCCAGATACTGATTCAACACTGCGGCCCAATTATTGCTACAGTTCTACTAGTAATTATTGCTTGTTGGATATATGAGGAATTCGGATATATTCAAGGATATTCTGTGAATTAGTTGAAATATCTTGTATAAATTTGGTGGAAGTGATGAATGTCATCTAATCAGTTTCTTGGCATGGCACATTTAGAGATGGATGAGAAGGCTCAAGGCATAGGTTTTAGTTTCTGTTATAGTTGTATTTGAAGTTGTGAATCTTAGCAATTGCAAGCGAAATCTTTCTTTTAATGCTTGTAAAACAACAGAAAGAATTTGAATTTATTGATAAGTAGCAAGCACATTCACTTCTCAAGTTCAATTACAAGATAGTTATTTTTCTGTTAACTTCAATCCCATCTTCTGATCTGGATAACCTTATGTTTGGGAATCATAATCATTGTTGACAATCTTGTAACTCTAGTTCTTGTTATCCTAATAGGACCATGAATGGAGGCAAGCAGTAACTGCTGCTGGATCTGGATGCATTGCTGCTTTATCAGTCGAGAGATATCTTGCAAGCAAAGATCTCCTTGTTGAGTTTCACCAGGTATTCAAGGGAGTCCAACTTCATCAATCCTACTTGTCTCTATGTAGATTCATGTGCTTATCGTCCCCATGCATTGGAAAGCTGTTGTTTCCAACACAGAGAGTTGAACATAGCATGGTCAATTAGTTTATATGTGATAATAAAGTTAGTGCTTGTAATTATTGATCCTAATTTATCAGTTTTCCTGGCGAATATTGGTTGACCTAGTGATCAAGTTCGGCTGCCCATAATTAGTTAACCATAGACATGTTTTAGTTAATGGTCATATAGTAGATGTACAAATTTATTGCTGCACACCCCCATAACATTGTTACCATGAGGGATGCCGCGGAGAGCAATAAAGTCCACAGACTGCCTTGTTGATCTCTTTGTGCTTCTTGACTCATAGAAGCAACAAAGTGTATGCTAAACTATTATCAGAAATATAAATTGTCAAGGTTATGAAGTTGCTGCCTTTAAAAATAGTAAATTGCCTATCCGTCTGTATGCTATGAAGTTATAAAGTTTATACATGTTAACCAAGTCCCGGAGGTGAAATAGGCACAAAAACAATAGACTGGACCAACCATTTTCTTGATCTAATATTAATGATGAAACCATGTACAATATATAGTATAATGCATCTACAATCGAGATCTTTGAGACAAGTTTCTCATCCAATTACTTATTATTATTATTATTATTTAAAAAAAAAATGGAAAAAAAAGAAGAGAAGAAAATAAAAAGTTTACTCATTTATAGAGCAAGGCTTTAGATTCTTACGTTTTTGTTAGATTTGGTTTGTCCTACATTGCAGTAATTCTTGGATTTCCTTTTATTCTTATTATTGGCAAATTACAAAACTATCTATTTGAATCCATGATTTCACCCTTCATCCCATTCTTATGGGATGAGAAATTGCCATTTGAGCAGAGCTTATTGGCTCCTTGTAAGTGTAAAACGAACTGATTACTTTTAGTTTTAAAGAGTAAGTCTTGAATTTGGATGGTAATAGTCTATCGTCACATAATTTTTTAGGCCTATGACATGGTCCCTCACAAAATTCAATGTTCATCGATTTACTTGTGACAGCCGCCAGTTGAGGAAGTCAAGAAGGAAATCACGGACAGAGATGTTCGAGAGGGTTTTGACATTACACTTACAAAGCATAAGGGCCAGGTACGAGTTATTTCTCCAAATGCTAGCTTGGATATGATCAATTTTTATGCTAGTGACATTTCACCCAAATTAATTTTCCTGTTTTGGGATTTTCTGTGTAAGTTAATACAACGGTTACTATTTTTTTTTTCCTCCAGTATGCATTACGAAAATTGTACCATGAAAGTCCAAGGCTTATATGTGTACTATATACTGCACCAACATGTGGTCCGTGTAGGACGTTGAAGCCAATTCTTAGTAAGGTACATTATTTTAAATTTGTTTTGCTGTTGCATGATATTTAAATCTCAATGCTAGTTAAGTTCTCATTGGTACTATGATCTTTTACACATGATTTTTTTTAATGTGGATTTATATTTTGTTTGAAGATGTTTGTAGAATTAGTTAGTTTAGTAAGTTGTTAAGAGTTTGTTAGTGAGCTATTAAAGGACTCTTTGTTATTGTACCACTTGATCAAATCTATATGAAGGGGTTGAGAGGGCTACGATTGAATTAATCTAGTCACACTCTCTCTTCCCGTATTTTTCCATACAATTCACAAAAGATGCATGATAAAAACAATTCTTCGGAAACTTCTTGTAAAACTTAAAAGAAATTCATTATGTTGTATAAAATCTTAACATGCATGAAGCATGTTGAATATGACAGTCTGTTAATAAAAGAGATGACAGTTTAAAAGAAATTTACTTGTTTCATATGTTGGACTTAATACAAATCCCATTGCATTTTCTGTGTGTCATCTTTAATGATTCATGCTTTATTATATCTGTGGCTATTGTTTAATGATTCTTGCTTTATTATATCTAAGGTTTTTTTTTTTTTTTTTTTTTTTTTTGTTGTTGTTGTTGTTGTTGAATGTTTAATTAAGACTGGTAAACTCTTTCTTAACTTGTGATGATAGGTGATAGATGAATTTGATCAAAATGTACATTTTGTTGAAATTGATATCGAGGAAGATCCAGAAATTGCAGAAGCAGCTGGAATTATGGGTACACCATGTGTGCAGTTTTTCAAAAATAAGGAAATGATCAGGTTGGTTATATTTAGTCCTTTCGCGCTTCTTAGTGCTACATGTGCGTTATTGAATTTTTATTGCTGTTTATTTTGTCTCTTAGACTCTTTGTTCTTTATCCACATGTATTTTTGTATAATATGACTGACATAAACTAGTTGTGATGAGCAATTTTTCGTTGGAAAGTAGGTGCTTTGCTATTCAACATTATGGCATATCCATATGACATGTTGCCATATAAGTCTTAGCATAATTAAGAATATAAAATTTTATTTTAGTTTTGCATATCTTATCCTCCACAAAGAATGTTCTTTTTCTCTATCTTGTTTTTTAGTGGTTGAATGATTTCGGGTATGTTAGTTAATATGTTTGGGGAGTGTCTTTTGTTTGTTGTTTGAAAAAATGTTCTGAAATGACGTAAAAGTGAATACTGTTTGTTTGTTTGTTTTTTTTTTTTTTGTGTTTTATGTTTTGACATGTTTTTTAATGTATTCGTCTTGGGAACAGAAACAGAAGACAGGAAATAAAAATTTAAATAAACGGTCAAATTCAAGTCTAGAAAGCTTACTTTTTCAATTTTAGTGATTGTTCTTTTCTGGCTATGCAGGACGGTGTCCGGGGTGAAAATGAAGAGAGAGTACAAAGAATTCATTGAAGAAAATAAATGAGAATGTTTTGAAGACTTTTTAGGGTGATGCCCTCATTTTGTGATCCAATTTTGTTCCTCCCAAACAGTCTAGTTGAATAATGCCATCAATTTTTACAGTGAAATCTCATATTGATCAACTGCACTCTACATTATACAAGCCGAGCTATCAATTCATTGGTATGGGTTTTAAATTTCCTCTCTTGAATTTCAATCATTCTCTAAATTTGGTTGAGGTCAGCTATGAATTTTGTTCTCATCTCCACTACTTGCTACTAAATTGACTAATTTTCGACCATGGCTGCCTAGAGAAAAATCATTGTGGTTTTTCATGAATTTTTTCTCTCTGCCGATTAGTTTTCCTATATATATATAGGAGGGTAAGGTTGGGGAACAGGCAAAATATGGTGGAGCGAGATTAAATTTTGTTGTTTGTGCAGTCTGCTGTATCACTCTAAGTTAATTTTTGGAGGTCCATACGATTTTTTAAACCAAATGCATTTTGCATTTAAGCTGAGTGCTTTTTCAAATTTGAAGAAGCAATGCATATTATGCCTTTTTGTTTCCAACTTTATTATTTCTGTCTCTCTTTCTCTTTGCTATTTGTTTTTGTTTTTGTTTTTTTTTTTAAAAAAAAATTAGGCTTGAGCTTAGTCATATGCGACATTCTTTTGAGTATGCTACATGGATGATGCCAAATAAAACATTTATGTGACTGAAGTTCTTAAAAGTCAATCGGCCTACTAGCAGCTAAGAAGTAAAGTGATATTCATTACCCATTCTACGTGTTTAAATTTCTTGGTATAAAATGTTTTTATGTTCATGATTTTCTTCGCACTATAAAATGTTTATGTTATCACGTGTTTTGCTTTTATTTTATGAAAATTATGCTCAAGTTTCAAAGTTGTTACCATGTTATTCAAATACACATGATATTCATAGGATTCTAAGAGAGAGAGAGAATCATTATTTTCAAGGAAAGAAAAACTCATTTCATATTGCTCTCATAAGAATAGATGGTCAGTTTATATGTATATAAAAGAGAGATAAGAGAAGGCATAACACGGTATCAAAGTTGGGATAGAGCGTAACTCATTGAAGTACGTTAACATAAAAGTGTGGTCTATTACCATATTTGTCAAGTTGAGTGCACCAACAAGTTAATTAATTGGCCAAAAGGCACGGATGTGGCTGTAGATGATGCCATGATCCCAAAGGTTGGAACGCATAACCTTGGGATCTAACATTATACATAAGTCATAATAAGAGAAGAAGAAACATAACTTTCTTAAGTCATATTTTAAGAATTTTAAGAATTTTCTTTTTATTGTCAAATAAATATTTTTTAAGAAAATGTTTTAAAGGAAAATGTATTTACCCATAATATAAGATGAAGAAAATATTTTCTCAAAGTCCCGTATTTTTGAAAAATATATATATATATATATATATATATTATTAAGAGTTTGCTTTCCATGCTAAAGTCTGTTTTCAAAGTCAATTTTTTCGAAAAATAGTTAGGAATCTTGTTTCTTATGCCGAATTAAGTGTTTTTAATGAAATGTATTTTTTTTTTCCGATTAATTTTAAATTAATTGGAGAATATTAATTACAGATGTTTTATTTATTTATTTATTTATATTTTCATGCCAGGATGAAACGGAAAAAAAGCAAGATATTTAGATGGAAAATAAGTCAAAAAAAAAAAGAAAAAAATAGAAGGTGGGGGTACTTTCTTGTTATGGGTCCCAAGCCATGGAATCAAACAAGAAGCAGCGAAAACTCTCGAGGTCTGAGGCTAAGCGTGTACTCTTTCTTTAATATATTCCTTCCTCAACAACTCCGCTGCCTCCTCCCTCTCTGAGTCTCTCCCTTCTCCGTCAAGGCTTCAACCCCCCACCCACTGATCCTACAGAAAATGGCTGAAGTTGCCTTTAGCTTGGTGGGAAAGGTCATAGAGAAGCTTGGGTCCGTTGCTTACCAAGAGTTAGGCTTGATATGGGGTGTCAAAAGGGATCTGAGAAAGCTTGAGCGCACCATGTCAATCATTAGAGAGGTGCTCTTTGATGCCGAAAAGAAGCAAGCAAGCGACTCCCTGTTGAGAATCTGGCTAGGGCAGCTCAACGATGTCCTTCTTGATGCTGAGGATGTGCTTGATGAAATTCAGTACCAAGCTTTAAGGAAGCAAGCGGTTGCCACATATGGGAGCACTGGTACAAAGGTACGTCATTCCTTTTCATCGTCTATGACGCGTGCATTCCCTTTCAAACTGGCTCATAAAATAAAGGGAATTAGAGAGAGGTTAGATGAGATTGCTGCTGATAAGGGTCAATTTAATCTCACCATAATACGTGGAGATGCACATATCATGCGCCCGTTGAGAGACCCAGATTCAATCTCATTTGTCCATCCATCAACTGTAATCGGTAGGGATGAGGACAAAAAAAATATCAAAAAACTTTTGATGCACCCAAATGGTAGCAAAAACGTTGATGTAATTTCCATAGTTGGATTAGGAGGTTTGGGTAAGACTACACTTGCGAAGTTGGTGTACAATGATGAACTTGTGGTTGGGACTTTTCAATTGAGAATGTGGGTTTGTGTGTCCAAAGATTTTAGTGTTACAAGATTGATAAAAGAAATCCTTAAATCTGCATGGGGTACAATTGATGATAATTGGAATGTGGATACAATACAAACTAAATTGAGAGAAGTTTTGAGGGATACAAAATTCCTACTTGTCTTGGATGATGTCTGGAATGAAGATCATAATAAATGGATTGAATTGAGAGGTTTGTTAATTGATGGTTCTAAAGGAAGTAAGATTCTAGTGACAACACGTAGTAACTTGGTTGCTTCCACTATGGAAACTGATTCGACATACAATTTAGATGTTCTATCCCGATATGATTGTTTGTCTTTGTTTGAGAAATGTGCATTTAAGGAAGGAGAAGAGGAACAACATCCAAACCTCTTAAAAATTGGAAAAGAAATTGTGAGAAAATGTAAAGGGGTTCCATTGGCAGTGAGGACTTTAGGCAGCATGCTTTATTTAAAAATTGATGAACGGGAGTGGGAATTTGTGAGAGATAACGAGATATGGAAATTAGAACAAAAAGAGAGTGACATCTTACCTGTATTGAAATTGAGTTACGATCAAATGCCAATTCATTTGAAGCGATGTTTTGCCTTTTGTTCTCTTTTTCCAAAAGATTATGTATTCAATTCGCATCATTTGATTCGAAGATGGATGGCACATGGACTAATACTTGAAACGTCTATTAATAATAAACAAGAGTTGGAAGATGTTGGGCACTTGTATATGAATGAGTTGTTGTCAAGATCTTTCTTCCAAGAGTTGGAGAAAATGATTCCTGGCTTGCCCTTCTATACATTTAAAATGCATGATCTCTTCCATGATCTTGCAATCTCAGTTGCACAAGGAGAGTGTTCAGTAGTAGACTTGGACGACAAAGACATTTCTGGAACTGTTCATCATTTGTCATTTTCAAAAATGGGTCAAGAAGTTCCAAAATGCTTAGACAAGTTAGCAAATGTGCGCACCGTTATGCCCGCTATAGACTTCCAGTCACTCCCAATGTCCTTAGTTGAAGCATGCATATTGAGATTCAAGTACTTGCGATTGCTTGATTTAAGTAAATCATCTTTTGAGGTGTTGCCAAGTTATATTGGTACTTTAAAACATTTGAGATATCTTGACCTATCTGGTAATAAAAGAATCAAGTTACTTCCTAATTCAATATGCAAGCTACACAATTTGCAAACATTAACACTTAGTGAATGTAGCGAACTTGAAAGGTTGCCCAAAGATATAAGGAACATGATTAGCCTGAGGGCTTTGATAGTAACAATAAAGTGCTCGTGCTTGTTGGAGAATAGATCCTTGAATTCTCTTCGGTTATTTGTTGTAGAAAAATGTTCGAGACTAAAAGTTTTGTTTCAAGGAATGGATGGGTGCCTCACCAACCTTCGGACACTGATAATAAATCAATGTGCAAGTTTGACTTCTTTGTCACTTAGTATCAAGCACTTAACCGCCTTAGAGAACTTGTACATTGCTCAATGTCGAGATCTTAGTTTGATGGGGAAAGAAGACAATCAATATCTCAAGTTGAGCCTCCGAAGTTTGGCGATTATTGATTTACCAAAGTTGGAGTTTTTGCCCCAATGGCTACAAGGATCTGCTAATACTTTACAATACCTACGAATTGAAAATTGTAACAATTTCATGTTCTTGCCCGAGTGGTTTCCAACTCTCAAATCACTTCACACACTTGAGATTATCAACTGTCCCAATTTATCATCTCTTCCGGAGGGGACACACCATCTCACTGCGCTAAGAGAATTGAAGATTGTAGGTTGTCATGAATTGAGCAACAGATGCAAATTGGCAGATCAACCCAAGATCGTTCATGTACGAAAGGTTGAACTTGATGAGGACACGAAGGGTACTTCAACAAAAGAAGATGATGAGGTAAGGGCAGGTTTTTCTTATTCGTCTTCTTTGGTCTTAATGCTCTATTGATTCAAACCCCAATGTTTGCCAAGTGGAAGCGTGTAAAATTCAAACACCGAATTCCTTTTGCTTTATTCGAATTTGATGTAAACTAAAAAAAAAATCTTTTTGGACAAAATCTGCTTGCTATTTACCTCGTCTAATAGCTCTAGCTAGGTGCAAGTATTCCGCTCTTAAAGCATTAAATCTCATTTAATGCATTGAGAAATTATCTTTTGTGTGGAACATATGGTAATAGCTTAAATCTGCACCTTTTTTTCTTTTTTCTTTTTTCTTTTTTTAATTAAAGTAAGCATTATCATATCTTATTTTGTACAAATTCTTGTATTTTATTCTTAAATGTGGAATATTGGTCAATCCTTAATTATATATTTGTAGGAAGTGGCATGATTTTGCCAAAAAAAAAAAAAAAAAAGGAAAAAAGAAAACAAAAACTCGCATTGCCATGTAAATGTGTCTTTTTGTTCTTTGAACTTTGAACTTTTTGGCTCTTGAAATGTAGGGAGCATTTATGACTATAGTTAAATATAAATTAAAGATGATCGCTTGTTAAATGATATAATGAATTTTGTTAATTTTTAGGGAAATCCCTTGTACGAAAGGCTCATGTATGCTGTAAGTAACGTGCGAGTGCGACGTCCTGGGAAGTAGAATTTTGACATTCAAGATGACAGCAGGCTGCTTGACTTGTAAAGAGCTGAAAAAAGAGGATCTGCTCTTTTGAAGAAGGAAATTGCTTTCCTTTATCTTCGGTATCTGATGTGTGGCTATTATTTTCATAAGAAATTGCAGGGAGCTGATGCTTTGTCTCGTTGGACTCACCTCTGCCAACTGCAAACAAAGGGAAAATGAACACCTGCAGAAAATCAAAAGAGGAAGACACAGGAGAGCTGCAAGTAATTAGTATTTTGATCATAGAATTTATTTTCATGATTATGAGTGGCAAGTCTTTTTAGATGGGCTATGGGTCAAACTTAATATTTTTATTACGTGTTCTTGAAACTATGTTGGATGTTTTTCATAGATTAATAGTCGGATGTTGGGAATGATTTTAATTAATTTGAAAACGATTCTATGTTGACAAGTTGTTTTTGATTCATCATCATTTTTTGTTTATATCAAATGCTTACTTTTTGTTTGATTTGAATCTATTGTGAATACTTAATCTCTCTTAATATGTCATTGAAATCAATTTTTCAATCAAACCCATGCTTAATCTACTTTATTTTTAATTAGTGCTTTACTGTTAAATCTTCCAATTATGAGAGTTGATTCTCTACCTAATTGAGTTAAAGATGTCTCAAGATTACATAATAGAATATTAGGTGGATCCTTGAAGCCCTAGTGATTTTCCCATTAATCTTTCCTTAGCTCTATTTTAATTAATTTAGATTTGTTAATTTAATCATTCCATTGCTCCACTTCTTAGTGAAAAACAAAAACCAAATCATTTTATTTTCTTTGCATGATAATAAAAATTTTACTTGAGTGTCCACCATTCCATGTGGATCGACCTCGATCTGCGATAGCTTGAGTTTTGCAATCTTAGAAGTCAGTAGGCCTACTAGCGGCTGAAGTAAAGTGATATTCATTACCCATTCTACGTGTTTAAATTTCATGTTATAATTTTCTTCTCTCTATAAAATGTTTATGTTATCACGTGTTGTGCTTTTATTTTATGAAAATTATGCTCAAGTTTCAAAGTTGTTACCATGTTATTCAAATACACATGATATTCATAGGATTCTAAGAGAAAGAGAGAGAGAATCATTATTTTCAAGAAAAGAAAAACTCTTTTCATATTTTGCTCTCATAAGAAGAGGTGGTCAGTATATATATAAAAGAGAGAAGAGAAGAAGCACGGTCTATTACCATGTTTGTCAAGCTTTTTTTTTAAAAAGGGAATCCATATCAGTCTCATTTATAGAAATCATGAGCATAAAGCTCTTACAAGTAACTATAGCCAAAGTTACAAGGTTACAAGCGTCACAGATGATATATTACATTCCAGACTCAAAACCAATCCACTAACCCATGACTAATTTACATATTAAAAAACAGATCTGTGCCAAACAGATTTAAACTAATGCATAGGTAGTGCTTATTCCTCGGAATTAAGGGTAGACAAACCCCCAACCAAAACTCTTCCTCCTTGACCTGAATGCCAGGATAATGTTCATATTCACAACCCAAATGTATGGACCATAGCAAATAATCCAGAGGGCATCACGCATGCAGATCGAGAGGGGACATAGCCTTATTACGAGCAAAAAAGAAAGAAATAAAAGCGTACAGGGAAATAAAGGGACTAAAATAGGAATACAAACAGAATATAAAAAATTGGACAAACAACAATGGAAACTAACAGAACAGGGAAAAAACCGGAAAATCACACTAAGCAGGAAACAACAGCTGGAAGGAAGCCGATCGCGTGCTGGCCGGAAACTGACGCGGAAGGTGGCGTTGGAGCTCATCGCGGAGGACCCGAGAAAAAGCCCGACAGCGGACAGTGGGCAGCAAAGCCGGCGTGGAGGAGATCGACGTTGCACACAAAACAAATTGGGGGGGGGGGGGGTGTGTTTGAGTGAATCCCCCAAGAGTATCACCCACAAAGTGTGACAAACAGGCAAGGCAACAAAACAACACACCAAAATACACGGCAAAAGACAGACATAAAGGAAAGGAAATAAAACAACCAGAAATGGAATCAACTAAACAACCAGAGAGAACCGAAATCAAATCACATCCGGAGAGATGGATCTAGTGCAAAAGGTGTGATGGGCACTGGTGGATCCGGGTAGCAAAGTGGTTGAACACGCATCAAGGTGGACCAGGCGATAGGCAGTCGATCGGGCAAGACACGAACCGAAGCCAAACCCGACCCAGCAACAAGCGCGGCATATGGAGAAGGGACATCAAGTAAATAGGTTAGCTCAAGTAAATAGGCGGGGGGAGAAGAGGATGAGGGGGAGGAGGGGGGGAGGGGGAGGAGGGGGAGAACAGGGTTCTCCCCCTCTGACGGCGTTCTCTGCTAGAGATGAAACCCTAGTAGAGAGCGTTTTTAATCCGAATTGTTAAATAATTGCACCATGTTTGTCAAGCTGAGCGCACCAAGAAGTTAATTAATTGGCCAAAATGCACGTATGTGGCTGTAGATGATGCCATGATCCCAAAGATTGGATTGCATAACCCTAACATGGGGCGTAACATTAATTATACATAAGTCATAATAAGAAGATAAGAAATATAATTTTCTTGAGTCATATTTTAAGAAAGAATTTTAAGAAATTTCTTTTTATTGTCAAATAAATATTTTTTTAAGAAAATGTTTTAAAGGAAAATGGAATATAATATGAAGAAAAGATTTTCTTAAAGTTCCGTATTTTTGCAACAAAAAAAAAAATTATTAAGAGTTTTCTTTTCATGGTAAAGTCTGTTTTCAAATTAAGTTTTTTCGAAAAGTAGTTACGAATCTTGTTTCTTATGCTGAATTAAGTATTTTTAAGAAATTGTTTTGAAAGGAAATGTATTTTCCTCAATTAATTACAGAAGTTTTTTTGTATTTATATTTTCATGCCAGGAAGAAACGGCCAAAAAGCTAGTTATTTAGATGGAAAAAAAAGTCAAAAATGGAGGGCTGTATTTGATTGTACAGTCTTCTTATGGGACCCACGCCATGGAATCAAACATGAAGCAGAGTAAACTCACGAGGTGGTTCGGAGTACTTGCTTCTGACAGACCAAGGGATATATAGGCTAATTAGCTCGTGCTCTTTCTTTAATATCTTCCTTCCTCAACAACTCCGCTGCCTCCTCCCTCTCTAGGGGTGTCAACCCGGTCCGGTTTTTCGGTTTTTGGCCAAAACCGGAACCGAAACCGGGGTACCCCGGTTCTCAATTTTGAGAAACCGGAACCGGAACCGGGACCCCGGTTAACCGGGGTCCCGGTTACCGGCCGGTTCCGGTATTACCCGGTCCGGTAACCGGTTTTTTTAAAAAATTGATTTTTGGGCTTATTTTAAGTATTGGGCCTAAAATAAGCCAATTTTTTTTTTCATAAGTTGGCCCATTTTTTTAAAAATCTATTAGTTTCTTTGTCTAAATTAAAAGGGCTTTGTTGTGATTGTTCTAAATAATTAAAAAATAAACCTTAAAAAGTCTAAAAATCCTAAAAAATCATTGTTTCTGCCTATTTGGGCCTTAGAAATAAAAATTTAATTTTTTAAAATACCCTAAACCTAAACCTAAGTGTAAAAAATATTAATATATATAATATATATATTAATATATAAATATAATAATATATAAATATTATTAAATAAAATGGAAACCCGGTTCCGGTATTCCCGGTAAAAACCGGGTACCAAAAACCGGTACCGGAACCGGGGTACCCGGTTTTTAGATTTTTCAAACCGGAACCGGAACCGGGACCCCGGTTTCCCGGTTTCCGGTTTCCCGGTTTTCCGGTTCCGGTTCCGGTTCCCCGGTAATTTTTGACACCCCTATCCCTCTCTGAGTCTCAAGGCTTCAACCCCCCACCCCCACCCACCGAACCTACAGAAAATGGCTGAACTTGCCTTTGGCATCATAGGAAATGTCATCGAGAAGGTAGGGTCCGTTGCTTACCAAGAGTTGGGCTTGGCATGGGGTTTCAAGCGCGATGACATTGTTGAAACTGTTCATCATGTGTCATTTTCATAAATGGGTTAAGAAGTTCCAAAATGCTTAGGCAAGTTATCGAATGTAGGTACCGTTATATCCACAATAGACTTTCAACAACTCCCATTGTCCTTAGCTAAAGCATGCACCTTGAGATTCAAGTACTTACGAGTGCTTGATTTAAGTTTTTCATCTTTTGAGGTGTTGCCAAGTTCTACTAGTACTCTGAAGCATTTGAGATACCTGAATCTAAATAATAATAGAAGAATCAAATTACATCCTAATTCAATCTGCAAGCTACACAAGTTGCAAACATTACTACCTGGTGGATGTACGTCACTTGAACGGTTGCCCAAAGATGTTAGGAACATGATCGGCCTTAGGCGTTTGATAGTGACAACAAAGTACATGTGCTTGTTGGAATATGGATCCATGAATTCTCTTCAGAATTTGGTTGTATTTCAATGTTTGAGATTAGATGTTTTGTTTCAAGGAATGGACGATTGCCTCACCAACCTTTGGACACTGACAATAAATTAGTGTGCAAGTTTGACCTCTTTGTCACTCAGTATGAAGCACCCAACTGCCTTAAAGAACTTGTACATTATTCAATATCCAAATCTGATGTTTAAAGTATTAAGGACGTCTACGTACCATACAATCATCCCGAAACACCAAGATTACAGAGTTAATATGTTAATATAAAAAAAATAGCCGGTTATACTTATTCAAAAACATATAAAACATTATAAAAAATTAAAAATAAATAAATAAATAAATAAATAAATAAATAAAAAAAACTAATGTGTATTATTATAGTTTGGGGTAGAAATATCCCAAAGACCAAGTCTAAGCTAACAAAAAATTCAAATTAATTTTCTTTTTTTAAAAAAAAAAAACTAATAATAATAATAATAATAAATTCAAAATAAATTAGAATGGCCACCCCGAATTTGCCCAGGGGTAGCCCACGAGCTACCCCCTCTCCAAGGGTGGCTGCTGGTTTGCTGCCAAACCAGCGGCTACCCAGGGCATAAATAGTGTCATAGTGACCCAAAACGTCACAAATTAGTTAATTGGGCCTTTTTTTTTTTCTTTTTTTTTTTTAGTGATAAAAGCTGAAATATAAGTTAATGTGATTAAATAAAAATATAATAAATATTTGTTAATTTTTCATACAAGCAAAATGTAAAAAAAATGTTTTCCTAACCATTTTCATAGGCTTCAAAGTTTACAAACCTAACCCCTAGTAATTTGAGGGTTTTATAATTGGAATGAGAATAACAAAATCAGATTGCAAGCTACATTTTGCATTTTTTTTTTTTTTTTTTCAGAAAAAAGGGTTATATTATTTAGATAGGACATCTTTTTCTTAACCTTTTTGATTGAATGGCAACTATGGAATTATGTACCTACAAGTGCTTTGTGGGTAGATAGTGGAAATCTTTTTCTTAACCTTTCTCATCTTTCCTTGCCTTTGCGTTGGGGTGTCAATACGGGCGGTTAAAAATCGTCCACTAACCACTAACTGCTATAACCACTAATTGCTAACCACTTAACCGTATTAATCGCTATAACCGCTTAGCGATTAGCGGTTAGTAGTTATTGGGTTTACTAACCGTAACCGCTAACCGCCTTTTTATATAATATATTTTTATAATTATAATTATACAAATATTTATACATATAACATAATCACTTGATCATTAAATCACAATTTTGTATAAAAAAATAATTAAATCACAGTTTGAGTATTAATATATTATCACTATAATTTATACACATGATCCATTGATCATTAAATCATTTGATTATATAATAACAAATTATACATAAATAATATGACATAACTCATAAGTATACTAATTCATACTAATACAACAATTAAATATCTAGAGACTTATTTCTAATGTATGTTATAAACTTATAAGTCTATATAAGTCTATATATGCATATGAATAATATAAATGTATAATATAAATACTTAATCATATGATTCAATGACAATTCAAATACTTTATTAAAGACTTCAAGTGAATCATATTATTAATGTACAATGATGATATGATTCGTATAATATCAAATTAAGTAATTGACATTGGATTAAACAATGACCAATGTGTTACTTATCAACACAATTTAAGTATTAATATATTATCATTATATGTTGTGACAGTTGTCTGAATTCTGAACTTTTTTTTATATGTTGTGTTGATTTTTTTTTTTTTGGGAAAATTACAGTTTACCCCCTCAAAGTTGACAGCATTTTTTAATTCAAATATCAAAGTTTCAATTTTTGTAATCCACCCCCACAAAGTTCTAATTCTTTTCAATTCAACCAATATTATCCCAAAATTCACATATTGCCCATGATTTTTTTCTTTTAATTTTTAATTTTTTATGAAAAAAAAAAAATTTGGAGGGTGCAAAAATGGCCAGATGGCCAAAGAGCCACCCCGAATTTTTTTTAAAATTTTTTTATAAAAAATTAGGGGCAATATGGGAAGTTTTGGATACAATTGGTCAAATTGCAAAAATTTGGAACTTTGGGGGGGTGGATTGCAAAAATTGAAATTTCGGTGTTCAAATTAAAAAACGCTGTCAACTTTAGGGGGGGTAAACTGTAATTTTTCCTTTATTTTTATATGTTGTTTTTTTAAAAAATAATAAATAAATAAATAAAAATAAAAAAAGTTAAAAAGTTAACCGTTATGATTTAATATTTAAGGAAATTTTTTTTAAAGTACAAGTAAATGTAAATTTTGAGTCAAATATTTTTGATTTTTCAATATGGGCTCTTTTTATAGCAATTGGGCCCAAGAAAACACTAAAAATACCAACAAAAAAAAAAAAAGGTAAAAAAGGTTTTAAAAAAAAAAAAAAAAAACCCAAAAAAAGGAGCCCAAAAGGCTCGAAAAGCCCTAAAGAAAGCCCAAAAAGCCCAAAAAAAGCTCTATTTTAAAAAAGCGATTAGCGGGCAGTTATCTATTTTACTAACCGCCTTAACGGTTACGGTTAACGGTTATTGCCAATAACCGCCTTGACACCCCTACGTAGTGAAAAAGGATGGATAGACATTTATTTATTTATTTTTTTTTTCAAGGAGAGATAGATAGCTGTGTGTGTTGATTGAACGTGGCCAAATTCTGGTGGATCCCTAGCCATGTGATTTGATCAGAGGAATCAAAGAAAAAGTAGTGTACGAAACTTCCATCCGAGTAATAGGGGAGCTACGAAACTTCCATCCGAAGAATAGGGGAGCGAGTATTGCACTTGGCCAATTCCTTTAATATATATATTCTCCCTCCTCAACAATATCCATCTCACATTGATGAACTACACATTCTTACAGGCCGGGATATTGGTATGGGTTTCATATTTTACACGTCATTTATTTGCCAAAAATGCAAATAAGCATTCCCAAAGACTAACGTTTCTTGCATTATGCTTAGAAGTTAGAAGAACAATGGAGACGGGAGGCAATACTCAAGAACGACTTCAACCTTCGGATATAATCATCAGGGGATCCCCCGGATTCAGCAGAGAGGGAACTCTTGTTAACGGAATGCGAGAATTTTCAAAACAGAAGCCATCAAATTCCTTCGAGTTTATTTTACAGAATTTCGAAGATAATCTTGTCCCTCCGGGAAAGCACTCCGACCAAGTGGTAGCTCTCAACGAGAAACTTGGAGGATTATATTTTCCAAGATACTCCAGAAAGAGTCACTTCCCAAATATTCAGAAATTTAGAAATAAATTCTCCGTCGAAGAATTACAGGTTGCTGACGCATTATGGCATAACGTCACCAATCGTCTCACCGTAGACTTTCGACAGAACATCGTCGTTGTAATCAGATACATGCGAGAACAGAGGCTCCTAGTAGCTAACCTCAAATCCAAAATTAAGGAACAATCATTCAGCCCAATGATCGTAGAAGCAGAATCTAGTAAACAGAAAACTGAATTATCAGGGACAGATGTTATCTGAGGATTGAATTTTCCGTCAATTTACAAGTCCCTCTTAAATCTGAACTATTTGAATAATCCGGTTAAACTTTTCAATCCAAATTTGCTAATTTCATGTCGGATTTGCGGGTAATAAAAAATTATTGACCCTAAATGTTGCTTGTCGGGTTTGGATTGTGTCGAGGTTTGAGTATAAGACCATATAGGTAAACTCTAATTCAACTTATTTAATTAAATAGGACAAATTCCTCAATTATAATGTTATGTCAAAAATTGTCAATCTTCCTCAAAACATATAATCTATTGGCATAACGTGTGAGTGTACATATGGTTAGGCCTAGTCTCAACCAATACATGATGCTGACCAGGGATCGGCGGATATTACTTTTAGAACTCCGCCGACACCTTATGAAATCAAAGTCTTTAGCAGAGAAGTATGGTTGCAAGGTTAAAACTTAAAAGAAATTGACCACAGGGCACCACCACCAGGAGTAATTTCACTCAACAAAAATATCAAAGACTTGGAAGTTATTGAGGATGAAAATAATTTTGAAATTTCGTAGTGAAGGGTTGATTCGAATTTAGAATCCCAACTCTGTAGCCAAGGACCGTGGCCTGGCAACACAGCATATACAAGCAACTTCACAGTAAGTGTACAATGGGGTTTTGAAAGCTAGTTTTGGTTTTATTCCTTACAAGATTGTAACCCGTGCAATATAATGCACGGGCTGTTATTAATGACAGGAAAAAAATATTTTAAGTAGGAAGCAAGGAAAATACATCTTTATTATTTTCTTTGTATTATTTTCTACGTAATAAATATTGCAAATATTTATAAGTTATGAGTATATTGATTAAAGAATAACAATAATAATAATAATGACAACAAAAATTATTACTAATAAAAAAAAGTTCAGTACAAAAGGAGTTAAAACCTTGACGTGCTTGCTATATATTGTGACATATGTAACTTCATTCCACCCAAACACTAAAAACTAATTAAAGAAACAAACATACTCCAAAATAAACCACATCAATCAATGACAATTTGTTTTTGAGACATTTTACGTTGTTTGCAAAGTACTTTGAGAGAAATATCATCATCGTCTGAGTTCGAGTGTGTGTCTTCAGCAACTAAGGAAATAGGCATTGAATTTTGACTGAGATCCTGTAATAATTATGTTACATTAGGAGATGAATATAATATGTAGGTAAATAACTTTTAAAAAGCAAAATAGATAATGAATTGTTACCTTTTCGATGTTAGCTTGTTGTGCAACCAGCAGTTCAAATACTTTTGAAATAGTATAATTTTCCAATCCTTTTATTAAATTATATTCAGTAAGTTTCAATTGGAAGACATATTCTCTCGAAACGATTGCTTCAATTTCTCTTGGTATGATATTCTCTGTCAAAGTCTATATAAATATCAAATAACATAATGTTAAAAGAGGTTAGAATTTGATGTATTGTGTTATTGATTTTTTAAATTTATTTTGTAATAGTAATACAAATAAATTATGATTTCTTACCTCAAATTGCATATTTGCAAGTTCCTTCGCAGTCTTGCCAATAAGTTTTTCAGCTTCTTTATCAAAGATGGTGAATGTTGTTGAATCACTTGTATGTGATACTTCAATTTGTATTTTATATCTATTTCATTTTGGAAATTGTTAGTAAATTTAATTTTAATATATGCATACATATATGTGTGTGTGGGCACACTAAATAGTATTTGTTGTTTACCTTGTTACAATCGATTTAGATTCCATTTGACAACGTTTACACCAAAAAAATCCGTTTGTAGGATTAGCCTTTGTCTTGCATGTAATACACCCAACATAATACCAGCCATACTTGTTGCCTATTCGGTCAATTTTGCATAAGCATGTATGGAATATTTCCTGAAGTTTTTTTGTTATTAGAAAAAGAAATTACAAAAATGATAGGATCATGTTAATCATATTGGTTAAGACTAAAACATATGAATTAAACTTGATAACTAATCCATACCTTTGCCTCTAAGCTCCATTCTATTTGCTTTATTTCAGTAATTGTCTTTCTATTTTGCAAGGCAAGTTCTTTATCTGGTATTATTTGTGGTCGTTCAACCTTCAGTTCCTTAACTTCAGTTAAAGGGGCATTTTTCAACCTATATATTTTTTTAAAAAAGGGGGGTTAGTAGTTTTCTTTTTAATAAGCAATAAATAAATAACACACGGTGTGCGAGCCTTTTTACTTATCTAGAACTTTGGTAGTTTCAGGAATGTCAAAATTGATGTATGACCTTGTTGCACTGGTTGAAGATAAGTTGTACTCACCTACAAAAAAGTTAAAAGAGAGATTCAAAATGTATTTCATTGTTTTGAATATGAAAAGCTCAATGATTACCTTTGAAAACTCTCACATCAGTTGAAGTTACAATTATAATGGTTGGCTTTGGATTACTCTTATAAAAATCC
Source organism: Corylus avellana (assembly GCF_965113065.1). Lineage (NCBI taxonomy): Eukaryota > Viridiplantae > Streptophyta > Magnoliopsida > Fagales > Betulaceae > Corylus > Corylus avellana. The sequence continues at coordinate 3,727,832 of NC_142499.1, read as the reverse complement.
TCATCTATTTGATGTGCTAAAGAACCCCACAATGTTGCCTACAACAATTTGTTTATGGAATAGTAAACCATTAAGAAATTAGTTTCTATTTATGATTTTTTTTTTTTTAATTCAATAGCTAATTGTATTAAATTTGGAATTAAAATACATTCTTACTCTTTCAATAAGAGTTTGATTGGTCATATTTTTGTTGGTTGACCTTTTACGTTAACCGCGTCATTTGGTCCAACTAATTCCACTTTGCCAATCACATCTGCACATCCATAAAACAGATTTACACCATAATTCGTATTATTTACACCATAATTTCTAAACTACATTTGAAAATGAATGTAAATTAAGTATCAACAATATACCCGTCAAATAAGTTGTATCATTGTAACAACTAATTATTGTCTCATAGTCAGCAAGGTCAAATCCATATTGAAGTATGGATTGATTTATTTCATGGATCTTGCAGACAGATGTACTTGGCATAAAAAAAAATTCAAGACTTGTTATGCACGAGACGATATTGCGATTTATATTCTTCCACTATAAAGTTCTTCATAGCATAAACACATCCTTCAATGAAAAGAGGCCTGAAACGTTGTGCAAAATTTTTCCTAATACTTGCATGTATTAGTGTTCCCTTTAAGAAATAAAATTCAAAATTTAAAATTGCATATCCAATAGACAATTTACCCTTCAATCTCATAAAGTTAAATAACAGTTCTACAATTGTATGTTTAATAAAATTAGTAAAAAAAAATGAATATTAACTTACATTTTCATTCGGCGTGATCATCTCTAAACTAATGAGGTCATTGCCTTGAGCTGTGTTAATAGCATCCCACATCCTTATTGAAAAATGCTATGTCGACTAAAAAAACTTGTTTATCACAATTTATGCGGAATTAATACTATGAAGTAATAAACAATTTAATCACCCAAAATATATAAAGCAATAAAGAAGCAGACACAGATATTTTGGTTACGAAGAGAAAACCTTTTAGAAACCGATCTAAAAGTAAAACCTCTCCGGGGCAGCCAAACCCAGGAAATCACTATCAAAAGATTATCCAGAGATTACAGACACTAGGAACACTTACAACCCTTTGCAAGACCTTGGCTCTGTAAGATCGACAAGCCTACAACTCGTCTCCTTGCTCACAATCTTCTTCAATGTGATTCTCCTTTATCGGACCCTTCCGATAGACTTCTCAACTGTAGATTTATCAAATGAATAACTAAAACTCTAAGAGATTCAATTTAACACTCACCACATATGATCTCTCTTAGCACAGTCTCCGACGAACTTTCTGGGGGCAAAAATCCGTGCCTCTCTCCTTTATAATGATGTATATATACCCCCCAGAAAACCCTAGACCTAACCCACTTAAAATCACGTTTTTGGACTTAGAACTTACGGGGTGTCCGGACAGGTTAATGGGCTGTCCGGACAGGGCTTTACGGAGCTGAAACTGAGTTTCTGGAAATGCGGTCCGGACCCGGGGAAGGCCTGTACGGACTGGGCATGCAATCAGCATTCTGGAAATGCTGTCCAGTCTTGATCAACAGTTCCGATCGATGGGCGTTTGTGGTCCGATTGAGCTGAAATTTTGCAGGAACGTTCATGACACATGAATCTACATTATGAACGGTAGAGATTTGATTCTGAGCATTCTTTATCAGTGTTTGAGCCCATGAACAATAGTCTCTGTATTTTGAAACTGAATTAAGCCAACACAAGAACTAATAAACTCCCACTTTGGCAATTCAGTGACAAAACCAAAATGCCGAGCCAATCTCACAATTTCCCCATATTTACTCCCCTTTTTTGTCACAGAATGACAAAAGGTTTTCATATTTCCTGAAATACTTCACAAAATACATCAAGGCATATGTGGAACAGGAATACAGAAATAAAACTCATGATCACAAAAAAATGACGTAGAATGCAAGATCATAAACACACATCACCAAAAACTCCCCCTCAACATATGACTCAATAATCAACAAGAAGCTAAAAAAGCAAAACATGTTTCTCTCCCTCAAAAGTCAAATGAACACGCATGATACACATATCAATCACTCATGTATTGCACAATGAATATCCCAAACATGCTCCAAATATGCAAAATATACATGAGACTAGAAATGACAAGAAACTCATATTGCTTAACCCAAGCAAAGAAAAATGTTTCATTCAACTCATGCTTGTGTGACGTGTGTGTAAGTCATCCAAAGAGAAAAATTTTTAACTTACAAAATGAGGAGAAAGTTTCAACACCATAAGGTTTTGACAAGTATATCAAATCAAAAGTCAAACCTTATCATACTAGGGCCTAGCCACTCTCATCCTATACATTTATCTTTGTAAAACATTTTGCACAAGTTTGACACAGTGAAATAAATTCCTTTGGAATATGATCTTTTGATTTTATTTGTTTCACTATTTTGTTTATTTTTGTCTTTGAAAAAGTGTCCTTAAACTGTTGGTGCTTATCACAAAAGAGAAAGTATGAATTTTTAAGCCCTAGGTTCAACTAGCAAATGGTCAATTTGAAGAATATGACTAGTCAAATACTTCATATGGTTACCTAACAGACCTCACAAATAAAGTGAAACAAAACCTCAATTTAAGCTTAAATGTGTACAATGGATAAAACATAGGCAAAATGTACCACATAAGCTCAGGCTTTATATAACCACAAAAACAAGTCCATTGACACAAATTTTCATCTTATGCATATTAAGAACATTCTAAGACGCAAGGAATTAAATCCATAAAAAGCAACATGAGAAATTAATGGACTATCTAGGTGCATAAGACAAAAGAAAGAAAAGAAAAAAAAAAAAAAAAAAAAAAAAAAAAAAAAAAAAAAAAAAAAAAACAATCAAAGTAACATATTTTTGTCTTTTTGAAAATTTTCACAAAAGAAATGCACACAAACGAAAAACAAATGCAAAACAAAGAAAAATGCAATGCAAAACAAAACAACATGCTTGAATTGCGATTACAACAGGCAAGACATAAATGTCCTTTAGCATTAAACTTTCATCACATCTTATAGGTCCCACTACAAAATAATGATTTGGTGTAATAACTACTTCTAGGTCTTCACAAGACATTACACATTCCTGAACATTTGATTAGCAAGTAGACAAAAATTTTGGTGGTCCGAACACAACATCTCATCTATAAGCTTTTCAAAGATCATGATATATGAATTTCTTGAAAAATCCTTTATGAATATGCCTCAAAACATGAATCTCAAAACAACCATGTATACACTCTTCATACAGAAAGTGTAACAACAAAAACAATGCAGTGCATAAACAATAAAGCAAAAAAAATAATAATAAATAAAAAAATGGAAAGCAAAGAAAAATAACACGCTCTAGGATATTCAAAAATAAGCAAAACAATCAATCCTAAGCATGTTATTGAATCACCTAACTTTAGGTGAGATCACTACCACTCCCCCTCAATGGGTGAATGGTATAATCCTACCTAACCTAAACCTTCTTGAAAGAAGGTGTAGAGACGTAAACATTTTCAATCTTGTATAATCTAGACAAACCTCTCATCATCATTGTGCATAACCCCATAGGTTCTTTCCTAGGAACAGAATTTTTATTTTTATGCATATGAGGTTTCAATTTAAAACAGTTGAATCGAATGTAACCAACTTTTCCACAATGATGACAAGTAGGGATAAACATTTTAGGAGGTAGATTCCTAGGAGGATGGACAACTCTATACTTGGGGTAAGATACACAAGGTTCAATATGAATTTTCTTAACTTTCTTACCTTGTGAGGTCGAGGCAGCTGCTGTTTTTTTTTTAACCAAAGAGTCTTCTACTTTTTCTGATTTAACAAATATTAACTTGGAAGTAGAATCATTGTTAGAAGACAAAGCAACATGACAATCAAAACTTAACTCAGATTTATCACAATTAGAATTCTGAGTATGCAACATATTCTCAAGGGAATTGCTAGAGAATTTTTCCAATTGAGTTTCTGTCGCTTTTAATTTATTCTCTAACAAATCAACTTTAGAACCTAAAACAAGATTTTCAGATTTCAAAGAATCAATTAAAACATGTGATTCAGACAATTTAGTAACAATAGATTCTTTCACATGTTTAAGATCTTGAAAATCCTCCAAACAATTTGTGTATTGATGTCTCAAAAGAGTGAATTTTTTCAATAAATTGTTGAAGGAGTTTATAAGATCATATTCCCCTTGAGAAGTATTCATAGCAAACATGAGTCAATAGATCTCACTCAGGAATTTAATCCAAACAGAGTGAACCCGCTCTGATACCAATTGAAAAATGCTATGTCGACCAAAAAAACTTGTTTATCACAATTTATGCGGAATTAATACTATGAAGCAATAAACAATTTAATCACCCAAAATATATAAAGCAATAAAGAAGCAGACACAGATATTTTGGTTACGTAGAGGAAACCTTTTAGAGACCGATCTAAAAGTAAAACCTCTCCGGGGCAGCCAAACTTAGGAAATCACTATCAAAAGATTATCCAGAGATTACAGACACTAGGAACACTTACAACCCTTTGCAAGACCTTGGCTCTGTAAGATCAACATGCCTACAACTCGTCTCCCTGCTCACAATCTTCTTTAATGTGATTCTCCTTTATCGGACCCTTCTGATAGACTTCTCAACTGTAGATTTATCAAATGAATAACTAAAACTCTAAAAGATTCAATTTAACACTCACTACATATGATCTCTCTTAGTACAGCCTCCGACGAACTTTCTGGGGGCAAAAATCCGTGCCTCTCTCCTCTATAATGATGTATATATACCCCCGACAAAACCCTAGACCTAACCCACTTAAAATCACGTTTTTGGGCCTAAAACTTATGGGGTGTCCGGAAAGGTTAATGGCGGTCCGGACAAGGCTTTACAGAGCAGAAACTGAGTTTCTGGAAATGCGGTCCGGACCCAGGGAAGGCCTGTCCGGACCGGGCATGCAATCAGCATTCTGAAAATGCTGTCCAGTCTTCATCAACAGCACCGATCGATGAGCGTTTGTGGTCCGATTGAGCTGAAATTTTGCAGGGACGTTCATGACACATGCATATACATTATGAACGGTGGAGATTTGATTCTGAGCATTATTTATCAGTGTTTGAGCCCATAAACAGTAACCTCTACATTTTGGAACTGAATTAAGCCAACACAAGAACTAACACTTATATTTATAACTTTTACATGCCATGTGTTGTTCTCAGGTGTTATTCGATTTAAAGATGTGTAACTCATGTTTTTATGATTCAATGACACATGCAAAAAAATTAAATTATATATATTGTTGAAAATAATTCATATTAATGATAAATGTTACCTTTAGGTAAGTTGTTGAAGATTTCCTTATATACAATGTTTTTTGTATGGTATTGATCACCATAATGTGTATCTACAATGAGTACTTTAAGGCCATTCGTATTTTTAACTCTTGAAATAGCGACATACAGTTGGCCATGGCTGAATACAGGTTTACGTAGGAAAAGGCCTACATGTTGCAATGATTGTCCTTGACTTTTATTAATTGTCAAAGCAAAGCAAACAGATACAGGGAATTGTCTTCTTTTTAGAATAAAAGGCAGTTTAGCATCAGAAGGAGATAATATTATTCGTGGAATGAATACTTTATCTCCAACATGAGTTCCTGATATGATTTGAGCTTCTAAGATCCATTTTGACAATTGAGTGACTAAAAGTCTTGTACCATTGCAAAGTCCAGCACTTTGATTTAAATTACGAAGCAACATTATAACGATTCCAACTTTGAGTCTGAGTTTGTGATTAGGAATACCAGGAAACTTTAATGAATTTAAGAATTCTATTGGATACAAAATATCTTGGTCTTGGATATTGCTTGCAGTTTTACATATTGAATCTGAACTGAGATATGTTTCTTCATCAACGTTAATCAAATCAGTCATGTAATCATTTATGTCTTGCACATCCTCATTTGTTGAAGCTAAAATCGTTCTATCTTCTAAATATTTTGCATCATTGTATTTAGTTTTCAACTCCGGATAGATAGCATTTACTATGTCATCAATAGGATGAGTCTCATGTTGAATTACCAAATCATATGGTATCTCAATGAAACCTTCACTTTCACTGCCATCTAATTTGCCATCACCTAAATTAAGAATCCATTATGCAAACTCTTTTGTAGCATTGTTATCTGAATTTTCTTGAAACCTCATATTCTTTGTCAAAGTAAAAATTGTACAAAACTTCCATAATGAAGACCTGTTAACTGATGCATCAACAATTTGTTCTCTTTGTCCTTTAGTTACAACTGGTAAGATTTGTCGAAAATCACCACCAAGGACAACTTTCTTTCCTCCAAATGGTTTTTCTCCACTTTGTGGATCACTAAAGCGTAAAATATCTCTTAGTGAATGATCAACAGCTTCAAAACATTTCCGATGAGCCATTGGAGCTTCATCCCAAATTATTAAACTTGTTTTTGTCATCAACTCTACAAGATGTGAACTTTGTTTAACCCGCAAGTTGAGGTATTTGTTACATTTATTGGTATTTGAAACCTTGAATGAGCTGTTCTTCCTACAGGTAACAACAATGCTGCAATTCCAAATGATGCAACTGCGATTACTATCTTTCCTTCAGAGCGTAATCGACATATCAAGGTTCTCCATAAATAAGTCTTTCCAGTACTGCCATGTCCATAAACAAAGAAGAAACCACCTTTTATTGTGTGTAACAGATTCAATTATTGCTTGGTAAATATTTCTTTGCTCACAATTCAAACCTCTCAAAAGATAAATATGCTCATCTCTCAAAGAATTCCTATCATAATCTAATTCTTCTTGCAATAGTCTATTGCTATGTTGTCTCAGAAGTAATGTGTCTGGATATGGCATTAAGTCACATTCTTTGAGAGACCTTCCACTTCTATTCAATAACTTTTCAATATCATAAAGTGCATAGTTTTGTAATTGCGATTCACTAACGTGTAGGTTTTCATGTTGTAAAATTATTCTTTCTCGATGCAAAATATCTTCAAATAACAACTTTCAATTCGAAGCCCATAATTTATAAGGATCTGCTACCTCACAAAAAATCAACATTGTGACAAAAAGTTCACGGGGTTGCTTTCTTGAGGCCCAATGAGATGCTTGATTTAAAGCATCATGCCATTCTTTATCATCATCAAGCAAACCAAGAGCATAACATGCTGACCTGAAAGTTGAGTACACCACATTATTTACCGTTCTTATTTCTTCAAAAAATAGAGGTCCTTTAACAATATTAAGTAACATTCGCAAATAAAATCTTTCGCCACTTGCAAGATGAGCATAAAAGATCCTTCCTACATATCTTCCTTTTTTCCTCAGTGTCCATTCCTTATCTTTATTCTGCAAACCCATTTTGGAAGGGAAATCAGAATAAGTCAATTCTCTTGCTTCTTCATACAAAGAATTTGTTTGTCATCCATTCTGTAAATTTAGTTTTTTTTTTTTTTATATTCGGTTGATTCAATACATTATCTAAGTAATCATAATCATCGAACACTATTGGTTGCTCATTTCCAAGATGAAAATTAAGCCTTTCAACTGCAGGTTCCCAATAATTGATTTCAAACTGAAAGATCCTCCAACATGCTTCTATAGCAGACACATATCTACATTCGAAATATGTTTTTTTTTCATCAAATTGTGTCACATGCTGTATTCCAGTAGTACAATCAACATGTAAGTTTTCTTCAAGCATAAACGTTGCACGATCAGGTCCTTTATTTAGATATTTGAATAAGTACCTGATAAACCTTGAACGATTGCACCACTCAACACTTATGTGTGATTGATATTTGACCAATAAGTCAATATTATGAGGAACTATAAATCGATTGTCAAGTTTGATACCATTTTTGTCAATAAATCTTCTGTTGTTCCTCCGTCTATATATTGGAAAACCATCTTCGTCAATTGTAGTATCAGAGTAATATTTTTTTGGGAAATGCTTGCTGCATTTGTTGTCTATCATACAACTTGAATTTGGATTTAAAGAACCGCAAGGACCATGGACCATAAATTGCTTGACAACATCATAAGCTTGAGAATCTTTGCTTAAATTTGGAACTTCTGCCGAGATTATCCTATTTATTTCTAATGGTGTTGGATGCTTGTCGTCGGAATGTAGAAAAAGCAATATATGAGCATGGGGCAATCCTCTTTTTTGGTCTCCAATAGTGTAGACAACTGTAATCAAAATATCAAATTAATTATAGGGTTAAATACTAAATACCCCCTTGGGGTTTCATTACTTTATTTTTTTCCCCCTATGGTTTCATTTTTATCACAAGAGGTCCTTGTGGTTTTGATAATAGACCAATTTAATCATCCGTCAGTTGACCGTTAGTTGACTTAACAGAATTCCACGTGTACCAATCAAATATTGACACGTGGCACCTACTTAAATTTTTTGTATTTTTTTTTTAATTAAAAAAAAAAAAAAAATTTGGGGGTGACCGAGACACCCCCTGGCCATTTGGGGGTGGCCTTGGGCACCAAGGGGGTGGCCTGGACACCCCCATTTGGCCGGATGGGGGTGGTCGAAACCCACCCCCAGTGGGTATTGGGGGTGGCCGAGCCACCCCCATGGAGCCTAGGGGGTGGTTGAAACCACCCCCAATTATTTTTCCTTTTTTTTTAAAAAAAAATATATATATATATATATATATACATTTTTTTAAAAAAAATAATAATAAAGTATGTGCCACGTGTCAACATTTGATTGGTCCACGTGAATTTTCGTTAAGTCAACTAACGGTAAAAAGACTAATTTGGTCTATTATCAAAACCATATAGGCCTCCTGTGATAAAAATAAAACCCTAGGAGAAAAAAATAATAAAGTTATGAAACTCCATGGGAATATTTAGTATTTAACCCTTAATTATATTTGTATAAAAAAATAATTCATAAAAAGATTAAAATGACAGTAATTATTTAAAAATACCAGCAAGTACTCTCCCAAAGTGTTTGCCCTTCTTTAAATCATGTAATAGTTGATCGAGCTTGATCTTAAAAACTCTTCCAACCATATCAGGTCGATCCTCAGGTTTTTGACCATGATGCATGGATAGAAAAATTTTAATCTCTGGCCATTTTGCATTGCATGTGAAAGTAATAAATAAATCGGGATAACCTGCCCATCTACAAATCGCTATTGCATCTTGATAATTTTCAATCATATATTTGGGGCTTCCCGTGAAACTAGAAGGCAGTACAATTCTTTTTCCAATAAATGCAGTGGTGGTATCTCCCCTCATAACTGCATCCCTCAATCCACTATACAATTCAGTCCTCAATGCACTTTGATTGTTCCTTACCCACATAAGTCTAATTCCCTCAATACATGTGTATATATCAACAACAAATTGTTGAAATAAACTGCCACTATATATCAATGTATGCCCTTCACCATGACGTTCTAGTAGCCGATATGCGTAAAATTACTTCATTGTAACATATTTGTTTGTGTTATGTCCATTTTCATTAGTACTTTTTACGTAAAATACCAAGCCTGTAACCACCCTCCTCATATGGAAATAAAAGAAGATATTGTAACAACATAAATGATGAATACAACTCATTGATCCTTTGTAATCCACCTTCTTTGTAATCGAAAATGTATTGATTTTTGGGTTTTTTGGTATATTTTTCTCTTAATCTTCTGAGTTAATCTTGAGCTTTTTTTGGGTTTTGACTTTTCGATTTTTTTTGTATATTTTTCTCTTAATCTTCTGGGTTAATCTTTAGCTTTTTTCTGGGTATTGATTTTTGGGTTTTTTTTTTTTTTTTTTTTGTATTTTTTTTTTCTCTTAATCTTCCAATCTTGATCTTTTTTTTTTGGTATTGATTTTTGGGTTTTTTTTTTTTTTTTTTTCTTAATCTTCTGGGTTAATCTTGAGCCTTTTTTTGGGTTTTGATTTTTCCCTTTTTTTTTGTATATTTTTTTCTTAATCTTTTGGGTTAATCTTGAACTTATGGGTATTGATTTTTGGGTTTTGTTTTTCGGGTTAATCTTGAGCTTTTGGGTATTGATTTCTGGGGTTTTTTGTGTGTATTTTTCTCTTAATCTTCTTGGTTAATCTTGAGCTCTTTTTGGTATTGATTTTTGGGTTTTTTTTTTGGGTATATTTTTCTCTTAATCTTCTGAGTTAATCTTGAGCTTTTTTTGGGTTTTGATTTTTCCCTTTTTTTGTATATTTTTCATCTCACCCATCTTCTGGGTTAATCTTGAGCTTTTGGGTATTGATTTTTGGGTTTAATTGTATATTTTTCTCTTAATATTCTGGTTGAGCTTCTGGTATTGATATTTTGTTTTGTTTTTGTTTTTTTTGTTTTTTTTTTTTTTTTTTTGTATATTTTTCTCTTAAATCTTCTAGGTTAATATTGAGCTTTTGGGTTTTGTTTTGGGTTAATTTTGAGCTTTTGGGTTTTTTTTTTTTTTTTTTTTCTTAATATTTTCGTGTAAATCTTGAGCTTTTTATGTATTTATTTTTTATGCTTTTTTTTATATATATTTTTCTCTTATTCTTCTAATTAATCTTGAATTTTTTTTGGATATTAATTTTTGGGTTTGTTTGAGAGCTCCATAATTTATGAATGTTTGCTGTGAAATATGTGCAAGCATCAATTATAAGTTTTTTTAATTGACACTGTTTTTTCACCGATTTGTGAGCTCCATATTTTATGAATGTTTGCAATGTTTACTGTGAAACAATTGTGGTTGCTTTTTATTTTCTAATGTGAAAGATGCCTTCTTCACTTCACTTTGCAGGCCACACTTTCCACTTGGTCACATGCATGAATTTTTTGGAAATCCGGATTTCAAGATGCAACTTAAAAAAAAAAACGATATTTTTTTATTTTTTAAGATGAAATTTGTTTAAAAAATATGAGAAATTTTTAGAATGTATAAAAAGTAAATGACTAAAGTTGGTTGTTGGCAGATGCAGATGCAGCTACAAATTTTTGGTTGGCTCAAGGGACAAATCCGGATTTCAATGCAACTTTTTAACTATTTTTTCTCTCCCCAAGCACACACTGGCACCCACCCCACCCTCACTTCTTTTTCTATACGGTGGTGTTTGGTAAATGGGTTGGTCTAGACACTATAGTTGTTGATGTAGATTGATGTAAAAAAAATAAAAATATTTAGTATAAAAAAAATAAAAAAGTGGTATGAAAAAGTGAAAAATTTTTGTTTTATAATGATTTTTTTATTTGAATAATAATAAAAAATGAATGATTTGATATAAAAAGTGAAAAAGTTAAAATATTTTAATATTAATTTTTTTGGAAAATGATGATAAATAGTATCTAGGCCAACTCCAACCCTTTTACCAAACAAGGCCATAGGATTTTGACCCATTCATTCATACTTATCCTTTCTTTCTCTCTTTCTTCTTTTTTTATTTTATTTTTTTTTTAGCAAATAAGAATAGGATACATGAATAAAAAAACCGAAAAAGGATTTAACTCTTCAATAACAAACTCAAAACAGTAATACAATACAAAAAATGGCCCAGTCTTCTGAATCTTAGTCAATAGACAAAAAAAATAGCACCATTAAAATGGTGTTTTAAGCAAGCCAAATAAATAAAAAATGGGCCAAAAAATAGCCCAGTCCTTTAAATCTTGATCAATAGACCAAAAAATGGCCAAAGATCTGACTCATACTTGTCCTTTCATTCGCTCATACTTATCCTTTCATTTAGCATTATTGCACCTAGAAACTACTAGAGACTCTACTGTCTCACGGGGAAGCTTAATCTAAAATTTTATAATATTCTAGAGTAATACAAGTGCCTTGATTCACGTTGCACAGGTTCATGAGTGTTTCCCACCGCTTTCTCCTTTTCTTTCTTTTTTTTTTTTCTCCTCTCTTTTCTTTCTCTACCGACAACCTCACCCAATCCCCATCTCCTTCATTTATTTTTCCTTTATTTTTCTAATTTTTCTTCTTTCTCCCACCTTCTCTGCGCCACTTCCGCTTCCTCTCTCTTTTCTCATTTTCTCTTTCCCCATCACTCACTTTGTTTTATATTATTTTATTTATTACTTTGTCTTCCATTATCCACTCTCTTTCTTTTGTTTTTTTTTTTCTTTTCTTTTTCCCTCATCTTCCCCACTCACACGCTCCTTCCTCACTCTTTCTTCGTTTTTTTTTTCACCTCCCTCTGCACTCCACGAGTTTTTTTTATGTGTTTCATATATTTAAATATCTTTTTATTTTTTAAGTAATAAGCTTAAGTTTTAATTAAAAAAAAAAGTATTTTTTAATTTTTTAATCCTTTGCACGCTTCCCATCTCCAAAATCACACTTCCTGCAATTCCGTTTTTTAAAATTAAAATTTTTCGTTAAATGAGGCAATATTCAATGTGTGAAATCTCTTTTGTTGGGCACTCAATTAGCCTGCAGCAAAAAAAAAATAAAGAAATGCTGTTAGCAATTAAAATGTGAAGCAAAAATGTGTGTTTTCAATTTAGAAAGCTCACGCAGAGATTCCATGTTCATTAAAATATCAAAAAATGTAACCTTGAAATCCGGATTGCTCCTTGATTCAAAATATTTATGTCATGCGTAGAAGATGAGACCCAAAAACCCAACAAAAAAAAAAAATAATAATAATATATAATACCAATTGTTAACTATATTTTTCTTCTTTAGAATACCAATTGTTTAACATCTTTAGATCCTATCACCGCTTGAGTTAGCATTAGGAAGAGCTAAAGGCAGCATGGGGAAGTGATTATTTGTAAACTGATATTAACTCCAATTGAATATATTTAAAAAAACCTATCTAATCAATCTACTCCCATCTAATATTAATTGTCTACCAACACAAGATCTTCATCTAATTCTCACTGAAACTAATTCATATCATTATTGAGGGAGGTCCTTCTTAGTCTGTGCCAAAAAGAATGAAGAATATAAAATGGTGGCGTGGCCGATATGAGATTCTTAATGTCCTAACACATTTAAATTTTGTTCTTATGAAAATGGTTTATTTTAAAATTTCTTAAATTTGGGTAGTGCTATTTACTATTTGTTATTTCTTTGCTTCCTCTTTATTAATTAATCACTCTTTAAATATGGACTACACGTCTACATAAATCAAAGTAAAAGGCTGGGAGATGAACTCCAACTCTAATTTGAAGATAAACTCTTACAATCACTTAAAAGATAAACTCCTAACCCTTATTATGAGATAAACTATAAACTTTTACTTCTAATAAATTAAGACAATAGAAACTTATTGTCATAAAAACACTGCATCAGAGTACTACATACTCAAACTCTTGACTAAAATAGATAACTATCCACATGGCCGTAACATCATGTGCTAATTTTATGGCAAGGCTTTAACAAAAAGAAAGAGAGGAGCAACCCCACTGTCAAATCCTCGATTATTAAATGTTTTGGGGGACGTCAAAGTCTTTATAGATAGATGAATCATAAAGTAGCTTGTTTTTAGTAGAATCATAAAGTAATGTTGAAGAGAAAGATTAATGTCTTTCTGTGTCCTACCAAAATATTGATGTATCTTTCTTTTTGACAAAAAAGAACAAGCCATGTGAAGCACATTGTTTTGGGGAGAGAGATAGCTTTGTGGGTTGATCGAACTTGAACATGGCCACTTCTGGTGGATCCCAAGCCATGTGAAGCACATTGTTTTGGAGAGAGAGATAGCTTTGTGGGTTGATCGAACTTGAACATGGCCACTTCTGGTGGATCCCAAGCCATGTGAAGCACATTGTTTTGGAGAGAGACGAACGGTTTTTTCCCGAGAGGAAGGTGGTTTTTGTCTCAAACTTGGTTTCGTTTGTGTGAAATTTTGAAATCCATTTTTTATACGCATGTCATATGATATTCCAGACCGTTCAATGTAAAGAACGGTCTGAATTGTCAAGATTGTCAAAATTGCATGTCATATACATATGCATGATCATGTATATGTAAGCCAGAGCGTAAAACTAAATCAAGAAAAAAAAAAAAAAAAAAAAAAAAAGATTAGAAACGTGTTCTGACATAAAGAAATGCTTAGCATACTTTTAAGTGTTACATCCATGATTCATGAATGAAAAACGACAGTAAAAATTATAGCATTGATCGAATGACATAACGAAGGAAAATTTCACTTGACAACATGAGATGGAAAAACTAACGTTAGGGTGTCTTAAACTGTACTTAATTGATAGACTAAACTCAAAAAACAAAAGTTTGTATAAGAGTACTGAGAGTCAGAGAGACCCACCAGAAAGAAAGTCACAAGAAAATAACAAAAGAGGAAAAAATAAAATAAAATAAAAAAATTATTGACTACACTTTAATTATTAGCATGAATATGTGGCTAATTTCTATCCCTGTTATAAAATAAAATTTTACCCCACGATGATGACAATTGAAAGATAGGGGAACATTAATTGTAACTATGGTCATAAGGTGGTAGTTGTGAGGGGAGTAAATGTAGTTTTCAAAAAGTAATAATAATAATAATAATATAGACAAATACGCATCTAACATGGAATTTGAGTTTAGTGAGGGAAGCCCATAGACGAGATGAGCATGGTTAGGAATCAAGTGAATAATGAGGGAGACTTCAGTTCAGTTCTTTTAATTCCAAAATCAAAACTTCTTTGTTTACCTAATTCCATCCGCAAGTTGCACAAATTGCAAACATTATGACTTCTTCTTCTTCTTTTTTTCTTTTTTTATTTATTTTTTATTTATATTTTTTATTTATGTATGAGGCTCGAACAGTTGCCCAAGGATAAAAGGAACATGATTAGCCTCAAGTGTTTGGGAGGAACAATAAAGTATACGTGCTTGGTGGAGAATAGGTCCTTAATTGAATTCTCTTCGGTGTTTGGGTTTGGTTTCTTGTCCAAGAGTAGAAGTTTTGTTTTAGGGAATGGATGAATGGACGGGTGCCTTACCAACCTTCAGAGACTGGTGATGTATCGGTGTGCAAGTTTGACATATTTGCCACTTAAAATCAAGCACCTAACCACCTTAAAAGACATGGTAATTTATGAATGTCCAGAGCTTAGTTTTATGAGAGGAGAAAAGACAATCAGGCTTTCAAGCCGAATTAACCTCCTAACCTTCATGATTAAAGATTTACCAAAGTTGGAGGTTTTGCCCTAATGGCTACAAGGATCCGCTAATACTTTCAAATTAGCAACTACCAACTCTTAAATCATCACTTCACACACTTGAGATTATCGACGGCCCCAAATTGTCATATCTTTCAGAATGAACACATCATCTTACTGTACTAAGAAAATTGAAGATGGAAAGTTGTCCTAAATTGAGTAGGAAATGCAGACGGAAAGATAAGCCCAAAATTGCTCATGTACCAGATGTTGAACTTGATAAGGACACTTGGGAGTACTTCAACAGAAGAAGATGATTAGGGGGGTGTTTGTTAAACTCCCTCACATTCCCCCACATCTACCACACTATTCACTTCATTTTTTTCCCAAAAAAATATTATTACTTTTATATCAAATCACTCACTTTTTATATCTAATCATTTACTTTTTATTACAATTCAAATAAAAAAATCACTACAAAACAAAATTTTTTACTTCCCAATACCACTTTTTCATTTTTCCTACCAATTATTATTATTATTATTTTCTTTTTTTTTTATCTGTGAACAGTGTCCTGTAAAATGAACAGTGTTAGGGTGTTTAACAAACACCCCATAGGTAAAGGTAATTATTTCTTCTGCTACTGCCTTAAGCTCTTGATGCTTTTTTGATTCAAACCCCAATATTTGTCAAGTGGAAGCATGTAGAATCCATAAAACGAGCTCTTTTTGCCTTATTCGAATTTGATATAAACTAAAATGAAGAATATCTCATAAAATGAAAAAAAAAAAAAAAAATTGGCTTCTTCCCCATATTACTCAGAAAAAAAAACATTAAAAAAAAAAAAAAAACTTCCGAGGTGGTTCGTAAAAGAGAGGAGCCAACCCCATTTGTAAGGTTTTTCATATCATGAATTAGAAAAACGAAGAAGAAGGAAAAATAATAATAATAATAATAAATCAAATAAGAAGTGGAGTAAAGTAAAAACACTAGCAACATATTTAATTTATAATTTTATTTTATTTTTTAAATGTATGAAAAATTCTAAAAAACTCACTAAAGGGAAACAAAAGTGCTTAACATTAGTTTAATATAAAAAAGCTGTATTTCTTCACTCTTTTCTCTCTTTTTTCTTTTAGCATTTATTTAAAAAATAAAATAAAATGACTTTCTCTTTCTTCAAGTATTTATTTTTTAAAAAAAATTATTTAAATATTACATTAAAATGATAAAGGGAGTAATTGTGAACTTTATTTGAATAGTAAAATTAAAAAAAAAAAAATAGTTTGGTTCTCTAATTTTTTTTTTCTTAAATAAAATCATAACATAATTCTCTGAACTTTCATTGCTTTTACGAATACTCTCTAAAGATAAAATATATATATATATATATATATATATATATAAATTCTCAATTTAACGTATCAAATTTTTAAAAATTTGTTATGTCATATTTTTATTAAAATTTTCTGTTAAATTGTTGTGAAGGAAGCCAAAATATCAAAAATACCATTGTTTAAAATTATAAAAAAGAAAGAAAAAATTGCTTTGGGGCTAACCCACGATTGAGGCATAGCGAAGCCGGTGATAATTGCCAAAAAAAAAAAAAAAAAAAAAAAAAAAAAAAAAAAAAGGATGAAAGTTTAAAAAATTAAGTAAAGCTTCTTAAAAAAAAAAAAAAAAAAAAAACTGTTGCTCGTGCTATAATTTTATTACATCACTTTAGAAAAAGAAAGAGAGGAGCCACCCCACCGTCAAATCCTAGATTATTAAAATTCATCGAAAACACCCTTAGGGTTCATCCTTTTCTCTTAAGCTGTCGAGAAGAAAAATAGTTGACGGAGAGGTAGGGATGTAAACGAGTTGAGCTTGATTGAGTTTCTCTTGTTCAGGTTTACCTCGTTTAAATTTTATTCGAGCTTGATCTCGAGTCGAGCTCAAGGGCGAGCCAAAAAATTGAGTCAACTCTTATATTTATTTATTTTATTTTTTTAAAAAAAAATTATACTTCAAGTACTCTTAAACGGCTTAAAAAACTAACTTGCATATGAGCATTTGATTAGCCTGGCTAATCGAGTATGGAATCTGAGTCAATACAACAAGACACTTAGTTTATTTCAAAGAGAGGATATGCATCATTTTATAAATAAGCAAACTTGGGGATTAGTGTTTTCTTAATAATGTGGGATAAGTTAACAGGTTGTATTCAGACTGCATTGGGACAACGCCCCTTTAAAAAAAAAAAAAAATTTCAACGTCTCTCTCTCAATCTTTCTCACTAGTCATAGCGTATCTTCCACCTAAACTCTCATTTCCCACTCTCTCACTCTCGTTCACTAGACAGGTAGTGATAGTGTTTGAGTCTGTTTGATTCTTTAATAGTTTCTGTCTTTCGCGATCTCCATCAATAGTTTCTGCTTGACCTACAACGCTCTTTCGCCTCCTTTGAGCCTCGGCGATGGCTTGTTCGTTCAGATTTGTCATGGGTCTCCGATCTGGTTTCTTTGAAGCTCAATCTGTCTTTCCCTGGTAGACCTGCCATCTATCCGACCTCAACTCCATCTCGCTCATCCTTCCGGCCTTCATGAGCCTCCGCGTCTCCTCAGAGTCGGTTGTTGCTGAGTTTTGGTTGAGATTTTTTTCTGCTTTTAATTAAGTTTATGCTTTATGTTTTCTTCTGTTGCTTTTTGTTTAGTCTGATATGGTTGGGCTTCATCTTTTCCATTGTTACGAATCTTAATTTACATAGTTTTTTTTGGAAGCTTGTGGAGTTTTAAGAGGGTTTTATTACCTTTAATGGTTTTGTCCATCTAATTGCGTCACGGCCTCCATCAGCTGCATCCACATATGACCTTTTTCTTCTGGCGCTTGGAGGTGGAAGTCTGTCTAGGTTGGATTATGCTGTTAAAGATTGTATTTTTCTTTTTCTTTTTGTTTCTTTGCTATTTTCCTTCTGTTTGTAATCTCCTTTGTTGTTGAATGGGAGCAGTTTCTAGAAAAAAAAAAAAAAAAAAAAATTTCCTAGATTATTAAATGTTTTGGTGGACGTCAAAGTCTTTATAGATAAAAGAAAAAGGTATAGGAATCATATCATTTTTTTTGGGAGAAGAGAAAGCCGTTTCATGGCCGACCAGGCAGGCAGGCAGTACAGGGCCTTTGCCAAACAGACCCTTGGTGGAGGTCCCACGCCATGTGATTTGATCAGAGAAATCGAACAAAAAGCAGAGTAGGAAACTTCCTAGTTGCTTCGCAGTCAATTAGCTGGACATGTCATCTATCATTACTCGTTTATAAGACTCAGCTGCTGCCTCCGTCTCAGTCTCTCCCTTCTCCTTCAAGCCTTCAACCCCCACCGAACATACTCAACATGGCTGAACTTGCCTTTAGCTTGGTAGGAAAGGCCTTAGAGATGCTTGGGCCTCTTGTTTACCAAGAGTTCAACTTGGTATGGGGTTTCAAAAGCGATCTGAGAAAGCTTGAGCGCACCATGTCAATCATTAGAGATGTTCTCTTGGATGCCGAAAAGAAGCAAGCAAGTGACCGCCTGCTGAGGCTCTGGATAGGGCAGCTCAACGATGTCCTCCATGATGCCGATGATGTGCTTGATGAAATACAATACCAAGCTTTAAGGAAGGAAGTGGTTGCCACATATGGGAGCACTTGTACAAAGGTACGTCATTTTTTTTCATCCTCTATGACGAGTGCATTCCCTTTCAAACTGGCTCATAAAATCAAGGGCATTAGAGAGAGGTTAGATGAGATTGCTGCTGATAAAGATAAATTTAATCTCACCATAATACGTGGAGATGCACATATCATGCACCACTTGAGGGACACAGATTCAATCTCATTTGTTCATCCATCAACTATAATCGGTAGAGATGAGGCCAAAGAAAATATCATAAGTCTTTTGATGCACCCAGATGGTAGCAAAAATGTCAATGTAATTTCCATACTTGGATTAGGAGGTTTGGGGAAGACCACACTTGCCAAGTTGGTGTACAATGATAAAGAAGTAGTTGAGACTTTTCAATTGAGAATGTGGGTTTGTATGTCGGAAGATTTTAGTGTTACAAGGTTGATAACAGAAATCCTTAAATCTGCATGCGGTACAATTGATCCCAATTGGAATGTGGATACATTGCAAACTAAATTGAGAGAAGTTTTAAGGGATAAAAAATTTCTACTTGTCTTGGATGATGTCTGGAATGAAGATCACAATAAATGGATTGAATTGAGAGGTTTGTTAATTGATGGTTCCGAAGGAAGTAGGATTATAGTGACAACACGTAGTAACTTGGTTGCTGACGCTATGGAAACTAATTTCCCGTATAGTTTAGAAGGTTTATCTAAAGAGGATTGTTTGTCTTTGTTTGTGAAATGTGCATTTAAGGAAGGAGAACAGAAACAACATCCAAACCTCTTAAAAATTGGAAACGAAATTGTGGAAAAATGTAAAGGGGTTCCATTGGCAGTGAGGACTTTAGGCAGCCTGCTTTATTCAAAAGTAGATGAATGGGAGTGGGAATTTGTAAGAGATAACGAGATATGGAAATTAAAACAAAATGAGAATGACATCTTACCCGCATTGCGGTTGAGTTATGATCAAATGCCAATTCACTTGAAGCGATGCTTTGCCTTTTGTTCTCTTTTCCCAAAAGACTGCGAATTCAATTCAGATGTTTTGAGTATCCTATGGATGGCAAATGGACTACTATGTGAAACGACTAGTAATAAAAAACAAGACTTGCTAGGTGTTGGGAAGTCTTATATAAAAGAGTTGTTTTCAAGATCTTTCTTACAAGACTTTAAAGAAAAGCTTCCTAGCTTTTCTGCGTATACATTTCAAATGCATGATCTCATCCATGATCTTGCAATCTCAGTTGCACAAGGAGAGTGTTCATTAGTAGACTCGAACAACAATGACATTGTAGGAACTGTTCATCATTTGTCATTTTCAAATATGGGTCAAGAAGTTACAAAATGCATAGACAAGTTAACAAATGTACGTACCATTATGCCCATCACAGACAGGCATTCACTCCCATTATCCTTAGCTGAAGCATGTGTCTTGAGATTCAAGTACTTGCGATTGCTTGATTTAAGTCATTCATCTTTTGAGGTGTTGCCAAGTTCTGTCTGTACTTTGAAGCATTTGAGATGTCTCGACCTATCTTGTAATGAAAGAATCAAGTTACTTCCTAATTCAATCTGCAAGCTACACAATTTGCAAACATTACTACTTGAGCAATGTAGTGCACTTAAACGATTGCCCAAAGATATAAGGAACTTGATCAGCCTTAAGCTCTTGGTGGTGACAACAAATTACACTTGCTTGTTGGAGAATGGATCCTTGAATTCTCTTGAGGTTGTTGTTGTATCTAGTTGTCCCAAGCTAGAAGTTTTGTTTCGAGGAATGGACAGGTGCCTCACCAACCTTCGGACACTAGTAATAAATAATTGTCAAAGTTTGACCTCTTTGTCAGTCAGTATCAAGCACCTAACCGCCTTAGAGACCCTGAGAATTACCAATTGTCGAAAGCTTAGTTTGATGGGAAGAGAAGACAATCAAGATCTCAAGCTAAGCCTTCGAACTTTGCATATTGAACGTTTGCCAAAGTTGGAGATTTTGCCCCAATGGCTACAAAAATCTGCTAACACTTTACAATACTTAAAAATTAAATATTGTATGAACTTCATGGCCTTGCCTGAGTGGCTACCAACTCTCAAATCACTTCATACACTTGAGATTATCTGGTGCCCCAAGTTGTCATCTCTTCCAGAGGGGACACAGCTTCTCACTGCGCTAAAAGAATTGAGGATTAAAGAATGTTATGAATTGAGCAGGGGATGCAAATTGGCATATCAGCCCATGATCGCTCGTGTAGCTGAGGTTGAACTTGATGAGGACACAGAAGAAGTTGATGAGGTAAGGGCAGTTCTTTCTTATTCTTCTTTTGGGTCTTAAACTCTTAATGCTCTATTGATTCAAAGCCCAACATTTGTCAGCGAATTCTTTTTTGCCTTATTCGAATTTGATGTAAACTAAAATGAAAAAATCTTTTTGCTATTTACCTCATCCGGTAGCTCCATGCGACAAGTATGTCGCTTCTAAAGCATTAAATCGCATTTAATGCGTGGAGAAATTATATCTTTTGTGTGGAACGTATATAATATATAATAATATTTCCAAGTGTATCAATAATATTTTATGTTATATTTATTAACTTCTCTTTTGTAATCACAAATTTTTTTCATGCCAGGCGGAGGAGGAGAGGATAAGATGCCGACAGTGGAAGCCTGAATGTAGCGAAGTTTAAAGTTATTTGTTTAATTATTTCTGCCATTGTAATTTGAATTAATAGATGAAAAAAAAAAAAAAAACAACATTGTTGCCGTTGTAATTCTTATTAAGATTATTCAAATGAATAGACATTTGTTAATGTAATTCTGATTAAGAGATGTAAGGAAACAAATGGATGACGTCACTGACGTATATACTTTTGTTTCTCCCTCTTGTTTCTTATATATATATTTGTATGGGTTTCTTATGAAAAAATTTTGTTACCATTTGTTGAATTTAAATGTTTGTTTGGATTTACCTGCGAGAGTCTAGTCTTACTGGAGAATAAGAAAATTGGAGAGAGTTCGCCGGAGAACTGAATTCTTAGGTTGCCGGAGCTCCGCAATTGAATTTGAACTTGGTTTAATTTTGACAAATTAAAAGTATATATTATGGATGTCTACCTGAGTATAACAAAAATCGCAGCTTAATTATACTTATTCAAAAAGATATATAAAATAAAAAATAAATAAATAAAAGCTAAAGCATATTATTATAGTTTGGGATAGAAATATCCCGAAAGACCAAGTCTAAGCCAATATATTCTGAGACATTTTTTATGCCTCCTCTAAATGTGTCTGTTTGTTTGTTTATTTGGGTCTGAAACCAGGCCTGCTAGTAAGAGAGTTGGGCTTTTCTCTTTTATTGTTTGGGTGAATGAGAAGAAAATTCAAAAATTCATCAAGGATTTAGAGTCAAGCATAATACAAGAGAGGTTCATGTCCTTGAGGAATATGAAAAAGAGTCCCAATAGTCGAATGAGATCCATTACAATTAGTGGTCCCAATTTCATAAAAATTTGTATACTTTAGGAAAAAGCGAATATAGGATCCACTTGCCCGAACAAAGGGTTTAACGCCTTAGGCTACAAACCAGTTTGTAGCTAATTTATGACTATTGCTAGGTAAATAAGGCACAAATATCCTACAAAGCTAACATTGCATGATCTAAGAGCCATTGGAACAGTCATTGTTAAAAAAATAATAATAATAATATATAATAATACTAATCCAATGAATATTAGACTATACCATGTCAGTTTTGTGAAATATTTGTTGGATGTTTGTGTGGTGTGTAGCATTACTCTATAAACATTTGAGTAATGTTATATATCACATTTTTATATTATAATTATCCTACAATGCTTTTTTTTTTTTTTTTTTTTGACATGTCCACACGAGGGAAGGGGGACGGGAGATTCGAACTAATGACCTCCACTTCATGAAGCATGGTTCACAACCGATTAAGCTACCCCTTATGGACAATTATCCTGCAATGCTTACATGATAGTCTCATCCAACTCTTCGATTCTTTTTTTTTTTTGTTAACAAGAACTAATTCAATAATTGATTAGGACCGCCACATATACATTGTGGGATAGTTGTTAAATAAAAATGTAATTACTAGCATTAAATATATTTACACACACATATTTATTCGCTTAAACATACATATATACGTGAATGATTTTGCAAACACGTAACGTAATAGATTTTAGGTTATGAGAGAACCTTTTAGATTTTAAGGAGACTTAAAACCTTTTATCAAACATAAAGTTTGGGATTAATTCTCTAATTCCTCTTTATTGATTGATCATAGTTTAAATAGAGATACAAACAAGAGAATAACAATTAAACTAGGAAAGAAGAATGATAACTAGACTCTAATACTAACAATGACTCCAATACTATCTAATACCATAAGTCTAATATTAAAATATTGATAACAAAACTAATTTAAACCAATCTTAAATAAAATCTAATATTTATTAAATAGAAATCTACTATAATTCAACATCTACTTTATCGCTGCATTGCTTCCGTAACAATATGAATATA
Source organism: Corylus avellana (assembly GCF_965113065.1). Taxonomy (NCBI): domain Eukaryota; kingdom Viridiplantae; phylum Streptophyta; class Magnoliopsida; order Fagales; family Betulaceae; genus Corylus; species Corylus avellana. The sequence continues at coordinate 3,704,485 of NC_142499.1, read as the reverse complement.
CAAGAGGTGAAAGACGAGTAATGTAATTTTTGCTTTGGACTGTAATTTTTGCTTTTGGTCTATTGTTGAGGAGCACACCCCGTTTGTTAGGTCTCCTAATATTTCTTACTTTCGAATCAAGAATAAAAAATACTTTTTTTTTTTTTTAACCTTTCCCATTCAATTAGAAATAAAATAATAATAATAATAATAATAAAAAAGAGGTGAAAGATGAGTGGATGTCTTCTACGAAAAAAACGAGCTATAGGAAATTTTTATGAGAAAACACAAGCACGCTACAGTTAATTTTGAATTGAGTTAGGACTAGACACTGTTTATTGGGCCTTTGGTTGAGGCTTGGGGGATCATTTTGTTATTAGGTTACCAATTTCTTTAATCTTTCGACATTGGGCAAGCGTCAGCTCCCATGCATGGTCTTATGACTTTACGAATACTTCTATCTTTGATAAACATGTGTCTGGACCTAATCATTGTAACCTCCTTTGTGAGAAGGCTCCCATTCTCTATTTTGCCTAAGTTCCTTACAGAGAATTGTCTCGCACCCATGTGCAGATGTGCAGATGTGCCCGTTTCGGGTAGTTTATGCGAATGTGCCCTTTTCTTGTTTTTAGTTTCTTTTTTTTTTTTATATTTTCTTCATTCAATTATACTAAATTTTTTCACACCTCCCGGACTAATTCCCCATTTTAATTTTCAAACAATTGCAGCCAATTGTAGAATTGAAGGGGTGAATAGTGGTGGAAAGTGAGAATGGAATGCAAATTCAGCATACGTGCGTGTGATGAAACCTGAAGGGTATACGGGTGACATTTTCCACATATCCTGGAAGATTTTTAGCCCTATCAAAATCTTCTCCATGGGCAACTAGTGAAGTGCAGCCGCAATTTTAGTGATTTATGACCACATTGTCCACTTTGGGGGACCCCATGCCCACTGTGGTCGAGGCCCTTCATAATTTCCTCAAGCTCTTGGTCTTTGACATGCCTCCTATAAAACACAGCACCGCACATGTCTGCAATCAAACATCAATGCATTGTTTTGAGTCAGAAAATTCTCTTTCGATCACCATCTTCCAACTTGCAGGGTCATTCACATATAATTGTTTGCAGATCGAGTTAAGTAAAATCGAAGTGACATATATATATATATTGTAGAAGCATTGAAATATTATGAATATGACTGTTCTACCCCAAGAGAAATTAATGAGATAGGTAATTAGATTGTTGAAGCTAAATTAAACTAAAAAGTTTAGTTAGTTAACCCTTTTCCTCTCTAATGTTCTTCTTTTTTTTTTTTTTTTTTTCTTTTTCATTCTTCTTTTTTCTGCGAAAATGTGGGCAGGAGTAGAGCCTGAGACTCTGAGATGCTCCTTAGTGGTCTCAGGTTCGAAACCCACCAGGTGCTACCTCTCCCTTGGGGCCACACTCCCTGGTGAAAAGTTAGTGATTTATCCTGATTCATATAGAAAAACTTTTATAGATGCAGAGCACGGGTCCGAGATTTACTCTATAAGAGTGGGTCCGAAGAGTCTTGCCTAGTCAAGGTTTCCGTCGAAAAAAAAAAAAATGTGGGCAGGAATGTAATTAAGTCAAATTGCCCTTCTTACGCTAGTAGAGTGTATTTTAACCATTGTGCTAAGGATAATATTTTCTTCCAAATTGAAGTGGAAGAAATCCATTAATTCAATATATTATACTGATATATGTCTTTAAAGTATGTGTCACATGCTTTAATAACAATGTTAGTCTAATAAATTGAATCCAATTTATCAGTTTAGAGAAAAGCTTTATAATTTTGCTAGAATATCATTAATTTGAATAACGCTAAAGACACTCTCGCTCCCACACTCGTACTCACACTCTCATCGATCCATCACAAATTCAATATTAGTAATTTTAAAAAATATTGTTCCAACTGTTGGAATTAAACCTTTAGGACTTGGGAAAATATTGTTGGAATGAAAAAAAGAAAATGAGAACACTTACCTGGCTTTAGTGGTTGCAGTGGAACACGCTTTGATGATCTAAACCTTCATGCTTTAAGCCTTTTCCTTCAACACGTTCTCAATGATTACGGCGTGGCACGAGTAATGCACATATATATTAATTATATTAATTATTATAACTTATGTCATCTTATTAACGCTTTTCACCACATTGTACCTCCAAATTTTGCATTCACACCCCTCCGTTCTAGAAGAAAAATATCGTCGGAATGGGCCTTTAGGTCTTTTTGGACAATCTTCCCCATAAACCTCGGAAACATTTTTCTTGTCGTTCCAAACTCCCAATGGTCAATTCCTGGTTTTGGGGTAGGCGACAAGAATGCCCATGCTCCTGCAAAACTTTGCTTATTTCATTTAATCAACACACAAGCAATCACATATATAGGGGACGAAATCCTGGGCTGGGCCCCCATTTTTATTTTTTTTGTTCCTTATATTATATGCCTGAAAATTAAGTTTGGCCTCTAAGCCGACAATTTTTTTTGGTACGACTCGTAAATTTAATGCGAATTTAGTTCAAAATTAGTAGTTAAAGTTGATAAGATTTAACCCGTTTAATTAAATGTGTTGAATTATTGTTGACCTAATATAGTTGTATACCCATGTCTTGACACGATTCAAACTCTACAAGTAACATTTAGGGCTGGCAATATTTTATACTACCCGCAAACCCAAAATACAAACCCAACGCAAAAATAACTAGTTAGGATTTGAAGATCTTACTCATTTAATTAAATAGAATGGATTTGAATTGACATATATAGTCTTATATTTATACTTCAATATGACCTAAACCCGACACGTAATCACGAATTACCACCCGACTCTATGCTTGGCCTCTCCTTGCAAGGAAAAATATTGATTCGATCTGTATGAATGCATACTAACATAAGGATTGTGGGATATTATGGATGTATGTTGTAAAGCCTATCTAACAAAAAGAATAATAAGACATGAAATCACATGGTAATGCATATAAAAAATACAGCATACAAAGTCACTAAACATTCCTCTTCACCTAATTTAGATCCCCCATCCAACTCCAACAACATATATATAATATTATATATATAGTTTTCGCTTTCTTTAATATGGTTTTTTTTTTTTTTTTTTTTTTTTTTTGCCCTTTTGGCTTTCTTTCAACTTCTGTTCTTCATATTCTCAGAAGAAAAATACTGAGCTCAGGCCCACCATTGCCGTCCGGGTTCATCATGTAGAAGGCCTCCGAGTCACGGCTCCCCACCACTCGCTCGAACCTCGCTCTCATATACAGCAACTCCCCCTCGGACGACCCGCCGATCTTCTTCCCGTCCTCCACCACCGGAATCACTCCGGCGCCGACAGACACGCTCTGCACAGTCCCCAGCACGTGCCAGTCGGACTCCCCGCACGCGCGCGACACCGCGTACCCGCACTTCCTCCCATTACAGTACATGGTCCACGTCGGCTCCTGGAATAGCTTCCTGGACCGGCCGGGTTGAGCCGGTCCACCCTTCTCGCACTCGAGCGCGATGCGGACTAGACCGGATGACATCTCTTTGACCAACGACGAGGTCGACATGGCCAGCTCGAGGAGTAGAAGCGGTTCGGAGCGCGGGTCGAGCTGAACGGCGAAGCTGACGTGGCCTCGCCGGAGACCGAAGAGAGTTCCGGTGACTTTACGGCCGAGGGAGGGGTTGAGGGACAGATTGGAAGGGATTGATAGCCATTTGCAGGTGGGGAGAATGGTGGGGAAGGAGAGAAAGTTGAGGAGCGAGCGGAGGATGGACGAGATCCTTTTGGGGAAATGGGGTTTGGAGAGTTGGTCGGATAAATTGGCCGGAGAGTAGTGTTTCGGGACGAGGAGGTTATCCGAGATTTCGTCGGTTTCGGGTAGAAAAGACGACGAGGAGCGACTGTGGCTGGAGGGGAGGATCCTTCTGGTGCTTTTGGCGGCGCTGCTGTTTCTTTGGAGGGTGATGAGTTCTTGTTGTTTCATTATAATAGAAGAAGAAGAAGATGAAGATGGAAATGAAAATCTTGGATTTCCAAACACGAAGGGAATGAAAACTGAAAACAGAGTGGGAATGAGAAATCTGTGAAGTTGGAGAGAGATGGAGGGAGAGGGAGAGAGGAGGATAAAGGGGCCGACAAGATGATGATAGTGTTGGGAGGTAGGGAATATAAAGGGGGACGATGGAGGCTTGTGGTGATGATGATGATTTGTAAGACAAATTATATAAATTGTGGGTCTGAGGAGACTTTTAATATGGTCCTACAAACCACCGTTACATATGCTCACTATTGCCTTCACCACACACTCAATTCATCTCCACCATCCATCTATTCTGGGTCCACTTTAACCATCCTCAATGTTAATTCATGCCTCAATCACCACAAGGATTAAGATTTAACCTCTTACCTATTAGTAATCCAGACAGCAAATTTGAGAAAGTCGTTAGGAGGTGAGCGAGTAACCCAAAATTTGCTTGAACTTTTATATTACCTTTCTTATTTTGTTACTTGAATTGCTAGTTCCTTTTAGATGAACTTTTCTACCTGAGGGAGAAAATATGCATTATTCCTTTAAAAAGAATTTAGAAAAGACTCATATGTCCTTCTCAAAAATCTAAAAAATACATCCCCCTTCTTAAAAAAAAGAATTAAAGGGTTTGACTCCTAAAAGATCCCCCCAACAAAAAAATCTGAGCTTTTTGAGAGGATTTTGTTTGTTTGTTCAAACTAAAATGTTTAATATGACTAAATCAATGGCAAGCAGCTAGAAGCATATAATTCAGTATAATAATGTTGTTTTCCCACATATAATTCAGTATAAAACACTGGAAAAGAGGGGGTTTTTTTGGGGCAGAGAGGCTGGGGATCGGATGGAGGTTTACATATTTACATCAATAGTCCTCCTACTTTGATAATTAATGTGAATTTTATATATCCAAGCTCGTTTAATGACAACTTAACCACAATATAATATATAAATTGGAGAATATATAGGATTCACTTCACTAACATGCATGCATGCATGAAATTTGGCAAGTATAAGGTGAAGATTTGATAGTTACGACGATGATCTGTTCTTGATCGTATGATAAGATTTCTTGCTCATATTATATGTTTTACGATTCCTTTCCGACCATTAGATTATGATCAGAAATACAAGGTGGTTGAAACATGATGGAGACTTTAATTTATTACTTGTTTGTCAGACTCATTTCAACACGAGCTGCATGTCCTTAACAGCCTCTCAAGAGGCAGCCTGCTTCTCTAATTCACTCTTTGCATGCCCTTTCTTAATTATGATGGGGAAGAAATCTTCCAGACTGATTTTCTTAATTAATTTAGCTCCTTCCATTGCAAAGACAAATCGTGCTCTTGCAATATGAAAGGGTTGTTTGTATGCGTACACAGTAGTAGTACAGTACACTGCACTTTGTGCAAGTTGTTTTAGTCAATTAAGAGAGAGAGAGAGACAAGCCCTTACTCAAGAATTATATTACATGTCATGATAATGGGGACGACTTGCGTCTTTTGTTTTCTGTGCACAGAATTAGAATTTTTGGAAGGGCCGAAACCTTTATTAACCTCCTCAAAATACCATTTTAATGATAATTTACCTCTCCAAACTATCAATTACGACAATTTACCTTCCAAATTATCAAAACAATGATAATGTACCCCCCAATGCTAGCAAAATGACAAAATTACCCTTATAAATTTTTCAACAAAGACAAAAATACCCTTAAATTTTGAAAAAAAAAAAAAAGTTAAATTTTAGTATTTTTGTTTTTATTTTAGTAAAAGTTTTTTCGTTATTTTGTTAAAATTTGGGGTATATTGTCATTGTTTTGGTAATTTTGAAGGTAAATTGTCCCAATTGATAGTTTGGAGGGTAAATTGTTATTGGGGTGGTAGTTTGAGGGGGTTAAGTAGGCTTTACCTTAAAAAAAAATTTGGGGGTAAACAATTAAGTTTGAGGAGCCCATCTCATTAATTTTTTATTTTTTTTAAAAAAGGAATTTTTAAAAATTTTGAAGCTGAGGAGGTGGGACTGTCACATTAGTAATTAAATATGCATGGCACCGTTAGTTTGTATCTTGTGTGTACAGACACAAAACACAAATCAAAGTCATGGCTGACGGTCTCTGATTCTATATGCTAAGATGCGGACTTATGCTAAAAATCCTGAGATTATTTGAAAAATCATGAAAATGACTCTCAACATGGAACCAACATTTGACAACCAATATAAAAATTTGGAGAAAGTAGAAAAAGGGCTCCTTAATTGAAAAATGTTCGTAATTCATGAAATTAATTATCATGATAAAATGATTTTAGATCATGCATCTAAGCTTAACACTTGCTTTGAATTTCAATTTTCCAAAGATCTTTGGCAATTTTTCCAATACAATTTATTAAACTGACAGTTACCCTTAGAATACGTGATTCTCTCGCCCGTCCTTAGAACATGTGAGAATAAATTTAATTAAAAATAATAATAATAAGTATTATTATTATTATTATCGGATAACTTGGATGTTGAAAGCATTTTTGGCTCTAGCCAGGCACTAAACGGCGCTTGAGGTGACTATTCTTGTGGTGGTGGATAGATAGATGAAGAGGGTGACGAGCATGATGATAAAGGTCAATGCAAAATTATGTTGTGTAAGAGGCCACTTTGTCCCCATCTATTCGGAATCCCAAACAATACTATATATATATATATATCAACTATACTTAATCCTTATGATTTTTTATAATTAATCATCATTACTATTATTAAAATTAATATTAATTTTTGGACGGTTCCGAACAAGGCATGCTTTGTCCCATGACCAATCATATTGGTGGCCTAACAATTTTGGGGGCTGAAGTTGATAACAGATCATGTGCCACCAGGTGTTTCTTTCATTCTCATGTCAACGTAATATATTGCATCAGCATCCCCATTGTTTATATATATATATTTTCTAATAAACAATATCAATATAAATAATTGTTGAGAATATTTTAATATCGTAAGCAAAGAAAAGATGAAGATTATTTGTGTTGGATAGCTGACTTTATACATGGGACCCACAGTTGATGTGTATATTTATTTATAATCTAAGCCGGGTTCAAACTAGGTCGAAAAAAAAATCAGTCGGCGCATATAAAACTTCAATTATTTTTGAACGGGAGAAACTAATTGAAGCTGAACTTATTAGCTTAACTCTAATTTTTGCACATTATGTTAAGCTTGCTGAACTAGGGTATCAAGCTTACATCTTAATCACCTTGTCAAATTCCCTTCCCCCTCTCTCATATTGAATAAAAATAAAAAAATAAAAAAATAAAAACTTTAAATTTAGTGTATCGAACTTTTAATTTTATATAATGTCACTCATTTGTTAGATTTTTCAGTTAAATATTGTCAAATTTTTCAAAACACCATTTTTTTTTTTATTAAAAAAAAAAATTGCAAAGATTCAACGGTAGGTATTTTTGCAAATTCTGTTAAATTCTTTGCAATTTTCTTTCTTTTTTTTTTTTTTTAAAAAAAATGAGAGTATTTTGATAATTTTGATACCCTTCAATTATGATTTAACGGAAAAACCTATTAAAGTGATAACATTACAAAAATTGGAGGTTCAATAATTAAATTAATTGTGTTAGAATAGTTGTTAGAGATATTAATTTATTACCTTAAAAACTGATATGACAACTCATGAAAATGGTGTCACATCATCTTCAGGTTTGGCACCATTCGATTAGCCTTGTTTGTAGTAAGATTGGTAGTACCCTTACCATTTTTTAGTACAGCTTGTAATTACTGGCTTTTCAATTCAAAATTGAAGCCAAATTTAAATTCTTCTTTCTTAAGTCTTTCATTTTCCAAGTCATATTAAGGAGACCTGCCATTTGCATTAAAACCCTTGTGCATTATATGAATTGCAAGGTTTCCTAAAATGTCTTACCATTAGCATTTACAGAAATCTGAAAACAAGTAACGCTTTTTTCACTCATTTATATCACACCTATTTTACATCGGCAGATGGTGTGTTGTAAGTAGCTCCACTTAAAACACGCCACATCAGTCCATATGTAAAATGAATGTGGTAAACGACTGTAAGTAATAGCATTATCTTACTACTAAATACAACTATCTAACTCCAAACAGAAACTACTTAATGAAAATATCACTCCGATGCCACTTGACTTCCCGAGTCATTACATGTATGTTCATTCTTTCGTGCTTTTCTCTTCGGACGAACATCTACTGACAACCTGAGAAACAAATTTTGGACAAAAATTATAAGTATAGACCAAATTAGGATTTGGAAACGATTTTCATTGAATTATGATTAAAATGAACCTTTCTATATTAATAGGCTATCTGGGAAGCATTCAAAATTGGCATTGTCAAAGGCAACAAAACTCTTTGGTTAAGCCTAAAACTGATGTTGTTGCTACAAGCTCTAGGTGGAGTGTGTACCATTTTCAGCAAACTTTTTTTTCAATTAAGGGTGCGTTTGACACTATGATTTTACATACGAAAAATGTGATTTTAATCAAAATCGTAGAAAATGTATTGTTAAGAATTGTGTTTTTAAAAAAGTTTGATTTGAAAACGAAGAAAAATTTGCATTTTCAAATCGCAAGCAAAGGGTGTGTGTTTTTAAAAACGCACAATTTTAAAGACTAAATTACAATTTCACCAAACTCTTAATTGTGTTTTTTAAAATCGCAAAATTCAAACAGACCCAAAATTTAATAGCTCACTTCTCAATTATTTCTGCATAGCCCCTTAAAAATGAGTGTAAATGAAGTATCATGATCAAAATGTGGACAAGTCTTAAGCACAAAGCCCCACATATTTTAGGGACGAAGGTTACCTAAAATTCTTGGATGATAGCCAAATAAAATGAAGGAAAATAAAACATATGTAGGACAAACAATTAAAGATGGAGTATTTAGAGAATATTGGAAGATATTGTAATCATGAAAACTTGTGACGTACCCTAAGTGCAAAGAAGTGTCTGAATGCTCATCATCTTCCTCAGATGAAGAAGTAGAGACAGCTTTTGAACTTGTGAGTGAAAACCTCCTCTCCACAGGGTTGAATTGAAGGAAAGGTGACTTGCAGCTTCGCCTCATTTCCTCAAGCTGTTCATATTTGCAGACAATACAAATTAATGAAAACATATTTATGTTGTTTACAAAGCTTTACAATGAAAGAAATGGCTTTGATGTACATCATAGTTGAATCAAGTTTAATTCTCACCTGTTTGCGCAGGGCCTCATTCTCTTGCACGGCCTTTTGTTCCTGAGGGTAAAATAAAACTTTTGACAGTTCAGCAGAATATTTAATTTCTTTGCATCAGTAATTCCTTTTTTCTTTTAAGTAATTCAATTTTATTAAAGTGCAGAGGGACGCAATCTTAATATACAAGAAATATATAAAAAAATTTAAAATTTAAAAATTTTTTTTTTTTAAAAAAGGAAAAATGCAAGCTATTGAATGTTACCACCCATGTGTGAAGGAATTGGAATATCTTTTGAGGTTCTAGCATCGCAATCTCACGATCTTTAAAGCTTTTTACATTTTTCTCTCTCCAAATACATCACATTAGACACAAAGGAACCAATCTTCACACTTTCAAAGCAGTACGGTGTCCAAGTTGTCCTCTCTAGCTCACCGACAACTTTCTCACCATTCAAAGCATAACCAAACAAATGAAAAATAGAACTCCATAATTCTCTTGCAATCTCACAATGAAAAAAGAGGTGATCAATAGATTCTCCACTTTTATTGCACATACAGCACCAATCTACCACAACAACATTCATCCTTTGTAAATTATCCAAAGTCAAGATTTTCACTAAAGTTAAGCTTTGATTTTCCAAATATTCTTCCAAGAAAAATAAAAACTAACCAAAATAGATAACTCATGATAGTAAGATTTCACTTCAAACATTTTCCTTCTAGAAGGAATCCAATAAATTTTATCCTCGTCTCCTTGCATTACTCTTTGAGAATACGACAACTCAAAGAAAAAAGAAACCACTTCCACCTCCCAATCATACATCGGCAATTCTCGAGTAAATGCAACACCAAATTGCCAAAAAGGTCTAACAATTGAGAGTTAAATTGTTTACAATTGAGTTCTCCAAACCATGTCTCAAAAACAGAAGTAATGATTCAAAAAACAAATCTCCATTTAATAATAGGATAAGACCAAAAAGTAAGATCACAGATAGAGTTTCCTAATATTTTACTCTTTCATATCACTTAAAACATTTAAAGGCACCCCTCTTTTTGGGCCTTGTTTTGCTGGTTGGACCATCTGGCTCCTTTCTTCCCAAGTTACTAGGGTGAAAACTTTTCGCAGGAAAGACTGGCAATTTATAACTGACAGAGTCAATTATAAAATAGCTTTCTGTGGAAATAATTTTTTAACTGATGTAACCTTTTTCTATGGATCCTAATTAAGATGCTCATCCATAAAAGCAACCAAAAGATTAAAAGGAAAAAGAAAAAATATCGGCATTCATAAAAGATTGTCTAATTTACCTGTAACTTGGACCTCTTAAGTTGCTCCAAAAGTACTTCCTCCTGCAACATTAAAGTTTCAGTTAATGCCTAAGAAAGAAAGAAACAACTACCAAGCTTGAAATTCATATCTACCCTTCAATTTTCACATGTTTATCACGTGATCACAAACTCATATGATAATTTAATTAAAAAAAACATAAAAATTAAGGTTAAAGTATAAGAGAAATTGGAGAATATTGTAATCAATCTTATATTTAGAGTTGATTTATCAAATTTAAAGTTTAGGAAAGACCTTAATTTAAAGTAAATACAATACACCATTGCTAAGATATTAATTAAATGATTAAATCCTCCACTTCTTATAAGCTTAAGTTTTTAGAATAATTGCTTATTTGACATAGTATTGGAGTAGAGGTCATAAATCCGAATTATAATTTTATAATTTACCCTCATTTTAGTTAAATATTCTACATATTTAGTCTCAGTTATTGAGAGATAATTTAAGTCCACACGTGAAAAAAATAATAATAATTAATTAATTAAATATCAATTAAATAATTAAATTCACCAAAGAAAGTACAAAATGTAAGTATAAAACTCAGCACCTTCTTGTCCTTCACAGATAATATCCCTTCACTCAACTGTTCCTCAAGGTGCTGCAACTCTTTGAAGCTCAAGTCATCCAGCTCCTTACCCAACATCCGCCTATATAATCAGAAAGCGTATAAGAATGGGAACTAAAGGAAATAAATTCAACAGGGTTGTACTCTAGTGACGTGTTTCGACACCATAAAATTAGACCGTTGCCAGGACATTAACAGTAGCAATCAAATGAGCTTTTTTTTTTTTTTCTTTTTCTTTTTTTTTTTAAAATCTTGAGTCCACTTATTCAACGCAAATTATAAATTGTGGGGTTTCATACAAAAGTTCTTTTTTCAGAGCAAAACAATCTATTTTAAAAATAAATAAATAAACTATACTTCTCTCAAATTTATACTCAATGTTTCACCCAAACTTTTAAAAGTTGCAGAATAACCCTCCAAATTATCTAACTCTTTCTTTTAGCCTCATCCGTTAAAATTTTCTGTTAAATGCAACGAAATTTTTTTAAAAAAATACCACAACCTAGCTGTGTGGGTCTCCATGGCTAGAGACCTATGACTAGGCTCTAAATCTCCTTTAGAGCTGCCACTAGGCCATGGGTCTCCTTCAAACCCATGACCTGACTGTAGGTCTCCAAGGTTAGAAACCCACAGTCAGGTGGACCTGGATCCTCTTCATTTGAACGGGTTAGTTGTTCTTAAGAGGATAGTTTTGTCATTTTATTTTTATTTTTGGACAAAAATACCATCTTAAAACAACTAAATGGATCCCCTCCATTTCATTTGAAATGGAGAGGACCCTTCTCCCCGTCAGGATGTGGGACTCTATGAATTTTTGTTTTAATCTAAGAGCATATTTGTAATTTCACAAAATGTATAATGAATATTTTATCTACTTTTTTGTTAGATTTAACAGAAAATATTAACTGGGTTAAGTAAAATGGGCAAGCCAGTTTGACAAGTCATTGTAACTTTCTAAAATTTGAGAGAACATTAGAATTTGGGGGTAAGTTTGAGAGAGTAAATAAGTTTTTTCATATGATTTCATATGTCATCGGTTAGATCATTGAATATAGTGAAGATGACTTACAGGTATTCCAACCGTAGCTTAGCAAATTCATCCTTCAGTGCATTCACTTCATCTTGCGCCTGCTGTTTATTTAACAGAGCCCATGTATAAGAAACCTTTTTTTTTTTTTTAATCGAAAAACAGGCAAACATGTGATGCATATACCAAACTTACTGATTATGTATCTTTTTTCTTTCATGTTCAAGAAATTTGGTCACGTCAAAAGGTTAGGCCAAAAAATGTAAACCATGATTATAATCAGTATCAGGCCTTAGATTACACACCTCTGTTGAAAGCTTATCCGAAGGATGTTCTAGATGATCCGAATTCAGACCCTTGCTGTATCTTGAAAGAGTGTGATCCATGCTTCATGAATTTAAAATAATAAAAATATATCAGTGATAAGAAACATTTTATATGGATTAAGATGCTCTAAAATTCCTTAAAAAACATCTACCATTATTATTTTCCTATTAAATCATTTAGATTCACCCATATTATACCATCTGATCCTACACTTGTGGTGCATGGAACATACTTTTTAAGGGTAGCAATTTGTATTCGTGAGTCGATTGTGGGCCATATGGTCAACTATAATCCAATCAATTTAATTAAACAGGTCAACTCTCTCAACTCTAACCCATTAATCAGATCTTGTAGAAAATCATCATCCCCGTGTCACGTGTCGAGTCATGGGTATAAAACTATATAAATTACTTCTAACTTAATTCATTTAATTAAAAGAGACAGACCCTTCAACTCCATCAAATTAATTTTGTATTGAATTCATATAAAAATTTGTCAAAACCCAAAAATTTATAGTAAATAATTCATCAGCATCAAAAATTGTGCCACTAATTAAAAGTGACCCTGCGAATGGCCCGCACAGCAAGTGCCAGCAGCGCAACGTTATATGTGTTGGGCCCAGAGCTTCACAACCCAGAAAATGAAAAACCAAGAAGGCAAAACAAAAAATCAAAGTTACCATATTTTGTTAAACCTGTTTGGGTACAACAATTTTTTTTTATAATCATTTTATAAATTGATATTACTGTTTCGCTTTGCTAGGGAGCCAAACAAACAGGAAAATGATCATCTCCATTTCAAATCTCCTCAATTTCTTCTATTTAGTGCATTTTGAATGGTAGTCCATTAATGTTTTAGTACATTTTAAGGGTAGTGCATTAATGCACTACCATCATTAAAACTTTTGGTAAATGCATTATCATAATTAAAATTTTTAAATAACATTACCCTTCAAAATGCACTAAATTGAGAAAATAGGGAGAATTTGAAATGGAGAGAATCATTTTCCAAACAAATGAACAAAAAAAATTTACTAAACTGACGTGGCAAAAGTTTTTAAATTAAAAAATGCAAGTCTCTCTCCCTTATCTGCCACTCATGGTCAGTCACGCCAGTTTGAAAAAATTTCTGGGTTCATTTGTTTAACTCCCTAGCGGTTTATAAAAATGGCATTTTCCTTATTAAATTTTCTTCTTGAACAAATTTAGTCTTACCAATTGCCATAAAATTATACCAGAAATTAATCTTCTATATTTGGATTTTTCTTTCATATTTTTGCAAACTAAAATTAGTTTCTATTTTTAGTTATAATAATATTCCAAGTCCTAAACTGTCACTTTGAAGGAAAAAAAAAATCTAAAAAAATGCTCACATTTTACTCGCATGTCAACTCGGTCAGGTCAGAGATTACTTTGATATTTGTTTGTTTTTCTGTTATGGAGTGAAAAGTAAAAATAGTTAATGAATATTTTGTGTTGATTTTACTTTTTTACTAAAAAGAAAAAAATACTGTACCAAAAAGTTCCCCCAAACAAGCTCTACACTTTCTTCATAACTTGGGCCACAAGATTGCCGGACAACTTACATTCTAAACAACCGGCCGGCCGGCCGGCGCAAACCCAGATTCGTAAGTTGTAACAAGAAACATCGTTCTTTTTTAACATGATTGATAAAATATTAAAACCCTTATAAAATCTTTGATGAAATTAAAAAATAAAAAATAAAAAATAAAAAAAGAGAGATTGAAAATCAGCCAAACAAGAAGTAAAAATGAAGCGGACGTACCTAGAGCTGGAAAATTCGTAGAGCTTGCCGGTGCTGGAGAAAATGATGACGGCGACATCGGCGTCACACAAAACGGAGAGTTCCTTGGCCTTCTTGAGCAACCCAGTACGACGTTTGGAGAACGTGACCTGACGGCTATTGAGGTTGTCGATCCTCTTAATCTCAATTTTACCTCTGCCCATTGTTTTTCTGCGTCTCTCAGATATTTTCCTTTCCTTTCCTCCAAACGGGAGCATTAGATGGGAAGGAAGAAGAGAGGAAAAGAAGCACTATATATAAACTGTGTTTGCTTGGAAAAGATAGGGATTCTTAGAGGCTAATGAAGGAAAGTACTACCATTATTAGGATACAGAATAGAAAGGTGACAGATAGAATACTAAATGAGGCAAATAACCAAAAATGGCATCCCCATTACTTGAGCATTGCGTTTTTGCCACTTTCAGCGTTTTCCTTAGGGACTTCTTGGAGGTAGGTACCATGGAACTCTACTCCAATAGGGTTTCATTTGCAAAGAGATCACATTAAATAGGTTTTCTTTTCTTTTCTTTTCTTTTCTTTTATTATTATTATTATTATTTATTTATTATTTTTTAGCGAAAACTTCACTTTGGTCATCTGAACTTTCACCTGATTTTACAAATCCCTTGAACTTCTAAATATTTCATTTTGGACCCCTAAACTTTCAATTACTCTCAATTAGAATTCTTCCGTTAATTTTAGCCGTTAAAAATACAAAAAAAAGACCATGTCTTTAATTTTCATTTTTTTTAAATAAAAAAACTTTTTCAAAGTTGAAATTTTATACAAAAATTAGAGGTATAAACGTCATGTAACGTTTAAAATTTGACAGAGGGGTCCACATTGAGAGTAATTGAAAGTTCAAGGGTCCAAAATGAAAAATTTAGAAGATCAGGGAGGTTTGTAAAATCGAGTGAAAGTACAAGGGGTTCAAATTAAGTTTTCTTATTTTTTATTTTTTGCTCCTATCTTCATGGTACACAAAATATTGGCTCAATTAATAAGGCTATGTTTCTTTAAATTTTTAGTTTTTTATTTTATTATTTTATTATTTTTATTTTTTTATCTTTTGTTTTCTATTTTAGAATAAATACATTAACAAATAAGAGTAATGTCATTTTAGTAGAGTGATATAATGGTAAAAATAAATTTTTACTATTTTTTTATAAATTTAATGACTATTCTTATTGTCGCATCATTAAATTATACGACATATAAGAATGTGCTCTAGCATCTAGTAAATAGGACAATTCAAGAGGATAGATTTTTGTGGCAATAATTGAAAACAATTAGAGGGGAGGTTTTATTTATTTATTTTTTTTTTTTGGGGGGGGTCTTGGGTAATTAGGATACCTAACTAATTTTATTGAAGGGTTTTTAATTCCTGAAAAAGCATGGATGAATCAATAGTCATATATATTCAATATTGTTTCTTATATTTATTTTTGTAAATCCCATATTGTACTTTTTAGATGGTTGGCTTTTAATTTTGAATAAAAAGAAAAACAGTTGCTTCATTCTCAAGTAGTGGGAAATTGCAAGCTGTATGCCATTGCAGTTATGACACATTGACATGGATAGGAGGAAAGAAAGGGAAAAGTGCCTAGTTCCAAAAGAATGCCAAGAATTTGTCTCTCTCTCTTTCCCCTTTCGCATTTGGTTTGCAAAATACGTATTTCATTGAAAAAGAAAGTAATTATTATTGGGAATAAACAATAGTGAAATGAAATAGTTATTTATATTTTTTTAGTCTATTAACAACACGTATGGTCTACATAGAATTAAATCAAAATTACTAAAAAACTCTCACATTATTTTATTTTTCAATTCATATTAGAAAATAAAAAATTAAAAAAAAAAAAAAAAAAAAAGCCTAAAACATGTGGGTGGCCAACCACCCCAATGGGTGGTCGGTCACCCACATAACTGGCCGGGGTGGTCACACCACCCCCGGACACTTCGAGGGTGGTCCCATGAGGCGTTCGAGGCTAATGCAACCACCCCCGCTTCTTCTGTGGGTGGTCGACCACCCACTTTAATTTTCATATTTTACTCTTTTTTTTAAGTTTAATATATATGAGTGTTTTGTGTAAAATGTATTCAATTCTTTAAGGAATAATTATTCCTCTTATTTGTTTAGAAAAATAGTTATTTATGTGCGCAAGATCATTCCCAATGGATGAGCCATATTTTTATGTAAAATGGCTTCTCAAAACTCACTTTTATCTAATTTAGCTAAGCCATTTTTAAACGTCTCTACATCCGATTAGCTATATTTCTATTTATTCTATTAAAATATTATTAAAAGCAATAAAAGTTATGGAAAAAAAAAAAAAGAACATGTGAGACGAAAAATGGGAAAAGTTTTGGGAAAAAGAGAACCTGCAGAGAAAAAGTAGGAAAATATTTGGGAAAAAGAGAAAATATGTGAGAGAAACAATGAAAAATAAAATAACTCCCTTAAAAAGTGCTGCTACATTTAGTTTCTTTTTTTTAGCTCTTCTAATCAAATATCTATTTTACATTTTCTTTTGCCTAATCCAATGTATTAGGTTTTTTAAACATTTAAAGAGATATTTTAGATAAAAGTAACATTTAGTTCTTCCATTGGGAATGCTAAGAGATTAGTAATTCCTACGTGAATAATTATTTATAGAAATAAACTCTTACTAAACAAAAGAATGACTATTTTATTTCAAGAATGTATTCCGCAAACCAAATGGATTAAATTTTTATTTATGTGTGCCTCGATTCTTGGCCCCTGCTGCATGGACAGAACTCAAATTTTTAGCTTTTAATGAGTCATACTTATTAAAATAATAATAATAATAAAAATCTAAAATGACTCTTTTTAGCAAAAATAAAAGCTAAAAAGCTTTTTCAAAAAGAAATTCTGGAGGGTTCAAAGCTCCCACCAACCCCCTGTAGGTTTGTCCATGTCCTATTGACTATTGACTATTAACGGTTGTAGATTCGGACGTGGCATCTATCAAGCCTACATAATTGAGTACCTTCCACGATGGACATCGTGGTGGAGCTCATCTCTACTCCCTAGCAGCCCCAATCCAACTACCACCATCGTCCCCCACCCTACTATTTCAGTCAAATTCGCCTCGAAATTGCCCCTTCAAACTCTTATTTAATGTGACTTCTTGGCTTGCAAGCTAACAATTTAATGGGTCGGATCATTTATTTAGCTAATTCCCGAAAGAATTTATATTTTTTCTTTGTACTCGGGTTTTTGTTGGGCTATTCCACCTAACTTTTTTGTGTTGCATGTGAAATTATTTTACTTGACCCTTTTTACTAAAAAAAGACATTAGCTTGCTTAATAATTTGTATGTAACATTTAAAGCATAGTGCATGGCATGTGAAACTTCACGATTTCATGTTAAGTGGGAACTAATGAGCTTGGCATTATGCAAAATTCAACAGCAAGACTTATATGATAGTATTATTACGGGAAGAACTCAAATTATTATGATCTTTTAAGTGTTTAGGCTAATAGCTGATAAAAAGTCAAATATGTGATAGGAATTGGACAATCACGAAAAGATATAAATATAATTGTGAGATTAAATTTGAACAGTTGAGAAAATTATAAGAAATATTATTTTATAGCACTTAAACCAAATTAGAGCTTGTTGCTAGCCACCAATTAGCCCAAGTCATACCTAGCCTAACCCACCGCTAACCAATGCTCAGCCATGGCAACTATTGGCCACCCTTTAGCCTACCCTATAGTTGACAACCATATCCAATGGTCTTCCATCGTCTTCGGCCACCATCCGCCCCAACCTTCCACTCACAACATCTCTAGCCTATGGTGAGTTAGGCTAGTGGTGGCTGGAGGTGAGCTGGGCTAGATGGTGGTCAAAGATGATAGAGTGTCGTTGGGATAACGACAAATGGCAGCCTAAGACGAAGGAGGACTGTTAGGGACGATGGTCAAGGATTGTAGAGGATTGCGAGATATGGTTGGCAATGGTAGGTCGAACCGGCCGGATGGTGGCTAGTGGTGGGTTGCGTTGGGTGATGATTGACGGTTGGAAGGCTAGGTAGTGGCTTGGGTTGGGCAATGACCCACGACCACCAGATGGCCCGTGAGGGGTGGTTGCGACCACCCCCTCGTTGGCATTGGAATGAAAATAAAGAATTTTTTTTTTTTTTGGGATATTATTCTTAGAGCTATTCTTTTTTTGAAAAATCAAACTTGATAATCTTTCATAAAATGGATCATTGATAGAGCAACTGTTCTGTCAATATAATATGTCTGATACAAGATGGACACTCCTCACTCCATACAGTATCATTTACCTGTTGAAGGGCCATTCTTGCTAAGCCATGAGCCACCCTATTCCCCTCATGATATACATGGTCAACTTGCCACCTAGGGAAAATATTAAAGTTTAGCTTGACATCATCAATCAGGTGTCCCACCATACTAGTGTTCAGCCCCTTCTCGTGGATAGCATAAGTAATTTGCTTTGCGTCTCCTTCGATGACAATATGTTGCACTCCTTTCTCCCTCCCAAATACAGTCTCGTGGTAGAGTGCCAAAGCCTCAGCCACAACTGATTCCCACAAGCCCCTCTTTCTAATGCATTTTGCAGCTAAGAATGTTCCTTCCTGATCACGCATGACTAGACCGAAGCCCATCACTCCTTTTTTATTCAAAGCTGCATCCACATTTACTTTAATCCACCCTGCTTCCGGTTTGGTCCAAAGAACTTGACGTTGTGTAGTGGACGCATTTTTCTGGTGTTCGGGCTGATTTGCTTTCTCATAATTGTACACTGCCTGTTCAACATCTCGAACCACAGAATCCGGATGGACGAAAGTGCCATAAAAAATCAAGGCATTTCGTCGTTGCCATATGCTTCTCAATATTACTGAGAACAAGCGCAGAATTTCTATCCCCCCTTCGCATATAAGTCCCCCGCTACCTAGAGAAAATCTGACCCTGTAGAGCTACACATCTGGAAAGCCTTGTGACTAGCTCCCCATATATCTCTCGACGCCAGACGAGCTATTCTATCATTATGAGAATAATAATGATTTTTTTTTTTTTTTTTTTTTTTTCATTTAATTGTGTACATGATACTATATTTACATACAAAT
Organism: Corylus avellana; assembly: GCF_965113065.1. Lineage (NCBI taxonomy): Eukaryota > Viridiplantae > Streptophyta > Magnoliopsida > Fagales > Betulaceae > Corylus > Corylus avellana. The sequence continues at coordinate 3,685,052 of NC_142499.1, read as the reverse complement.
TTAGGAATAGGATCCTCTCTATTTTCCATTTAGTGTAAAATGAGGAGTAATATTATAAATTTTATCCTTCAACTTTAATGTTAAGACAATATTACTTTTATATTAAATGGATACTTTCTATTTTAACTGAAATTGAGAGGATCCTGTTCCATAAATTTAATGGTAGATACACTTTTTTCACGTTATGGAAATAGATGGAAGATGGAATGTAGAATATTTTTTATCACTTGTCTATCACATATATTATATATATCATTAACTTTATAAAATCTAATTTTGACTGTAAAATAAATAAATAATCCCAATTTCCATTTCGATTCCATTGAAGAGGATATAGGAAGATCACGTTCATGTTTCACATCCCAATTACGAGCAAAAGCAAATCCCAAGTTTTTGGACCATACAGCTATGATACGTATCACAAGGCGGAATGTAAGCACTAACTAACTCCACACCGCAACTACATCGCGTGTAATGTACCTTCCGAATGTAACATGATTAAGTAGACTTACCAATAAGGTTTTTCCATACACGCGCTAGGCTAGCGATTTATCATCCACCACAAACACCTCGTAACATGCCAAAGCCCAAAGGCCCAGCACGAAGCCCAACCCAAAGTTCAACGCAGCCCTTTCCGATAAATCTCATCCGTTGATCTCTACCATCCCGTCGTCAAAAAGGACGGTTGAGATCGTCCTCAATGACCACGAAAGCACATGCGTCCCCACCCATTTGAATTCAAAAAAATGACCCACAACTAACGTTACGATTCCGTAGCCTCAGGTTCGGATCCGAACCTAGCCCCCCACTTCATAACCTTAACCCAAACCAAAAGTGAGAAAGACAATATTCACTCTCTGTTCCATTTCAACTCCCAGAAAACACTCTCTTTCTCTGAATCTCTCTCACTGCATTCTGGGTTTTTCTTGAATCCTCGCTCCCTCTTTCTCATTGTATGTATCTTTCTATGCGTGTGTGTGCGCGCTTGTCTTTGTATTTAGTGTGTGCGAGTAATGGGTGATGTTCATGTGTGTGATTATTTTCTTGGAAGTTTTGCTTTCAAGAAGAATAAATGGATTTTAATGGGTTTCTGAAAAACATTTGTGTGATGGTTGCAGGAAGCGAGGAGATTGGGATTTCCATGGAGAATAGTGCAAGAACTGGGCTGCATGAAATTAATTTGGCGTCAAGAAAGGCTGAAGAAGCAGGTCAGTCTTTCTCAATATATTCTTACGTTTATGTATCTGTTTGGGTGCTGGAAATGTTAAAATGGAAAGAAAGGGATAGAAAAGTAAGCATGTTTGTTATGTTTTCTGTTGTTTCTGGTTTCCAAGAAAAGAATAACAACCCTCTCCAACTCAGCGGAGTGGTTGGTTTTTGCTAAGACGAGTAAAGGATCACAATTTTTTTCTTTTGTTGCATCTTCTTGGAAGCCAAACGGAGAATTTTCATTGGTCTTTAAAGAATCGTGTTAAGAATCCCTTTTCATACGCTTATCTTTGCAGCTTGGAGGCGATACCAAGCTGTCAGTTGGCTTGAGAGCTTGGTGGGTCCGCTCGGCATATCGAAACAGCCATCGGAGAGGGCATTCATTTCTTGCTTGAGAAATGGCCTGATCCTATGCAATGCCATCAACAAAATTAACCCAGGAACAGTGCTCAAGGTATGCCATTTCTTCATTAAGTTGTAGTAACAATTCACAATCTAAAGATTGTGAAAAAATTGAACTACTGAAATGCGGTTGCTATATGTTAATATATTTTTTCGAATGTAAACAACCCCACCTTTACTATGCTAGATTCAATCCGCTTATTAGACTCAGACGAGTGAATGCTGCTTTTTTTTTCCTTCTCTTTTTTAATGTTACTCCCCATCTAAAGTAGGCATGGGGTTCTATTTCTTTAAGAATTCTTATTGCTTCCATTTTGAAAATTATCCTAAGGTTGTGGAGAATCAAGCACATTTACAATGCGGGGAATCTCAGCCATTGCCTGCCTTTCAGTACTTTGAGAATGTCCGGAACTTTTTAGTGGCTGTCGAAGAGCTGAAGCTGCCCGCTTTTGAAGCTTCTGATCTTGAAAGGGTTGGTTATTTACTCTATTCTATATGTATAAGTGCTATGTATATATATATCTGTGTGTGTGTGTGTGTGTGTGTATGTATACTTGACCAAGTAATTTTTGGTATTTACTTTTCTCAGGATGCATTAGAGGCAGGGTCAGTGGCCAAGGTTGTTGATTGCATCTTGGCACTTAAATCATATCATGAATGGAAACAGATGGGCTGTAGAAATGGATTTTACAAAAATGTGAAATCTCCTTTGGTCATGCATTCTGCCGGTAGGACGCATACAAGAGCCTCAGCTACAACCTCACTGGACTCCTGCAGGCGCTTAGATATGTCTGGAACATCTGAGAAACAGCCGCCTTTTGAGGGTGACAATCAGAAACTTGAAGGTTGAATTGGACTCTCTTCAGTGTATAATTGTCTTCTTATCTCGTATGTAGGCATTATTATTGAATCCATGTAGACCAAACATTATATGTGTACTAGTTAGTTGTACATACATTCCATTATTTTTTAGATCAATCAATGAGGCGCTTATATGGCTTTGATATTTTTTTTAAGTTTTTTTATAAGTACAAGACACTGATATTATTCAAGCTAATTGTTAAATATCATTAAATCAATAAGTGAGTTTCTTGAATGTAACTAAACAGAAAATATTGTTAATAATAGGATTTCCTTAAAAGACGTCGAGTGAAAATAATTGCATTTGTATCCAAGTTGTGGATAAAAGCTCTTGTACTAAAATCATCTATTAGGATCCTTTTACTTCCTGTTATACCATGTCAAAAATGCTGCATACCACAACTTGTGTAGACACTTCTAGAAACCCTGCATAATGATAAATGGTTGCTAAAGAAGGATAGAAAGTAATTCAATGAATTTTTACATATGCTTTAAACATGATAACACCTGCTCTAAATAAAAATGTAGTTGTATGTGGCATCCACACCTTCATATATAGTAATTCATGAATTCATAGTTGCTTGGTGAATGCAAAATTATTCATTTTACTGCATGTGTGATGCAGCGGATATTGTAAAGTTACTCACTGACTGCATGGTCAACTCAAAGGAAAATATTGATGACAGCCTCCTTGCTTCCTTCAGGAACAGAAACCTGGTAACAATAAGAACATTGTTAGAAAACTTTACTATGATTCCACATATAAATTTGAGCAATAGAGTTATTTATGAAGTTGATCTGTTTTTCCCCCCTTAACCTTTCTCTTGTGTCCTACAGGATCCAGTAAAGCTACTCAGCAGAATTATGTCAAGTTATTTGGAGGAACAGGATCCAAGCAAGTTCCCTGAGGTCAGTTCGATTTGACTCATGAAGAGATTCCACTCTTTGCTGGTCACATTAGTTTTGATTTCTTCGAGTGTGGGCATATATTTTTGTGAATTGCTCATTAGTACATTAGGTGAACCAAATAAAACTTGAAACAAAATTTTCCTTTTTTTAGGTTAATTTTCTCTTCTGTCAGTTTTAGTATAGGGGATTGATGTGGACAAAGTTTAAGGAAACTTGTAGGGAACACCTTAGATTTGGTAGACATGGTTTCACCTTGGATTTATGTGCCAATACCCAGGTCAAACGCAGGCAAATTTTTTTTTCTTTGGTGCACTAAGCAGCACCAATAACTATGAACAAAATTTCATGAACCAATTCAAAGACTATTTATTTTTAAAATAGCTTGGTTTACACATGACAATTGACACGCTAGACAAATTCTTTTGTAATATTGCTTCAGCTATCTGATTTGTATGCTAAATAAAGAGAACAACATAAGCCTTGTAGGTACCAATTAGTTGATTAATGCTTAGTTTAATAGAGTTGAGATACCAATTACAAACAGGTGAAGGCTACCAAATTAACAGTATAATTATGATTATTTTCTAAAACAGCACATATTTATTATATGGCCATAATCAGAGCACATTAGTTGATACATAACCAGGTACATTTTACAATCTCATTTGACCACAATGTTATAATTAATATTTCCTTTTTTGTACATATAAAAGAATAATTCTTAACAGAGATTTGAAGTTATTATTCTAATAATTGGCCACAACTCTTTAGACCATGGTTTGAAAGTGATCTAGTTTTGTTACTAAAACAATTTGGTGGCATTAGATTGTACCTGGGCGATTAATCACCCTACTTAGTTATATAAGATAGAAAAGGATAGTGGGGAATTTTCAAAATCAATTGGTGCCACCGAGGGGACTTTTATAGGTTTGGTCGGTTCAATGAGCTGCTGCATTCATCTTGGAAGCTCTCTTTCCTTTTCCTTTTTGTGCCAATGCTTTTGCTTACATGAGCTTGTTATGAACCTAAAAGTATTTATATCTTCTTGTCCAAAATCAGTTGCAAGTAAATTTCAAAGATTTATTGGAAGAAAGAAGTCACTCACCTCAACAATCAACATTTACGCCTTTGGAGGATATATCTGCACTTGAAAATTTGAAGGTATCTTATCATCTTATTAACAATTTCGTATTGTGATTAATGCACTCTAGAAATTATTAATTCTTAAAACCCTGATTTTAACAATTCTAACTTTTAAGGAAGAATTGATCTCTCTTTCCCTTTTGAAATGTGGTCTATGAGTTGTTTTACATCTAAACCCTTGTTTGAAGTCTCATAGCAAGATGCAGTGACATTTGGTTCACCTGAAGCTAGACTAGATATTTCATTATTAGACTATAATGAAGTGTTTTTATACTAAGAGGTATTGAAAAGGAAAGGTGTTATTTTAATCTATATCAGATGTTTTTACACGCGCGTCATACAAGAAATGTGTTGTCATTTATGTTATATGACCTCGTAGATTATCCATGTTAAATGGATTTTTAATTTCTAATAGAATTTATTATCTATTATGGTTGTTCCTTTATTAAGGATACCCTACTTTATCATCTGAACATAAGTTGACTTGACAATATGGCATTGGTTAGAACATCAAGTTTTAAATTTTTTTTCCTTTGACTATGAATATCTACTTCCTTGTTTTAGTTGGAGCCTTAACTGTATTATGTGTAACTTATGAAATAAGATTGTTCTTGTATCTTAGTCTTGATTTGATTAATCTACAATGACTCGTTGTCAAGATTCTTTATTCCTCATACTGATATGACCCCAGTTATACATGTACAGACAAAAGCTTATGTGATATGATAAAGTTGGACAGCTGATATGATTTTATAGATTGCATTTTCAAAAGAATACTGAGAAAACCACCATTAATTCCACATCTTCATGTCCATACATTTGTAATTTACTAAAGCTAATCAATCCTCTTTGCATCATGTTGCTGTCTGATTTTTTTCAATACAAACTACTGCCAATATGTATGTCAAATTTTGAGCTCTTTTCGTCTTAAGGGGTGGTATGTCATGATGCATTTGACATCAATACTAGATTTATATATCAATGATATTACAATTTTTATTTCCGTGCATCCAAGAAGCTGACACAGAACTCTCACTTTGTCATGATTTAACTATTGTGTTTAATATTGCACTCTAATTTCTGACGGCGGATTGTGATTTTCCTTTAACATCTCTTTTATAGTGTTCCAAAGCACGCTTGAGAAAAGGTAACTGCAATCACAGGAATCTATTTAAAATGCAAGAGAAGGAACTTTTTGTAAGTTTTTCTTTCCTTTTCTTTTATTTTCTTCTCTATTATTTTTTCCAATCATGAACTTCTTGTAGTTTTTAAGCATAATTTTTTCTGAGGTATAAAGGTTGTCATTTACACTTTTTGGGTGCTTTATATGGACCGAGAAATACCCAAAACTATACGACAGTGATAAACTTACTGGAAGTTTAGAGAATTAAACTTCAACACCAAGAAGTTTCCAGATTGTCTTTAATTTTTTTGTTGATAACGTAAATGAAAATACGTAGAGTTGAATTTGAGACGGATTCATTCAATTTTTAATATAAAATCTTATTATAAAATTTCTATGAAAACCTGAGGATAATCAGAAAATCCAATTTAGTTTTCTCATATGATTATAATAAGACATGTGATGGGGTGTTGCAGATATTTAGTTCTTAAGGTGGGAATATTTTTCATATTGCAGGATCTCAAGTCTCTTTTATCATCAACAAAGAGGGAGTTCGAACACTTACAGTCCCAGTTGCAGAGAGATTTGAAAGACCTGGGTATGTTACTAAAGGAACTTGAATAAGTGAATCATTGTTGTTTTGGTTATGGAACTTAACAGTAAATTAGTTCTCAAGGTTCAATCAATTTATATGTATAAACCAAAGCATTTCTTCCCCTTTTTTCCCCAATATATCAATTTAAGTTTTCTTAGACCATGGCATTTGCATCCATACTCACAGAGCAAACTGCAAATGCGATAATGGATTTCTGCTTAAATCTCACTTCTTTCAAAAAAAAAAAAAAAATTCCTTTGTCTTTTCCATATTTATGTCCTTACCATCTATATTCATCTATGACTTCCAGGAAGCAAGATTTTTGGTGTTTTCTTTTTGAAAATATATGTGTTTATTGGTGTATTTTAGCCATTAATCTGTCTTATTTAGTTGACACTAGTATTTTGTGATCTTGCCAAGATTGCCATTTTTGTATAGCATATAGAGCTTGTGAAATGGATTGATGTCCTAAATCCATCTATTGGCTTGATGATCAATTTAGATAATCATATGCATATTATAGAGTCATCAAGATTTATAAAGAATTTTTCTTGAAGTGCAAAATATGTTTGTCTTTGGTTTGGGTTCAGAAAGTCAGGTACAGGAGTTGTCCTTTGCTGCTAGTGGATATTACAAGGTTGTGAAAGAGAACAGGAATTTATACAACATGGTCCAGGATTTGAAAGGTTAGTGTACTTTTTGAAGACATATACTAAACTTTTCCTATTCTTATTTGAAGTATTTAAAAGGACAATTTAATTTTCAGCATTAAGATTAAATCTAATGATTTATTCCTGATTAATATTATCTTCAGGTAACATTCGAGTTTACTGCAGAATTAGGCCCTCCTTCACTGCTGAAGCCAAAACTGTGATAGATTTCATTGGAGAGGATGGCTCACTTGTGATCTTAGATCCATTAAAGCCCCATAAAGATGGAAGGAAAGTTTTTCAGTTTAACCGGATGTTTGGTCCAACTGCTACTCAAGGTAATATCACATGAGATTCTTCTAAATTATTGGTTTTACATTAATCAAATTTCTTTACAAATATTACCGTTTATTTCCAGATGTGGTTTTTAAGGACATCCAACCATTAATTAGGTCCGTGGTGGATGGTTACAATGTATGCATTTTTGCTTATGGTCAAACTGGATCCGGAAAAACACATACCATGGTAAGATATATACATTATGAGATTTAGCTTCTATATAGTTAATCTTCTGCAGCTTTTCATATATCCCTTTGTTTTATTAATCTGGATATCCAATATAGGGATACCGGATTGTCTTTCAAGTAGGAAGGATTTATGGTTGCCGCCCATTTGTTTTGCATCTCATGTGTATAGGATAAAGACTGGCTAAAAGCTATTAAGAGTTTCACACATCTGATTCGTCCATCTGATTCTTTTATATGATGACAGAGTGGTCCATCAGGTGGGTCAACAAAGGACAGGGGGATTAATTTTCTTGCTCTCAACTATCTCTTCCAGATGTCTGATAGAAGGAAAGACATCATAAATTATGACATTCATGTCCAGATGGTTGAAATATATAATGAGCAAGTACGGGACCTTCTTGCAGAAGATTCATCAACCACTAAATATCCTTTCATATTGGCTTTTTAGCTTTACTATTAAACATCTATAAGAGTATTAAAGATGCGGAAACTCTATGTCGTATTGTGTTTTGATTATGCACATGAAGTTAATCTGTTTTCTTAACAAAGCACAAATTAGAAATTCGGAGCTGCACTAGTGATAATGGGTTGAGTCTTCCGGATGCTACTATATGTTCTGTTAAGTCTACCACGGATGTTCTGAACCTAATGAAACTTGGTGAGGTGAATCGTGTTGTCAGTTCTACTGCAATGAACAACCGAAGTAGTCGTTCCCACAGGTCAGTTTGTAGGAGCTAAGTTATGCGAACTGTTTGAACTTGCTTAGTAGGTATTAGAGAAAAGGTTACCTTTTCACTTCATACCTAGACATATACTGTAATATTTGAAGTTTGTTAAGTTTGAAAAGAATAAGTAGTTGAGTTCAACAATAATATTGTGGTTTATGGATGTGCAGTGTCCTCACAGTACATGTGCATGGAAAAGATACATCCGGTGGCATTCTCCGTAGTTCTCTGCATTTGGTAGACCTTGCAGGAAGTGAACGAGTGGACAAATCTGAAGTTACCGGAGACAGGCTCAAGGAGGCACAGTATATTAATAAGTCTCTTTCTTGTTTAGGGGATGTTATTATGGCCTTGGCTCAGAAAAACACCCACATCCCTTACCGAAACAGCAAGCTCACACTTCTCTTACAAGACTCCTTAGGTCTGTAATGTGTGCCTCTTTCCAAAACACTAGCATGTCTCTATACAGTGTACTTTGCTTTTTTATTGGTTCTCCAAACAGGTCACACCATATCATGTCATTGATTTTTCTTTTCTTTTGGCCTGAACTTGATAGGATTTTGTTGTTCTACAAAGTAGTTTACTCTTTTTGGTCTTGTACTGAATGTCCTCTATCTGGAAATTGTTTTTAGGTGGACATGCTAAGACTTTAATGTTTGCTCATGTGAGTCCGGAAGAAGATTCTTTTGGTGAAACAGTTACTACTCTGAAGTTTGCTCAGAGGGTTTCAACTGTTGAACTTGGTGCTGCTCGTTTGAACAAGGAGAGCAGTGAGGTTATGCAACTCAAAGAACAGGTAAACAAATTCAGACAAATTGCCACTTCATTGCATGTTTCATAAGTTTTTTTTTCCTCCCCTCCTGTCTTCCATCTTTGGGCCATTTTTTTTCTCTTTCATTCATCCCAAATGTTGATTGGCTGTCTAGATGTTATTCTGCAAGTCTTCCTTATTTATTGCCATCATGCAGATATGCTTTAACAAAGCATTATTAGTTGTCCAGACACCAGTACCTGTCATGGTTCATTGCAATTTCTGGATAATATATTCTTGGAAACCGATTCCAATATTAGTGTTTTTTGTTTCTATGAAAAAGAAAAGAAAGGGAAAAAAGAATGTTGGTGTTTATTTTAGTTGATTCGCCTCCTTTGCATTTAGTAATACATTCAAAGCTGGAATATTTATAAGAAAATTGTTCAACTTGAATAATTTGGTAATGGTTGGAACTTTTCATGGTTTAAAAGTTATTCTGATGGAATGATTATTTTTATTTCATGAACTTATTAGTTTAAAGGCATTTGTTTGTCATGAGATAGATGGTTGCCGAAACCTCACTGTGATAGGTCATTAGTGCTATATTTTTGGCTGTCTCAAATGGAAGCCTTGAAATGCCTTCCCTTGGACTTAATTGCCGTAATGGGTTTATGTTTTCTTTGAATCTTGCAGATTGAGAGCCTTAAGAAGGCATTGGCAAACAAAGAAGCACAGAGTATACAGTTCAAAAAGGAGCCAAAATCTCCATATGGAAAACCAAGAGTAGTGACAGAGAGAACTCCACCACGTCCTCGAAGACTAAGCATTGAGAATTGTGGCACCATGAAGAGTGAAAACGCCATGAATATTGAAGATAGAAAGGGAACCCCTTCTGTACCAACTCGTTCAAGAAGATTGAGTTTGGAAGGCCCAAGATATATTAAGAAGGATAATTTGCAGATAAAAGTTTCAGATGATGTAAGCAAGCCTCTATCATTCGATGCTGTGTCAGTGCAAAAGTATGGTCATATTCAAGATGCAGAAGCGGTCACGAAGTCTTATGGGCATTTCAGCAATGGTGGTTCTATGACAAGGGAGGTCTCTCATGCCAAGCCTCCTCAAAGTCCTACTAGTACCATCTATCAGAAGCGAGTTACAAAAACAGGTGGTATAACACAAATTTCTACTCTTCAACTACCCAAGACACCTGAGCCGCCAGTAATGGCCAGAAATGAGGTCCAGATTGTGATGCAAAGTGAGCTTAGTCTTCCTACAGACTGCCAGACACCCAACTTAATTAGTAGCGTAAATGGTAAGGGATCTCAAATAAGGAGATCGCTGCGGACAATTGGAAAATTGATTAATGGCTCTGAGAAGAGGTCAGACTTTTTTCTTTTGCTTTTTATTAGTTCTTTTCCAATAATAGTAAGGAACTTTGGGTGTCACAATATATCTCATGCATATTATCTTTAATTATGATGGCTTGTTTAAAATATTAGTAATAAAAAAAATGGGGATAGTAGAGCTAGGGCGCCATCATTACATGAATATACAAATGTAATACTGGAGTTTTTACAAATGTCACCCTTAGATTTTAATGTGGGTGCTGATCCTTGTACTTTCAACTTTAAATTTTTTTGTTAAATCCTAACTGAATTCCTAACTCAATATATATATAAGGTATGAAATATGTAGCAGACTGTGAGTTCTCTCACACAGACTTATTGTAATGCCCCTTATGCACACAGACCTTGAGATATGGTTAGTCACGGGTTGGAGAGATCCCCCCATTGATAGCCAATATTGATCTAGACTCCTCCAGTAGCAACAACCCACCCCCAAACCCGATACAGAAGATACATGCATGGAATTGTAGGGCTGCAGCTAACCCCAATTTTGGGGAAAAAATGGTAATAGGCAATAATGTCATTTCACTATTATTGATGATGTGGTGAAAATAACTTTAAGAATTTTTCATAAAATAATTTTGTAAAATTCAACATCCGGAGAGTAAATTGTTAAAATTAAAGAATAACGTATCTACAACTTTTTTATAAATTGTTGACGTGTGTCAGCAAGTGATTAGAGGGTGTTAAATTTTTTTTAATGGCTGACGTGACTCCAATCACATGTTAACACGTGTCAGCAAGTTGTAGGTGTAACATTACTAAAAAATTAGAAGTGTAGGGACCAAGTGACATCCGCATCACAGTCTAAGGTGAGCTCGAATATTTTCCTGAAATGTTTTGTTGTTTCAACATTTCCAGGCCAAATTGCAGGAACCAACAGAATCGGATGGAACCACGGTCACCCATCAAAGTTGCAATAAATATTAACGACGCGAAGTCGCCAGTGACTGCTAATGCTAGGACACAGAGGAGGCAATCACTAACCGGCATCCAACCATCAGGATCTGACAAGTCCCGAAGATCATCTCTTGGAGGGAAGCCCATTGACTCTAGTAAGTAAACCAATATGAGTGTCCTTAAATTAATTCTGCAAATAAGTTAAAATCTTCTTTATCTGTTTATGATCTGAGATTACTAGTGTTTTCTTCTGTAGATGCAAAGGACCAGACACCTCTTTCACTCCAACCACCAACGAAGATTACTAAACGGTGGCAATAGATAGTATGATATTTGGTGAAGATGACTGCAGTGGTGCTTTGACTCGAAGCATTCTAACAGATGCTGACAATTAAGCTACAACAACTCAAACAATTGCTTTGATGGAGTGATCTGACACTATTAACACACAGTCTATGTAGAGAAGGAATAGAATATCAAATGAGATGAACTTTCTGCTGATTGTGACCTGATTCATAATTGATCTACTCGTTATGAAGCCAAGTTTTGACTCCAAAATGTCTTTGCTTTCTTGTAACTGATTCTTCATCACTTCATGTAGAAATACCATATCCCAGTTACTGTGTATCTTTGAATTTTCCTTAATAAAAAGCCTTCATTTTTTTCCAAGTTTAAGCTACTTGCGGCATGTTGCTCGAGTTACTGTATCATCATTCATCAAGACTGTTTTGGTAAGCTGAAAACCATAACAGCTTTCCTTATTTTTACTGTTACAAGCTCTGTAGAAAATGTGGTTCAAGACACAACCCATGAGGATGTACTTGAAGAGTTAATTGTTTTTTGCATTTAAATAAGGGTTGGTTGACTCCTGCAAATGAGGTGGAACCAATGTATTGTTGAAAGTGTAATATTATTCTTGCATTATGGACATTTGTGTAATTGTACCTAAATCACTCGCAATATTGTTAATTGTTGTTAATAAGTACATACAACCAACATTATGGCTTGAGGCCAGGGGCGGAACCACGGCATACCTTAGGAGGGCAATAGTCCTCTCAAAAATTTTAAAATGCCCCAAAAATTATACGTTTTATGAAATAATCCTTATAAAATTAGATTTTTACACCCTCCTCTCCCTAAAATTTTTTTTTTTGCCCGTCCCCCCTTACCTAAAAGTCTAGTTCCGCCCTTGTTGAGCATCTAAATCATTCCAAAATTAGTATTTCTAAATCATTACCCTAATGAAAACGCAAATCTTTGAGATAGATTGTCTCAGTGCAATCATCGTCCACTATGAACTTAGGTCCTTGTCATAGGTAGGATAAGAGTTTCAAAATTGTAAGCTATTTTTAAGGCCCATCATATTGGAACATGTATCTTTCACTACTTCAACCCAATAATAATGTCCAAGAAACATATTGACATGGACAGTGATAAAATCCTTGTATGACAATATTGAGCCGTGATTCAGAGTACAGCACGCCGTGAAGGAAATTTTTTTTTTTAATATTTTAATGCAAAAAAAAAAATTGCACTGGCGTGCTGAGCACACCGCGTGCTCTTTTCATTCACCCGACAATATTACACTTGTGAGTTGATGAAAATAATTAGAAAAGGACTAGGCCCACTAGGGGAAAGGCAACTGATGATAAGTATGTGGACAAAAATTTTCTCCAAACTAGGACGGAAGAATTTTGTCTAACCCAATTTATAAATTTTTTGTATGTACCTTAGCATGGAAGGAGTATATGATTTTTTTAATAGAACTATTAAAAAAGCAAACATGTGCTTCTCATATGCTCAAATGACACACGACAATATTATAGACCGGACTGAAAGGAATTTCAGATGACCCGGTTTAGAAGACATTTCTGTTTCAAGTATATTAGATTTGTTTGGAGTTTGAGTCACAAGTTCAAATTTGATTGGCCATTTGGCTTTGAAATCTAGGTATTGCATGAGATACTATGACTTTAATCTGGATCGGTTTAGATTAAATGAAGGGCTCAAAATGTCTCACGACATTAAATAGTGTTAAGATTCAACCAATTGTTTCAAAAGTTAATTTTGGGAAGCAAAGCAAATCAGAGAATATAGAAAGAACCTCTTGCTTAGATTTTGGCAAAGTTAGAAAAAGTCAAAAGCTAATTTTGGGGAAGCAAAGCGAATTAGAAAAAGTTTTCAGCACCTCTTGCTTAGATTTTGGCAGAATTGGCGAAAATTGAAAAAGTTGAAAGCAACTCTTGCTTAGATTTTGGCAGAATTGGCGAAATTAGAAAAAGTTGAAAGCAACTCTTGCTTAGATTTTGGCAGGATTGATCTTCAAGCATCTTCATATAATGTGACCTCTCTAAAAAAAACAAACCTGCATCATTGATTGTGCTATGCGGCTCAAGACTTACCATTACACCAACAATGGCCTCTTTTGAGGTATAAAATTTGCCCTTGAAACCCTTTTTCTCATTCAGCATAAAAGTAACCACAAACAAGGGGGCAAAATCAAAGCAACTCTCTGAATTCTGGGCAACTTTCTTGTACAATGATTCAAGGCCAATGAACTCCCCTTCTTTAATCTGTTCTTTACCTTCTTAAGGCTCCGGCCAATAGTTGCCGTGGTAGTAATTTCCCGGAACCCTGATACCAACCCGAGGCACCGGTTGGGAAAGTGGGATGTAGTGTTGAAAGCAATGCCACCTTAAACCTAAAACCTGTTCAAGATCATTTTCAAAGCTACAAGATAGTCTTGATATTTTCTGCTAATGCACAAAGATACAAAGTCATTATCTATGAATTACATTAAATAGAACATGAAAACACCACAAATGGATAAAATATAGAGGTTCAGAAAACCATAGCCAATTATAAAATCATGGTTGATCAGAGATGTTATTTGCTTCATTGGAACAAAAAACACAGACAAAGTAGAACCTGAAAGCTTCAGGAAGTCCATCATCAATGAATTTCATATGATGATAGTGAACTCATAGATTTATCATATTAAGGAAATGCATAATAAAAGTATGAAGAATCAGTAGTTGAGAAATCCCATGTTCAATACATTTCAGTAATCCAAATTTGTACAAGAAAAGAAAGAGCTGTCGTTTTAGGCCTGCTAATATTTTACATGAAAATAAGCTTTTTTTTTTTTTTTTTTTTTTTCTTTTTGCTGCTTGATATACACACCTCAATAATCTATACAAAGAATTTTTCCTATTTCTCATTTCCTACTTACAAATCTAAAACATTCAGCAGAATCAATGATAAGAGTGCAGGACAACAGATTAAACCATGTGAAACAATAACAAATCACTGTGATTGGAGATGAACATGCCGGGTCATCTTAGAAATGTGGGAGTCATAAGCACGAACCAACCGCTTTCTAAATCTTCTGAGATCTAGTCTCACCTTTTGGCCTTCAAGATAGATACTCTTTGTGTATTGCCATCCCTTTTCATTCACGCTATTTGGGTCTCTAAGAACAGGATCATTTTTATCATATTCCTCATACAGTGAGCTCTCTTTAGGAACAATTTCATAGCCAATGTACTTCAAACCAAGCTTTCTTGCAGGTTCCCCATAATACGTCTCTGCCGCCCATATAGTTCCAAGGGGGACAACTTGAATAAACACACAGCCAGGTCTCATAAAGAGAAAATGGGTCATGGCAGCCCCATGGACACCAACCATGGCATCACTTGAATTAAGAACCCTATAAATCTTTGCCAATTCTGTTGTTCGGTCAGGCCTCAACACGTTGACTCGGAACCCGACTTCCTCCGCCATTTTCACCAATAAATTCTCATTAGTTATCCCTCTAGACCCATTTCGAGATAAAATCACTAGTTTAGGCTTCTCTAATTGATCCTCTTGCGCTTCCTTTCCCATTTTCATCAAGGTTTCTGATGTTGGGAACAAAGAAAGCTTCTGTTCCAATTTCTCTCGCGCTTCTTGTTCCTCATCTTGGATCAAACTACTAATTCGAGGCCAGTAAGCTCGGTCTAAGAGATTTCGAAAATCAACAATGCTCTTACCCCCCTGCATCAAAGAAAAATCCACAGTGAGCTCATCATGGATTCTCAGGCCAATAATGGCTTCTGGGAAGCAATGAGTTCTCTTGTCCCCACTAAAATCTATTGCTGCATAATCCGAGAGTTCAGAAAGTACATCTCCATACTTCATAATCCACCAGCTATGATATTCAAGAATGACAAACACAACCTTCTTGTTGAAATGCTGTGAAGTAATGAATAATGGCAGAATCCCATCGTTGAATTCATGATAAACATTTCCTGTATATCCTCCCGTCGAGAAGAACACGGCCGGAACGTCATGCCAGACATCACAATGGTGGTTGATACCAGAATGCACTTTCTTTGCAATAAGGTCTACTTCATCAATGCTGTCCATGACACTTGTTTCCCATTTTCGTGTATACGGTTTGATCCTTTCGTGTTGGAGTTCCTCATCTCCCTCTTCTTCAGCATAATCAATGAAACCCTTTGTGTCTCTTGAGATGTAAAGGAAGACTGAAGAGGAAGTAGGGTGTGTTCTTACATCCCCTTTCATGATACAAACATCAGAACGGATACTGCTTCTATCACAACACATAGTTCCTGCATTTATATTATGCAGAAAAATAAGTAAATAAAAGAAATCATACAAGAAAATAACAACAATCATGTTAAATTATCACTTATCCCAAAAGCTTTACGTGGATAGCAAAATAACTCATGACATTTGGCTCGGATTCCATGTTTAACCCCAAAAGCTTACACCAATAGGAAAGGATTGATTTAATCATTTAATTAATATTCTAACAAATCAAATAAGTATTTTTAATAATACTTCACGATTCCATTGTTTGATCAAACTCAAACCAAAGGGTGAAAAACAACCCCTGCTGCTGAAGGTCGAAAGTGGACGTGGGGTAGGGGAGACTTCCACTTTTATTTTACAAAGTACTTATGGTTACAAAGAACTTAAATCACTAACCTTAAACACCTAACAACTTAAGATCAAAATTAATTATTTAATTCTTTTCTGAACTTTTCTCACCTACCAAATGGAGATTGAGGAGATTTTATTCTAACATGGTCAATCATGTCGAAACTGTTCGAATGAACTTCCAGCGGGAAAATAATAATATAGGATACCCAAAAAAGCAAAGAAGAACCTAGAGAGAGAGAGAGAGAGTACCAACCATTAGAGATTGAAGAACACAGAGGTGTATTTGCATCCGTGTCAGCAACTGGGCCTTCTTTTTCTACTCCAAATGAATCTGCACAAACCAAAAAGACACATCAAAACAGAGAAAACAGAGGAAAACTAAGCAAACCAAAGGAAAAACAAACGCAAGCCATGAGAGAGAAAAGCTCTTACAGAAGAGAGGGAGAGTTGAACCAGGGCTGAAGAGATGAGGGGCCAATATAAAACAACAAGAGAGAAGAGAAAGAAACAGGAGAGAGATAAGCTTGGGCCTGGTTCTCTTGAAGTAACAACCAGAGCTTCCACACTCCATGATAAGGGCTTGAGACTCCTCATCTTCTTCAATACGTTTGTCACCTTTTCTCCACTGTTGGTGACAGCGATGATACTGCACCATTTTCTATGGAAAGTTTTGATTTTTACTACTATTATCCTTTCTTTCTTTCCTTTCTTCAACTTTTTCAGCTTTTGAACTGGGTTTCGATGTGAACCAAACGAGACAGAGAGAGAGAGAGAGATTTTGAAGTAAGCCCAAGAAAGGAAAAAACGAAAGCGAGAGAAAGAGAGGAAAAAATACGAGTTGGGTGTCTTACTTCATCTCCGAGTAGGGTGTTTCGGGGGATCCTCTGTTTCTGAGTGACAGAGAGAGACAGAGAGAAAGAGATGTAACTTGTAAGAGAAGCTGGCAAGTTGCTGCAGTGCTGAGCGTGTTTGTGCTCTGTGATTCGTTTGTGGGAATATCAAAGCTATATGTATTTACATATAGCTTTGATATTCGTAACAATATGTAAAAAACTCATATTTTACATATTTTTTATATATGTTATCCGTAACAATATATTTATTTTCTCTTCCCATTCAAATATTATTCAATATTTATGGAGGTCGTTTCTGGGGTTCGCTGCGTGTTTCGTCAGAGAGAAGAGAGAGAGAGAGAACAAATGCTTAGAGAGAAGTGAAAGACAGCTGTCAAAGGAGGGTGGCTGGCTGGCTAATCCAGCCTCCTTTGAATTGATGCTTCTTTGTATTGTTTAACAGTCAAAGACTCAAAGGCGTGTAAAGAAGAACTAAAAACTGGAAAGACCTGTGGATTGATTGTTGGCTTGGCTCCTTGGCCTTTCCCTTCTGGGAAGTGCGGGTGCGAACGCAGCCTAACGGGGATTGTTGCACTGCATTGCACGCGCCTCTTCAAGAGTTTTGGAGCGTGTCATGGTCAGTTGTCAAATTTGTAACGTGTTTTGTTTTTTTTTTGTTTTTTCATTTTTTTTTTATTTGAACAAAATGTTTTGACCTGATATTAAAAAAAAAAACTAAAATTAAAATAATTTGATTTTTTTTTTTTTTGGTATTTTAAGATGTTTATTTATTTAAAAAAAAAAAAGTTAAAAGGCTAATAATTTTGAGTCGTCGAGTCAGGGTCTGTCCCACTTGACCCGTCAGCCTCTTAAAAGTTAATTTGAACGCAACTCTTATTTTCCTTTCAACTTTAACATAACTAGGGGCGAAATTAGGTGTACCCTTAGGGCTGCGGCCCACCAAAATTTTTAAAAGTTTCCCTAAATTTTTATTTTCAAGATATACCCACAAACCAATTTTTTTTAACATCCCCAATAATTTTTTTTTTTTAGTTTTACACCCCAAGTTCACAACTCACGAATAACCCAACATAACCTACTTGACCCGTTTACCTATTTAACCCGTTTGACATAGTCCAACACGATTTGTTTGACCCGTTTCTACCCAAACATTACAAGAAATGTAGAGGATCCTATTTCCAAAGTAAAACAATATAACAAGTTTAACTAAGTTTCTATTTGAATAAGAACGGCAAAACACTCGAAAATTACTTTTATATTAATGTCACATCAAATCACGCTTTCAAACAAATACATAAAAATACATTTTAAAAGGCATTAGTCAAGAGAAGCCAATTTATAAGACCTTTTTTTCTAGATAAATATTAACCATGTTATATTAACACTACCCCTCATGAGTACTCAAAATTTGTATAGATTAAATGATTCTTCAAGGGAATCTGAGTACTTAGTTGAGGATAGGCCCAATTTTTTTTTTTTTTTTTTAAGATTAATTTAATTAACTAAACAGAAGCCAGACATGCATGGAGGAATAGGGAACACCAACAAGTTTACAGGTGATAAAGTACGAAAAAAAAAAAAAAATAGGCCAAATAAATGATTGGATCCAATAATTTTAACTTCTTGGCCTATCGATCAAGGAAAGAGCTACCCAAAAGGCAATTTTTATAACAATCAAATGATTAGATTTAGAACGGCACGCCTATGACAACAACATAAAGTCTTGATTGCCATGAGACGAAAGATTGCACTAAAAACGACTACTAATGTAAAATCATTGCAGATAAATTCCAGCCCAATGTTCACTGCAGGGACTAGTGTATGATGCCCTTTTTCAGCCTAACTAAAGGTTATATTGCATGTGTCAATTTCGGGCTAATGGGGAGAAAATGCACGTAGTAATGGACCCCTCCGTGTGCTCTATAAATATGACTATTGTGCAGAATAGATCAGTTCACATGCATGTACCACATGCGGCATGTGACCTTCAGAACTTGTTAATATATATATATATATATATATATATATATATATATATATTTTCTAATTTTAGATTATAAATTTATAAAAGGCTTATTTGAGTATGATTAAGCCATATATATATATATATATATATATGTGTGTGTGAGAAAGGGAAAAAAAATTAAATATATATATATGACATGTTGCTAAAAAAAAAAAAAAAAATCAGATCACGTGCTGTCAGCCTAGAATCACATTAGTTATCTCAAGTGGGGTGGTTTACAGCCTAATAGTCACTCACTGGTGCATCGGGGAACTCTCTCCGATAGGGTGTTATTTGGGTACTGCACGCCCAAGCCCACGCCCACGCGCGCGTGCTTCACCAATTTTCCACGGCAATAGATATGCCGCTGAAAATCAAAAGGTACCTGAAAGAAGCCCCTAGTCTCAAATTGCTAGCCCACACACGCACCCAAAAAAAAAAAAAAAAGTCTAAAATTGTAGGCATTGTTGAAATATTTAATAAATAATCATTAATGGATTGAGTAAATGTTGGAGACCTAATTTCTATGGACCATAAATCTCTTCGATTTGTTTGAACCGAAAAAATATTTGGTTTCTTATAATATAAGGGTAAAATAGTAATTTTACTTTTTGTTTAGACTATTTTACTTTCCTGTTATAAGGAACTGGTTTCTCCTTTATATTACAAAACATATAAAGATCAAGGACTAGTAGACCTCGTTACTTTAGCAGGGTAAGATAACTGTGGGATAATGACGTGAGTTTAAGCATTTTTCTAATGCATTTGATTAAAGAGCTAAAAACCACTTCTTTATTATGCTTCCGTCTCATAGTACTGACTTGACAGTTTCTATTATGTTAGTCCAACTGCGAAGTCAAGTTCAACCCTTTGGAATTGGAGAGGTGATTTTTAGGGATCAAATATAGATTCAAAATTGTAATCTTAATTATATCATCATTGGAGGAGATTCCCAAGCCACTTGAACCAAAATAATAGACTAATACATAAAAAATTAAAAGAAAAGAAAAAAGTTATAGGGTGCTTTTCAGCCTTCCAAGTTGCAATGGGAGATTCCTTGACAATATACTAAAAAATGAAGGTGGACCATAAAATAAGAAATGGTCTAAATCAAGGTGGCAAGATATTCCCCGTCCGAAGGAAGTAAAAAGTTTCCTTTTTGAAAACGATCTCCTTATTTGGATTTGCCTTCAATCAATGTGCAAATTGCAAAAGCAATGAAAGGGAAATTGACACATGTCTGTATCGTATACCAGGTCCAATTTTGAAAATTAGAATCATGATTTCACATTTCAAATGAAACGGAGAGGATCTTATTCCAATCCCCACATGTAAGCGACAATGACCATTTTAGATAGTTAACTTAATTACCTCATTTATCTTTAAGATACTTTTGATATCCGAAGGATCAGCTTGATACAACTTTAAATTTCACGGACCAAATTAATAATTTTCCCTTATATCAATTGATTACTTTACTTAACATGTTAGGTTATTATATTATAGAACAAGAAAAGAAATCGTTAATGAGATATAAAAGATAAATTTATTAGAATAGTACTTCAGCATATTTGCATGTTCCTTTTTCAAACTTGTTCGCAGTGTTTTTCCAGTTGGATTATATTTGTGTTCTTCCCTTATATTGTAGACTTCAATCATGGGAACCCAACATCATCGAAATTTATTAATTAATGAACATGACAACAATGATTGCTTTCATGGAAATCGAATTTTCCGATGTAAAAAAACGAAATAATTAATGATCGATCTTTGCACTGTCAATTAAAATGAAGAACATCTTGATCAAGATGAAACTAATTAAGGTTGTCTCAAAAGTATACAAGTCAATATCCCATTTATTTATTTACATTCTCATTGAAAAGTAGAATGGAAATGAATATTTGTTTGCATGATCGTAGCTAGAATTACAACGATAGAAATGTTGATTTATTTACATCTCTTAATCCAAATTACAATAATAGAAAATATTTACAATTTAATGAAGGAACATATGCATTACTTTGAATTGAGTTTGCATTCAATTCAGAGGCTTGCAGTTGCACTGACTGCATCTTATGCATGCATGCGAAACTCATGGCATGGAAGCTGCAAAATGTACATATACATATAAATCAATAAAGAGGAGAATAAAACAGAGAAAATATATATGTGATTACAAAAGAAAAGTTAATAACAATCCAATCTTACCAGCTACTACTTCAAGTTGCTAGAATTCGGTCTAGTCTGATATATATTCAGAGTGTGTTATACTGGCCTGTAATTCAAGATCATGTATTCAAAATATATAATGTTAGTTAATGAATAATAAACAATTTCATGAGATATTTCTCATTTTAGCTTACATCAATTAAATTCGAATAATACACACATTTATATGAGAAATACTGGGGTTTGGATCAATCGAGCATTAAGAGTTTAAGACCAAATTAAAGAAGAAGAAGAAAGAACGGCCCTTACCTGATCATCTTCTTCTTCTGTTGAAGTACTCCTTGTGTCATCATCAAGTTCAATCTCTCGTACATGAGCGACCTTGGACTGATCTTCCCGTTTGCATTTCCTACTCAATTTAGGACAACCTCTAATCTCCAATTTTCTTAGGGCAGTGAGATGATGTGTTCCTTCCGGAAGAGATGACAACTTAGGACAATATTGAATCACAAGTGTGTGAAGTGATTTGAGAATTGGCAACCATTCAGGTAAGGCCGTAATGTTCTCACAACCTACGATGTGTAGGTATTGTAAAGTATTAGCAGATCTTTGGAGCCATTGCGGCAAAACCTCCAACATTAGTGAACCTTCAATAAGCAAAGTTTGGAGGCTCAACTTGAGATCTTGATTGTCTTCTCCTCCTCCCATCAAATTAAGGCTTGGACAACCAGAAATTAGTATGAACTCCAATGCAGTTAGATGCTTGATATTGAGTGACAAAGAGGTCAAACTTTCACAACCACCTATCATCAATGTCCGAAGGTTGGTGAGGCACTGACTGTCTATTTCATGAAACAAAACTTCTAATCTCGAACAACCAATTACATCCAAAAACTGAAGAGAATTCAAGGATCCATTTTCCAACAAGCATGTATTCTTTGTTGTTACAGACAAACGCTGGAGACCGATCATGTTTCTTATATCTTTGGGCAACCGTTCAAGTTCACTACATCCAAGAAGCACTAATGTTTGCAACTTGTGCAACTTGACGATGGAATTAGGAAGTAACTTGATTCTATTATTATTAGATAGGTCGAGATTCCTCAAATGCTTCAAAGTACCAATAGAACTTGGCAACACCTCAAAAGATGATTCACTTAAATCAAGCAATCTCAAGTACTTGAATCTAAAGATGCATGCTTCAACTAAGGGCACGGGCAGTTCGGCTGTGAACCTAACAGTGCGCACCTTTGTTAACTTGTCTAAGCATTTTGGAACTTCTTGACTCAAGTCTTCTACTGAAAATAACAAATGACGAATTGTTCCAGAAATGTCTTTGTTTCCCAAGTCTACTACTGAACACTCTCCTTGTGCAACTGAGATTGCAAGATCATGGATCAAATCATGCATTTTAAAGGTATACAAGGGAAAGCAAGGCAACAATTTGTCAACATCCTGGAAGAAAGATCTTGACAACAACTCATTTATATACAAGTCCCCAACATCTTTCAACTTTTGCTTTTTATTAAGAGATGTTTCAAGTAATAGTCCATGTGCCATCCACATGTGAATCAAAGTATCTGAATAGAATATGTAGTCTTTTGGGAAAATAGAACAAAAGGAAAAGCATCTCTTCAAGTGAATTGGCATTTGATCGTAACTCAATTGCAATGCAGGTAAGATGTCACTCTCCTTTTGTTTTAATTTCCATATTTCGTTATCTCTTACAAATTCCCACTCATGTTCATCAACTTTTGAGTAAAGCAGGCTGCCTAAAGTCCTCACCGCCAACGGAACCCCTTTACATTTTTCCACAATTTCTTTTCCAATTTTTAAGAGGTTTGGATGTTGATTTTCTTCTCCTTCCTTCAATGCACATTTCACAAACAAAGACAAACAATCCTCTTGGGATAAACCTTCTAAACTATATGTGGAATCAGTTTCCATAGCGGAGGCAACCGAGTTACTACGTGTTGTCACTATAATTTTACTTCCTTTGCAACCACCAATTAACAAATCTCTCAATCCAATCCATTTATTGTGATCATCATTCCAGACATCATCCAAGACAAGTAGAAATTTTGTATCCCTTAAAACATCTCTCAATTTAGTTTGCAATGCATCCACATTCCAATTAGGATCAATTGTACCACATGCAGATTTAAGGATTTCTTTTATCAATCTTGTAACACTAAAATCTTCAGACACACAAACCCACATTCTCAATTGAAAAAGCCTAACAACTTGTTCATCGTTGTACACCAACTTGGCAAGTGCAGTTTTCCCCAAACCTCCTAATCCAACTATGGAAATTACATTGACATTTTTGTTACCATCTGGGTGCATCAAAAGATTTATGATCTTTTTTTGGTCCTTACCTCTACCAATTACAGTTGATGGCTGAACAAATGAGATTGAATCTATGTCCCTCAACGGGTGCATGATATGTGCATCTCCATGTATTATGGTCATGAGTTTAAATTGATCCTTTTCAGCATTAATTGCATCTAACCTCTCTCTAATTCCCTTTATTTTATGAGCCAGTTTGAAAGGGAATGCACGCGTTATAGAGGATGAAAAGAAATGACGTACCTTTGTAGAAGTGCTGCCATATGTGGCCACCACTTGCTTCCTTAAAGCTTGGTATTCAATCTCCTCAAGCACATCTTCTGCATCATAAAGGACATCGTTGAGCTGCCCTATCCAGAGTCTCAACAGGGGGTCGCTTGCTTGCTTCTTTTCGGCATCCAAGAGAACCACTTTAATGATTGACATGGTGTGCTGAAGCTTTTCGAGATCGCTTTTGAAACCCCATGCCAAGCAGAATTCTTGGTAAGCAACGAACCCAAGCTTCTCTATGACATTCCCTATGATGCCAAAGGCAAGTTCAGCCATGTTCTTGAGGTGGTGAAGAGGAAGTAGGTTTTTATTTGCTAAACTTTAGAAAAGTGTTTTCAATTAGTATGCAGCTGATTTAATTCAATAACATGCCTGCATATGACATTTTATAGGAACTCACTTGGTTCCAAGCGTTTTCAAGAAGTAAGCAACTGACTTAATTCAAGTATATATTCTTTTTCTATTTCGAGAAAATGCAAACAAAAGGTTTGGAGTGTAAGTGGGTGCAATGTTATTCTTTATTCTCCTATTGTCCTACTTATTCTTTCATAAAATAATAATAATAAATAAATAAAAAGTATATATTCTGCCTTTGAAGATGGTGAACTCATCGAATACCTACATATATGACATTAATTGTATAGAAACTTGGTTCCAATTCAGTGTTTTCAAGAAGTATGCATTCTGAAAAGGCTTGGAGTGAAGCTATTCTTTATTCTCCTATATATTGTGTCATTTATTCTTTTGTCAAAGAAGTATATATTATTAAACCATCACTTCTTCTAAAACATGGTAAGAAAGTGTCCAACACGTGAAATATTTAATTTAAATGAGAGTGAATTGACGGAGTCAGTGTTTGAATCATGACCTATGGTTCGGATATCAGGTTAAACCACCACTTATCGCAAAAGCTTAAGTTGATAAGAAATGGTAAATTTAATCATTTTATTAATACTTTAACATATATAATGTATAGTTGATCATTGGAAAAATTGGAGGCATTATCCAACTAAACAGTTGTTGTGAATTTTTAGCCTTTAAAACTGTGATTTTTTTTTTTTTCATTTTTATTCCTCAATTTTTTTTAAAATGCACTCTCAAATAATACATTTTTCTCGATTTTGATTAAAATCGCATTTTTTTATCACCCATAGAAGCAACAAAGAGTATGCTAAACTATTATCAGAAATATGAATTGTCAAGGTTACAGAGTTGCTGCCTTTAAAAATAGTAAATTGCCTATCCATCTATACGCCATGAAGTTATAAAGTTTATAAATGTTAACCAAGTCCTGGAGGTCAAATAGGCACAAGAGCAATAGGCTAGACCAACCATTTTCTTGATCTAATATTAATCAGGAAACCATGTACAATATATAGTACAATACATCTACAATCAAGATCTTTGACAAGTTTCTCATCCAATTACTTATTAGAAGAAAAAGGAGAAAAAAAAAAAGAAAAAGAAAAGTTTACTCATTTACAGAGCAAGGCTTTATATTTTGGTTTGAAGATGTTTGTAGAATTAGTTAGTTTAGTAAGTTGTTAATAGTTCGTTAGTGAGCTATTAAAGGACTCGTAAAAGAAATTAATTATAGCAGCCCTTAGACAAAATGAAAGACAAAAGGCCTTTAGACAAAATAGCAGCCCAACTATACTACCAACTACCCGGTTTGTTAGCCCAACCATACACCACGCTTTCTGTCTTCCACTCTCTCATTCTTTCTCCTTTCAGTCCCACCCTATCTCGCTCGGAGCATCTCTGCTCAAACAGTTAACAAGTTATTCTTTTTAAATAATAGTTGGGCGAGGTGGCTTGATCTTGCAGTTTGTAGGAACTAGGAACTAGGGTTATGGGATTTTAAGAAAAAAATTGTTTGAATGTGGATATTTTGTAGTAATTAGAGTTATAGCTTTATAATAGATAGGACTAACTTTATTTCACACATCAACACCTAACACATTCTTAGTAAATTTCGTAAAATATTGGTCCCCAATGTGGTTTATTTTATTATTATTATTATTTTTTTAATTATGGAACCTCAATAAGGTAGGACCCTTCGGATTCATTCATGCAGAGTAAACTTTTGGACTCGTGCACTACACTTTTGAAAGTTTCTCTACTTCTTTAAAGTTTGGGCCGTGATACACAGCACACGACGTGCCACGCATGCCAATGCAATTTTTTATTTTTTTATAATTAAAAAAAAAAAATTGCACTGGCGTGCGTGGCACGCCACGTGTTGTTTTACTTCACCCTTAAAGTTTTCATACACGGATCACGGTAAATCGCTAGCTTTTACATGAGAGGGTGTGGCCTCAAGGGGGAGTTTGTTTGCATGATCTTAATTAGAATTAATGAATACATGATCTTAATTAGAATTACAATGTTAGAAATGTTTATTTATTTACATCTCTTAATCCAAATCACGTACAATAATAGAAATATATATTTACAATTTAATGAAGGAACATATATATATATATTACTTTGAATTGAGTTTGCATTAAGGCTTGTACATATACATTTAAATCAATAAAGAGGACAATAAAAAGAGAAAAATATATATGTGATTACAAAAGAAATTAAAGTTAATAACAATTCAATCTTAACAGCTGCCACTTCAGGTTGGTAGAATTCGGGCTTGTCGTCTCCAAGAAGTAGCTTAATTGGCTAGAAATTACGTTCCATAAAACAATGATCACTAGCTCGAATTCCTCGTCCACCTCTTGTGTGGACATGTCAAAAAAAAAAAAAAAAAGAACTTGGGTTTGTCTGATATATTTTCACCAGTGTGTTATACCAGTAACTCAAAATCATGTATTCAAAATATAATTAATGGATGAATTTCCTAGCTTTTATATCGGATCTGTCATCTGTGATCACACAACGATTCTTTCTTCTCATTTTGGTTACTTTATTTAATCTTGTAGCTTCTTTGATTTATAAAAGTCCAATTTTTTTAATTTTTTAATTTTTTTTTTTCATTTCATGAGATATTTTTCATTTTAGTTTACATCAATTAAATTCGAGTAAGGCGAAAAGGATTTCGATATATGGATTTTAGACACACATTCACATGACAAATTTTGGAGTTGGTACCAGTAGAATATTAAGAGTTTAAAACCGAAGAAGAAGAAGAAAGAAAGAACCGTCCTTACCCAATTATCAAGTTCATCCTCAGGTACATGAGCGATCTTGGGCTTATCTTCTCGTTTGCATTTCCTACTCAATCCGCTAATCTTCAATTCTTTTAGTGCAGTGAGAACATGTGTCCCCTCCGGAAGTGATGACAACTTGGGACAGTTCTTAATCGCAAGTGTGCGAAGTGATTTGAGAGTTGGCAGCCATTCAGGCAAGGTCGTAATGTTCTCACACTCTTCGATGCGTAGGTACTATTGCAAAGTATTAGCAGATCTTTGGAGCCATTGCAGCAAAACCTTCAACTTTGGTAAATCATGAATATGCAAAGTTCTGAGGCTCAACTTAAGATCTTGATTGTCTTCTCCTCCCATCAAATTAAGCCTTGGACAATTGTCAATTATCATGAACTCTAATGTAGTTAGGTGCTAGACATTGAGTGACATAGAGGTCAAATATTCACAATCAACTATCATCAATGGCTGAAGGTTGGTGAGGCACTGACCGTCTATTTCTTAAAACAAAACTTTCAATCTCAAACAACCCATTACATTCAATAACCAAAGAGAATTCAATGATCTATTTTCCAACAAGCACATAGACTTTGTAGTTATACACAAACGCTGGAGACTGATCATGTTCCTTATATCTTTGGGCAACCGTTCAAATTTGATACATCCACTAAGCACTAATGTTTGCAACTTGACAATGGAATTAGGAAGTTTCTTGATTATTACATCATTAGATAGATCGAGATGTCTCAAATGCTTTAAAGTACCGATAGAACTTGACAACGCCTCAAAAGATGAATTACATAAACCAAGCAATTGCAAGTATTTGAATCTCAATAGGCATGCTTCAACTAAGGGCACTGGTGGTTTGGCTGTGAACCTAACGGTGCGCACCATTGTTAACTTGTCTAAACATTTTGGAACTTTTTGACTCAAGTCTTTTGCTGAAAATGACAAATGACGAATTGGTCCAGAAATGTCTTTATTGCCTAAGTCTACTACTGAACACTCTCCTTGTGCAACCGAGATCGCGAGATCATCGATCAAATCATGCATTTTAAAGCCATACAAGTAGGGAAGGGAAGGATTTCTCACAAGGTCTTGGAAGAAAGATCTCGACAACAACTCATTTATATACAAGTTCCCAACACCTTCCAACTCTTGTTCTTTATTAACAAATGTTTCAAGTATTAATCCATGTGCCATCCACATTCGATTCAAATCATCTAAAAAGAACAAGTAGTCTTTTGGGAAAAGAGAACAAAAGGCAAAACATCGCTTCAAGAGAATTGACATTTGATCGTAACTCAACCGCAATATTGCAGGCAAGATGTCACTCTCATTTTATTTTAATTTCTATATCTCGTTATCTCTTACAAATTCTCACACCCGTTCATCAACTTTTGAATAAAGCTGACTGCCTAAAGTCCTCACCGCCAATGGAACCCCTTCACATTTTCTTTTCCAATCTATAAGAGCTTTGGATTTTGTCTCTTCTCCTTCCATTTTTTTTTTCTTCTCCTTCCTTAAATGCACATTTGACAAACAAAGTCAAACAATCATGTTGGGATAGACTTTCTAAATTGTACGTGGAATCGGTGCTCATAATAGAGGCAACCAAGTTGCTACATGTTGTCACTATGATTTTACTTTCTTCTAAACCATCAATTAACAAATTTCTCAATTCAATCCATTTATTATGATCTTCATTCCAAACATCATCCAAAACAAGCAGAAAATTTTTATCCTTTAAAAGTTGTCTCAATCTAATTACATGCGGCCCAAATCTAGAATTTAGCAGTTCTTCAATTTTTCTTCAGACGCACAAACCCACATTCTCAATTGAAAATGCCCAACAATTTGTTCATCGTTGTACACCGACTGGGCAAGTGTGGTCTTCCCCAAACATCCTAATCCAACTATGGAAATTACATTGACATTTTTGCTACCATCTGGGTGAACCAAAAGATTTATGATATTTTCTATTTCGTGAATATGCAAATAAAGGGCTTGGAGTGTAAGTGGGTGAGATGTTATTCTTCCATTAAAAAATTAAAGTATATATTCTGCCTTTGAAGATGGTGAACTAATCGAATACCTATATGACATTGCTTCATTAAAAAATAAAAGTCTCTCATTTGTTTGCTTCAATGAATTTTCTGTCCACTCTCTTCATTTTCACACCAGACAGTGTTCTGTTCTGCAGAATCTTTGTTTGAGCTTTATGTTCTTAAAATCCCATTTCCTTAGATTAATTATGGGATGCATATATAAAAATGGTTCAATTCTATAAGGTTGAACAAAAGTTCAATTAATTTTTTGATATTGAAATAATTGCTATGCTTAGTTCGTGTGTGACTCGATGGTTTTTTTTTTAGAGAATAGAACAATTAGTGGCAGCTAATTAGAACCAGCAAACATGTAAATAAGAGCTAAAAATTACGTCAAACATTCACAAAGAGGATGAAATGTACATTCTGATCGAATTCATCTATCACCTATCACCAGAAGTTAAGCAACATTCTTAATTAATCATTCAACAAAATAATGGCAACAGATATAGTAAAGCATGAAAGCTGCTGCTTGTTTATTTTAATCACACATTGTTGTTGATGATGCGGTAAATCAAACGGTCGTGCCCAAGTTGAAAGGGCCTACAAAAGAGAGTAGTTATTAGCACGAAGGCTTGTCGGGTGCGCGAGCGGGAGATGTCTTCGATGCCAAAGTCAATAATCCTTTGAGGAGAGGTTGAGAACAATCTAGTTCAAGTGGAAGATAGATAATAAATTCAAATTCTTTTTGATGTTCAGAAACATAAAAAGAAAGATTTGCTAGCCATTATGACTTCACAGCTTCAAATACAAATATAAAACAAGCTGAAACCTATGCTTTGTGCCCTCTCATCCATCTCTAAATGGGTGGGTCATTTGCTTCAAGCACGGATTCCTTCCCAGAATCAACTTTTCGAAATAAAATTCTAATATGTGGTTTGATGTAATTTAAAAAATGCATATTTTTTTACATTTTTAATAGAAATTAATTTTTAAGTCAATTTTTTTTTTTTCGCGACCCGAACTTGTGAGGTTGTGTATGTCTTGATACTTATTGTTGATGCAAGGAACATTCACCGTAACTCTAGGCCAACTCTCGAGAAAAGCTCCAACTGCAAAAGAAGAGAATGGATGTTAGAAGGCCTGTCGGTCTGGAGACCAAAGGCGATGTCGAAGTTATTAGAGCCCAAGTTTTTTTTTTTTTTTTTTTTACATATTCACACAAGGAGAGGAAAATGTGGATGAAGATTTGGTCCAGTAACCTCCGCTTCATTAGGCGTAGTTTTTAGCCCATTGAATTGCCCCTTGTAGACAATAGAGCCTAGAGTTGAGAGGGAGTAAAATTAGTGAAAAAAGGGGAAAGAGAGTCTCCTTAGGCTTGCTAGCTAGCTAGTGAGTAAGAAATATATAAGGGAGTGTCTAAAACTCTAAGACCCATCAAACTAAAGAATAATAATAACTAAAACATTTTATTTTTTTATATTCTCAATAATACATATTCATTTTTCTAATGATATAGTCATTCTCATACCAAACATATCCCTAAGTTCTGTTTGAATTTGAGATTTAAAAACACGATTTTTAAAAACCCAATTAAGCGTTAAGTAAAATCATGATTTGTTCTTAAAAATTACAGTTTAATCTTTAAAATCATGCATTTTTAAAAACACAAACCTTATTTGCGATTTAAAAATATGATTTTTTTCATTTTCATACCTTAATTTTAAAAAAATGCACTTTCAAATAATACATTTTTCTCGAGTTTGTTTAAAATCGCATTTTTTATCGGCGAAATCACAATGCCAAATGAACTCTTTAATGTTATTAATACATATATTACATCATTTAAAATTTTTAAATTACGTAATACCACACATATGCATAGCTAAATATAATAAAACAAAATTTAATAAAATAGAGGATATTATTCTGGTTGTTAGTTAGTCATAGTTTCACTAAAAACAGAAAGGGCGTCACACGGGCCCAGCCTGGAGAGAGTTCGGTCTTACTTTTCATATAATGTTCGGTCCGGCCCACAAGACCGAGCCACGCCTACTCCATTGGTACATGTTTTTTTATTTTTTATTTAATTTATTTTTTTATAAAAAAAAAAGAAAAAAAAGGCAAGTACTTTTATTTTAACCCTCCTTAAATGTTACTTCTAAAATTATTATACGTGTTGAATTAATTATTATTAAATTTTGATATAATAATAATTTTAAAAAACACATTATAAATTATGAAAGTAAAAATATAAGAATGAAAGTGTGTGTAGTATTACTTTATTTTTTATTTATTGTTTACTCATATTGTAGGTGACAGCCAACTTTAAGGCTAATTACGTCTCTCAAAGTTGATATATCTTTTAAAATTATTATTTGATTAAAATTAAATATAAATTATTCACAATTCAATAGTAATTTTAAAAGTCACATTAATTTTGAGATTTTTTTTTTTTTTATATTTTCCCAAAAAAAAATAAATTACAATGCCATTTATGTGTATTATTGTACAAATAAAGACAAATCAGAATACCCTCATATTGGTTTATTATCCCAGGATATATACTAGAGTTTTGTTTTTCCAATAACAATGAACGAAAAGTATTATATAAGACAAAAATTCGAAAGTCTTTCAAATAGATCTGTCGGTCGGTGATAGTCGAAACAGTTACGAGAAAACTTTATATTTTCTCATTAACAGACATTTAATTTTAAAATTAATCAATTTTAATTGTTATTAATGATCATTTAGTTGTTATTGTACTTATCACTAATGACGATTTACTCTCCATTAGATCCTTGGATCATATTTATTATCAATGATTATTTAATTATGACAGCTAGATTTCACTTGTTAATCTTAACTTATGAGATACATCATTAAAACCTTTTTCTTTTCTTTTTTTTTTCTCTTGACATTGGTTTTAAGGAATAGATTTTTTCTATTTCAATTTAATTGTCAAGATTTAATGTTGTTGTATTTAATTGTTTACACGATGTTACGTAATAAATATATTGGCACGTCATTCAAAAAATTATATTATATGACATAATGTTAAATGCAACAACATTAAATCATGACTATGAAATTGATCCATTTCATAACATGGAGACTTTCATTGTTTTGATTTTACGGTATAAGGAAAAAAAAAAAAAAAAAAAAAAAAAACTATGTTTGTTAATGTGTTTTGAGGGTAATTTTTGTTTTTAGTTTGAACAAATGTTATATTTAACTTAAAAGTGAGAACGGTTTTAAATATTTTGTGCTTTTAGTTGTAGGATAATGTTTTTATTTTAAAAACAAAAGGTTTAACAAACTTAACTAACTATTTTTGTAGATTTTAATATAAGAGTTTTAGTGCAATTACCAAACATCAAACAAACTATTTTTATGTTTTTTACTGACCAACATATAATAAATTGTCCTTATTGGAAAATATGTTCTAATAACATTAATAATTTATTCTTCTTAAAAACTAATTTCTATTGAAAACCTTATCCAACAAGAATGCACCAATGAAATGCAACCATCATGTTCCACCCTAGCTTGCCATTATTGACCCAAGAACTGGTCATCACAAGACACCACCAAGCCAAAAGCATTCCCCATCTGTCTCATTCTCAACACTCCCACAACAAACTCATGCTCTCCCACGTGCCTAAACTGCAACAAACAAAATGGAAGTAGACCTAGGGTGCCAAATCATCGTGTCCGTCGGGTTGGTTCGAGTTGCGTCAAAATATTAATATGAGATCATATATATATATTAATTATAATTTAATTTATTTAAGTAAATAAGTTAAATCTCTCAACCGTAGTTTGTTAATTTTTTATCAAGTTCGTGAGTCATTTAATGTTAGCCCTAAATATCACGTGTCCGATTTGAATAATTCGAGTGGCATGTATATAACATCGTACAAATTAATCATAATTGGACCCATTTAATTAAACAGTTTAGACTTATCAAGTTTAATTCCCTAATTTCATATGAGTTTATTCCAAATTTGTGTGCCGTGTACAAAAATTATTAAGGTTAAAAGTGGACAGAGTTTTTCTCCCTATTTATAAAAATGTAATTTTATAGACTAAATTAAAAAATAAAAAATAAAAAATCTTATAATCTAATTTTGAGTAAACTTTTCCGATAAAAGTAGGTTACAGTATTCCTACATCTAGTCGAGAAAAATCAAGCCGTGTGTCCAAACACATCCGAGTCCAACTAAGCAGACGCGAGGCCATGAAAACCCCATGACTTTCCTAACAAGTCACGCCCTCTCTCCACATCTGCCATCTTCTCCTCCAGTCTAGGCTTGCACGCACCCCAGAGGAGAAGAACAGAAAACCCGCACAGAGGGATTTGCGGAGGACACCCACGGGCGACGCTCATACGACGTAGTATTTGTTTGAAGAAGAAGAAGAGATGGATGCGTTTTGCTCGGACTGCAAGCGGCATACGGAGGTGGTGTTCGACCACTCGGCGGGGGACACGGTGTGCTCGGAGTGCGGGCTGGTGCTGGAGTCACACTCCATCGACGAGACCTCCGAGTGGCGAACCTTCGCCAACGAATCCGGCGATAACGACCCGGTCCGTGTGGGTGGGCCGACCAACCCCCTATTGGCCGACGGTGGCCTCTCCACGGTCATAGCCAAGCCCAACGGCGCCACGGGCGAGTTCCTCTCGTCCTCGCTCGGCCGCTGGCAGAACCGCGGCGCCAACCCTGATCGGGGGCTCATCATGGCCTTCAAGACCATCGCTACTATGTCTGATAGGTGACCTTTTGATCTCTTTTCTTTTTTGCTTGTGGGCTGTGAGCCGCTTCTTTGGATTCTGAGAAGGCGTAGGTAATATGTGTTGGATTTGCTTGGGAGTATGAGGCAATTGAGAGATTCTGATTGAGAGGATTTTATAGCAACCACATGGAGATCGAAATTGAAATTTGTGTTCTTTCTTTTCGTCGAGATTGGTTTTGGTTTGGTTCGTCCTGATTTCTTGTTGATCTCCTGAGTTATTGGACTTGGGGTCTGGTTAAAGGCAATAAAAATTGGATCTTGGGCTATACCCAGTTTGGGACTCTAGAATGTGGGAAACCTAGAATTTAACTCTGAGGTCCTATGGGAAAATTGTTAACGTAAAACCTCAGTACCAGAAATTTCAATTATTTTGTTCTCATGCTGATTTTGATTGTTTTATATAATTCTAGAAGTTATTTGTGCATTCGAGTTGGTAATTATTTGATGGAGTTGGAATGCAGATCGTTGATTATGAGTAGGTGTAAAATCCACTATAACCCGATCATCTTCGAAGAATTCAGTAAAGAAAATCTCAATGATTGGATTACTATATTGCTTTTTTGAGTGCTACTGCATGTAGGTTCAGGTTGGTTTACAATTGTTGGTTGTAGTTTCCTGACCACCATGGGTGAATTTTAACAAGTGGTTCTGATCTTGGTTAGCATCTCACTTATTTTTTCAATAAAATTCATAGTGTTGCAAAATAAATCAAGCTGCTTGATATTAGCTTGCTTAGAGACTACTAAAGCAACCCACTACTTTGCTCATAGGATAAATGCATCAATTTTGATTGGCTAGCTACTCTGCTAATCTTGGTTCTTTGCTCGCAAAGAATTAGTTGAGCTTAAGTTGCATGGGCTCAATGAAAAGCTTGCTAAAGATCTCTCTTAAGATAATAACCTGTGCTGGATTGTACTCGTGTCTCTAGTAGGCTAATTTATAGCTCAAAGAGTCCCAACGAAACAACATTAGGTTGAATCTGTCTTGAGTTTGATCATCATTCAGACTGCAGTGATTTAAGGGTCATAATTAACACAAGCATGAGGAATCTGCTAGACAAAATAATTTTGTTTAGTGTTTACATCAAACAGACAAAGATTGTTTGTTTACCGCTTTGGTTTGCTGTGATATATTTCTTTTCAGTGTTATCTTTTAGTTATATTGCATTAAATTGTTGTTCTGCTACTAATGTGTGAAAATATGGAGACAATTTTAAAAGTTTTAATAGTTTCTTGTCACGTTAAAATAGTCTTGGAATGCTGCCCTGCCAAGAGTTATATTTTCTGTAAAAAAAGAAGCTGATTGATAAAAGCTAATGGGGGTGACATTGTGTTTCAGGTTGGGCCTGGTAGCAACCATTAAGGTATGCTACTTACTCTGTGCTATAATTTTTTTAATGTGACTTAATTTTTAGCACACCCATATGTTAATATAGTGGTAATCGAATTCTTGGTATTCCTGAAGTATGGAGTATATCGCCAAGTGAATTAGGACAGTGTGGCAGAAATTCTCAAATATAATAGAAAATGAATTATTACAAAATAGGATCATTTTCTACTGCTTTCCAACCTCCAATGTCAAAGTATGTGACTGAAGACTTGGATTTGATAGTAAAAGATGGCAGGAGCACATAAAATTTTATGGTTTCAACTACACTCTACACATAATAAAACTTTATTAACAAGCAATTGTTGTTTATGAAAATCTAAGAATTAGACATGCGTTTTCCTTTAGGATTTTTCAACTGTGGGGACTTGAAAATGAAAATTGCAAAATAGTTGGAATTATAAAGGAAAATACTTGGATTTTCTTAATATAATGAAAACGCTTCTTCAATTTCAATATAACTGCTTGGGTAGATGAGCCTGCTTTTTGCAAACAGAGAGCTCGAGTCATCAGCATATGCAAAATAGTTGGAATTATAAAGGAAAATACTTGGATTTGTACTAGACTGGAGAAAGACCTCACACTTTGTGCATATGCTGATGACTCGAGCTTTTCTGTTTACAAAAAGCAGGCTCATCTACCCAAGCAGTTATATTGAAATTGAAGAAGCGTTTTCATTATATTAAGAGCCCCTCACATTAGTAGAAGAGATAAACTAACACTTCAAATTTGCTTAGATTGTCACAATTTTCTATTGATGTCCTTATAAAGAAAACACTTATTTTTTTAATATTAGTCTAACAATTCCTTTTGCAAGCTCCCTTCCCCCCACCCCAAAAAAAATAAAAAGAAAAAGAAAGAGCGATCCTGTAATCATAGACTGTTACATCTGAGGCTTTGGATCTTTTGGTCTGTCTTCAATTGATGATTTGATCTAAAAATGATGCAGAGATGTGGTGTGTGCTGATGATTGAACTTGTAATGAAATATTTAGAAATGTGATAAGAATCAAAATGCAAAATTTTAGCTATATTATTTATCAATCTGATTTGAACTCTTGTTTGTACACGTTCCTTAATGCAAAAATGTAAACTACTATGAATTTCTGGCTGCATTTTCACAGCTGATACTCTTTCTTGGCCGTTGGGATTGTTTGCGTCATTTGTCTTTTGTTCAGTTGGTTCCAATACCTATTTGATTCAAGTTTTTTGTTTCCTTTGATGATGCTTTTTTAATTGATATGAAGGACCGGGCCAATGAGATATATAAGAGGGTGGAAGACCAAAAGTCGAGTAGAGGAAGAAATCAGGATGCACTATTGGCTGCTTGCCTGTACATTGCTTGTCGACAAGAAGACAAGCCACGCACCGTAAAGGGTACAGCTTATGATCCTTTTAACATATGGATGCTTCCTGGTTTATCT
Organism: Corylus avellana; assembly: GCF_965113065.1. Classification (NCBI taxonomy): domain Eukaryota; kingdom Viridiplantae; phylum Streptophyta; class Magnoliopsida; order Fagales; family Betulaceae; genus Corylus; species Corylus avellana. The sequence goes on along the minus strand of NC_142499.1, from coordinate 3,648,451 downwards.
TTCCCTATGTGAATGAGCTTCCCTGAAACTGTGGATTTCAACTAGAAATTTGCTCTGTCGCCAATGGAGCCACAAAGAAGGAAATTGGCCGAGCAAAAGAATACATAGTGAAACAACTGGGGTTGGAGAATGGTCAATCGGTGGAGATGGGAACAATACATGCTGGGGACTTTATGGTGAGATTTTTCCCTTTCTGAAATAAATCACAACTTCTTTACAGTGTTGATGAATTTATTGGCAGACACTGACATTAATTTCTACTTAATATGTAGAGGCGCTTTTGTTCCAATCTTGGTATGAATAATCAAGCCGTTAAAGCTGCCCAAGAAGCTGTTACAAAGTCAGAAGAGTTTGATATAAGGTGGTTATGGCTTTCTCTTCTATTATCATGTTTTATGCAGCAACTAAAACTGTTTGCCTTGGTGATCTTGGGTACAATCAATGGGTGGGGAGGGACTTGAGGCTTGGGGAGGGTAACCCTAATTTGTACCCCACTAATGTCATTTTTTTGGGGGAAAGGAGGGTTGGGATTGATTGTTTTGAACACATAATGAAGGCCAAAACGGTGCCATTAAGAATTTTTTTTGCTAGGAATATCTTTCTTTAATTTGGCGCCAAGAAGAATAAGTAGGTTAAAGGTGAAGGCTTTGTATGCGATAAGGAATATTTATATGATAAGTAGATCCCATTTTTCTTATTGGGTTCTGGTAGAGACCAAAGGTCTTGAGAAGATAGGATAGGAGAGAATAGAATTTGTTTCTTTGTCTTGCCATAATGGTTCAGTTCATCAAGTTGGATCCTAGATATAGAGAAATCATCAGTTTTGGCATAAAACGCATGACTTGCGGATGTTGTCTCTTGATGCAGTACTAGCTCACTTTTATGGTTGAGCTTTACCATATGTCATAATATAGCTCTGCTAAGTTTAAAAGGATATGATTAAGTATTTATTAAAAAAAAAAAAAAAAGTTTAAGAGTATATGATTAGGTATCTTTTCCACATTCAAATTATTATTGTGGCATAGGGGTGGGATGCAGTTTATTATTCTCTAGTATTTGCAGCTGCATGTTACTTCAGTACTTGTAAATTGGTCTCTCAAGGATTTCCTCAGTATTGTGACTTTCAATGTACTCAATGGGTTTTTTGATATTTTCTTTTTGGATCATTATTTGCTTATATCGATGACTTCTCTTTTCCCAAAATTTCAGGAGGAGCCCTATATCAATTGCAGCAGCAGTAATTTACATTATTACTCAGCTTTCAGATGATAAGAAACCTCTCAAAGGTTATTATATACTCTTTATTTGTTGAAGCACCAGAGTTAGAAGGGTGCATTACCCGCAGCTTCTTGGGATTCCTTTATTCTTTTATTAATTTTTTATAACTATATTTTATATGAATTTAGACATGCTAATATATAAGCTTAAAAGGCCTGACACAGGCTCCTGCAATCTATATGCAAAAGAGGTGTCCTATGGACATCCCATTTTAGTTACTAATTGGTAATACTATATAAATGCTCTGATCTTAGAGATTTGAACGCAGATATTTCAGTAGCTACTGGAGTTGCAGAAGGGACGATAAGGAATTCCTATAAGGATCTTTATACCCATGTGTCAAAGATAATACCCAGCTGGTATGCCAAGGAGGAGGATCTCAAGAACCTTTGCAGCCCTTGAAATGTAGAGCAAACAATAACCGGAATATTAACAACTTCAACTTAGTTTTGGTTGTTCTTTCTTGGATGTATTTAAGTCTTCTAAATACAACAATGGAAAAAGTCATCGGCTACCTCCTTTTTGACCTTGGATTGGAGTATATGATTCGTTTCTGTTTCCATTTTATTTTATTTTACCACTTGGTGGGGCTGATATAAGAATCTAATGCTGGTTTTTTAACAATGAAAAGGCATAGGGATGGCGAGTCCACTCTTTAGCATGATTTGGTGTATTTTGGTTAGGGTTGATAATTTGTTCGTGTTTATGGATCGGGTCAACATTGTGTGAGCCATAGGTATAAGATTAGGTTAACTTTAACTTGATTATTTAATTAAATGGGTTAGATCTCTTAATCTGAACTTGTTAATTTTGAGTTGGGTTTACGAACCGAGTAAAATTTGTAGCCCTTATTTGGGTGTTATCATATGAACCACAAAGATAAGAGGTTCTCACAAATTCCCAAGAGCACCCAGGAGGGGGTGCCCAAATTTTCCCTAATAATATGTACAATTTATTGATCGACTTTTGTTGGTCAGCTGAAGAGGATCCATGTCAATAACCAAAGATTCGCATGCATACTGGAATGAACATGTAGCTAAAGAAGATTTTGAATCCAATGATGTTTTTTACTGTAATGTCAGAAAATGTGTGTTTTTTTAAAAAAATAAAATAAAATAAGGAAAGGGTTATTGGAAAATATCATTTTCATTCCTTCCTGATTCGAAAGGAAGAAGGAGATGATCTTAAAAACGAAAAAATGTTTTTTACTATCATGTCAGAAAATGTGTGAGAGTTGAGTGTACGTAGCATTTATCTTTTAGGAATTCTATCATTTTTTTTTTTTTTAATAAGTAAATCCTATCAAATTTTTAATCATTTTCAATCGTAGGTATATTCTAATTCTAAGAAATTCAAATCGAAATGACACATTCCAAGAAAAATTTTAAATTCCCCGAGCCAAACACCACATTAGAGATTATCAACTCTAGGAATGGTGACTGAGGTGAAGTACTAGAAGATATTCAGTGGCAGTTATGTGACTGCTTATGTCTTGGCATAGTTGATTGAAACCACAGAACTAGAGCACCAATTTAGATCTTGGACAACACTCTTCTCTAGCTTCAACCGAACAGGTACAATCAACAGTGACAAAAGAGTCAACTTTTATAATTCAAGCACAAATTAGAGTTCCATAAGTTCCTTTTTTTTTTTTTTTTTTGAGTCATAATTTGGTATTTACTTTCAAGCTTCAATCCATTCCGATAACGCACAAGCTTTAATTATAAACCTTTGTACAGTACACATATGTATGCAGTATAACAAATATATGGAGCTTTCTGCAAATATCACACTGAGCAGGAAATAAGAATGAAGACAATGCATCAAATGGCTCTGTATACTTCTTCAATTAGAAAAACTTCTACAGCAAACAGATGTATGTGTAGCACATAGCAACACCAACACAAAGAGCTGGAAAGTAGTGAAGAGATTGGATCACTGAGATCAACCAAAACTCCAATATCGAATCAAAATACTCAAAACACCAGCTATTTCTATATGATTTATGGGCATCCATTGTGTCTAAACTGATCCTTATTCAAGCTTCATGGACTTTTTGGATGAAGGGTTATGTTCCGGAAAACCTGTAACCTATTTCTCCTAGGTAGTTCTTTGTTTTCTCCAGACATAGAATACCTTCCATTTTTCTTCACAGAGTTGCAGCCTCCGAAGTCCAAAGCCTTCTTTTCCAATGGTGATGAGCAGAAGTAAACTGTTGATTCTGGCTTTTGGTGCTGATCAAAACACAAAGAGCGCTGTACTGCTAGATTCCTTGATGAAACACCAGCCCCAGATGTACCACATCTGTCTTCAAGATCAAATGATTCAAACTTGCAGCTTAAACTTTTAATCTGGCTTTGTGGGCAAGGACTTTGACAGATAATGTTGGAATTCAGATTTTCATCATTAAATTCTTCTTCACCATTTGCACCTAATTCTTGTTCCTCTTCCTCAACCATATCTGCCCAACTTTTCTTAAGATTATCATGTGCTGGCTGTGGAGTTTCCATGGTGGGTTGATGGAGACCACCTGATGATACATCAGGGTTGTTCTTTCCAAAATATTCTTCACATGTAGTCATTGCTTTCTCGCTGCTTGAAACACCAATTTCAGAACTCTGAAACCACCCTTGATCAATGGCAGGTGAAGGTGAAGCTAGTAAATCTCCATTGACATCTTGAATTGCCTGTGGTCGCGCATTTTCAGTGGTTATAGATGGCTCAAATGAAAGTTTGCGGCTTGAACTACGAAATGTATCACCTCCCAGTATTTTACTTCTCTGATATCCATTGTTAAACCCCCATGAAGGTCTTCTCGGTTGTGTAAATAAAACATTCAACTTCTTTCCAGCAGTAGTAGAGGAAGAATATGTATTTTTTGAAGTAGGGGTTGCTTGTGTTCCAGCCGAACCAACCCAATTATCCTTCACTCTAGTGGTAGAACTGGACATCCTTTCACCTGGGTTTTCAAAGTGAGGACCTTTCTTCCAGTTATCAACTGATATTGTTTGAGGAGAGGACTGTAAATTACTTCTCAGTCCAAATGAGATGTCACTGTCCTCAATGTGGCTTTGATGGTAAGAACCTCTACGGCCTCCACTAGTGAAGCTATTAGCTTCTTTTGAGTTTCTGTTGGTAAGAGATGTGAAAGATCTTTGTATTTCATTTAGGATGCCTTCTTCCTGTTTGATTGGATTTAATAATGAACTTGACTCTACTTCAGTCAAAATCTGAAGAGCACGTTCAAAAGAATTGGCATAAGACTCATCCATTTGTCTATTTCCAGATGAAGATTTTACAGCCTGAAGGAGAGATTTTGCTTCTGCAATCCTATTCATATGCATCAAGCAGATAGCCAAATTGCACTGCTTATTCCTATCTGTCTCCAGAGACAAAGCTTTCCTGAATATAATCCATTGAATAAAAATGCTGTTTTTTCTTCAGAAAATATAATATTACACTTGTAGGTATAATATAATTCAGAGCATGAAAAAAGTTACCTGTAATTCTCTTCAGCTTTTTCATAATTATTTAGCTGCAAGTAAGCCCAGGCCAAGTTCCCTAGTAATCTGCATTAATAGAAAACCAAAGTAATGAAAGTATGTTAAAAAATAAAGTATGAGGATGAAAGGAGAAAAAGAACAGAAACAACTTCCACCTTGATATCTCCTGTTCCACAGTTATTTGAACCTTCTTTCCACGAGATCTAGCTATCTTTGTCCTTCTTCCACCAAATGGAATACCTTCGACGCGCTTCAATTTGAGCTCAAGCATTTCAATCTCTTCTTCTATTCTTCCAGATCTCTGAAAAATATACGAAACATATACACATTATATCCATAAAATACTGCATAAGTTTAACAACCTCACAACAACTAGTTGATTTGTATTCATACCAAACTTTGTAACCAAAATCCTTCAGCATAAACAAGAAGTCAGAAAGCATATATGATTTAGTCCCATTGTACTCCTTGCAGCTGGTTTTGCATATAATAAATTATTTGACTACTAACTAAATAAAAAAGGAAAGTTCCCTTTTGCTAAAGAATCATATGCAACTACATTGCTTCTTAAGAAACCACTTAATGGAGGCAAACATTATACTCCACATTTTGTATTCTCGAAAAAATGACAAAGACTATGTAAGTGAAATATAAGTAACTCTTTATTTGGGAATTGTTCTTTACCTTGTAGAGCTCAACCAGCACATTATCGAGAGAGTCCTGAGACTCATAAGGGCAGAGATGACGGAAAGATTTGATAGCCTCAATTGCTTCCTCGGATCGATCCAATTGTTTCATCACAATTGACATGTCTTTCAAGGCACTATCGACCCGGTCCCCAGCATTTATCGCAGCCCAGAACAAAGAAACTGCCTTGCTTGGTTCCTTGTCTATCAACTGTAGTTGAAGAAATAAATATTTAGTAACACATACAACAAAAACCGAATGGAAAATAGTGAAAGCTCCAGACGGGCAATCTTGAAATAACAAATCTATCCAATTTTGATGGAAATCAGATGTGATCTCTAAAACAGCGATCAACACACTTTAGATGCAATATTTTTCCTGAGACCTCTGCCCATGAAGTAAATTGTGGTACTATGTTTCAACCAATTGGGAGAGAATCAATGCAATTCATCCTTCCTGAACGTAGCATACAACTCTACAGTGCACTGCACTCTCCAATTGTGCTTGTGCCATTCTGAAAACTTTTTATATTCTTCATACACAAAACGGAGAAAACATATATGTTTTCACTGTCTATGTACTTCTCTTTTCTCAGAATATTTTAAGATAAACTTCCATAACAAGATCCAAATAGAGTTTCTTTATACATCAAAAAAGCTTTAAATACCAAGAATTTCCCAGAAGAAACAAAGAAGGAAATGACAAGTCTTGTGAACAAGAAACGGAATGGAAATTAACAAGATAATTCAATCTAAACCCCAAAATGGAAAAAGGAAATCCCATACCAGTTGCAAGAAAAACTAAACGGGGGCCAGCTAAAACTACCAAGGAAGACATGAAAATTACCAAACATTTAGAAATTTACACCAAAAAAAAAAATCGTACGTAACAAGAATCAGCAACATTCAAGACCCGGAAATTCTAAAAGCAGGAGGCAAAATGACTACATCCAAAATGAAGTTTCTTTATAAACAAGAACCAAGTCAACATGAATGTGTATTCAGATCAAACACAACAAAATCCAGATAAAACCCATTATTCTAAACCCCCGCGAAAGCACCAAGACTCCCTCACCTGAACATGCTTGGCCCTGACATAGGGAGAATCACCAGCTGGTACTTTATGTATAACGTGGAAGAGGTCACCATTATTCCCAGGCGACGATCTCTTCCTCTCTGACATCGGCATCATCGGCCTCGGCTTCCATGCTGGCGGCGGCGTTAAGAATCCCATCGCCGGAAAATTCTTGTTGTTGATCCCCATTACGCTTTCTCGAAATCCACTCTGACTCTCACTTTCACTGAAAAAACTTTCAGACCCTTTTTCTTGAATTTCCAAGAAAATTTATCCAGTTATTCGAAAATCACCCTCAATTTCTCTGGACAATATCTTGTAGCCGTCAGGAAAAGAGAGAGAGAGAGAGAGAGAGGGAGAATACAGAAGAGAAATGAGACTTTCTCCTGAAAATCTTTGGACCCTTTTCTTGAATGAGTGAGGGAGTGCCAACGAGTCTGTCTTTCTTTCTTGTGGCAAGGAACAGTTTTCTTGGAGGGGAATTTTCTGTTTGTGAAGACGGGAGGTTATCTAGGAAAGTGTGAGAAAATGAGAGTAGTCCTGAGAAAGACCGAATGATGAGAGAAACTGAGAAAGAAAAGGAATGAATAAGTAGAAAGACAAGTAAAATTGAAAATTTTAAAAAGACTAGCCGTTTTATGATCGATTACTAGGCGTTGGGCTAAAGGCACGTACGATTTGCACTTGCGAGTTTTGGAGTAACTTTGGGCACAAAAGCACTACAAGTGGGAGACACTTTCTGCTTGAAATCACCACCCTCTCTAATACCATTGCATTTTTAAGCATAAACCGTACGAGTTTAATCATCAATATGGTTCCCATGGGTAGGTAAATTCTCTTGAGATCATGTCTCATGAAACATAAATTATCCGTTCAAATACTTATTTCTATTTTTCTTCCTTTATGTGAACATGACATTACTTTTTTTTTTTTTCGAGAAATGCTAGAAAAATATATTTTTATCTCACTATTCTACAATATTGACGTGATAGTTTCAATCAATTTTTAGGTCAATAATTATTAAAAAAAATAAAAAAAGAAAATTCAAGAATTAGTTAGGCCTACTACATTAACATTGTATGATAATTGTGAGATAAAAATATAGTATATAACTTTACTTTTTTCTTTAAAATTTCGATTGGACCTATTGGATAATTGAAAGGAGAAAAGTGGGGTCTCTTAGACTAGTAATGCTATACATCACCTCAATATTTTCTTTCATTTTCTAATGTTAATGTAGTGTAGTCTTCGCAGCATTTGATTTATAGAAATTGATTTTTTCCTTAATAGGAACATGTCACATCAACTTCAAAAAAAAAAAACAAAAATACTAGGATACCGAGTAAAATTGCTGCTCTGAGACCCGTTGTCATTAGACTCGTTACAATGGAAAGATTGGAGATTGAAAATAGCATAACTTCTACAAAAACTTAGTATAAAAGAACTACTTTGTGCCCTCCAATAAAAACTTGATATGTCATATTATAACACCGAAACACTTTTAAGCTTTTTGGTTTTTGTTTTTATGTTTACATCCATCACACCAAATTCATTGACTATATATATATATATATATATATTAAAAAATAGCAAAAGCCAATTTCTTAGTGAAATGAAGAGAGAATCAGCCATCGTCCCAGACTCCCCACCCACCGCAACACAGTAAAAACATTCTAAAAAATCAACAAAGAAAAAAAAGGAAGAAAAGAAAAAAAAAAAGAAAATTGCAGTTTATTCTCTAAAGTTGACAGTGTTTTTCAATTCGAATACCAAAATTTTAATTTTTGTAATCCACCCCACAAAGTTTTCATTTTTTTCAATTTGACCAATATTATCCCAAAATTTTCATATTGCTCATAAATTTTTTTTTTATGAAAATAAATAAATAAATAAATTTGGAAGTGCAAAAATGGTCAAATGACCAATGGGTGGCTACGGCCACCCCGAATATTTTTTTAAATTTTTTTTATAAAAAGTAAAAAGAATAAAAATTATGAGCAATATGAGAAATTTTAAATACAATTAGTCAAATTATAAAAATTTAAAACTTTGAGAGAATAAATTGTAAAAATTAAAACTTTATTATTAAAATTAATAAACGCTGTAAATTTGGAGGGTAAACAATAGTTTTTCCTAAAGAAAAAACTTTTTATCTCTCCGCCACCAAGTGTAAGCGCGGAAACTAAAAATAAAGGGAAACAAAAAATCAGAGAGAGAGGGGGTTGCCGCCGAAGAGAGAAGAAAAAAAAAACCAAGGTAATCTTCTCCTCCTCTCGTCTCTCTCTTCCTCTCTTAAAACTTATTTTCTTCTTTCCTCTTATTTTGCTTGAAGAACCGATATATAGTGTTGTGGTAGCTTAAATTTTGAAATTTCGGTATTAACGATGAATTGGTAGCTTCCTTTGAATGCCCATTCGAAGCTTGAGTCAAAGTTTTCGGTGAATTGTAGAAATTACGATAGAACCCGTAAACTTTTCTTTTTCATGTCACATAATGGTTCAATATTCGTATTGGATTGTGGGTTTTAGTTGAGCTCAATTATTTTTGGCGAAAACTGAAGATGGGTATTTGTACTTGATGATTATTTGATGGGTTAGCACTTGGCAAATTGTTTAGGGGGTTTGGGAAATTGGAGAGGAATCTGTGTACCCACACATTACATGTTACGAATTTTATTTCAAATTTTAGTCTCCATTTGTGTATGGAATTTTGAGGTTGATTTTGGGCTCAATCCGTGAGGGTGTATTGGTTGGTTTGGGGAAACAGAAGGTTCAAAGAGGGGAGTCACGGTTAACTCTTGGGAGTTGTTTTAGACTACACGGCTCGCCTGAATGGTCACATTTGAGTTTCTGGTATGGGCTCTTCTACATGATATTGATTGAATAAAAGGATGATTTGTGGGTGTGTTTTCTTGAAAGTTTTTAGTTCTTTGAGCTGCTCAACCTTTTATGTGTGTTCCTGTGAATGAGTTGCTAAACTTTTCTATATCACATTGGATGGGTTAATTATTTAAAAAATTTGGAGACAGCCAGTAATTAAGTTTTTTTTTTTTTTTTTTTCATGTTTCTCTAGTTAGTTTTCATGACTGTTTGTGGTTTTTTTCTGAGCAATTTTTTAAGATATAAAATAGGCTTGTATTAAGTCTGGAATGTGTTTCTTTTGTGTTATTATTATTATTATTATTATTTTTTAACTAGAATAATGGAGGATGTTGATTGGGAAATTTCTTCGGGAGAAGTGAGTGATACAGAGGCCTCTTTGCAAGATATAATTTATGATGATGATGATGAGGAACATCACTCCAAATCTTGGTTCTCATCGAAGTTGCAATTTAGGTATGTAATTTTTGAGGAGAACTGACTCTTTGGGATATTATTAAAGAAGTTTGAGTTTGTTTTGCTTCTTTTGTAACTTTACGTTATGGCTACTATTTTCAGGAAAGATAAATCCAAGGCCCATTGGATTGACAAAATCAAAATGGCTGAGGTTGTAGAAAACAAGGGTAAAATGTGGAGGACAATGGGGATAGTTCGTACCGGCAAGATTTATTACTCAATTGAGGAAACTTTGTAGGTGAAACGACAATTTTTTTCAATGATTTTTCAATCTCATATTATCTATTGGGTTTTCGTGCCAACTAATTGAGGAATCAGTTAATTGTTCACTTGAGTGATAACTTCAAACCCATTACTTGAGTCTAGAGCTTAATAGATCTTGTTGTGCTTTATTCCATAGTTTCTTGTATTGCCTCTTATTTATCTTGGTATCATTCTTTGAGGGGCACTTAGGTTTTTGGACACTTCTTTCCTATTTGAACATTCTGCAGTGTAAAGCTGAGCTAGCCTTATGGTTGTCTCACAAAATATATGCACTTTGAAAATTTTATGAAAAAAATAGTTTGAAATTTCATGTTGTGGCTTGGCGAGAGACTAAGTGATTGCCTGGCATAAGAGGAAAAAGACATCAAACAATATTTTTTGGATATATTCACTAAAACTTCAATCCTTTTCCAGGGACCGACTTATAGTTTAAGCACCACTTGCAAATTTATAAGTAAATGTATTCAAGGTAGTATGAGTTTAAGTGTCATTCATTCTATGTATTATGTCCTTTTTTTTCATTCTATGTTAAGATGGAACCATTTTTGAAGTGTAACTTCTTGTTTTAATAGGTTTTTGATGGAAATAGGGGCATTGCTTCTCTTGGATGACAATGATACAAGTCTTTCATTAAAAGATATATACGCCAAAGTTTCTGGAGGCTCTTGGGAGCTATTTGAGGTTTATAGGCACCTGAAATCCCTTGGTTACATTGTCGGGCAGCACGGTATCTCTTGGTCCATGAAGGGTGCTAAGAGTAATTCTCAATCTGTTTCTTTTCAAGGCTCTTCCCAAAGCAGTGAAGTAGTTGATGCGGAATCAAAAGACGATATGTCCATCATTGGACCATTTAATGATATGCATATTAGAGAAGCGAGGCCAGTTTTTGATGTCTTTCTCCCAAACAGCAAGTTTAGAAAGTCTTCTCCTGGCAAGCCAAGCTTTGTTCTTTGCTTAACTAGGTAATCATATTTGGTAAATCCTAAGAATTTGAGAAACCTTCTCTTTTTGGCAGTTGATTGCAAATTGTTATTTATGAGATTTCCTAAGATATGTGCTTTAGTTAAACCTTTTGATGCGATAAAGCACTTTCTTTTTCAAATTATTTTTGGTAGAAAGCATACATGCAGCAAGCGGATGTGGTAGCTTCTAGGTTTTCAACTAGGGGAATTTACTGGGAAAGAAACTCATGCTTTTCACCATATGCGTCTAGATTTTTATTTTATGCTTTTCTTAGAGTATACACACATTTCTTTCTAGGTGGTAGATGGTGGCTTTGGAGTAGATATAATTTTGTATTGGTGGTGGCTTTAGAAACATGTTAGCTTGCTTTTTGACAAAGCATAAAACAATAGCCTGCTCTATTAGTTTCTATGGAAGTAAATATTGATAAACTCTTGGATGCAGTATAACAAGCCTAAAGTTAGCAAGCCGTTCTTACTGTGTTTTTCACTGTCTTTTGGGCATTCTTCTTGATCATGTGGGGAGAAGGCATTTTCTGTATTTTATAAAGTGAAATGTGCACATCATACCTGTTTCTGTCCAGAATACCAATTCCTCAAGAGCAGAAATTGCAGGTGCATGACAATCCTGCAACTTTCACCCAGTAAGCAAGAAAGAAGATTTATTGCATTACTCCCTCATTAGATTCTGACTGGACAATTTTATTGGTATAAAGCCCCATTTTGTAGATGTGAGCATTTACGGAAAATCTCTGACCCAGTTGGTTCTCTGCCTTGGTTTTGTTTGTATCCTAGGGTTCTGCATAGGGGTCTTTTACTTGGAACAATTTCTGGATTGCATTCAATTCTATTACAGCAATTGAATGTGAAGCACTACCAAGGAATGGCATAGGCAGCTACTGCCTTAACTGTCTTTTCCTCTTCCATCAAAAACCCTCTTGACTTGAGTCTTAGAAATCATTTGAGTACTTGTGCTCTTGCAAAACAATCTATTTAGAGAAACACATTTGTTTAGATTTACTGGATGCAGTTTTTGGATTATAACATAAGCCTAAGGTTTTTCCATATTGTCTGTCTTCTGGAAATTGGCATCCCGAGAGGGAAGCGTATCCTTATCATCTTAAAAAACTGTAGCATCTTAATCCTCAAAATAGTAGAAATATTTCCTTGAAGAAGATCAGTAAATCTGTTATCATCTTTCATTAATCCATAAGAACTTTTTCTTCAGAAAAGATTTATGATTTATTAGTTCATCTGCATAATGACTTGCCTTCTCTTGCAGGGGTGATGTGCCATCCCTAGCAGATGTTGAAGTTCTTGAGAGGCAATGTGGAGGCATTCCTTTGCTGTTTTGTCATGTAGAGTATGGCCAGGTCAGTTTCTTTTCCTTCGATGAGGTGGAGCTCCCTATCCTACCTTGACTCTCCGGATTGGACGCATGCAATTCTATATTTTCAGGATTAAATGCTACATCAGAAATATATCGGAAAAGGATCCTCCCAACTTATCCGTTTTATAGTTATAATTTATAGTTGGCACAACTAACAATGTACATGATTTTAATTTTGTAAGAGACGTGCCAATATTGACTTCCTAGGGTAATGCCAAGTACCATTATTTTTTCTTCTTTATCCTCCCAAAACATACTCTCAATATAATTGAGAAAAAGGTTTGTGGCAAAGGATTTATGAAAAAGTATAAATATTACAAACTATATTTTTAAAAGTAATTTTCAAATATCAGTTTTATGAATCAAGAAAAAAGGTATACAGTTATAGTGCGAAAGTTTATCCAAGGCAAGCTGGTTTCGAACGGGGATTATTGATGAGTGCCGAATATTACATATTCAAGCCCTTTAATTTGCATTTGTTAACCTCTTTTATGTTTATAATATTTTTCATGCTCCTAAGAAAATATGCAGATAAAATGGGCGTGTTGTACCATTTTGGTCATAATTTTTAGCTCAATTCTTGGATTAAAACAATGTCAGATGCGTTGGAAAGATAACTCAAGATATGAATAATTTGTTATTTCACGTGGAACACCAATTCTGACGTATTGTTGGAAATATTACTTAGAGAGGAATAATTTGTTATTTTGTTCCACCAAATTCTGACTTAATGAAGGAGGGCCAAAACGGAGGATAAAGTATAACTAAAAGAATAATTTGGAATTGAGCTCAAGACTTAGAAATGGACTTGACTGTAGCATATTTGATTATTGTTAAAAAATAAAAATAAAAATAAAAATAAAAAGTAGTAAGAATGTCTTAAAAAAATGACAGAAATTTCTTCAAATCAGTCTGAAAGAAATATCTTCCAACCCATTTAAAATAGTGTTAAGTGTTTATAAACATTTAAAATGTTAGTCTAAATTAGTAAATTGTTATTAATGACCTTAAGAATTTAATGTGTCTTTTAAATGTTTATAGATATTTGGAGAAAATTCATAATATAATGTAATTACAATTAGATATTTCATACAATTAAAATACGTAACAAAAAAATATATATTTAGAAACAATTAATTTAATTGAACATCTAAATATAAAAGCTTAAACAATATTAAAGTATGATTACATGCATGAAATTTTTTAAAAAAGGGAAATTTTCAAAAAGCAATTGATCTAAATTGTTGAAGGCTTTAATTGAGACATAATACTTTTTTCTTTTTTCTTTTTTTATATTCATTTGGGCTTTTGTTTTTAATGTTGTTGTGTTGTGCTCTTAGAAGAGTTTAGTGGTTCGGCTTTTTAGAAAGACTATGGATTTTGGTGTGTCAACGAAATCCACTGGCCCACTTATAGGTTTTGATTTTTCTTTTTTCTTTTTTATTTCTAAGCCCATTTACGTGTTAAAAAGAAACTAAACAGTCCAACAACAAACAGAGGTCTACAAACAGTAAAAGATAAGAAAAGTTATTTAAACGGTGTGTTTTAATAAAGGGAGTCATCGTCTTCTTCATCTAACCTAAACCTAAACAATCCAGAAACGGCAGAAAATTTTCCACTTCCCAGCTTTGCTTGAATCGTTTGCCCCTGATCTGTACCTGAGGGTGGGCAACCAGGAAATCAGGGAATTTTCTACAACGGTAAGAAATTTTTTTTGTGTTGGTTTTATTTTGTGCAGTATTTTTGTAAGCTTCTCAATACACAAGATTTTGGGGCCGTTGTCGGGGATTGCTAAGCGGTTGAGTTTGTAAGGTTGAAACTCATTTGATTCTGTATATGTTTTGTTTACGTGTGTTTCTTGTTTCTGTTTTATTTTTCTAAGTTTTCTGTTCCTGTTCTGTTTCAGCACTGCAAAAAACGAAATCTGCTAACCTGCGCTCGAGCGTAGAAGGAGTGCGCACAAGGGCACCTTATCGAAAGGAACTCCGATTTGTTAAAGAGTGCGTAACACTGAGACAATGGCCAGAGAACGACCCCTGAGAGATCACTTTTTCCCAACTTACACTTTCTCCTCATGTATTCAGCTACCAGAGGTCACGGTAGATCATTATGAAATTGAGCCTAGCACTATTCAAAGCCTGCCATCTTTTCTTGGACTTGATGATGAGAATCCTTACGAGCTCTTGGATGAGTTCCTGAAAATATGTTCTACCGTTGAAATACAAGGATTCACTGAGGATGATTTAAGATTGCGTCTCTTCCCCTTTACCCTCAAAGACAAAGCCAAACGTTGGTTTTATTGCTTGAGTCCCAACACCATCACTTCTTGGGATCAGATGCAGCAAACATTCCTAAAGAGGTACTTTCCCAAAAGCAAAACGATCCAAATTAGGCGAGCGATCATGGGTTTCTCCCAATATGAGGGAGAGCAATTTTATGAAACTTGGAAGAGACTAAAGGACCTTCTTAAGATATGTCCACACCACGATATTCCGAAATGCCAGCTGGTGCAATACTTTTATGATGGCTTAACCGAACCTCATCAACAAATGGTTGACGCCTCATGTGGAGGAACAATCATGATGAAGACTGAGAATGAAGCATGGACCCTTTTTGAAACCTTGAGTGAAAATTATGTACAACACGCTTCCATAAGTAAAATGAAGCAAATTCTGCAAGCGATCATGGGTTTCTCCCAATATGAGGGAGAGCAATTTTATGAGGCTTGGGAGAGACTAATGGACCTTCTTAGGATGTGCCCGGACCACGCTATTCCGAAATGGCGGCTGGTTCTATGCTTCTATGGTGGCTTAACCGAGCCTCATAGACAAATGGTTGACACTTCATGTGGAGGAACAATCATGATGAAGAATGAGGAAGAAGCATGGACCCTTATTGAAAAATTGAGTGAAAATTCTGAACAACATGCTAGTTTTAGGACACCTGTCTCTAGAGCTCCTAAATCCGAAGGACTTTGTCAACTAGGTAATATGTCAGATGTGATCGCCAAGCTAGACGCATTATCTCAGAAGTTAGATCAAATCATGGCAGTTGGTTCGACTCCTTCCCATCATCCTTCCACACCGCATGAAGCATGTTCATTAGTACAATTTTCTGAGCTTTCACATGAGCAAGTGAACTCAACTTTTTCCAGATCGAATAATGATCCATACTCCAATTCATATAACTCGGAATGGAGAAACCACCCCAATTTGTCAGATGTGACCGCCAAGGTAGACGCATTATCTCAGAAGTTAGATCAAGTCATTGCAGTTGGTTCGACTCCTTCCAATCATCCTTCCACACCGCATGAAGCATGTTCATTCTGCTTTAGCCACTTGCACCATGAAAATGATTGTCCCACATTAGGACAATTTTCTAAGCTTTCACATGAGCAAGTGAACTCAACTTTTTCCAGATCGGGTAATGATCCATACTCCAATTCATATAACTCGGAATGGAGAAACCACCCCAATTTCTCGTGGCGAGGTGAAGCCTCAGGAAATTTAGCTCGACCTCATGGACTGCATAATCAAGCACATTCGCAGACCTTCAACCCATCTCCCAATTATCGTCCTCCTCAACAACAATACCAACTTGAACCACCCATCTCCCAATTATCGTCCTCCTCAACAACAATACCAACTTGAACCACCCCCTCCTCACATTCTAAGTGTTTTTTCTTTTCTTTTTCTGTTGTTTTCATTTTCTTATTTTTCTTTTTCTCTCTTTTTATCCTTGGGGCACGCTACACCTATTCATGACGATGTGTTCTCACGTGCCTTCTCTGATCTGATCCAAAATAAGCGTTGGAGAACAAATTTGCTAAAGAAAATGGACTCTTATGACACCGCATGGAGAACATTTATCTACTAGTGCACAATGCGCGCCTCACAGCTGATGTCGAGAGACTTCAATTCAGGCACCATTCCTCCACCAGCTTGATCTCCAAGCAGATTTTCGTTTTTGATGTCTACTTTATTTTTGTATATATATGACAGTGTTTGTTTTATTTTGGGGAGTGCAGTTTTTATTGTTTTAACAACAATTACTCTTATCATCGTTATTTTCGCTAGATGGATAGACTCTTGTTGTGATTGGAGGGCTCGATGGATAGACTCTTGTTGTGATTGACAGGATAGGTATTCTTGAGGTCAAGTTTGGGGAAGCCTTGCCTTTTTCACTCTGATTTTCCTTCCCTTTAATATTGTATTTATGTACTACACATTGAGGACAATGCGTCCGTGATTCAAGTTTGGGGGTATGGTAAGACATGAATGCTGTCCATTTCTTTTAGTTCTATTTTTGCAGTTTGTTTTAAAAAATTTGCAGTTTGTAAAAACAAAAGAAAATGTTTTTATGTTATTTCTAAGAATGGGTTGAACTTTAATGTTGATTTGCATTTCATTGGTGAGCTTAAATTTATGAACACATTATCATTTCATTAGGAATCTAAGTCTTGTTACTTATTTTTGGCAAAGGAGACTTCACTTGTTTTGATTTGAGGTATGAAATTTGAAATCAATTATGTTTATTTTGAGATTTGTTGGTTGACTTATTGAATAGATAATCTTGGCAAAAAAAAAAAAAAAAGCCAACCATTTTAAGTTTTTCATTAAGTAACCAGCCCTCTTATCTCATTAAGCATCAAGTGTTTGTGTAAAAAGGTGAGAAATTTGAATTGGTTGATCATATGAAGCCAACCATTTTGAGTTTTTCTACTAAGTAACTGGACTTCTTGCCTCATTAAATATTGAGTGTACACGTAAAAATGTGAGAAGTTTGAATTGGTTAATCATATGAAGCTAACCATTTTTAGTTTTTCACTAAGTAACTGGACTTCTTGTCTCATTAAGTATTGAATGTTTGCGTAAAAATGTGAGAAATTTGAATTGGTTAATCATATGGCTAGTTTGGCTTTGTAACCTTTTTGACTCGAGTTAATAAGCCTGTAGGAATTTTTTACATCTAATGCCCTAAAGCTACTCGGTTTATTGACATAACACTCGTTACATAAGCCAATTAGAAAGCTTAAGGGAGCTAAACATTGTGCAACCTATTAAAAAAAATTTGCATATTTTTATAATAATGCCACGATTGTGTCATTTGATGGGAATTCTAATGGATTGAGAAATGGTAAACCAAATCTCATGATTGTGTGTTAGTTTCACTTTGCACCAATTGGAACATGTGATGTCTCAACCGTCCATTTATGAAAGATTTGATTTTGGATTTCTTAAAGATTTTGAAGATGAAGTTTATTATTTTAAACTTGCTAATGAATAAAAATCAATATTTTTGTGATGCTTTACTCCTTTTAATAACATAGTGGGTCTTTCGGTGGATGGTCTTATATAAGGAGCCAGAGGCTTGCATAGGGGGCTGTTCTACACTCAAAATTCGTCCCGGACAGTGAGGGAGGATGAGTGTTTTGTCTGGGTTTTATTTTGTGCATTATTTTTGTAAGCTTCTCAATACTCAATGGCTAAATCCTCTACTAAGGTTGAGGATGAATGAGTAGCAATTATATGTTCATGTGATTTGATATTTTCTGAATGTATAAGCTTTGATGTTTAACTGTTCTTACTTCAATTTAATTAATGTGATGAGTCTTGCATATGAGTTCAATAATGTTTTTCTCATGGTTTGGAATAATTTCTATTAATTAAATTGCTTGGATCTTCATTTCAAAAAAATATTAAAGTTGGGCATCCATTGTTTACCTTATTTAGGAACCAACTTTTAAGAAGAAAATAAATTTGAATAATATAGTGTTTCTCTAAAAATAATTGCATATAAAATCAAACAACAACTGAGAAGCTTATAAATAGCTTGCTCATAAATAATTGAATTGAGATCCACATTAGATTGTTAACAATTTGAATAATTAATGTGAGACAGCATATGTGTAGATCTCAATCCTAAATAATTGTCTTGTTACTGAGCAACTCTATGATTAACCAAAAAATAAAAATGGGTCTATGAATCGAGTTGAAGCTCAATGAGTTCGTGGTGCGCATGCTTGTCTGCTGCTTTCGTAATAAATTAATAAAATGAAGGAAAAATTACACTTTACCCTCCCCCCAAAATTACACTTTACCCCTCACCCCGATTTTTTTTTTTTTTAATTTTTTATAAAAATTTAAAAAAAAAAAAAAAAAATTAGGGGCAATATGTGAAGTTTGGGATACACTTTATCAAATTGCAAAAATTTGGAAGTTTGTGGGGTGCATTGCCAAAATTGAAACATTGGAGGTCAAATTGAAAATTGTCCCAAACTTTGGAAGGGTAAAGTGTACTTTTCCCTAAATAAATAAATATAGATGCCTCAGCTTACAGTCTAGTGGATTTTTTTTATTTTTTATTTTATTTTTTAGAGCTATAGATACAATCTAGTGGATCTTGATCTCTAGCTTTTTTTGTTGTCTATTAATATGAGAGAAATTTATGAGGCCTACTTATTTGAGTAGGTGAGCGAACAATTCAAAACTTAATCGGACAAATAAACCCTATAAAAGTTCTTTAAGCTACTTGAATTTCTAGCAAATCTTTTTCTAATTAATTCCCCTAATTCAAATTTTTAAAAACGTGTGTAGGCTATTTTGTGTCCAACTCCACTTCTAGTTTATTTGTTGGGGAAAGGACACAATCCTCCTTCAAATTATCAGACAATTTACAATATTCTTCTTAAACTATCTGAAAATTGCAATGTACTTTTTTTGTCGTAAAAGACAAAAATATCCTTCAAAATTTATCACTATAAATTTTTTTAAAAACAAAAAATGAAGAAAAACAAATCAACGGTGGCCGGTGGGTCTGGTGACTCGTGATCGCTGTCGTGGGGCACAAGAGTATGAAGGGTATTTGTGTATTTTTGGTACAAAGGAGATAGATTGCAAATTTTTGATAGTTTAAAATGAATATTTCTTCAATTGATAGTTTAGGAGGGATTGTAAATTTTCTTGCAGTTTGAAGAGGGTACTTGTACTTTTTCATTATTTGTTTATCATATTTTTCTGTTTCTTCTTCTACCTCCACATTATCTTTAAAAAAAAAAATTTAATTTAAATTTTTTTTAAAAAAAAATTAAAAATAAAAAAGGAGGAGAAAAAGTCGTGCCGTCCTCCTTTACCATTCTTTGTCTTTACTACGTTTTAAAAACAAGAAAAAATTTGTCTTATATATGATAATTCAATTTTTGGTCATGAGTAGATTGCATGGTAGGTGAAATCAATTGCACTTTTAATTGGTTAGTTAGACACGTACTCTTTTATATATATATATATATATATATATATATATATAATCAAATTAATAAAGAGTTACATGGAACAAAGAATTAAGAGGGTATGCTCCCTAACAACAAACTCAAAAAAAAAAAAAAAAAATACAATTTAAAAAATAAGAACAATAAATAAGAAATAGGCCTCACATAGCATTTTTTGAAGCAGAGGCAACAACCACCATAAGGAAATTATTGAAGGAGAGGCGCAGTTTTCCTCTCATGAGCTGTCAAAGAAGGGGAACAAACTTCCATTACAAAAGTCTCCACCACACGATAAAACAACAGCAAGAGAGGGAGACTAAAACCTACAAACTACAACAACAACAATAAAAAATAAAAGCAAATAAAAGAACATAAACAAAAATCGAAAAAACAGTAGCATCGGCAGCGGGGTGGCGCGTAAGGCGATGAGGAGGCACGTGGGCCACATTTGGGCATATCAGGACATATCCAAGCCAAAAAAGAGAGGTCGGAACTGCAGAGCGGCACGACGAGTAGCACAACGGAGACAATGGTGGTGAGGGCAACACTGCTTGTTTGGAAAAAAAAAACCAAAAAACCAAAAAATTAGGAGATGGGGAGAAAAATGCAGTGGTTGAAAAACGGGAAAGAGCGGAAGGGAGGAGGGAGGGAAAAGGATCCATCCCTCCTGTCCAGAGCACCTGAAGTAGGCGATGAAGAGCCTTACAAGAAGGAAGAAAGTTTAGAGAGCGGAGATAGCTTCTCTCTCTAAAACAAAGATGCAAAAGAATTAGTTAAACACATAGTTAATATGTCAAATAATTAGTTTTAATTTTGTCACACGTAAACAAAATATGTAAATAACAGCTGATTCATAACAAATTAATGGATCAACTAGCAATATCTTCCACAAGTGCAAGAGGTTCTGATAGAAATTATTATGGCCCAATTATACGAGTAGGTGTTGCGGCAATCTAAACACCTATTTGAATGTAAACCTCATTAAAAATCTCTCACGTAAATCTAACCCTCATTGTACAAGCAAATATTAAAGTAAGAGTTGATAGGAGATCGTTTGGTAAAAAACTTAAAAAAAAAAAAAAAATTGTTTTTATTTTTTACTTTTATGTTCTAAAAAAAAGCTCAAAATTGTGTTTTAAAAAAGAAAAAAATATATAATTTTTTTTAATCTAAAAAAAGATTCTAAATTCATCACATCCAATTTAGAACAAATAGTGATTCAGCACTTGTGTGGTCGTCCATTTGAACACTTGTTTACGGGTATCATCACAGGAAAGAATGGCCCAAAAGCCCAATGCTTTCTTTGTACCTTCGATGATCCTGCACGTGTTGTAGAGGCTCCCAGAGCTGCAAAATCTTAAAAAATCTTACGATCTTAAAAAATTAAAAAATTCCAAAGTAAAGCACAACTTACTTTCTTGTTTTTTCTCTTATTTTCTTCCATCAGCTCTAATCTTTTGCTTCTTGGTTCTATTATTCTTTATTTCTTTGATATTTTATATGTTATACTAATTACTATCAAATACCGTTCATTTTTTGGTAAATACCGTTAATTTTAGTTGGTCATTGTTACGAGTTCCGATTGTGTGTCGCTGATTTTAGTACACAGTTAATTAAATCCTACTTACAATCGTTTATCTTACAAGAAAAAGAAAACATATTAATCGTATTATTTATTGAGAATAATATATTAACAAAAATTGAAATGAAATTTTGAATAGTAATTTTTCATCTCAAAAAGCTAGAAGAGTTTTTTTTTTTTTTTAATATTTTTAACATTTAATATAAAAATTTATTATATTATGTTTTAGTTTGATATCAAGACTTGTACTAGTATATATAGTAGCATTTTGTTTCACTTTTGCTGATGATGTTTTGAATCCTGTTTAATTATTTGTTTTGGGATATGGGTAGTTGAGGGTTTCTTTAATTGTTTGGTACTGTAGTGGTTGGAATTTGCCTTTTTCACTTTGTGGCTGGGTTAGTGGATTGCCTGTCGTTTGTATTGTTGTTGTTTTTTTTTTTTTTTAACACACAACAAATAATAAAGGCCAGAGTATGTTTAAGAGATGATTATTGCCATAATTATGCAGATCATTAAAAATATATAGTTGCATATGGAATCAGACAACAGCTGAGAAGCTTAGCTTACTCATAAATAATTGGATTGAGATCCACGATGATGATTATCTGTTTAAATTGTTAACAATTTGAATAGTTAATGAGAGACAACATATATGTAGATCTCAATCTTCAATGCGCACATGGTGCGTATGCTTGTCTGCTGCATTTGTAATAAATTAATTAAATAAATATAGATGTGGCGGCTACATATCTCTTAGCCTACAGTCTAGTGGATCCTGATCTTTATCTATTTGCTGTCTATTAATGTGATAGAAGTTTTATAGGGCCTACCTATTTAAATAGGTGAGTCAACAATTCAAAACTTACTCGGACAAGCAAACCTTATAGGAGTTCTTTCAAGCTACTTGAATTGCTAGCAAATCTCACTCTAATTAATTCCCCTAATTCCAATTTGTACCCAAAAAAAAAAAACTATTTGGCTACTTTTGTGTTCTACTCCACTTCTAGTTTATTTGTTGGGACAGGACACAATCCTCCTTCAAACTATCAGGCAATTTACTGTATTCTCCCTAAATTATAAGAAAATTGCAATGTACTTGTTTTGTCATAACAAGATAAAAATATTCCGACAACATATATGTAGATCTCAATCTTCAATGCGCACATGGTGCGTATGCTTGTTTGCTGCATTTGTAATAAATTAATTAAATAAATATAGATGTGGCGGCTACATATCTCTTAGCCTACAGTCTAGTGGATCCTGATCTTTATCTATTTGCTGTCTATTAATGTGAGAGAAGTTTTATAAGGCCTACCTATTTAAATAGGTGAGTCAACAATTCAAAACTTACTCGGATAAGCAAACCTTATAGGAGTTCTTTCAAGCTACTTGAATTGCTAGCAAATCTCACTCTAATTAATTCCCCTAATTCCAATTTGTACCCAAAAAAAAAAAAAAAAAAAACTATTTGGCTACTTTTGTGTTCTACTCCACTTCTAGTTTATTTGTTGGGACAGGACACAATCCTCCTTCAAACTATCAGGCAATTTACTGTATTCTCCCTAAATTATAAGAAAATTGCAATGTACTTGTTTTGTCATAACAAGATAAAAATATTCCTAAAAATTTTCAGAAAGATACATTTATCTCTATAATTAATTAAAAAAAAAAAAAAATCAACCGTGGCCGATGGGTCTAGTGACTCATGACTGCTGCAGTGGGGCACCGTTTTTTTTAAAAAAAAAAATAATTAAAAAAAAATTATGAATGGTATTTATGTATTTTTAATACAAACGAGGTACAATACAATTTTTTGGTAATTTAAGAAAAATGTTACTTCGAGGAACATAGTAAATTTTCTTGCAGTTTTCTGTTTCTTCTTCAACCTCCATGATTTTTTTTTTATTAAAAAAAATAATAATAAAAAAAGGAAAAAGAAGAGTCGTGCAGTCCTTTACCATTCTTTGTCTTTATTACGTTTTAAAAACAAGAAAAACTTTGTGTTATATATGAGAATTCAATTTTTGGCCATAAGTAGATTGCAAGGTAGGTGAAATCAATTGTATTTTTAATTGGTTAGGTAGACACGTATTTTTTATTTTTTATTTTTAAATCAAATTATGAAAGAGTTACATGAGAACAAAGAATTAAGAGGGTGGGGGTCTCCAACAATAAAATGGATAGTTTGGGTTTATCGTGGTTTTGTAGTTTTCGGTATGTTAATAATGTGCTTTTTAGTTCGCAAGGAGTAGCTCAATCGGCTAAAAATCACGTCTTATGAAGCGAAAGTCACTAGTTCGAATTTTTTCTCTTTCTCTTGTGTGGTTTTGCAGACATATTAAAAATAAATAAATAAATAAATAATGTGCTTTCTAAATGTTGGATGAAATTGTGTCCAAATACATCAAGGCCTATGCATCTCCATGAAATTGTGTCCAAATACATTAAGGCCGAGTAGTGATTTAGTGAACACTGACATGCATAAATAGTGTGCTTTTTTTTTTATTGACGTGCACACTGTTCATGCACGCCAGTGTTCACTATCAAGGCCTATGCATCTCCCTTATGAATTAGAGTGAAAGAGCTAATTATCCTTCCATTATTAGTGAAAGAGCTAAATAAACAAACTGAAATTGCAATTTCCTTTTTTTTTTTCTTTTTTTTTTTCCAAGAGACATTGCATGTTTTCTTGACAAATTGCAATATTAAATCATTAATTGCATGTTTTCGAATATTAATTAAATCATTAATTTCCTATAATAAGTAGTAATTTATAATATTAAAATATGCTACCCTTAATCATACATCAGATATACATTAATTATTAATTTCTTAGGATCCCCCTCTACCTAGTGATGTGAGCAATGAAAGAATCCAACTCCACGCATGAAACTCCACCCCTGTCCAATGAGCGCCTGACAGCACCGCCCAACTCCGCCGCCCTCTTCCTAATCACATCCCCTTCTTTCGATGCCATCAACATTTTCAAAGCGTTATCTACAGAGCTTGACGTCACTATCTGGTCCATGTGGGACCACTTCTTCACGACAATACCAACTTTAAGCAGCTGTGCTATCAGCACCGTGTTCCTCGGCTGGTCGGACGCCATCGGCCACGCGGCAATCGGAACTCCCATGGTGATGCTCTCCATGCAGGAATTCCATCCGCAATGACTCATAAAAGCTCCGGTTGATGGGTGGCTTAGAATTTCCAGCTGAGGAGCCCAGTCTCTCACCACCATTCCCCTGCTTTTAACTCTCTCTTCAAACCCTTTGGGAAGCTCTGCTTTTCTCACTTCTCCATTGAATACATCTCCTTTGTCAGCATCCCTCAACACCCAGATGAATTTTTGCTCGCTTTTTTCCAACCCAATTGCTAGCTCCTTTATTTGCTCTTCTTCCATGGTGGTTGTCGTCCCAAAAGACACATATATTACCTGCCACAATAAATTCATTTATTTTTCTATCAGCTTCGGAGACAAGTGATCTTGAAACTTTGTTTTGGTCATTTATCTCTTATTTTAATTAAATATTTTAGTCTGATTTATCATGCATTTTGAGAATATCTTCAAAATTTAAAAACTCTCATTTTACACTTCCGAACTTTTAATTTCAATCAATTTACTCATCCATTAGATTTTAAACGTTAAAAATAATAAAATTATGTTTATATCTCTAATTTTTTTTTAAATTTTCAAATTTACCCTTTTTTTTTTTTTTTAAATCATAAGTAATTTGGTCTTTTTAAGCATTTTCATTAGAAGTTAACGACGGAGAGGTGAATTAATTGAAATTAAAAGTTTAAGAGTGTAAATTAAGAGTTTTTAAATTTTTAAGGTCTTCTCAAAATACGCGATTGTTCGTAGCTTTAATGTGAAGTTTTATTTTAAAATTATTTTTTGACTTTTATGTTGTAAAAAAAATAAAGGCTCAAAATTGTGTTTTAAGAAAGAAAAATAGACTTTTTATTATCATTTACTTTTAATCTCAAAAAGATTCGAAATTCATAAAATCCAATTTAGAACAGACAGTGTGATTCAACATTACCGAATTTGGGGTCTGTTTATGCAACCACTCCAAGCACTTGTGTCGTCCATTTGAACATTTCTTTTCTGGTATTCTCACAGGATTGAATGGCCCAATAGCCCAATGCTTCTTGCCTCCTTCAATCTTTTCCATCAAATCCAGATAGGGACCTTCGATGATCCTGCACGTGTTGTAGAGGCTCCCAGAGCTCAACTTCTGGAAGCCACAGTTCAAAGCAATGAAGTCCAAGAACTCGTTGGAGAAGCAACTTTCAAAAGATGGAAGATCTTTCGGGATGCTGTTATTCAAAGGCGATTTCCCCATTGCTTCCCACAAATACAAGAAAAGAGCGAAAGCCGACACGCTGTGGAAAGTGTACGACTCGGCGTTTGGGATGGACCCCACGTCCTGCACCACATACGCCATCATGGAGTCGTTGATGACGATGACTCTCCGCGATTTGGACGAAAGCTCACGTAGAAGCGCGCACATGGGGTGGCGGAGATGCAGGGAAGCGTCGAACAATGGCTGCAGATGTGAGGGGAATTTGTTTGGGGCGTTGGGGTTGGGAGGAGGGGAGAGGAAAGGTGGGATGAGGAAGTCGTGGAAATGGATGTTGGAAACTGAATTTGGGTCCCAGCCGTGGAGGCGGAGCATGGCTTGGCGGTTGTGGATGGCGGAGCTGGCGAAGTGGACGGGGATATTGTAGGACAATATTAGACGGGAGAGGTGGAGGAGCTGGTTCAGATGCCCCTGCGCCGGAAAGGGCACCATCACCACCACCACCTCCTCCGCTTGCTTTTGCCCATTGCTCCGCTGGTTGTTTGCCATTGATGAAAGTTGGGTTTTTCTGCGGGGTTTGAGTTGTGTTGGGGGCTTTTATAAGCAAAATATTGGGGGAAGGAACAAGGTAGTGTAATGTTATCTAGTACATAAAATTGGGATAACGTGGAAGTAAATTGGTGTTTGATATATATATTTTTTTTAATAAAAGCTGATCCAATGACTTCCGTTGCTGTATTATAAGTTGTACAATGAAGTAAATGATTAAATTTAACATTTATTTATAAGTTTATTATAGTATCATAACAAAGAGTGTGTTTGGCAAACTTTTTTGCTTTTATTATTGTAGCTTACGTGGATATACATTTTGAATTTTTTAAGTTAATAACATCTTATCTGCTTTATAAAACGTGGTCCACGACCCCTTTGAGTTAAAAACTCTTGTCGGCATCGATTCACTTATTATTTCATTTCCCTGCAGCGATGTACTAAATAGTATTAACAAAAGATAATGCTGCTTTAAATTGCAATTTGTCGTTAAATTTAGCCTGAAAAGGTTACTCCATAATTACAGTGTCACATCATTGGTTGTAACTTGTCAGGAAGGCACAACACCGTGGTTCACAAGGTACATATTTACTTTACAAGGAAAGGCCCATGGATGTGTCCACTCTCAAGTGCCAATGCAAGTATATATAAACGAAATAATATTTAAAAAAACAAAAAAAAAGTAAATAATGCAATATATATCATTTAGAATAGTGACTTAAATAATGCAACTCACTAAACATGTTTTTTTTCAGTGTGATAGTGTTTTTTTAGCGATAAAGATGGTGGTAATAATGATAATATTTATTATTAATTTTAGAAATTTGATACAATTATCAATTTTTTTTTTGTTTTGGTTTTCCTTTTATTTGATACTTAGATTACTGTTATTATTTTCATTCTAATGTTTCTTTGTCATCACCGGTTGTTTTCCTTTTATTTATTTTTTATTTTTTTAAAGTACATTAAACAAGGACTACAATAAAAAAAAATAAAAAATAAAAAAGGTTTAGCAACTCGACAATAATCCTTAAAAAAAAAAAAAACAATAAATAAAGATGAAATGCATCAAATTAATAACGTGGCCCTATGCATTCTTAGGACGAATATTAAGAAATTTAACCGCAAATATTCAAACCTCATAGAAAGGGGCGTAAATAAGGAGATAACCTTCGAGATACCCTTCAACCCTATTGTGTAATAAGTACAACAAATACTTAAAAACATGAGAAAAGTTAGAGAATAACAAAGTCACACGAAAAATAAAAAACAAATAAACCCACAAAACAGCCACACCAATGGAGGAAGAGGCAAAGAAAGGCTAGCAAAAGTGGCTTACACTCATCGGCGCGTGAAGACCATGCGTCGACAGCAAGGACCGGGAGGGAGGGGACCACCGCAAGATACCAACAATAATGACCGTCGAAGAATAATCATTTCCACATCAAATGAAATGAAGAGAAGAGGAGCCGATCCTCCTTTTTACAGTAGTAGAATGGTCCAAAAATAAACAGTAAATTGACCATTCTAT
This sequence comes from Corylus avellana, assembly GCF_965113065.1. Classification (NCBI taxonomy): domain Eukaryota; kingdom Viridiplantae; phylum Streptophyta; class Magnoliopsida; order Fagales; family Betulaceae; genus Corylus; species Corylus avellana. Next base: position 3,620,719 of record NC_142499.1, on the reverse strand, counting down.
CCTTCTAAAATAAGAGACTCACTCCTCTCAATTTTCTTTCTTAAATAAGAGAGGATCACTGTCCACGCAACAGCCACACACCGGCACGTGGTTTCATTAAATATAACGAATTGAAATTTTTAAAGGTACAATGATGAATAGGAGTGTCTTTAATTGACAGAACATCCTTCACACAAATTCCATGTGAAGTTTGACTTGATTTTCTCAAGTCACGTGGCTACAGATTTTTTTTTTTTTTTTTTTTTAATCGACACCGACTTCTCTCTTCCGTCATTGTTCAACGTGGACTTGAAAATAATCTTTTTGCCGACTATATTAAATTTTATAAAAAGACTGCTTGCCAACGTGAAAAACACAGAAAAAATAAATTAAAAAAAAAAAAAAAGTTAAGGTTTACAAAAATTTTCTTCAACTAGTTTAGAGGAAGTATCATTAAATTCATTTAAAATAATGTCAAGTATATATAAACATTTAAAATACACATTAAATTATATTTTAATTTTTTTTTTTAATTTTTTCTCTTTTGAGTGCGATTGAAATCTGAGTATATTGAAACTTTGGATTTTGAGGAATTTTTTCTTAAGAATGAATATAAACTTATTAAGCCAAAATACCGTCAATTTCTTTAGCCTTGTTAAAGTATTAATTAATTAATGATTAAATTTATCTATTAAATTTAAGTGTTTGAGACAAATGATGAATTAACATATATCTGGTATCAAAATCATTGGTTATAAGTTCGAATCCTGACTTTAAAATTCACTCATATTCAATTAAATATTTCATGTGTTAGACTTCAACTATTAAAATAAAGTTATTAATTAATTAATGATTAAAGTTAATCATTTTTTTAGACGAATAAGAAACATTTAAACAAATCATACATTTATTTTTTTTTTTTCTAATCAAATGTGAGAAAAGGTTACAAGGGAAAATCATACATTTATTAGATGAATAAGAAAAATATTTGTGTTGAATTTGGATTGTAAATTGTACGTGCATATGTGGAAATCAACCATGCATATTCGTTGATCTTGAATATCTATGATAGCAACCATATGATAGTATCACAAAGATGATGAGTTAGCATTGAAAGAATTAATTCATTACGAATCTGCTAACTCTCTCTCCCTCTCTTACTCTCGTTTAATTTTTTTCCCCACAAGATCGATTTAAAACCTACTTTTTTGTTTTTTTTTTTTTTTGACATGTCTACACAAGAGGGAGGAGGGAGATTCGAACTAGTAGGGGTGAAAAGGCAGTTGCAGTTAGCGGTTAGTGGCTAAAACCGCTAAGCGCAACCGCCTAGGCGATTAGTAAATTTTATTAACTGCCTCCGCTAACTGCTAAGCGGTTAACCGTCCCGCATCCGAATAACTTTTTTTTTACTAACTGCTTTTTTTGAGCCTTTTTTTTGGGGGGGGAGGGGGGGGGGGGTTTGTTTTGTTTTGGACCGATTTTGGGCTCACTTTAAACCTTTTTTTGCTCACTTTAAACAATTTTTTTTTTCCTTTTCATGGCAATTTTAGCATTAAAAATTGCTACATACCAAAATCATTGTTGGTCACCTTCTACAAATCTACACAATATATACAAATAAAATTACAACAATTCTTGTAAATCATCACTTCACTTGTAGTCTTGTACACAACATACAAATAAATATATATAATAAAACTATATATATATAAAGCGGTTAGTGGTTTTCAAAAACTCAGTAACCGCTAACCGCTAAGTTTATAATAACTGCTTTCAAAAGCGGTTAGTGCAGTTAGCAAAGCGGTTAGTGATTATAGATTTTCACTCCTACGAACTAAAAACCTCCGCAGGCATAATCTCCAGCCAATTGAACTACTCCTTGAAGACGATTTAAAACCACTTGATGGTGTGGTTAAAGAAAACAAGCTTTCCACGTAAAAGCCACTAACCTTTTTTTGCTAAATAATTAAGGATTTCTTCTCTTTTTGTCGATCGGCTTGATCACAACTAGCTTGGTCTTGTCATCTTAAAAGTTACCAACTTTTTTTGCTAAATTAAACCAAAAAAAAAAAAAAGGGGGGGGGGGGAAATAAGTCGTGGCGCCACATGTGACATTTTTACCCAAAATCCCTCAAGGGGGAGGGAAAGTAAAGTGTATCTCCCCTGAACTTTGTGGAGGCGTTAATGCGAACTCCGTTTTACACCTAATAAACAAATAAAAATAATTATAAAAAAAAAATCTTAAGAAAATGAAGGTGAAAATGAAGGTTTTATGGAGTCTTTACTCTTTGTCACCTAGTGGTGGCTTGATCACACTCTCACTTGGGATGGGGCCAGCCACCCACAAAAATGTGTTTATGGGCGTAACTACTCCGCCCCCCCTCCCCCCCAAAATGAGGGTTTTAGAGTCTTTATTCTTTGTCACCTAGTGGTGGCTTAATCACCCTCTCACTTGGGGTGGGGGCCAGCCACCCATAAAAACGTGTTTATGGGCGTAACTGCGCCGTTTTAATGGGCATAACTGCGCCGCCCCACCACCCCCTCCACCCCGGCCAAAGAAAAAAAAAAAAAAAAAAAAAAAAAGCTAGGAGGTGACAAGACCACCTCTAAAAACGTTTTTAAGGATAGTCGAACCCGGCAGGCCCCCACCCCTAAGTTAGGGGGGGTGGTCCTGACACCCCTAGGTAGCACATAGAGAGAGGAGACTCTCCAATACCTTCATTCTTTTCAAAAGTTTTCTCATTTTCTAGTTTTTTTTTTTTTTTTTTTTTTTTTTTTTGTAAATTTGAGATGGCATTAGCACTCCATAAAATTTTTGGAAAAAATACATTTACCTCCCAAGGCATTACGTGCAAAGGAGGAAGCTCCAAAGCTTCAATTTATAGTAGTCTACGAAAAAGGATATGGAAGATTAAAGTAATATTAGGGATCATCTTTTTATCTTCTTAAATTTGATGTGGCTTTCAAAATCACCATTGAATTAAAATTTAAGTATGATTCATTTAAAATTTAATGGTAATTTTAAAAGTCACATCAACTTTAAGATGATAAAAAGATGATCTTTACTATTACTCGAAAGATTAATGTTTCAGGGTCGTCATGACAATGTTTTTGTGGAAGACATGCAATAATCTATTGTGGACAAAAGAAAATATTTTCAAGCCTTTACATTCTATATGTGGATTACATGTTGAGACCACTAGCCACATTTTGTAAAGGTCTTAGTCCTGAAGGAATGTTTGGGTTGGGTACAGTAGAAAGATACAAAAAAGTTCCTTTGAAGAAGATTTTTTCCTTCATATTAGTTGAAGATTTGAGTTGGTGGCTACAGTTGCAATGATAAATTGGTTCTGTATTTTTACAGTAGCTCAACTAGTAAGATGAGCAAAACAGTCGTTGAAAGAATATAATCGGAAAAGTTTATATATTTCGAAAATCTCGACAAGATTAGAATCCAATATGAAAATATAATTAAGATACAAAAATTAAAACCTTCTACACCTGTGGGGTTAGGGGACTGCCTTGTCAATATTGCAGAAGTGACACGTGTAGATGCAGGGAGCAGCCACGTGGAGAAAAATGAGATTATCATGGCAGCATGGAGAAGTATGGGCTATTGGCGGCAGCCTACGGAGAGTCATTTGGGATGTGTTGCGAGTGGCAAACAGTCTCTCTTATCCATTACCATTTGTCGGACATGACATGCATGCACCTTGACTTTTGACACTTGTTTTGTGTAGCTCTTTGAGAAGAAGATGCTGACGTGACATTTCACAACTCACACGTGTCCAACCGAGAATAACGTGGTTTAGAGAGCAGCAGATTGCACAACATTATGTCGTGTTGTGGATGTAATCATTATGCTCCAACTGACGTGAAAGAAAGAAAGAGGGTATATTAGTACTTGTATTAAAAACAAAACAAAACAATACAAAAGAGGGAATATTAGTTATGGGCTTTATATCAGGTTTTTTTTTTTTTTTTTTTTTTTTTTTTTTTTTTAATTTGTATTGAAAATCAGCAATACAAGACAAATTATCGCTGATTTGATGAATAAAATAATGGTGGTATTATATAGAGAAAGTTCATTAAAGGTGTAGGGTAATAGAAAAAGAAATCGAGAGTATTCCTCTATAGTCTAATCTTATTAATTTGAGATGGTCCATAGTCTCTAGTTGACAGTTTGAGTGGTGTGAGGGTGTGTGACGCAAATAAACATCTCTATCAATTTTGTTGTTAGAGATTATCTCTATTCGAAAAGGATTGCGGCTTCATCCATTAGAAGTACAAGAAAAATAAAAAAAGGAAGGACAATATAATTTATAGTTCTTACAGTCTCAAGTTTGACAGTTTGAGTGGCGTGGGGTGTTTGGTGCGAATATAGATCTCCAGCAATAATGTTGACATGGATTAGCTCTATTTAAATCAATTACGACCTGATCCATTAAAAGTGTAGGAAAAAAAAATGAGAGTATACCTCTCGGAGTCTAATTTTATTAACTTGATACAGCTCATAATTTCCAATTTGACAGTTGGCATGAGGGTGTTTGATGTGGATAAAAATCTTCAACAATTTTGTTGTTTGAATTACTTGCAATTCAAATGGTAAATGTAAGATAATTTTTATAAGATTCAACTACTTGAATAAGTTCTTGAACAACTCAAAACTTATTTAGACAAATAATTTTGTATAGATATTCTTATAATTACAGACCAAATTCTTAATAATCTAGTCATAGATGCATGCCCTACCTATTTAAATAAATCAGCATACTTCAGCACATCAACTCATCAAAATTAAATGCCAAAGCTGAATTTATAATTTTATCTCACTACAATGTGATGAAGCAATTTTAAAGCTCACCTCGACTCCACCCTACTCCCTATGGTCAAGGCCCAACTGCAAAATTACAGACTTACAGCATTGAACTGATTGAAGAGATCTGTAGCCTATCATCTCCATCTCAATTTGAGAGCAGCTATCAAAACCCATCACATCTTTGTAACCGGCCGTCGGCCGATGGAGTCCCTTTTGTGATGCTCGTGTTTGTCGGCACTGGATAGTGCTCGCCCTGCCTGCCAAACAAGTTGAAGTGGTCCTTTAAGACATTAGACACTAAAAGATTCACAGATGTTCGAGTTGACATCACACAAGTTGATATGCCCGGCGGCTGACAAGACACATTTGAGTTAAGGGCCTGCATACTACTCTCATGTGTCAAATTAAATAATTGCATTTCTTTCTCTAAAGAATTTTATTAAAATTAAAAAATATACAAAAGTAATCATTTGGGGAAAAAGAAGAAAATTACGAAATTGGCCACCTATTTTTTGTGTTTTCAGTAAGTTTTTTTTTATTAAAAAATAAATTCAATTTTTCAATTTTTTATCTTTTAATGAGTAATCGTAGAAGTCCTTGTATCCATCAAAAAATGATATAACTTTTAAAATTACCGTTAAGTTTATGGTTAATTAATATTAAATTTTGATCAAATAGAAATTTTAAAAGTCACCTCAATTTTTTTAGGGACAAAAAAAATTTCTAAAATTGCTCTTTTTTTAATAACTTTAAGGGTATTTTGAGAAAAAAACAAAATTGTCTATTTGACACACGGCGATAATATGAGAAGCCCCGATGTCACTTTCTAAAATTTGGAAGTTCAAATACTAAAAAAGAAGATAGTTCAAGAGGCTATTTTTTTCCTTTTTTCAAAATAAATAAATAAATAAATAAATTAGCAATGAAAAGGGGAGAATTAAAACAAACACACAAAAGTGGATGAGGCAACACAGCTCCTCAATTAAACCAGTAAAGTACATACATTAATGGTAGGCTATACACATATAGCAAAAGTATAGGTTACTGAGCTGCAGCTATTTAGGTGTCAGCTTCTCGATCCCAAATTCAAAAGCTATTATATTATTATGTTAATAAAGGAGGAATAGTTCTCTCCACTTCGAACATTGAAGAGAATCCTGATAATGGAAAGGCTTGTGTTGCTATTGCCTTAGCCTACACACAAAATCTTCCAGATACCGTCATTGGAATTCATATTAAGCAAATTCATATAAGAATAATAAGTGGGAATTCTTTTTGTATATCAAAGACCTCATTTTGGTGCAACAAACTAGTAGGGTCATTACATAATCAAGGTTCAGCATGAAGCACAAAATATTTAAGTGTTTTTCATTTATAAATACCGTGGTCGGCACCGAAAAGGATCTTTTCCATTTCAATTTAACCAGTTAAGTCTTAAAAGAGGAGCAAAATTGTCCCAATTTTAATGTTGGACAATTTTGCCCCTCATATTTGCACTAACTGGCTTCTCTCCATTTCAATTGAAATGGAGATGATCTGTTTCCAGTTGGCACCCCTTACCTCACTCTGGGGAATATCAAATCATAAAAATAACTAGGGTCACTCATGAAACAAATGGAAGACACTCCGACCTATTAAAGACATGATGATAACAATGCACTATTTTCAGCTTTCTCATTCTCTATTATACAAGTATGACCGCATAAAGAAAATGGAAATGAGCACAGATTGTACACAGGTTCTAGATAGCAAAAAGGAAGTGTTGCGAAATTCATAACCAACACATATATCTTTTTCTACTAGTATCTCACAACACATTGGTTAGTATAGTAATATTGCTTATCTTGATGGATTTTTTTACATAAAGAGCTAAATATTTGATACCTCAACCCAGTATCCCATTAGAGTTGCTATGCCGGATCGGGACATCTCAATCTACCATGCTTTGTAAGCTTCACAAGCTCCGAGCAACCTTCTCATACAAATCACGGGGCCAATTCCTATTCAAATTATTAGCAAGAAAGCTTGCAATCTGCAAAGACAAAAATATTCACCCATCATTAAACAAGAACAGCACATTCCAAAAACTATATTATACTCCAGTATACCTCAGAAAAAACCATTGCTACATTCTCCTACAAGGCCCTCTCTCTCTCTCTCTCTCTCTCTCTCTCTCTCTCTCTCAGTAAAATGAAGTTGACAATTTCAAAGATTATCAGATACTTTTTTTAGTTAAGTAAATCTCAATTAAAAAGCACAAGGAGCGTCACCTGGTACATATGATGTATGCAAGAGAAAGCACCTTATAAGAAAGAAAATAAAAACTAATTCCTAAAGTCCATAAGCTCCACAAGCTCTAACAAATTGGGTAAACAAACCCTCCAGACACAAATATACGAGGTAAAGCACAACATTCCAAATTTTACTACTGCTATGCTTCCCAAAATGCTATGTCCAACTAGCCACTGTGTCTTCCACCATTCTAGGCATGACCTGTTTAACCCCAAAGAAGCTAAATTCAAGAGAACGCAGCTCTCAAACATTGAATGAAAAAAATACTCTCTTATTGAACTTGAATGGAGCAAGCTCATACCAACGAATCCAATCAACAAACTTCACAAGTAAGATACACTAGCTAACCACCTTTAACTCTGCTTGAAAGATTAATGGAGTTCCATGACACATCAGTAAATTAACACGACTCACTTTTATGAGCATCCTTGAATTCCATTTTGACAACATAAAACAAAACAAAATAAGTGCCCTTCAAAGTACCAAGTTTTAAGCTATCACGTGGCTATAAGCAAAACAATAGTTGCAGAGAGAACCAACGAAAGAATAATGGAAAGATGGCAGAAGAATTTTATTCACTTATTTCAACATACCTTAGCCCTCAAAGCACGAAGTGATCCATCAGAATCTGTTACATTGTCCAAGCAAGTGAGAGCAACCTTCAGAAGGTCTGGAACACAAGCTTGTACATGAAGAGATAAATTCTGGAACACATCAACAGTAATATCTGGTGCTCGTGGATCTAATGGGAGAAATGGAAGTTTGGCAACCTCCCTTAAAGCATCCAGATGATGGCCCATTATTGCCAACTTGTGGATTGACAATATTGCCTCAAGTTGTCTTAACATGGTTTGTTGCTCCAAAACATGCTCTCTCTCTTGAGGACTGCACAGCAAATTCAAGAGATCTTTAATTGGGGAAAACATTAAATAAAAGACGAGTATATAAAATGTAAACCATGACATATATAATTAACAGAAATCATTGATAAGGGCAGTTAACAGTTCAAGAGATTCAGTCATATTTTCTAAATTTATTAATCAAAATTGACTTTTTGATCAAGTGTGAAGGTCCCAGTAATTCAAAAACACTAGATCAAAGCCAAGAAAAGAAAATATCAAACTAATTGTCGACAAAAACCAAAAAAAAAAATAGAAGTCTGAAGAAGGGAGCAGCAGCATAACTCACCAATAGCTTCAGAAATAAATTTTAAACAAAATTCATTAAAAATTAAGGCAAAAACTTCATTAACAATTTTTGAAAAATCCAGATCTTTCTAAGAGGATTTGGCATTTATTATTAAAATGTAATGGTGAATACATTGCTAATTATGAAAAAGTATAACAGACAAAACTCAATTTTGGCCATTTAGTCAACTCAGATGATAGTTTAATTCTAATTAAGCTAGGGTCAACTTGAGTTCTGTCACTCATTTGCTTAATAAATTGAACCTGGATGTAGTTATGACTATACTATAATCATTCAAAATTGCTTCATAATTTTAGAAACTATTGAACTTCAAATCCACTCCAGAATATGAGCTCTTAAATTTAAAGCCCCTAACATCTCAGAAGGTTCGTATTAGTTGAAAACATTTTGCCTCAATCTACCATTGACCTTAGGTGACAAAATACAAGACCAACATTGGCCAAGACTAGCCACAAACACCAAGAAGAAGAACATATTGAAATGCTGAGTAATGAAATAACCTGACTTCAGGATAATATCTGTATGTCTCCAGTATCTCATTGCCAGAATGAATGAGGCCAGCAGTCCGGCTCTCACCATCTAATCTACCATGTGAGAGGGCGCATATTGCTTCAGAGAGGCACTTATTGGTGGTATCCAGTGCCATTGAAAATGCCCCAACTCTCTTCTGAATTTCTACAGACTGAATTTTCATCAAAATGTAAGGGACAAAGCAAGACCAAAACATAAAGTTATATAACACAGTGAAAGAGGAAATGAAAATAGTTGAAGCAACACCATTAAAAGAAAGAAACATTAACAGCTGAAGATGGCAGAAGCATGAATAAAACCATGAATAAGTTAAATTGAAGGGCAAACAGAAGAAAGTAAAAGTGTTTGAGAGTATGCACAAAAGATGTATATATAAGAATACCATTTAAAATTTTTAACCAATATGAAAAATGTCAACAAATAATTACATCATGGAGTCATCCAAGTTTATTTTAACAAGGAAACGTTGTTCACCTACGAGTCTGAAGAATAATAGTTAAACCATGAAGTCATTCCCACTCCCAAAAGGTAATAGCAACTTTTGCAGATTAAACATAACATGGCTCACCACCAAGAATCCAAGATTAAGGAGTAGAACATGGAACAAACATAATGATCCTATAAGGCTATCTGAAAATCACTAATACTAAGGGAAAACAAGTCACAATTTCTTCATATGGAACTCCAGAAATAAAGAAATTGAGAAGGCAAGAAATTAAGATTACTTTGTCATAAAGCCCAGCTTCCTGACACTGGCGAGCAGCTTCAAGCAGAAACTGATGCCTTGCTTTCGCATCAGTCAAAAACCTTCCTAATTGACCTTCTTCTCCAGTACCTCTTGAACCAAGTAAAAGATAGACCCCACCATCACGTAGCAACAGCTCAGTAAGGAGTTGCTTCAACATCAAGCTTCTCTGCCTTTGCTGATCCACATTACCTCTTCCTGTCCATGACAATTGTCCACCGCCTACTGCAGCAGCAGCTTGTGCATAATATTCTAATGCCATTGATAGATCACCGTGGCGTAAATACACAGATCCATACTGCCTAATTATGCTAGATGCCTCGGCATAAGCATCCATCACTCCCAGTTTTTGCCCAGCACCAGCTCCTTCAGAAAGGACAGCATGGTCTGCTAACACGATTGCCATGTGGGCAGCATCAACATTATATCCTTCATCTCCTGTTTCCTTTGACCAGTATACGACAGCTGGTAGCAACTGGATGCTTAAAAGCAAAACATAAGGGTATACCAGAGGGTCCTTCCCATTTTTGGTATAATATGATGGATCAAATTTGTTCAGGTAGACCTGCAAATCATCCAAACTATATGGTACCAATCCCTCATTCAGAATAACAGATGAGACTCCACTTGAGTAATCTCGTACTGCAGACAGCTTGAACCATAAGAAATCCTCTATAGTATTGAACAGATTTGGTAGATCTCTAAGCAGGCGGTCAATTTGCCTGCGAGAACCAGATATGATAGCATACAACAACAACTTTTTCTTGTCATATGCAGCTCGTCCAACCCGATCACCCATTCTTAACATTTTCTCACACTCTTCTGATGCAGTGACTGCAGTCTCAACTGGCACCATCCCTCCAGTATTGATCCACTCTGCAAGCTGTCAAAAAGGAAGAATGACTAAGGTCGAACAAAATATAGGGTAAAATACACCAACACTCACTGTTATTTGATGTGGTTCTATTTACACTCCTTTAAGTTTCAAATTTTCTACTAACAAGCCTAGTGGTATCCTGTTGTCCTAATCAACTAATTCTATCATCTTCTTGTTTTAATCATGAACAAAAGTTATTCTCATATGACTAATGTAATATCAAAGTGAGGGTTTGGGTCACTAGCATCGCAGCTGACTAATTACCATCAATGATTTTAACAAAAAGAGAAACGAAGTAGTTGATCAAAACAATTGGACACTATAGGAGGCTTGATTAGAAAAATTGAAATCAAAGGGATGTTAATATTGCATTCAACGACATAGGTATAGGTTCATTTTAGCCTAAAATAAAGCCTTATCAATAGCCAGTGAACAATCTATACCATGGGAGCAAATTGGTGTGAAGCACGGGATGACAGAGCCACATTTCTTGCTTCCTCATAATATCCAGTCCTCAAGCAAAAATATATCTGTCGCACATAAAGAATAGGATTTAGTAAAAAACAAAGTTATTCAAAAGTAGGGGGAAAATAGTTTATAGTAAAAACTAAAATATAAACATATAAATCAATCAAATCTATTAGAGAGATAGAGAAAACAAAAGTTCGCAGAAAACAAAAGGGAACTGGTAGCTTCTATTACATGTCTATTTGTGTTTTCATATGGTACTGCTCTTGCTTACTATTTCAAAAGTGACAGACCCAAGATACACTAAAAGCAAGTCAATATCTCCTTTAAATTATATCTAAAAACGGTGAGCAGAATGTGGACCACAGTTCCCAAACAGCCTATGTTGACAAAGAGAAAAGAAGAAGAAAAAAGCGCAGAAACAATTCAACAATTGAGATGCACCTCTGAATCTGATTCAGTTACCCTCCTTGAAAGCAAGATAGCCTTAAGGACTAGGGATTGAAGTTTCAAACAACTTCACAAGACTTTAGAGGAGGAACTACGGGAGAACGCACACACAAAATATATTTGAGATGTGTGATGCGAACCCTATAGATCATAAATATCATATGCACAAACTACCAGGACACCTTACTTTTAAGTTCTTCAAAGAATAAAGGAACATGCTTAATAGCTTAAACAGGACCAAATTAAGCAGTCATGCAATGGATTATTTCAAAAGTTGACATCAGTCATTGATTGGAACTTGTGAATTGCATCGCTGAAACTAATCAGCTTTATACATAACTTGAAATCTGAAATAATTTGAGAACCCTTGAAAAAATTATATAGGGGCAGAAGAAAACTTTCTTTCATATCATAAATTAAAACAAGTAGATTGATTAGCGAAATGCAAGCTAGATTACAAAATAAAAATATACGTATTCAAGACCTGCTGCCAAGTGGTATCAACGGGAGGTTGTCTACGAGCATCACCTGCATCAAAATCCAGAACTCCATAATCTCTTAAACGAATCTGCACAAAAACAAATAAAATTAAGACAACATAATTAATTTTTGTCAGGATGATATAATGCATCTTTATATGCGATTCCAGAAAATTCAATAGAAACACGCAAACAAACCCGAAGAAAGGCGCGGACTCTTTGCAAATTTCCAACAGCCCCACCAAGAGCAGCCTATATGAGAAATGCAAATATGAGCTTCGAAACAACCATTTCCAAGAGATCTGCACTTTATGTTTTCATACATATCTATTAAGCAAGATGCTTACAAAAGAAATATTGGGGGGGAGGGGGAGCTTTTTAATCATTACCAAAAGTAAAGTTCATATGAACATGCAACAATAGATTAAGCGTTCAACCAACGAAGGAGAAGCAATAATCAAATAAACTAAAAGATCTATAACAAAACACATAACCATTCATTAACAATATTCAGTTTGGAAATGTTAGCATCAGCATTGAAATAATACGATACTATACAAAATTATAACCTGTGCAGGATGACTTTGTATTGTATCCATGATATATTTCTCATGCCCCCATTCCAGATGGCGCCTTGCACCAATGATTAGTGACATCTTCTTTGAAACATTATGTTGCATAGTTGAATCCTCACCCATCAGCATCTGTAAAAATGAAAATACGAATAACTAGTATTAAAAAGAGAACATTACATATAAAATAACAAGCTCACAGACTATAATATATCAACAAGCTAAGCGCAATGTTAGAGGTTAAACCTGAATGAGGTGCCATATCTTCTGCATGTTAACAGATTTTCCGCTAGATCCCTCAACGCCCAAGCTCTCATAAGCACCCTTGAAAGCTGTAGCAGGCTAGTAAAAAGAATAAAAGCAAGTATATCTTACTTATAGAAAATCTAAAATACACAACAAAGCCAACTTGGAATTAAAGAACCTCTCACCTAAAGTAAAAGCCTAACAAACACATAACAAAAGCCAACTTCAAGTTAAAAAACCCAAGATTGAAAGTACAATGAAAGAAAAAGGCAATATAACTTAACAGTATGACGTATCAGAAGTATAGATATACTGCAAACTGGATTCCTCTAAAGTGTTAAGATGACAACATCTCATGTTGAATTGCAACTTTACCATTCATACCAATACTTATTTGATTATTAAACCGAAAAAAAAAAGCAAGCAGGCCACCCAACCTTAGATGCCTTTCGACATGTAGTAATAATTTAAAAGGCAATAACCATCCTTACCTTAAATGGTAAGCCACGCTCCCTTGCATTGTTCAGATTCTTCACAACTTCAGCATAGACTGATGCCTTTTTATCAAGGATAGGCTTGTTAGCTAGAGGTACGAGACCCATGCTATTTGGACCAGGTGAAACTTGAGAGCTAGATGCAATGGACACTGTTTGACCAGGATGAGAACCCCCAGAGCGGGTTTCAATCATATTAGTCCTGGGTAATGTTGAAATTCGGCTTAAACTTTGAAGAAAGTCGCGTTTTTCCTTTTGCCAATCCTCCTGTTATAAATAAAGTTATACACAGCATTCAGAGATCAAAGCACAATAAGCAAGGAAATTAACTCACAATCAGGGAAAGCCCAGTAAGCAAAGAAAAATCCTAATAAAATATGTCAGATTCATAGATGGTCCAAAATGAACACTCCATAATGAAAATTTTGAAGCTAAATTGCAGCTCCAAGAAATACCTACAAATATGTGTGTTGCACGCGTGTGAAAGTATATGTCCAAATATAAAGAAACAAACCCAAAAATTTGAATAAGTTTAAAATAAGTCATAACCTGTAAAACTTTCATCGTGTAATCATTAAAGCTTCTGAGATTATCCTTCTGAGCTTCCTGAATGGCTGAGACCATTGCCATCTCATGAACCTGAGAAGAAACATCACATACACCATTATCAAGATACCAATATCAAACACTCTCAAAGTGCAAGTGGAAAGTGGCTGAATACTCTGTGAGGTACTCAAAAAAAGGAAGATTCATGAAACCAAATTAGAATTATCTTGGTCAGGATAAAGAAGCTGTACTGCAACGGCACACTCAAACTGCATGTTCATGTTGGAAGGGGGAAGAGGCCAGGGGGTGGAATAGAGAGAAAGAGACAGACAGTGGTTTAGTTATAATAGTTCTAACTTTTCATTTGCAAGTAGACAGATAGGTGAAACAACACTTTGATACGATAGCCAATTGAAGTTTAGATTTTATTAGCTAGATATATAGAGAGATGTATCAAATAAAAGTTAGTTGAAGATTGAAAGAAAGAAAAATTATAAGAAATTAAAAATTAAAATTAAAAAAAAAAATCTGATGGAGAATCAACTATTTCTCAAATATCCCAATAAATCTTGCCATACTGCTTTACCAAAAGCTATATTGATGCAGTAAACATAATGAGATGCATGGGGCCGTACAAAGTGTTACTTATGGAAAACAGAGATGTGAATATATAAATGAAGAATGACCAAGAAAGAAGTTTTTCGAAAACAAAAGATTCCCAGAACTTTAATCTGGGGCCCAAAAGAGTGCTAATTCTGAACAAGTTCACATGACACAAAGGGACATTAAATGAACAAGCATATAGGCAGTGCAGATTGAATAAAAAATAACACATCCTAAAGCAGATGGCAACCTTTGTTTACATAACCAGGCATTTGCTTATGACTTCAACAACCAGGTTCCTAGAAATTACATTGAATTCAGATTTTCCCCCACTTTCAAGAAAAATCAGTCCTGCTTGTGTATGAAGTCATTCACAAATTTGCACTTAAGAACTCAGCTGAAATACATTCACAGCTTAATTTATTTATAGTTAGTTCATCACTAATTCTAAATTTTAAAAGCTTCACAGGAAACCAGTTTTGTTAGGGATCCTAAACAAATGGAAAGTAAAAGTTAGGGGGACTAGCCCTGTCTCATAAAATATTAAACTATATCACTTAAAGCAATGAAATAAATTTTTGGTATCAAGGGCAAGATAGTAAGAGCCGGTAACAGTGGAAACTTAATTGCATGGAACAAGAACATTATGTCCATCTCCTTTGACCAACCATTAAGTGGTAACCTACCATCTATAGCTAGGATCATCATCAAACCTAACGAACTTTCATAATGGCATGCAGAGAAACTTTTTTTTAAAAAAAAAGTACATATATAGAACAAGACCCAAAAAAAAAAACATATCTTTTTATAGAGCAGGACAAAACACGCCCAGGACAAGCTGATAGCTGTGTTCCTTGCTCTTGTTGGTCAACAGGAAGATTTTCAAAATCTCTTCTAAGCCTAGAACCAGAACTAATTTAAACTTATACTTTGAATTGGTCTTCGGCCACTTCCAAGTAAAAAATCTGTAGCTTATTAGTATATTTGAAACCAAAATATAGAATACGAGTATCATCATGTATTTGACGGAGAAAGTCAAGCAAGATTGCTGATGAGCAATTGAGCATTGACTCTTTAAAATTTGCAGCACTAGTGAGTAAGTACTGACAGGCATGTAATCATAACTGTGGAGGAAATAGCTATCCAAAAAAGTCATTTTTGTCTATACCATCAGTAATTCTGATCTTTGAATCATGCTAGCACCAAAGTTAGAAAGCAAAAGAATGTACAAATACAATTCATACCAACATTTTACTGAAAAACTATTAAAGGTCCCATCCCCACCATAATTCATAATTTTCAAAGCAGTAACAGCCAACCAAATACATATTTCAGGCCATGCCAGCAATTTGAATTGAAGCAAATAAACATGCCAAAGCAATCCAAAAGATAAAGAAAATTCAAAGGACATGACAGTAGGCATAATGATGATAGTCAGGGACAAAGCCAGGAAAACCTCTGGAGGATTGTTTTTTCAAAAAAATTGGAGGGAAAAGAATAAAAAAGGCCCTTGAGTTTTTCTTTTCTCCAATTGGGTCCCGTGATAGTAAAATATTTATGTCAGATTCTTAGTGAAAATTTTTGAAGAAAGAAAACTACCTGCTGCAAATACTCTTCGACACTTGTTGCCTCAGCAGGGAAAACATCCTCAAATGTTGTCTTCACATAAAAATATAAGAAAAAAATAAAGAGCAAATAATAAGAAATAGAACCATGAAAGCAAAAGCCAAAGTAACTTGAGAGTAACAACTACTATGATAGAGATTAAATTAAAAGAATGACCAAACAAGGCGCAAATAGGACCATGGATTTCTTTTCTGATAAGTAATATCATACATGCAGCATATATAGAGGGCATGAGGAAAAACACCAACTTTTAAAAATTATATAGTCCAAAGCCTCTAGACATATATGGTTTTAAACATATTGTATCTATTCTTATATTTCGAAATCAATAAAATTGATGTTTTTTTCATTTTAATTCACATCTATGAGCTTGTCTCAGTGATCTTCACTTGAGGAAAGTACTTCCCCAGTCATTATATGAATCCTCCCTCCTATAGCACATTAACATATTGTATGAACTCGGTCCAAAATTGTCAAATTCACTGGCAGGAGAATGAAATTCATGCATTGGGTAGGTCATATCCATGTACTCAGACAGATTTCATTCTAGAGTGTGGAATCTGCATATTCCTTGCCTTTTGCAACAAATTGTGTATCCTAGATACAAACATGGATAAGAAATATAAGAATTTGATCTTATTCCACATAATAGGAGATATATTTTTATAAATCATTCTACTTTTATATATTTTTACTTGTTAGTTTTCTTTTCAATTAAATTTATTTATGGTGTTCAATATGTACCTAAGATCAAGGTGGGAAAAATCTTTTGAAAAATTTACATCTAAAGCCACTCAAGACCTGCAGCCAAAAAGGCTAGGTTATATACATTAAGTAGAATGCAAAGAATATTTTACCTTCAATTCAAAAGACTTCAGATCCCGTGCGAGTTGCTCTGCATTTATTCCCTCACGTGCAAGAAGCCTGTAAATTTAACAACAGAGATAGTAGATATCATTCTAGTCTTTTCTTGGCAACAAAATTGTAAATCCAAGTAATAATACGTGTGAGACTCTAAAACAAGAATCATAGAGGAACCTTGTGGCAGCAATAGATTGAGAAGGAGCCTCAGCTCGCACCGTTTTTGCTTTGAGCTTCTTAGATAATGCTTCTAACTGATCCAAGTTTCTCTGAAATAGATACAAATCATTAACTCAGAACCAAGAAAAGAAGAAAAAAAGATGCATTCATCCACACACACCAAATGCCCAGTTTCTTTCATCTACTACTTATTCTTTCTAGAAATACCAACCATTAATGACTTATTTCTGAAATGTAATCAACGCAGCTGGACTAGACAAAGACCTAAATTCGGCTCCACTGACTCTTTTTTATTATTATTCAAAGGTCGCGAACAATTATAATAACAATTAATTCAAACTTCAACCTCGATACCCCTCATACATTTTATTACCAAACGAACTGATCAAAATCGGATGTGAGAGATGAACCTGACTAGTTACATTAGGCTCAGATGAGCATTGATTTTCTAAATTCATTTTTATTAGTTTCTTTTATTTTCGTTTATTTTCCCTGATAGTAAAAAAGAGCGACAAAATAAAAATGAAGTCTAAAATTGTATTCTCAAATCTCGAGGTTATTATAAGCTTTGTCTAGGTTTTACTATCTTTACGCTCTCTTCATTACTCTCAAACAATGAAATTCAAACATTCTTTTCTCTTTCCGTTCATTTTCGCGGAAAGCAAAAGGCGGTCTAGAACAACGAATAACACGAGGACTTGAACATTAGCATTTCACGAATTTTCGGCTAACAATAACTTCGTTGTTCCTCATTTTTCTCAGCAAGCAAAACCTCAAGCCAAAATCCAAAACCTCGAACCAAACAGAAAATCTGTGAAAGAGAGTAGGTTGGAACCTGAAGGGGCGGGAACTGAGCGGAAGGACCGGATTGTTCGAGAAGCTTCGTTGAGGAATGGAGCAGATCGGTCCAGCCACTGAAGCCTTGCTCGCTCGCCATTGCTGCTGCTGCTGTGCTACTACTTAGCTCCCCTCGTGAGAGGGAAAAGGGGTTTTAGCAAGCCTTTTATTAAAGGTGTTCCTGGAGCTACGCTACCCAATTGGGGCGGGTCGGGTTGAAAAATAAAAACTATTTTGGGACATTCGGTATAAAAATGTGTTACACATCTTTTCCCCATTCTTTTCTCATTCTCTTACTTATTCAAAATTATCATTAAATTTGTAGAGTCCATATAAATAGCCCATATGGCCAACAAATGCAATGATAATTTTAAAAAATAAAAGAAAAATCAAGAGAAGAAATGAGTATTTATTTTCCTTTGTATATATGTTCTTGTGTATATTAAATTTTTTGGGTGAATTAACATAAATTTTTGAGTCAATACGCCTTTTTAAATTTCTTCTAGAATTTCCTCCAATTTCACTGTAATAAATTTATCGTGAATTTGAAATGAGTCCTGTGAATTTTCCAGCCAATTTTACAATGTTTATTAGTGTCATGATAGCAACTTTACTACATTACATTAAATTAAAAAATTAAAATAAAATAAAATAAAAACCTTGGGGGGGGACTGGCCACACTCCATGCTCTCCTTAGATTTGGCAAGGGACGGGAGCCACCCTGGGGTGGCTCGGGTGGCTCAAGGACCACCCCATGGGATGGTTGGGGTGGTTTTTAGGCTGTCTCTCACTTTTAGGGTGGCTAGCAAGTCGCTCCTTATTGGTTTGGGGTAGACTACAAGCCACCTCCCATTTCTAAAGGGGAAGTAGGAGACCCTTGTCACTTCTAAGGATTTTTTTTTAAAAAAAAAATAATAATCTTAAAATTTTAATTATTTGATTTTTAATTAAACTAATAAAATTATTATTTTAATATAATGTGGCAAAATGCTAAGGTGACACTAACAAATATGCAAAATTGGCCGAAAAACCCACGGAATAACTTATTTCAAATTCGTGACAAACTTACGAAAAAAAAAAAAAAACTATAATTTAATTCATATTATGTCACACATTTTATAAAGAAGACAATATTATCGTCTAGTGACTAGTGCACCCAATTACCCAATGCTTTTTGGGCCTCCAAGTTGAAAACCCCGAGTACTGAGTTCCCTTTGGGCCTTTCAGTCCGAAAGGAGTAGTTGGGCCAAAAAAAACTAGGCCATGGCCCATCGTCCAACGGATGGTGCACTTCAACCGGATCAACCCTTGCAATTTGCAACCTTTGAAAGCCAAAGTGGGAAACAATTCGGGCACCCTAATTACTTGGAGCCGGATCCTCTGATTTGGGTACTTGCTAAACTTCAACCCGAACTCGTGCAGCAGGCGTAGTAGCCGTGCTAACGCTAGCGAAAGAATGCCGAGAGTGAGTCCTGTGTTGCGCCAGTGTCGCAAAGCTCTTCAAGATTCGGACTTGCTCAAGGTCTTGCAGTCGGAGATCACCCACGAGCTCTCGTCTAATCGCTTTCTGGTTCTCTCTCTACCCTTCATGCCTTCCTTGTTATCTTTTTGTTTGCTTGAATTGGGAAACAAGTTTAGTATACATTGTGTAGAATTTTGATTGGACACAGTCATTTCTAATGTGATTGTATAGATGCTAATGAAAAATTGACACCCTTTGTTGACTGATTTAAATATTTGTGAACATTTTTATAGAAAGATGAAACTTGAATTGGGATTCTTTTGTATTGTTCATTACTTGCATTTGATGAGATAGTTTTTGATAATGGATTCAAATAGTTATGCCCCAAACGCATAAAAGTAGAATGTGGAAATTCGATAATAGATTATGGTTATTGATTTGAAGTGTAATTAGTGTTATGGCTCTTATATATGAGCACAGTTTGACAGAGTTAATTGATTCTCTAAGTCATGCTAAATTCGACAAACATTTATTCCCACTATTATGGGAAGGCGACAACACGATTCTGTTTTGGTGTTCCACTCTCTAGGAATTATGGCCCCTACATAGAGACTGAACATGGTAGAAACAGATGGCTAAATTTGATTGCAACTCCTTGCTTCTCTGGCAATTTAAGCATTTTTGCAGAGCTATGTTACTTGTGTGCGTAGCCTTGTAGAGTTAAGAGGATTGCATCCTTCTTGTTCTTGACTTGTATGTGTGTTGACATGGGTACAGAATAATCAAAGTGGTTCTCTGGGGGATTTTTTGGTGGAATGGGACTCATCACAATCCCAAGATGTGGTTTTGCGGAGAAAATGTGAGTTGGGGGAAGAGGTTGTTGTCTCCGCCGTCCTGGGTCCTTTTACATATGGAAGAGAGAGTGTGTTTCCAAGGGGAGTTTTGATGAAAGTATGTTTGAAAAAGCCTGGCCTGGGCTCAATCTTGCAGTTTGATTGTGGAGTTTCTGACAGAGGTGATAATGGATCTGTGTTTGACATCCATAATGCCTGCTATATCCAATCATCAGCTCGTGTCGATCCTTCAGCCTACAGAGGCCCGGTATTTAGGTAAAGTTTTGTCCTTTTATTTATGTATATTTGTTATTAACCTTCAAATTTCCTTTGGGGGAAAAGAGTTTGTTTGCTTGTCAAAGAATTACTGTTATGTTAATTCCCTTAAATCCACACACTCATTTCAGATATGATCTTTGGTCTAAGTAAATAACACAAACAGCAACAACCTGATATATGTGGTTTTGATCTGTCCTATTGCTTATTTGTTGGCTCTCGATGTTGACCCTTTAAATTGATATGGAGGCCATCTTTTATAGCCAGTTTCCTTGTGTGTCATCCATAATGAGGCTGTATTATAGGTGTACTAAATCTTAATAAACTTGATTATGTGTTAATTTTGTCATTTATAAGGACACTGCTATTTCTACTGTCTATGTTATCTGCCTTTCTGGGTACTCATCTTGATTACCCAGGTGCTCATCTGATGAGTTTGTGATCCATGAATTTTCCTGTAGTGTTGCACCTTGATAAGATATAAAACAACCAGAAAAAAATAGTAATGAGAATCTGAAAACTCATATTTACTCCAGTGTTTAGTTTTAGCAAGGTTTCTCGATTTCAAGGTAATTCTGAAAATATTTTGTAATTTATTCTTAACCTGTTTTATCTTCAAACACTTTAGTACACATGCTTGTTTCATTTTCATCATGTTGATTTATTGGTTTTGTTTTTGGATACTTTAAATTGTATTCATCTATGTTATTATTCTCTCTTTTATATCTATCTCCAGTTCTTTGGACCCTCAACTACAAGATGCACTCAAGGAGTATCTAGTATCCAAGGGAATTGGAGAAAACCTAACCAACTTCCTCTTGCTCCACCTACATAAAAAAGAGCAAGGTCAATATGTGAACTGGTTACACAAACTCGAATCCTTGGTCGCAAAAAGCGAGTGACAACCTATGGCAGGTTTAAATCACACATTCTTCATTCTTTCTCAGTGATACCTGCCCCATCTTGTTGTATGAGAATTTGTTGTTTTCAATTTCTATTCAGTTAGATCCCAACTTTTAACTACTGATTACTGATGGGACGCTATTATTTTTCGCCGAAGAGTCTGGGTTGTCATGTTGGTAACCCCGGTGTGAGCAATTGGAATAATTTTTGAATAATAAGATTAGATCATATAGTTTGTAGCGACCAATACTTGTGTTATGATTTTTTATGTTTTTTTTTTTTTTTTTTTTCAGTTGAGCACAATTGAATTGACTAATAGCTATTTTTTTTACCTGGTATTGTATGCTTCAACTTTTGATGGACAGACCTTTCAATTTCCATGAATGACATGTTCTATTTACAAGCCTAGCCTTGACCACTGGTTCCAAACTTTGCTCCAACAGGGATTTGTCTTAATAGGGGAGTTTGAGGTGCAGGAGTCAGGACAGCCATATCAACAGCATAATAAAAGAAATCCCCAAGGCCCTTCTACTGTAAAGGAAGATCCTTAGCCTCCACTAAAGCTTCTTTGGGTCACTTGATCCAAGGAAAGTGAATGCATCTTTGCAATGTTGACCAGCCTGAATTTTCCAGGATGGAATACCGTACAAAACCTTGGGCTGGGTTGGTAACTTTTGGGTTGGCTAGGGTCGGGCGGGTTTTGCCCGGCCTTGTGTAATCTGTACAAAACAAATGCTTGTAGAAATGGTGAAAGGAAGAATATTTAGAACATGAGTCGTAAGTTTATGTCACTATTTTCTATAAACAAATTACATTAAAGATAGTTGTTGTTAACCTAGTATCTCCGGAGAACCTTTAGAAGCTGAGTTCCTAGTTTCTAGTAACAATCCTAAGCTAAAATGAAGCAAAGCCTCCTTCCACTTTCACTGCTGGCTATTGACACCAATAAGCTGCTAAAAAACTCCACTCCTATATGGCTCAAATGGATGGACACCATGTTTGACTTCCTGCATAGGTTTGCTTGGTTCAGGCGTGTTTGTAACTTTGTATTATAAGTAACTCATCGACTCCACTAGCTTTGATTTCTTAAACTTTGAGGCATGTGGTGTGGTGGGTTCGAATCCCTTGGCATGTCTTTGTTTCACCTCTTCTTCAACTGACGATTTTTCTCGACGACCGGATAACAAACCCAACTTCATAATTAAGAAGTAAATTGGGTGCGGAAAAGGAAAAAAAGTGTGCGCCTAACTTAATCCAAAATTTATAATCAAGTTCAAAGGATCGGAATTCCTTATAATTGAAGACTCATAGAATTCTCTATATCTTCTAAAATTGAGCAGACTCAGAATTCTCCACGTCTCCCAAAATCGAGAAGGGTTGTAAGAGCATTATTAGCAACCTCATCAAATTTTATTTACCAAAATAGCGAAAATTATACATTTCTCTATTTTAACTATCCACTAAAAAAAAAAATAACTATCCACTTTTTTAAAACACTTAAGCAACTTTACTTTAACTATTAGCTTTCACTATTCTATATATATATATATATATATATATATTTTAAAGAAGGGAAGGAGAGAAAATTTATATTGTTTTTCAAAAATCTCAACCTAAACATCTAAAATATTATCTATGTCATGTTTCAGTATTTAATAAGAAAATATGACTTACTAAATTTCAGGCTGCGTTTCTCATCTAGAACTCATCTAGAAAACTTAAGGCTACTGAGGCTTGAAGTAGGGAATTCCTTTGCAGCTGGCACATTAATCAGCGGGTCTATACCTTGTAAATGGCTTCCTCCACCTATAGGTACTTGGCTGATCAACTCAGATGGATCTTTAAAAGATGAGTTGGGCGGTAAGGGTGGCTTAATCCAAATACCTTCAAGAAAGAGTAACTTTCTCATTATCTGACAAAAAGACAAAAATTAGAGAGATTTCCAATCCCGAGTTCAATCATAACAAAATTATATGTAACTGTTAATGATCGTTTAGAAAATTAAACACCACAAGTGCAAAATACGGTGCTTGGGGTTCTCAGCCTGTTTGAGCTAAGAAATTATCCGGGGCTCGGAAGACCAAATAATTAAGAGAAAGTTTGAACTAGGATTGGGTGGGGTGCGCCAGGCCCGTGCAATAGTGCAACGCATGGGCGACGCTCGAAGACCCCAATAGCAAGCTACTGTGGTGGGCCTTCCCCCATAAAAAATTAATTTAATATCGTGTGACCCGATGGGCCACGTATCAGATATTAAACTGATAAGAACAGATACTACACTTGATCTTAGCCAAAAGGCCGAGAAAGGTATGCTTTGTCCACTGTCTCCGTCTTTGTTTTATAGCCGGTGTTCACTTCCAGCTGCTTCTATTCTCTCGGTGTGGGACTACAAAAGCTTCCGGAAATCTACTTCAAAGACCAACATGTGCGAAGCTGCACGTCTTGGGCATCAAAGCCCATTTTGTTTCGACTCTCGAGGCAATCCCAGGTCCTAGCAAACCTGACTTCAATTTAAATTTATTTTTTCACTTCAAATCTAATGATTTGTTTTGCCCAACGGTGGACTGAATCAATTTTTTTTACTAGAGG
Source organism: Corylus avellana (assembly GCF_965113065.1). Taxonomy (NCBI): domain Eukaryota; kingdom Viridiplantae; phylum Streptophyta; class Magnoliopsida; order Fagales; family Betulaceae; genus Corylus; species Corylus avellana. Next base: position 3,596,842 of record NC_142499.1, on the reverse strand, counting down.
ACCAAAGAATAAATGAGAAGTTAAATTTAATTTTAAAAATTTCAAAACTGCCCCCCAATTCCATTCTTGATAGATAACATCGCTCTCGGATAAGACTATATTCGAGCTGAGCTGAGCCGAGTTTAGACTGCCAAGACTTGTTTGAGAATTGAGAGATCAAATTCCGTATGCACGCATGTAGAATATAGCTTCACAATTAACGATGATGATTTCTATTTTCACATTTTTAGCTTAAAGTTGGGCGAAGTTGAAGAACGTCAAGTTTAGAAAGGCTAGTATGTAACACCTCAGTCTCATATTAAAAATATGAGAAGTAACCCACATATAATAGGCAATTTATAATGAAAGTCATAGGTGGTAAGTCCCACATTGTCTAATTACAAGGTGAAACTGAGCTTTATAAAAAATTATAAAGAAGCTCCAAATTAATTAGTCATTTTAAAGTGATAGCGGAGTTGTGACTAGTGTTTTTCCTTCGACTAATGCTTTTATCATTTATGACATGTAAGTAGGTACTTTTTTGAAAACACTAATTTTAAAGGATAAACTGCGATTTTAAAGGTCAAACTGCGATTTTGCCAAATACTTAATTGCGTTTTTAAAAATTATTTTTTTAAATCACATATTTTAAAATCGTAAACCTAAACAAACCCTTAATATCCGTAGCATTTCTCAGTTGGTTGTTGTTGTGGGTCGAAATACAATTTATTCTTTCTTGGTGCTTTATGAGATAGCTAGATTTGTTTTCTATTTATTATGTCCCAAAAATGTCTCTGTTGCCGAAAAAAAAAAAAAAAACAAAACAAAACTGGAGGCCCTTGTTTATATATATATATATATATATATATATATAATTTCGTGTCCGTTAAGCAAGACATGTACATGAAATTGTATAGCTTTGCAATTAAATGTCTGCATCAATTTAAGTTTTTGGATATCAATGAAAGAAATGTTTTTGGAAAAGATATGAATTGTTCATGCAGAGACAAGTTTGAGCAAATCAGATGCATTTGTATTCCAAAATTTTCAAAACAAATCCGAATTCAGGTTGCAATTAAAGTGATGTTAAATTTAGTTTGTGATAAGTTTTTTTTAAGGAAAAAGTCTACGTATCCATTCAAACTACCACTCAATTAACAATATTCCTAAATTTTTAATTCTAACAATATCCCTCAAACTACCAAAAATTGTCAATGTCTTCCCTAATGAGTAATGATGAATATTTTTGTCTTATTGACAAATATTTAGGAGATACATTTTTAATTTTTTGTTAGTTTGGGGGGACATTGTTGCAATTTAAAGTTTTGGGCATATATTGTTAATTAGATGGTAGTTTAAGGAGATATGTAGACTTTACCCTTTTTTTTAATAGGCATAATCGGTTACAAAAATAAAAATAAAAATAGGCATAATCAGTTGCAAAGATGTAAATAAAAACAAAAAATATTATATGGGATTTTTTTTAAAAAAAATAATTATTATTATGTTATGAGTTTCTTCTAATTTATTTATGCATCGTTCACAAGTTTTGGCAGTCATAAAAAATGTGTATAACATGATTTAACAAAAACAATAACTGCGGGTCACTTAGAAAAATAACAAATGCGCGTTCCTCTATGTCACAACAAAATGATTGCAACACAAATACTTGCCAATAATATTTAGCTCATGTCTGTATAAATATCTTGTAGTTTTATAAATATGTATGATGAAAGTCTTACAATGCAAAATTTTTAGTTACAAACTAGAGATATCGGAGAAAATCAAATGTTTGTATGATAATTTTAATGCATTTTCACTCCCAAACTAGAGTTTTTTTTTTTCCTTTAAACTAGGTTTGAGCCAAAGAACCATTAATAATGGTCAAGCGCGTAATATTACCATATAAAACCTTAGTAATTGAATCTTTTACATGTGGTATGCATCAAGTCGGTTCGGGTGGGTGTTTTGCCCGGCCTTGTGTTTCGGTTAAATCTCTATAAAAACCAAATGCTTGCAGAAAGGGAGAAATATTTAGAACATTACTCCCAAGTTTATGCCTCTATTTTCTATAAGAGGAAGAAGAAAAAAAAAAATTAAACACTTAACTGCGTTTTTAAAAATCGCATCTTTAAATTATACATTTTAAAATAAGTAAAAAAAATAAAAGTGTAGCATTATTCAAATAAAAAATGTATTTGCAGCAGCTGCAATTTCAAATCTATTATTTGATTTAAAATCACACATTTACTGGGTTACAAGTTAGTCTATATACTAAATTAAAGATTGGGTTTTCACTCACCAATTTTTATGCATACTACTTCAAAACACCTCTTTTTCAACAGAATTTAAAGATTGGTTTTTTATATTTTCCGATTCTTTCAATTTTTCCAAATTTCTTTAATATTTATGATTGTATTAAGGTTCTGATAATGATTTTGGTTGGTATGAGTTTTGATGTAGGCATTCTAGTTTTCCTATTTATTTCCCCTTTGCGGTAGCTGATCAGTGTAAAGGACCAAAAAAGAATGGCTTTGGATTCCAGAAATTGTTTTTGCAACGGGCAGGAATTGTTTTTTTTTCTTATTGGGTTGAGAAATTATCCAATGCTCCGAAGTCAAAATAAATTAAGAATAAGATATAAACTAGGATTGGGTGGGGAGCACCAGATATTAAACTGATAAATGCTTTGTTCACTGTCTCCCGGTGTTCACTTCCAGTTGCTTCTATTCTTTCGGTGTGGGACTACAAAAGCTTCCAGGCAACGATTTCAAAGACCAATATCAAATGGGTTTGGAGGCATTCCCTTGTCCTAGGCTCCTAGCAAGCCTTTGCGAAGGATTGCTTGCTTTCATTTGGTTGCGATGCCTTCTAGGTTCTTAAGATACTGATGTCTGTTGATTTTTTTTTGTATGATTTGCAGGCCAAATACGATGTTGGTACAAAATATTGGAAGATAAATGCCTTTTTTTATATCTATTGTTCTTCCTGGTACAACTTGTTTGCAAATCATCCATTTGATTTGTGAGACCCGCATAAACCGCTTAGATATAAGAGATATACATATAACAACATCCACATAACAAACCATACCTTTAATAATGCCATACATTATCCACATATTCCAAGATTTTTGTAGGTCAAATCTATCTAGACCAATACGCCATGGACAAAACCATAACTTTTTTATTCAGGGGGTTAGAAAATGATGAGTCAAGCTTAAGTTTGATAGAAACCAAATTAAGTTTTGGGAAAAATGTAAATTCAGTCACTGTGGTTTACCTGATTTACAATTAACTCCTTATGGTATTAAAATGAACTCAAAAGTTCTTGAGGTATGCGAAAAAACTAATTTAGTCCATATAGTTAAATTCCGTTCACTAACTTAACAGATTCTAATAACGTAAAACATTAGAGCCAATATAATTGTGATACTTGTCCTATTTAAGTCAGTGTCATACTAAGGAGATTTGTTAAATTAGTGGACGGAATCTAATTGTAGAGACTAAATTATATTTTTGGCATACCTCAGGGACCTTTGAATTAATTTTGATACTATAAGGAGTTAATTGTAAATAAAGTAAACCACAATGACTAATTTTATATTTTTTCCTTAAGTTTTAAAGAAGAAAAAAAAACACATACACAAACATATAGCCATCACTGGATTAGACCTATTTTTTAGGCTTATTTTAAACATTTTGAGCCAAAGTATTCTCAAAGAAATGAAAAGAACATGCTATTTTTTGCGCCAGACAATGTTTTTGAATAAGACTTGGCCCAAAACATCACATACCACATTATATTTTACATACATATACTAATACCCGGCCAAAACGGCGTCGTTTTGGATGTTGTATTATAATTATTATTAATAAAAAATATATAATATATATTTATATTATTATATATAAGGGAAAGCGATTAAATAACCGCTTTTCCCTACTCCTAAAATCCTTAATCACAATCACCCTAGGCAGTTGGCGAGGCGGTTATAAATATAGACAACATTTGTCATTTTCCACTAAATTGGAGTGGAAAAAATTCCTTAAACTCTACCTACTAAAATTACTTATAATAATTGAAGGAAATAATAAGAAGAAAGAATAATAATAATAATGTTGCTTTGTTTTTGTTGCTAGGTCATAATGTTGTTACTTACCTCATTTAAGAATAAGGTAAATGAAGTGAATATCACTAGTTCGAATCCCCCTCTTATACTGACATACCAAAATAATAATAATAATAATAATAATAATAATAATAACAATAATGTTTGTTAAAATATATGGAAAATATATTATATTTTCCATATATTCCATAATTATGCTGATATTGAAATATTCTCTATTTATGGGTTGATTATAATCATATATTGGGATTGTAATCAAATCAAGGAGATTTGATTACCAAACTTGTATTTAGACATTACCCTATAAATATGGACCTTTGTATTGTAGACAAATCAAGTTAATGAGCACAATGTAGCCCTTAGGGGTATTCTGAGTGGTGGACGTATGTGTCTAACACCGAACCACTCATAAGTTCTTTATGTTTATTTTCTATATTGCTTCCGCTTATATTCCCTCATATTTTTTATTTCAACATGGTATCAGAGCTTGTTTCGATTTTTCTTTTTATTTTTGGCCCAAGTCGGCCCTTTTTATTTTTGGCTCATAGTCAGCCTTGGCCCGTAGTCGGCCTCTTTTTATTTTTGGCTCATTGTCAGCCCTGGCCCGTTATCGGCCTTTTTTATTTTTGGCTCGTTGTCAGCCCTGGCCCGTTGTCGGCCCCTTTTTTATTTTTGGCTCATTGTCAGCCTTGGCTCGTTGTTGGCCCCTTTTGAAGTTTGGCTCCTTGTCAGCCCTGGCCCGTTGTCGGCCCCTTCTTAAGTTTGGCTCCTTGTCAGCCCTGGCCTATTGTCGGCCCCTTTTGAAGTTTGGCTCCTTGTCAGTCCTGGCCCGTTGTCGGCCCCTTTTGAAGTTTGGCTCCTTATCAGCCCTGCCCCGTTGTCGGCCCTTTTGAATCTGCATTCACCAGCCACCTGCCGCCGTCGCTGGCCACTCGTCAGCCTTTATCTCTTCCGGCAGTCACCACCATCTACAGATCGTTCTTGGCCTCCGCCACCACCATCATCATTGTTTCGAATTTCAAACTCAAGGTTCCAGAATATTCCACCTTGAGTTTGAGGGGGGATGTTAGAATATATGGAAAATATATTATATTTTCCATATATTCCATAATTATGCTGATATTGAAATATTCTCTATTTATGGGTTGATTATAATCATATATTGGGATTGTAATCAAATCAAGGAGATTTGATTACCAAACTTGTATTTAGACATTACCCTATAAATATGAACCTTTGTATTGTAGACAAATCAAGTTAATGAGCACAATGTAGCCCTTAGGAGTATTCTAAGTGGTGGACGTAGGTGTCTAACACCGAACCACTCATAAGTTCTTTGTGTTTATTTTCTATATTGCTTCCGCTTATATTCCCTCATATTTATTATTTCAACAATGTTAATAAGTTGTTGGGGTAGGCACCCAAAATTATTAGTGGCTCAATACAAGTGGCTGCAATACCTTGTGTTTGGTGGCTTCCCATCGTTCACATTTAACTTGTTCAATAATGGCCATATTTGTGGTCCTGGTTCTTTTAATGAGCATGCATACCATTATGTGGGAAAAGGATCTCTTCATTTCAAAATTTTTTCATTTTTTTTTTATTTAGTGTATTTTTAAGAGTATTGTATTTAATACATTACCATCCATAAAACTTTTAGACAACACTACTCTTTCAAAATGCATTAAATAAAGAAAATGAAAAGATTTTAAAATTGAAATGATACTTCTCCATTATGTACTGCATGTGCTTCTTTGAGATTCCACGCTGTATATCGGTTTACAGAAAATGACAACTTTGGAGTTTACTAGAAAGACAGATAGTGAAGTTAAATTTGACTTTTTATAAAAAGTTACAATGTAGTTTTTTTTTTTTACAGCACATAATCTAAATTATATTAAGGAAAAAATTTCAAATTTGGGGGCCTGCCCGGCTGCCCCGATAATAAACATCACACCTGAGCTTTATTAGCCAAGTTTTTTTTTTTTTTTTGGAAAATTATATTTTACCCCCCAAGTTTTGAGCGATTTGCAATTCGACCTCCAAAGTTTTAATTTTAGCAATTCACTCCCCAAAGTTTCAATTTTTTACAATTTGACCAATTGTATCAAAAACTTTCTATATTGCTCCTAATTTTTAATTTTTTAATTTTTAATGAAATTTTTTTAAAAAAATCGGGGTGGCTGAAACAACCCCTTTGGCCTTTTGGCGGCCATTTTTGAACCCCCAAATTTTTTTTAAAATAAAAAATAAAAATTATGGGCAATATAGAAATTTTGAGATAATATTTGTTAAATCGCAAAAATTTGAAACTTTGAGGGGGTGGATTGCCAAAATTAAAACTTTGGAGGTCAAATTGCAAATCGTCCCAAACTTTAGGGGATAAAGTGTAATTTTCCCTTCTTTTTTTAATATATATAGATACATGATAGCAATTTTTGACTTAATCTTCTTGGTAGTTACAATCAACTATTTTGAGTAACAAATACGAATTTATGAGGGAATATATTAATTCTTGGGAATTAGTTTGAAAATTTTCAAAATTAAGTGATTTTTCAAAATTAATATTTAATAAAATTTAATAGTAATCAATTATAAGTTCGATGATAACTTAACACTCATATCATTCTTACATAAACACAAAAAGAACTTCTAGCATTACTCTTTAAAATAAACTTAAAAATTAGTATATTTTTTTTCTAAAAAGCTTGGTTAAGTTTTTTATTCTTATTTTTAAGAGCTTGACGAATATATTTTTTAACATAATATCAATTATCAAACTTGCTCTCTCCTTTTATACGAAAGTAATGCTACAAATCACTCTAAAAATGATATAGTTTCTAAAATTATCATTAACTTTATAATTAATTATTTTATCAAATAATAATTTTAAAAATCATTTCATTATTAAAGTAACTTCTAGAGTTATCGTTTCCACGGTCTAAATCCCGTCCTCTCAAATCTCCTTTATCACAATTGTACAAAATTGATTCGGTATATTTTTCTGTCTAATCTATCACTAACAGAGAGAATCAAGCTTCTTTCTCGTGTCTATCCAATAACATTCAAAAGTTTGAACATGTCCAAGAATACGCCCAAAAAAAAAAAGAAAGAAAGAAAGAAAGAAAGAAAGAAAGAAAAGAGGGACTTCAGATAAAGATGAAAAAGTTGATAGAAAGTATAATCGGCCGAAATTAAAGATATGCAAGAACCACAAGCATAGTGACGGTCTAAAGTAATGTTTTTTAGTCAGCCAAAAAGACGTGCAAGATGCCAATAACCAAAAGAAAATTGATGCTCTAAAGTAATCTTCTTTCTTTTTTTTCTTGTCTAAAGTAATATACTTTTGGAAGGAAAAGTTACGTAATGTGTTTTAACTTTCTTAATGTGAAAGAGTGCGTTTAGAATTGTGATTTTGTAAGAATAATATATATTTTTTAAAAATATCATAAAACGTAAGACGTTTAGTATTTTGATTTAAAAAACACTTAATCGATCATACACGGTGAGATAATTCGATGGAAACATGAAACTAAAAGAGTGAAAGGTGATTGGATTGATAGTCTCAAATGTCTTCAACCTTTGTTGTCTTGGATCATAATTAGTAATACAATATAAATATGGCAATGTTTGTTAAATTTTTTTGGTTTATTTATTGATTTTCGAAATAAAATATTATCAAAAAATTAAAACTCAAAATACCCATATATAAAAATATCAAAAAAAAATTACATTTATATCAAATCATATCACATTTCAAACAAAAAAGTACATAAATCCATGTAAAACATGCGTCTAACCTACAATTTCTTTTATTGTAAAATGGTATGATATGTCACATCATATCATATCACATTTCACGTCATATTGAAAAATATATCATTTTTATTGTAAAATATTTTGGTTATACTAAATGTTAATACATAATTTGATCACGACGAAAGCTGATATCCAAACTGAAAAAGTTACGTGAAGTACATAAAAGTGCAAAAAAAAAGTTAAAACATAAAGTGCAACTTTCTGTTGATCTTACATTATGAGATTCGGTTGAAACAAAATACAAATAGATGGTGAGATAAGAGATTCGATGGAGACATGAAATTAACTTTGTAAAAGGTAATTGGATTGTTAATTAGTCTCAACGGGCAATGATTCACATCACACGGCGTGCTTAGCACGTCTGTGCAATTTTTTTTTTTTTTAAATTAAATTTTTTTTTTTTGCACGCGGCCTACTCTGTTTTGTTTTACCCAATCTCAACTGATCTTCAATCATTATTGTTTTTCATCATAATGAATAATACAATGAATTGATTTATAAATTGAATTAATACCAAATTATGAATAATACAATAAGCTCTCTGACACCTTGTTTTATAAATTGATTTTCAAAATAAATTCTACGTGCTTAAAGTTTATATAATTTGGTATTAGAGTACTCATCACGTCGACAACCAGACCAAACTCAACCCATCAAGTATTAGATCGATTATATCCATAAAAAAATATGTTTCTTTTTATCTATTTTCATATGAAAATCGAATATATTGGGAAATACTTTTTTTTTTTTTTTTTTTTTTTTAAATTATGTTATAAACCATATTGTATTAGACACATACCAAACTTGTATTACTCTTACAGACAATATACATTTTGTAATGTCCTCAAGGGGTGACTTAATAGGCTGAAAACCATGTCTTACGAAGTGGATGTTACTAGTTTAAATCTAGACTCCCCATCTTGTGTTGACATGTTAAAACAAAACAAAATATACATTTTTTAACGCTCTGGCTTAAAATTAAAGTCGTAAGTAAAAAATATTTGAATTTTCATGTAGCGCTATTGATTACTAAAATACCCGCCGAAATTTACCAAATACCAAGTATACATTTTTCCTTTTCTTTTTAATACTATAAGTTCATTTACAAAATATACTAGAGCTTTTATTTCATAAAATAATGTCATTACATAAATTAAACCCGATTGATTATCCATAACTATCAAAATAAGCCACATGCTTATATATATAATTGATTTATGCAATCCACTTTGCGTGGATAAGATTTGTTGCTTGCTGCTGCGGACCAAACTAAAAAATTGATTTATGCAATCCACTTTGGATAAAATTTGTTGCTTGCTGCTGCGGACCAAACTAAAAAATTGATTTATGCAATCCACTTTGCTTGGATAAGATTTGTTGCTTGCTGCTGTGGACCAAACTAAAAAGGAGCTCCTTGTAGGAATTCCATTGTCTTGTCTGATAATTTGGCGAGCTTCTGCTTGTTTATGTTCATGGATGGCCTTGTTAGTCACCATCCAAACCAAATTCCAGTTCCCATCCAGAAAAAAATAAAAAATAAAAAATAAAAAATTGGTAGAAGACGTGAAATAATCCATATTTAATATTTGGTAGAAAGTACATGAAATAAATCGAAAAAGAAAGCACATGATATTGGACATGAAAGTTTGGTAGAAGACATGAAATAAACCCACATTGAATATTTGGTAGAAGATCGAGTACATGAAAGAAATTGAAAAAGAAAAATCCATAATGTTGGGGACAAAAAATCCCCTTGTGGGCACCCCACTCATTTTACACATACCTATAAAATACCATCACCCATTTATTTGGTGACAGGTGTACACATTACTTTCACACCTTTAGATCAAGGAAGGAAAAATGACATAGGGAGAATATGATCATCTTCATTTCATTTGGTGTCATTTTTCCCTTCTCTAATCTGAAGGTAAAGGTGTAAAAGTAATGTTTACATGTCCCTCTCTCAAAGACCCTATAAATTGTTGGGGTTATTTCATATCAGTTGTAAAAAGGGCTGATGGTGAGTTTATAAGCGTGAGAAAAAACTTCGCCTCTTGAGCTAACTTTTAGAGTTAAAAGAGGCTCAAAATCACCCAACACTGATATCAGAGCCCAGAGTCAACCAACAAGTCTCGACCCAACAGTCTACAGAAGAAACATAATGTCTCTTATCCGGCCCATGACCCGATGAGTAAGGGGAAGATTGTTGGGTTTATATCCCACATCGGTTATGAAAGGGGCTGGTAATGACTTTATACGTATAAGAGAAAGCCTCACCTCTTAAGCTAGCGTTTGGGATTGAGAGAGGCCCAAGATCACCCAACACCGGTATTAGAGCCCAGGCTCAACCAATAAGTCTCGATCCAACAGTCCATAGGATAAACAAGTTGTCTCTACTCCGACCCAGGGGATGTGTGAGAGAAATTGTTGGGGTTATCCCACTCCAATTGTGGAAGGGGCTGGTGGTGAATTTATAAGTGTGAGGAAAAGCCTTACCTATTAAGCTTAAGCTTTTAAGCTAAAAATGATATCTTAATATGTATATTAATTTACTTTTGTGTGACTCTCATTGTGTTTCTCTCCCCAACACAAATCTCTCTTGAGACTCCCCGGCCCCGTTTGCGAATAGCACGGGGCTGGCACTGTAGCTGGAACGGCACTGTTCCAGCTACAGTGCCATCTGACAGGTGCAGCAAAAATTGACTTTTCAATATTAATTTTTTTTTAAGCGAAATATTAAAAAAAAAAAAAAAAAAAAAAAAAAAGAGGAAAAAGATGGGGTGGTTCCAGCCATCCCTTGGCCAAAATGGGGTGGTTGGACCACCCCATTTTCGGCCAAGGGGGTGGCTGGAGCCACCCTTGGCCGATCTGGGGGTGGTCGAACCACCCCCATGGCCAAGGGGGTGGTCCGGCCACCCCCTTGGCCAAAAAAAAAAAAAAAAAAAAGGGATCGGGTGCATTTGGGGGTGGCCAGACCACCCCCAAGGGGCTAGGGGTGGTTTCGGCCACCCTATACTGGCCGTATGGGGTGGCCGAAACCACCCCAGCCCCTTGGGGGTGGTCCAGCCACCCCCAAAAGGCCAAAAAAAAAAAAAAAAAAAAAACGGGGAGGGGGGGGGGGGGGATTGGGTGCATTTGGGGGTGGCCCAATCCTTTTTTTTTTTTTGGCCAAGGGGGTGGCTGGAACCACCCCGTCTTTCTCCTCCTTTTTTTTTTTTTTAAAAAAAAAATAATAATAATAATAATATTGAAAAGTCAATTTTTGCTGCACCTGTCAGATGACACTGTAGCTGGAACAGTGCCGTTCCAGTTACAGTGCCAGCCCCATGCTGTTCGCAAACGGGGCCCCCAATTTCTCCCACGTCTCTCTCTCTCTTTCTTTTTTTTTCCTCTCCCCTTTTTGCATCCTGATTCATTAGATTATTTTTTATTATTTTCTTACTCAAAAACAATTATGCTAATTTAAGCATAAGAGAGTGGCGGAAGACCCTTTGACAGTCTCTTTCCCTTGTAGGAATGTCATTTTTGCACCAGGGGACCCCTCCGCAAAGATGATTGTTGAGGTAGTGGATCAAACCGTCCCAACACATATATTAAAAATAAAAACACATCGAAGTTGTTTGTTAAACCCCCTCACATTCCCCCATATTTCACCACACTATTTACTTTATTTTTCTTAAAAAAAAACATTATTACTTTTATATTAAATTATTTACTTTTTATATCACATCATTTATTTTTTTTATTACTATTTAAATAAAAAAATTACTACAAAACAACATCTTTTACTTTTAATACCACTTTCTCATTTTCCAATACTAATTATTATATTTTTATTTTACTTTTTTTTATTCATAAACAGGGCGGTGTGACAGGGTGTTGTTTAACAAACACCCCATTATATTGGTGCATTTGGCCGCCTCCAACGAAATATCGGTTTGGCCGTGAACTAAGGGCCCCTGAACTTCCGGCCGATTTTACAGACCCCCCCTAAACTTCAAAAACTCTCATTTTGGACCCTTAAACTTCCATTTTCTCTCAAATAAGGCCCTTCCGTCTACCTGAAGCGTTAAAACCAAACGGAATCGACTCCACGTGACTTTCACGTGATTTTTTTGCCTCAGCTTACCCCTTTTGCCCTCACACGCAGTCAACGAAAAAAGACAATCACTCACCCTCACACTCACTCACCCTCAGTCACAAAGTAACCAACATATAAGGCCTAAACACTACCGAAGCTGTCGAGGAAACCACCGAAAAGGAGTAAGCTGGAAGACCCACCGCCCAAGCTGTGCAAGAAACCACCGAGAACGAGAGAGATCGAAGACCCTCTACCCAAGCTGTGCAATAAACCACCCAGAACGAGAAAGGTCGACGACCCACTACCGAAGCCGTGCAAGAAACCACCGAGAACGAGGAGCACGAAGACCCACTACCCAAGCTGTAGAAAAAAATCACTGGGGTGAAATATGGAGCACTCCGAGGGTGAGGTATGCGATTCAGGATCGAGCTATCCAATTTGCAAATGTGGGAGCAAAACAGTTATCAAAACTGCATCAACAAGCAAAAATTATGGCAAAAGGTTTTATGCTTGTGTTAATTATTTGGTAAGATGTGTTTTAGAATTTTTTTTTTCACATGAATTGAAGCTCATCCCCGTAATGCCCAAATTCTGTATTAATTGGGTAAACCCTAATATTTGTGACCCTAATTTACGTGATTATGCAGAATGAACAAAACCGTGGTTGCAATTATTTTAAATGGGTTGAACCTGAAATTTGTGTGTGTGGTGATCGAGTGATGTCGATGTTGATGGAGTGGCAGAATGAGTTGAAGTCCGAAAGGGCAATGGAAATCTTCAAATGCAAGCTTGAGCTTGCTGAATACAAGTCCAAAATTGAAGTTGATGCTGCAAATTTTGAAGTTAAACTTCAAAGGGTTGAGACTGAGTATCGTTGGATGCAGCTGAAGTTTCGAGTTGCACTTGCATCTTTTTGGTGTCTTGTTGCTGTACTGATGTGTTTCCGTTTTTCTAATGGACTTGCAACAAGGCTGATGTTAAGCAGCTGAGATAGACATTTTGTTTTGTTTATTTCTATAAGACTTGTATGAACTGACGATTTTGGTAATGTATTCGCTGGTATTAGTTAGGTTGTAATATTTGCTATGGTTTGTATGGTTTTTGTTGGCACGACTGAGTCTAGTCATGCAGTGGATGGATTTTGTTGGCAAATTTCGTAGTGATTGTATTGAAATTGGTGGATTTTGTTGGCACAATTGACTCTAGTGAAGAAATGGATTTGTCCTCTTAATTCATGGTATTGACCCCAATTGATGTTATTGCTTGCTGTTGCGTTACCTTAATATCAAACAAATAAAACATTGGCTCAATATTTTCATCCACATGTTGTCAAGCACTACCAAATTTACACCAAAATTTACACGTATCCTTAAAACCAAATTTACACCAAAATTTACACGTATCCTTAAAACCAAATTTACACCAAAATCAATTCAAGCAGTACATATATTTAATCAGAACTACTTAAAGACTACTCCTTATTTACTTCTAATCCAAAATTTGGTCCAAATGTCGTAATACCCATACATGGCATCAAAATTAACCTACAATTCATGTCAATGCAATCACTAGCAATCAAACACCAAAATTTGGTCCAAATGTGTTGAACATATACATGGCCATCACAATTAACTTACAATTCACAGCAATGCAAGCACTTCAACATTTACACCTAAATTTACACCAAATGTATTCAAAACATAAATGGCCAATCAAAATTACCTTACAATTCATATCAATTCAAGCACTACAAATCAAACACCAAAATTTGGTCCAAATGTGTTGAACACATACATGGCCATCACAATTAACTTACAATTCACATCAATGCAAGCACTTCAACATTTACACCTAAATTTACACCAAATGTATTCAAAACATAAATGGCCAATCAAAATTACCTTACAATTCATATCAATTCAAGCACTACAAATCAAACACCTAAAGTTACACATACATGTACCTAAACACAACACCAAGCTTCAGCTTGCATAAACTGTATTCAAAAAATACATGGCCATCAACCCTAAATACATTACAATGTTTAGAAAATACCCCAACACACAACAAGTAGTTACCAATAAAACAGTTGAAACTGAGACAAACAATTTCAGCAAACGATTTTGGTAATGTGATTGTTACTGCATCTTCTGCTTTCCTTTATCCTTCACTGTTTTGGTGGACTTATCTTTCCCCCTATCCATTCTTGTAACATGTTCCTGAAATCCTGGTGGATGGTCAAGAGCTGTCCCTTTTGCCTTTTGTATGTCAAAATCAGGTGGGGCAGTACGAAATGTAATACCACCTGCTTTAGGAGGCCCCCAAGCGCATACTGGTCCACCACCTGGAATTGGGGGTGGCCCAGTAGGGTTACCAGTCAAGTCAACTACAATCTTTTGCTTTGTAGGTTCTCTTCCACTACTAACAAGTTCCCTCAATCTGCCACCTGTCCTTGTCCTTGTGGCCAACCCTAGTGTTCTTTTTTTCCTATTCCCAAATATAGTAGATGCCTGCAATTAATCACATAGAATCAGGCATCTAATTTTTGTTTAAGGGTTTAATTTATATAAACAATATGAAGAATTACTCACACTCGGTTTGTATGCATAAGGTGTTGCTTTTCTGACTGGCTGGGTGGCAGAAGGTGCAGCTCTTACATGCTGGCTGACAGAAGTTGCTACTCCCACAGGCTCTGACTGTTGCTGTAATGCAATCTCTTCGCATGGCCTAAATTCCGGCTGTGAGACATGCAGTGGTGCATTCGGTGAGGCTGGCCTAAATGCAGGCAGTGCTGTAGGCTGGGATGCAGTATATTCAACATGAAGTGATGAGGCTGGTATGAATGAAGGCTGGGATGCAGTATATTCAACATGAAGTGATGAGGCTGGGCTGAATGAAGGCTGTGATGCAGTATATGAGACATGAAGTGATGAGGCTGGTCTGAATGAAGGCTGGGATTCATGATGTGTAGGTGTTTGACTTTCAGATTGTGATCTCCCTGCCCTGCCTGAACTTGATGGTGTGTTCACTTTCCTCTTTTTCCTGCCAGTAGATGAAGTGGCAGTTGAAGATCCATCCAACTACAAACACAAACAATCAACAAACAAAATACACAAATCAATTTAGTAAATTAAACATTATGCAGTAAACACTAAAAATTAAATATTCTCAATGAATAAACCATTACCATGTCCAAGTTCCAATCAGTTGATGCATTATCTCTATAGTACTCTCTGACACGTGACCTTCGTTCCTCTTGTCTTTGCCTGGCTACACATGACCTCTTGTTGTGACCAAGCTTCATGCAATACCCACATTGATTCTTGTGGCCCCCCTCCTAATTGAATAAGCATTTCTTGGTTCATCCACACCCCTTTGTCTAATTTTTTTAGGTCTGCCAGGAGCTGCCCTCATCTTCGATGGCTCAATTTTTGGTTGGTTGCTTATTGGCCACTGATCTTCACTTGGCACAGGGAAGACAGTGTAGTCATATGACTTGTAGTACTTCTCCTTGCCATAGTAATCACTCAAATATTCAGCTGGGTCTCCACCTTGGTGTAAAATGGCAGAAATGCCATGAGAACATGGGATACCAGTTACATCCCATTTCCTACATCCACAGGTTCTACCATCCACATGTACAACAAATTTCTTCCCCATGCACTCAACTTCAAACATACCCTCACCGGCGTATGTACACCAACAATTAGAAGCTTCATCCTCTTCTTTTTCTAACTTCTTCATAATCTTTGGCCCTAAGGCCTCCTCTATTGAACTGATTAATTCTTTCTTCCTCACATACCTTCTCATCAACTTACATCTAATACCTTCCAACATACTCAGGATTGTCTGGTCACGGTATTTTTTAATCCATGAATTGAAGCTCTCACAAGTGTTGTTGTGTAAGAGGCCAGACTTACAAGTTGTATTGAACCATCCCCTACACCAAGTGTTGGGGTCAATCTTCTCCAGGTATGCATGTGCATCCTTACTCATCTTCTTTATTTCATCCATTACTCTGTAGAATTGTTGCTTTGTGTAAGATGCCGCAGCTTGCCAAAGAAGATCCTTCAGTAGCACACCCCTATGACCTGAGTTCCTGAAATTTGCGTACAAGTGTCTAACACATGTACGATGCTCGGACTGCGGACATACTTGTTCTAGGCTTGGAACGAGGCCCTGCACAATAGTTGAAAACATAATTAGTTGCATTACACTAAACATTTAAATTATATGAATAATTGAAATAACTATTATTTTACCTTCTGTCGATCCGACATAAAAGTCCATCCATGTCGAGTAGGGCCAAGATCTGTAACAAGCGCCTCTAGAAACCATGTCCAGCTGTCTTTTGTCTCAGTCTCTACAACAGCAATTGCGATAGGGTACATGTTGTTGTTGGCATCCCTACCCACAGCAGCCATCATCTGCCCCTTATACGTACCCTTTAAAAAACATGCATCAAGACCTACTATAGGCCTACACCCTTCCACAAAACCATTCTTCATGGCTGCCAATGAAAAATACAGCCTTTGAAATCTGCATGGCACCTGAGGCATTGGTCTTTCAACCATCAATATCAAACAACTGCCCACATTAGTGCTCCTAACCATGGAGCAATAATCCCACAACTGATAATATTGCTCATCCAGTTTACCAAAAATAATTTCCCTTGCTCTTTTCCTTGCCCTATACAAAGAACTGACATGCACATCCACATTCCATTTTGCTTTCACCTTTTTCTGCAAAACATCTATGGGCATGTTTGGCTGCTCCCTAAAAGAGTCCATGCACCACTCAGCAATCCAAGTTGAAGTTAGCATATGATTTTGGTACTTCCTAGTGCAAGTGTGTTTGGGCCTTATGGACACTAAAAGGAATGTCGTCTCATTCTTCAACTGCCTCCCATACACCCTATAGCTGCACCTTGGATCTTTGCAGACAATCACAATCCTCTTCAATTCATTTCTCTTGAATTTCAAGTCCTTCCCCCTACTAATATTGTATTGTTTCACGGCTTTCCTAAATTCCACTGCACTATGAAATGTATTCCCTACAACCAATGTCGGATTATGCATATCACTATAATCAAAAGGGATTCTTTTGGTTACATCCTTACGGGATAAGTGCACTACTCTTTCATCACCACTACTATGTGGTGATTCTAGCTTATCACTATCACACATGTCTCCACTACTATCACTCCCTTCTCTCTCTTCCCCACCCTCACCAACATCACCCTCCCCAGCATTTCCCTCCACAGCATCACCCTCCCCAGAAACATCATCAACACCCCCTTCCACATCATCCTCCTCAACAACCTCTTCAGCATGTCCAACCCCCTCAGGAATGGCCTCAGTACGATGAGTGGTATCCTCATCGGAATCAAGACAATCTGTATCATCACTAAGAACTGAATCCCAGAATGCATCCTTCCTAAACACAAATTCCCTCTCACACTCTGAATCTTCTTCTTCATCTACATCAACTACATCATCTGCTACACCATAAGTTACTATATACAATACTACAAGAGAATGATCTATATGTTTTGCCACCATTTCAGTTACATTGTAATCAGATGACAAAAGTCTTAGCCCTTGGTCTAATGGCAAACCTGGTACACTGTAATAAACAAGGTCCCCAGACCTATACCCACATGTCCTACATATGTCTTCTATATCAGAAAATTTCAATGTGTTCCCATCATACGGCTCTGAGTAATTAGTAACATTGCCCCCTACATAATTAATCCTATATTGCCTGTTAAAACAACCCCCATGATGGACTTCAAACATCATACAATGAGTACCCATGATGTAACCTGCCACATTCATTACATTCAAAAGTTTAATATAATACCATACACAATCCCTAACCCTAACAATATTATCCATGTTACCCACTGTGCTCAAAGCAGCCACCAAACAGACACATGACATTGATTAAAAAAAAATCCCTAAACACAACTTTAAACAAGCCACTAAAGTTTAAGTACTATTAACTTTCATCAATCATTATAACAAAGCAACCCACTTTCAACAATTTCAGCAAATTAAAAAAACAACAACAATCACAACTGCTGGCCAATAACAGGACCCAATGAAAGAATACATTTAATTTTATTTTAAATAAAAACCATACACAACTCTTTACAAAATTTGCCCCTAACCCTAACAATATTATCCATGTTACCCACTGTGCTCAAAGCAGCCACCAAACAGACACATGACATTGATTAAAAAAAAATCCCTAAACACAACTTTAAACAAGCCACTAAAGTTTAAGTACTATTAACTTTCATCAATCATTATAACAAAGCAACCCACTTTCAACAATTTCAGCAAATTAAAAAAACAACAACAATCACAACTGCTGGCCAATAACAGGACCCAATGAAAGAATACATTTAATCTTATTTTAAATAAAAACCATACACAACTCTTTACAAAATTTGCCCCTAACCCTAACAATATTATCCATGTTACCCCTGTGCTCAATGCAGCCACCAAACAGACACATGCCATTGATTAAAAAAAATCCCTAAACACAACTTTAAATACGCCACTAAAGTTTAACTACTACAAAGGGAAAGAAAAAAAAAACACCTACACAAAGTAGTGATACCCTAAACAGTTATGAAAAAATATTAAAAACCCGAAGAGCATAGTACATTATGCTACACACTATGCGTTGTGGTCCCGTTTGGTATAAGTTCAAGCACTAATATTGTATTGTAAACAACAACTTCAACAAAAAGTGCATTTATCTGCCAATGTATAAGCACATTTGTGCCTTTTAAGGTCAGCAACCAAACAAGTGGTAGTGAAAGGGACCACTTGACTACTTTATTCAATGTAATAAAATCATCTCGTTCAAATCACGTGTCCAACACAACTCCAACCTAGGGGACCACACTTAGATCAGAAAAACAACAACTTGAGAATATGTGGAACTAACGACAAACTGATCACACATATGATGACAACTTTTAACGCCTTGTCAGAAAACAGCGAATCTAAAAAAACGACGAGAATATGACACACTTTAAATAAATACTACTCAAAAACCCTAAACAAATAAATACTACTCAAAATCGCATCCAGAGGCGTTACATGCAAAATCACCCACAAACAATCCAACCCAGATTATTGATCAACCACAAATTTTAAAAAAAATTCGAATGCAAACCCTAAATCTAAATTTTAGGGATAACGAAACTTACTTGATTATAGTCGATTCGGACTGATTTATATGGGATTTCTAACTAATACGCTGCAAATCGACGTCCAAACTTCAGCTACAATGGTTCGTCGGCGATGATGACGATGGTTCGCACGGGCAGTACCTTCAGTACCTTCTAGAAGTGTTTCGCGACTTTCTGACGTCCATTACGAAGCAATAAGGTTAAATGTTCGCCCATTTCAAGTGAGGGTATTTTAGGATTTTCGTTGACTGCGTGTGAGGGCAAAAGGGGTAAGCTGAGGCAAAAAAATCACGTGAAAGTCACGTGGAGTCGATTCCGTTTGGTTTTAACGCTTCAGGTAGACGGAAGGGCCTTATTTGAGAGAAAATGGAAGTTTAAGGGTCCAAAATGAGAGTTTTTGAAGTTTAGGGGGGGTCTGTAAAATCGGCCGGAAGTTCAGGGGCCCTTAGTGAAGTTTCCCCAAAATAAAAACACATCGAAGTTGTTTGTTAAACCCCCTCACATTCCCCCATATTTCACCACACTATTTACTTTATTTTTCTTAAAAAAAATCATTATTACTTTTATATTAAATTATTTACTTTTTATATCACATCATTTATTTTTTTTATTACTATTTAAATAAAAAAATTACTACAAAACAACATCTTTTACTTTTAATACCACTTTCTCATTTTCCAATACTAATTATTATATTTTTATTTTACTTTTTTTTTATTCATAAACAGGGCGGTGTGACAGGGTGTTGTTTAACAAACACCCCATTATATTGGTGCATTTGGCCGCCTCCAACGAAATATCGGTTTGGCCGTGAACGTGAGTGCATCATTGTTGATGCACGCCAGACGTGCATTGTATCATTACTCTAAGTTGAGTGTACCACTTTAGGAGGTTTATGCTCAACCTCACTATTGAGTTTGTTTGGAAATGCTTTTTACCAAAGATTTTTTGCTTTCTATAAAATTAGTAAAAACATTAACAAATAATTAAAAACTCAAAATATTTATAAAATATATAAAATTAATTTTACTTTTATGTCCAATCAAAATATATTTTCAAAAAAAAAAAAAATTATTATTTAAAATGTTTTCCAATAATGTTTATCTTTATTCCTGCTTCATTCTCACTCCACTTATTAATTACATCCTAACGGAAAATGGCAAATCATAATATAACTTTCATTAAAAGTGTTTTTTTTTTTTAAATGTTTTGATGTGGCATAATGTAATTTTTTTTAAATGTTTTATTTTTTAATTTTATTTTTTAAATTGATCAAGAACAAAATTTGTAACAAAATAGCCCTCCTCATTTACCCAACATTCTTTTTAACTTGTAAGCATCAGCAAGTCGCAGGGACGGAGCCAGGAAATTTTATGGGAGGAGGCCAACCAAATTTTTTTTTTTCGGTTATTTAGAATTTTTTTTATCAAAAAAAATTATTTTGGTTGTTTTTTATGAACTAAAGACTACCGTAAGGCGTAAGGGCAAAAAAAAAGTGGACATTTGAAAGTAAGGGTCAAAAATAAAAAAACTTAGTGGGTATGGGCCAACAAAATTAAAAATAGGGCCAATTTTTTTTTTTTTTTTTTTGAGCGGGCCAAATAATTTTTTTACTTATAATATTTTTTTTCCTTATTTTGGGGGGGGACCATGGCCCACCCCGGTCCCCCCCTCCCTCCGTCTCTGGCCAGTCGTATCCCCTTTCAACAAGATGTGAAGTACTGAATATGATAGTGCCATTTCTTGGTCCGATCCAGAGGATTGGGCCATTTTTTTTTGGCCTATTTTCTATTTATTTGTATTTTTTATATTGTATTGCTGTGTTTTGAGTTTGCTGTTGAGGAGTTCAACCATTTTTCAATTTTTTTTATTCATGTACCCTATTATTTGCTCAAAAAAGAAGAAAGAAGTACTGAATATGAATAAAAAAAATCTGTTTATTTAAAAATTAAAAGTAAAGAATTACTTTGCCAAAAGAGAGTGAAAAGCTTTCAATAATCCTCAAACTTTTAAGCTTTTGTTCTAACTCGTTGATTTTTGGCTAATGAATCAATAATGCAAAACTTTTTTCCCCACGCGAGTTATTAACCAATTAGTGATTGGACACAACACAATGGAATGTACGGAACTGTACCGCACACACTATCGATTCTCTGGACGGCATCCACCCACACGCACTTCCTGTGTATCTATAAGTAACGGTCAGTCCCCACAGGTTCGTCGCCTCCGGTTCCCGCCACGGGCTCTCTTTTTCCCCTCTCCCTCTCTCTCTCTCGCGCTTGGAAATCTCTGAGAACCTGTTCTGAGAGATCTGTGGAAAACATGGAGAATATGCTGAAGGACTTCCAGGTGGAGTCCAATAACATGTCGGAAGCGGCTCAGAGGAGATGGAGGAAAGCGGTCACCATAGTGAAGAATCCCCGCCGGAGGTTCCGCATGGTCGCCGATCTCGCCAAGCGCTCCGAGGCCGAGAAGAAGAAGCGCAAAATCCAGGTTACTCAGCTTACATAGATTTGTTTACTTTCTCATGAAACTTACCTTTTTTTCTACTTAGATTCAAATTCGAATTTGGTAATGTGAGCCTCGGGATTCGGCTTCCCTTTGTGGCTTGTTTGGCCGCTGAGAAAAGGTGTAGCACAGCACGAGTCTATTACTATGCCTCCTGGCCCCTGGCTCCTGGTCTGGCTTTTAGGATTTGTTTTTCTTCATTTTCCTCTATATTCTCGGCAGACAAACAGAGGACTATGTTCCTTTCTGTGGCTAAGGTAGCTGTAGAAAACGCTCAAACAGAGGAAAATACAAGAATCGACATTTTGAATTTCGTAATATCCATTTTTTCGGTTCTAAGAAAGTAAAAATCCTACCGAAAGAAATTGGTACTGCCATTTGATCTGAGTTTAATCTAGTGAACTAGTTTTTACTTTTTAATCCCTATTTAGAAACTGGACTTCTCTTTTCTAAGACAAGGTATCAAGGTTACTTTCATGCCTAGTAATCTCTCGCCACGAGGCACGAGCAGTTACTGCGTCCCAGTGGTCCCACACTCACTGGACAATTATCGGTTTCCACCTACTTTAGATTATCATCTCACTTGTTTCCTGTATTTCATATATTTTCTTTTGGTTTTCTTCTCGGCTCCCAAACAAAAGCTAGGGGGGGAGGGGGGCTTTTTTCTTTCTTTTGGCACCATGTGCATAAGTCGCTGTACGGATCCGATTCTTTTTGACTAATTTCTACAAAAAGGAAGTATTTATCGTTCGGCTGAGATTGAGCTTTCCTTTTCCGGTGGCATGTTCGGCGATGATACTAGTTGAAACGACTCGATCGTTGTTCACGTTGAGCTCTTACGTGTCGGGATCTCATTGGCGAAATCCAGTCTCTTGCAGTGAGATCTGCCAATGGCTCAAGCCACGTCAGGATGCCCACACTGTCAACTGTCACGTTCGGATGTCGCCACGTAAGATTGGACCTACCATGCCATATCCTGATTTTGAGGTGGCATGTCCGACGGAAATAAATCCCCATGCCCAGCGGGAACTCGAAGCAATCCATTCTCGTCCCGGAAAAATGGCCACTGTCTTCCTGGCATCATTAATGGATTTCTAGGTGGAAAACTCTAGGCCATAGGTGTTGGATGATCCGTCACGATGAGCGACTTTTGAGTCCATCTTCCAATAATGGTATGGTCATGTAGGAAACTTCGCGGAACTTTCGCTGCTAGCAAAAGTCATGGGCATGTGGAGCGGGCATAAAGCGACGACACATGACCTACCAGAAAAAGGACAATCTGACAGACGCATGGATGACATGTGATGAGGGATATTTGAGTGGGGCATAAATTAATATTTTTATTCTTAAATTAGTAGAATTATAATAATTATCTCTTGAAGCGGCGTGATACTTGTCACTGATTGAATAAAATTTCATAAAAATTTGTGTCCATTTGAGTGTGGGTGATCATATCGACACCCATGCCTTTTTTTAAATTTTTTATTATTATTATTTATTTTTGGGACCAGTGCATGTGTCCCATTTGTATGAGACCATCGTTGGCTCTCATCCTCCCATAGTGGCTCTCATCCGCCCATAGTGTTTTTACACCACACGCCGCACGTCCATATTTTTCTTCATAATATTCATCCATTTGCTATTTATCTGGTACACGGTATCCGATGCTTGGGTCCATTTGTTTCCATTTGTTTATTAACGTTGCTCTTTGTGGAAACTGTTTTGGCAGTTAGTGGTCCACCTCTCGAGGTGGCCTACCGAACAAATATATAATATGATTCATTATAAAAATCATGACTCAGACATGGTATTTAGTTAAATTATATGATTAATTAGTCTTTTAGTGAAACCAAATCGCGTCAGTATGATGTTGAATACCCTTGTCAATGTACAAAAAAAAAAAAAAAAATAGAGCTTAACTTCTTTTTGTTGTTGTAGCTTATCTTGATGATTCAATTATTCTTGTTAATCATACTCATAGCGCCCCTGGTGTACGAAGGGGCGCCTTACATTTTTAATAAAACTTGATTATTACTTATAAAAAAAAATAATTAGATTACACCATTTGTGGAACACTTCTCAAAATTTTCAAATGTGGCTGCAATGGGACAAGGATCCTCTCCATTTTACATTTACAGCTAAAATTTTGTTTTGTTTCATTTAAGAGTGTATATATTGCTAGTCATTTAAATTTTTTAAATAGTGTAGCAACATACTCATTGCGTGGTATCATATAAACCGTGAGATAAAATAAAATAAAATTTTTACCATAAAATGAGCTTAAAATAGAGGATCCTATTCCAGTTGGAACACATGACATCGACATTGAACTTTATGTTTTAATGACAATCCTATTCCAGTGGGACACAGAACTTGAAAAATTACGTGCCCGTATTGTAGGAAATAAAGCTTTTGCATATTTCCCCTTGAGTCTGCTGCTGGTGCTTTTAAAGTTTAAATATGAAATTATCTACTATTAAAAAAAATGTCAACAAATAAGTTAAGAAATGTTTGACAAATTGCATTATTGGTTTAGTTTTGGTCTAAATTGAACCTTAAATAGAATCAGATTAATTTTCAAGGAATGTTATAAACTTTCCTTAGAGCACTAACAACAACTTCTTCAATATTTGTTTTTGGTAACTAAGCTACTTTTTGCTTTCATATTCAAATAAACTCTACAATAACTTCCGTTATTATTTTCCTATATCATTTAAATATTCTTTCAAATACATATTAGTAGAAAGAGACGGAAGAGAAAGCTTTTTTTTATTTATTAAAATAGTGGTAAGGGAACCAAAAGTGCTACCTAGATCTTGGTAGCACTTTTGGTTCCCTTAGGTTTCCCTTGGTTTAGGGAAAACTAAGGGAGTCTGTTGCATGGGCTTTTTGGGGTTTTCCCTACATTTTGGAAATAAAATGTGATTTAGGAAGTTTGTTCCTAGTGCTCTCAGTCAATATAAAACTAATTTTGATTAATATACAGTTTGTCTAAATTCAACTTAAAATCTGTTTCAATTTATTTCCAGTTTGTGTATTCTATAGATGCTATAATTTTTTTTTTTATTAGTAATATATGCTATAATTTGGTTTTAACAGACATGGATATAAATGCAAATCTAACCATCAAAGTCAATATTTTAAGCTTAAGTGACACTTTTTGTTATGACTTAATGTGATTCTACCATTTCCATTTCTTGTTTTCCCCAGGAAAAGATACGAGTCGCTCTTTATGTTCAAAAAGCAGCAATACAGTTCATTGACGGTATGAAATTGTACTTTTAACTTTAAAGAAAGTTTATTCGGAACCAATAGATCTCTTTCATCTGTGCTTTGTATGGTTATTTATGTTCTTCTGCAGCTGCTGGTCGAGCTGAATACAAGCTATCAGAAGAGGCTAGAGAAGCAGGTTTTAGCATTCACCCAGATGAACTTGCATCAATTGTTCGGGGTCATGATATTAAGGGCTTGAAAATCTTTGGTGGAGTTGAGGGGCTTGCGTCGAAAGTCTGTGTCTCGCTGAATGAAGGAATCAGTGAAAACGATTTACCCACTAGGCAAAAAATTTATGGATTCAACCAGTATACAGAAAAACCTTCCAGAACTTTTTTGATGTTCGTGTGGGATGCATTACTGGACCTTACACTAATCATGCTTATGGTTTGTGCTTTGGTGTCTATAGGTGTAGGACTTCCCACTGAAGGGTGGCCAAAAGGCATATATGATGGTTTGGGTATTCTTCTTAGTATATTCTTGGTAGTCATGGTTACTGCCATTAGTGACTACAGGCAGTCCTTGCAATTCAAGGATTTGGATAGGGAGAAGAAGAAGATTTTTATAAACGTAACTAGAGATGGAAAAAGAAAAAAAGTTTCTATATTTGACTTGGTCGTTGGAGATATTGTTCACTTGTCAATTGGTGATCAAGTTCCAGCAGATGGAATTTATATATCTGGATACAGTTTGTTGATTGATGAATCAAGCTTGTCAGGCGAAAGCGAGCCAGTTAATGTACATGAGGAGAAACCTTTTCTTCTTTCGGGAACTAAGGTGCAAGATGGTTCAGGAAAGATGTTCGTGACAGCAGTTGGAATGAGGACCGAATGGGGAAAGTTGATGGAAACTCTGAGCGAGGGAGGAGAAGACGAGACTCCATTGCAGGTGAAGCTAAATGGTGTTGCTACAATTATTGGTAAAATTGGCTTGACTTTTGCTGTGCTGACATTTTTGATATTGGCAGTAAGGTATCTAGTGGAAAAAGCACTTAACAATGAGTTCACACATTGGTCATCAAGTGATGCACTGACGATTCTGGACTACTTTGCTACTGCAGTAACCATTATTGTTGTTGCAGTCCCTGAAGGATTGCCATTGGCAGTGACTTTGAGCCTAGCCTTTGCAATGAAAAAATTGATGGATGAAAGGGCACTTGTGAGGCGTCTCTCCGCATGTGAGACAATGGGTTCTGCTAGTTGTATTTGCACGGATAAGACGGGAACATTGACCACAAACCATATGGTGGTTGAAAGAATATGGATCTCTGAAAAAATTGTGGAGGTAAAAGGTAATGCAATTGATGATGTGTTGACATCAGAAATATCTGGAGGAGTTCTAGGCATCCTATTGCAGTCGATATTTCAAAATACTGGTTCCGAAGTAGTTAAGGATGAAAGTGGAAAGAGTACCATTTTGGGAACGCCAACAGAATCAGCACTCCTAGAATTTGGCTTGCTTTTGGGGGGCAATTTTGATGCCCAGCGCAGAGACTTTAAGATACTTAAGGTTGAGCCTTTCAATTCAGTGAGGAAGAAGATGTCTGTGCTTGTTTCTCTTCCTGATGGAGGGGTACGTGCATTTTGCAAAGGTGCATCTGAAATGATATTAAGAATGTGTGACAGAGTTGTAGATAGCAATGGAGAACCTGTTCCTCTTCCTGAAGAACAGGAAAAGAATATCGCAGATGTTATAAATGGCTTTGCATCCAAATCTCTGAGGACTCTATGCTTGGCTTTTAAAGATATAGATAACACTTGCAATGAGAACAACATCCCTGATAATGGTTATACATTTATAGCAGTTGTTGGAATCAAGGATCCTGTGCGCCCTGGGGTCAAAGACGCAGTTAAAACTTGTTTAGCTGCTGGAATAACTGTTCGTATGGTCACTGGTGACAATATAAATACAGCTAAGGCCATTGCTAGAGAATGTGGAATACTCACAGGGGATGGGGTGGCCATAGAAGGACCAGAATTTCGTAGCATGTCTCTTGAGCAGATGAAGGAAATTATACCAAGAATTCAGGTTCTTAAATTTTTGCTTTGGCAAGGTTTGACCTTTAACTATCTGTGCTGGTAGATGCTTGCAGATTCTTAACTGCTTACTGTGGATACAGGTTATGGCTCGGTCTTTGCCACTGGACAAGCACACCTTGGTAACCCATCTGAGGGGTATGTTTGGTGAGGTTGTTGCAGTTACTGGCGATGGGACCAATGATGCCCCCGCTTTGCATGAGGCAGACATTGGACTTGCAATGGGCATAGCAGGAACAGAGGTATCTGTCTCTGCTTTTTCTTTTTCTTTTTTCCTTCCCTTGCGTGATATTGATGATCTGTACTAGCTTTGCCACATCATGCCTTCTTATATGAAATGAAGCATTATGAAGATGTATGTGTGCTGGACAGTATCATTCATTAATAATGTCCAAGTTTCAAGATTTCTTTCCAACCACGTGGATTCAAACTTTTAATGCATAACTAAACTGAAACTCTTTATTTTTCTTTTGATTAGTAGCTATACTTAGAAACATATCACCTATGCTTAAACCTTGTTACCCAGCGGTCCCATGAGAGAAAATCTTTTAGAAACATATCACCTATGCTTAAACCTTGTTACCCAGCGGTCCCATGAGAGAAAATCTTAATCAACCAACTTATTAGCCAACACCTCCTTTCTGACTGAGTATCCAGTTCAACAAAACTTACTTCTATGTTGCTCAATATGAAACCTTTTCGTAGTCTGATGATCTCAAACTTCTCCTTTGGATTAGCTTGCACCTTCATTGTTGCTTTACATTTTGCAGCACGTTTTCTATTTCAGCTTTCGTAGAAACCAACTTATAATCCATTTCTTACAAAATAGAAACAGAGATGCATGCCACTGTTTCTTGGATCAGATGACATCTCCTCCCACTTTAACAAGGGGTGAACGGCTGAATCATGGGTTCAATCCAATTGGAGGGCAGAGTTGTATTTACTTGTCTAGAAAATAGAAACTGAGATAGATAGTATATGTCAATTTGGTTGAGGTGGCAGTTTTGGATGGATGATTTCAAATTTTCAATACTTTTGTTCCCTAATATTTTGAAGCACCAGGATACTCTCGGAATCTTTTAGTCCTTATATCCTCTAAATCATCACCTCCGGTATTATCTTTTAAATACAAGATAATAGAAAATCTCTCATCTTTAATTATACAGTTCTTATCAGCTTGACCTTTTATTTTTTTCTTTTTAATTATCAATGCTTCATTTCTTTTTAGCATGGGTTTTTTATACTTCTGGACTTGTATCAATGCTAGCCGTTGTTTTGCTTCACACGGGTTTGATTTTATTCCATATTTATTTTATTCTTAATCTTTCCTTCTAATGGATATAATGTTCAGGTCGCCAAAGAAAATGCTGGTGTCATTATATTGGACGACAACTTTGCGACTATTGTTAATGTAGCCAAATGGGGACGTGCAGTATATATAAACATTCAAAAATTTGTGCAGTTCCAGTTAACTGTTAATGTTGTTGCCTTGGTGCTCAATTTTGTTTCTGCATGCATCTCTGGTATGTTGGATTTTGAAGTTCCGTTTTTTTTCTCCCATGAAAAACCATTATATTTATTTTGGCATTGTCAGAATAATGACAATTTTCCACGTCACTTTCAGGATCTGCTCCCCTAACGGCTGTACAGTTGCTTTGGGTAAACATGATTATGGACACTCTTGGGGCGCTGGCATTGGCTACAGAACCTCCAAATGAAGGGCTTTTGAAGAGGCCGCCAGTTGGTAGGGGTGTGAGCTTTATCACTATGGCCATGTGGAGAAATATTTTTGGTCAAAGTATATATCAACTTGCTGTCCTTGGCGTTCTCAATTTTGATGGGAAACGGCTACTAAAACTTAGCGGTTCAGATGCCACTGAGGTTCTCAACACTCTGATATTCAACTCGTTTGTGTTTTGCCAGGTACTGTTTCTGAAACATGTGTTGATTTTTTCCTATTATTATTATTATAATCTATCTCTTCCTTCTTCTTTTTTGAGTTAACCAAACGTATGAATTTTGGGTTTGATAATGAGCATGTTGTTTCTCCTTTGGGAGTTTATCTTTTCAGGTGTTTAATGAGATAAACAGCCGGGATATAGAGAAGATAAACGTATTACGAGGAATATTTAACAGCTGGATATTCCTAGGAATCATGGTTGGCACAGTGACTTTCCAAGTAATCATAGTTGAGTTTCTGGGCAATTTTGCAAGCACTGTGCCACTAAGCTGGCAACTATGGCTACTCAGCGTCTTACTTGGATCAGTTAGCTTGCCGATTGCTGTTATCCTAAAATGCATCCCTGTCGGAAGAGATACAACTAAGCACCATGATGGTTATGATGCGCTCCCCACCGGCGAAGACCTGGCTTGAGACGGGGAAGGAAGAGGAGGAGAAGGAGCCGCTTTGTTTTTTCCTTTTCTGAAGCAACTCTAGAGGTAGACCGACTTACTGGTAGAATGACATATCCTGGCCTGTTTTTGTATGGGTTATAGATTCTCCTTCTGTAGTTACTGCACTGACCCGTAGAAAGATGACCCATTAGCCTGTTTTTTTCTTTCTTTCTCTACACTGAGGCACATAGTTAGCACAAGTACCTCTCAAGCTTAAAGGTTTTAGCTTAGCCCGTTTCTTGCTAAAAGAAACTCTTAATGAATTTTAAGATTTCGCTTCTTTTTTTTTTTTTTTTTTTTCTTAGACATTATATTTCATTTTGGAATCCTTTTGGACATTAGAATTTACAAATGAAACGTTTCTGACGTTGCACTTGCATATTATTCTTTTATCGTTATTTAATTCATTTTATCTGACATTGTATGTTTGCATTTCCAATTAGATTGAAGCATATGTATCTTTTGCAGCTAAGTTTGACCTTCAAACCTAGATCCCCCCAGCTAGATGGGCTGGTTAGCAAAAATGAGGGAATCAAATGGGCCCAAAGAGAGTTGTTGGATCGTTTCCGGATCAGATAGACAAACAGAGCATATACATTCATCTTGATCAGTAAGGTGCTTGAGTCATCCTATCCAACCCAGTGGCCATTGTGGAGCCCAATTGAGAAAGGGGCTGATTGAATTTCCATTTTATCCAAAATTGAACATAACCAATATTCCCATATTCAGAGTCAATCGGCTAAATCAAATCATTCAATTCAGCATTAAGACTTAAGAGTAGGGTTAAAGGGAAGAGTATATATTGAAAAAATGAGCAACAAAATAAGAGCCAATGGCATTTCTATGTTCAACCAAAAACCATAACCAATTTTGATAAGGGAAACAAAATTGTGCATGTGGGCGAATGATGGTATTCAAATCCTTAATAGTCAGTCATGTTTCTCGAGATTTTTGCTTCCATAACTACTCTCTCAAAGTTGTTCTTGAAGTGCTTCTTATAAATGATCTCAATTTCATTTTCACTAATGATATTTTTCACACTTAATTTATACTAGTTGACATAATATGTTTTAAGTAACTATACGTAAAACACACATTAGTTGGTATCAAATGAGTGTGAAGAATAGCGGTATTCTTTGAATTTTTGGAAGCCGATTTTTATTGAACCGTGTCCAGAGCTGCTGGAATTGATTTTATTTTGTGCTGAACATTGCTAAATTGGTGCTGAACCCAAGATTTTAGAGAGAATCTGCACCTTTGAATTCTAGCTTCAACAATAAAATCGAGACTGGACTGGTCTCTTACCCAAAATACTTCAAAGAAAAAAGGTTGCCAAAAAAAAAAAGAAAAAAACCCTTAGTTTTTCATGTGAGATTTTTTATTATTTATTTGTCTTTAAGCTTTGTAACAATCTATTGCAGGTAATGTCGTAATCACTTCCACGGTATGACTTGCCACCGGGAAGCAATAATTATAAAGTGTGCTCAATCCATTTGGTTCATTTGAACTATAAAATATTTAGTTAGTTATAGTAAAGGAGTATTTTTGTCTTCTTACAAAAATACTCGTTTACTATAATTAATTGGATATTCTCCAGTTCATTAGAATCCAAATTCCCGTTGGATGATAAACTCAATAATTACAACACAGAGATCACCAAGACAATTTCTCGCCAAGTATTGGGGAGTCGATTTGTCAATCTGTAATATAAAGAGGAACACTTTTACTTGTCCAACACATTTTTTAAGAGAAAAATACAAAATACAAATCAGTCTACATGATTTACCTAATTTACAATAAACTCCTTATAGTATCATAATATTTTGAAATATCATTGAGGTATGCAATTAGAAAAAAACTAGAAAAAAAAAAAAAAAAAAAAAACATACCATCAAGTTCCGTCAAAAACTTGATTTTATATTTCTCCCACTTCTTATTTTTATATTTTACAGACTCATCAAAAATATAATTTTTTATTATCAAAATTTTTCTCATAAGCTTTTTTTTTTTGAGCCGTCTCAAAACTTGTACATGTAAATATATTTCTTATTGTTGCCTGCACTTTATATTTTGTGGTGTTTCATTGAGGGCGATCTTTTAGGATTCTTGAAAATCCTAGAAAATGGGTAAAGTGCCACTTTTGAAATGGCGCATGTTTGAAATGTAATTAAACGAACCAAACTTAAACATTTAATACTCGGCTCGATTAGATAAAAAGATAAAATAATATAATTTTAATACCAAATAAATCACAACAAAATGATTCGAAGAATAATGTGTTTGTCCAAATAAGAATAAATAAAATAGAAGAGCACATGAAATTACAACACTCTCCCTCCTCTCTTCCTAAACAAAACAATATTCAACAAGAACCTAAAACCTTTCATCTAAACCTCCGTTTTGCTTCTCCGTAGGCAATCACCCCAAAAACAGTTACTGTGTACCCGCCAATGCCTACAGCGGTAACAGGATTTCTGAACAAGAGTATTGAGATAACAACAGCAACAGCACCTTTTGCATTTCCCAATACCTGATAGCATGATTCCCAGGGGAAACACAGAAAAGTTTTGAGAGTTTAAGGAGAGAGGAAAAACACCAAAACATGTAAGCATGATTTCTCTTTTACTTCATTAAAAGCTTTTAGGGTTGAAGTTTTAGGCTTGAAATTCTTCTCCAAGGTCTGCTTGGTTCTCTTAAATCCTCAACCAAGGACAGGGTTTCCCAATGCTAGAGCAATAGGGGTGAAACTCTATAACACAAGATTCATACAAGAAAACACCCTAAAAAGATTAAAGTTCAAAAAAGATCATCAAGCAGTTGTTTGAAGAAAGTGGCTTCAACTTGGAGGAAAACAACAAAGTAATCTGAGAAAATGAACACCCATCACCAGTGTTTGCATTTAATCTTAACATGGTTGTAAGATATTGGTATATAAATTATAATTCTATAATTACTTATACTCATTATGGTTGACAGAAACTAGACAGTAGTACTGCCAGTAAACTGAAGGACATTGGTTCATGTAGGAATTTAGTTAGATTCATGATGAGAACCCTATAGATGAATCAGAACATTGATTTGCTGAAAATTAAGAAATCTAGAGGGTATATTGCAAAACAATTAGGAAAAATGAAAAAGAAAAGGAAGACAAATGAAAGATAGACTAAATCAAACCTGAAGCGTTAGTGCACTTGTATGTTTTGTCACCAAGAAGTTTGACAAGTTAGCTGCATAGGCCAGCACTGAATTAATCAAAAGAAGCAGCCACATGAATTTATGTTCTTTTCCAAGCGGCAGAGTAACTTCTAAGACATTGGGCTCCATTATAAGTGTTGCAGGCAATAGAACTAGAACTGCAATTGGTGACATGTATAGCAGCAAATTCATTGAGTTCAACTTTTCCCTGTAAGCATGAAACATACCAAGAATTGAATGGACACTAAAGCAAGTAAAAAATGCTCTTGTTGGGCTGAGGAAAAGATTAGAAAAGAGGAGAAACGATAACCATTGCAAAATTTAAAGATTTCGCTCTTCTGAGCAGTTTGTCCATTCCTTGTCAACCAAATTAAGCAGAGGATAAATAGACAGAAACAGTAAATGCCTTGGTCTTAAAGAGAGTTAATGTATCTTGTAGAGGAACATAATTAACTCTAAAAAGATTAATTTCCAAATTCTAACATGAGCCAAAAAGGTGAAGAATTTTCATAGCACAAATCATCATTCTTTACAAGCGATGCACAAGTAGTGTTTATTAAGAACAAATACGTCATAATAAAGCAAATGAAACGATAACAGCCTGAGGATCACACTGTACAGAGTATTCATTACATTTGTTATACTCTTAGCTCTTATGAACCATTTACAGTGCTTTCCATAACTTCTGGAAGTGAAGAGCTCCAAGGGTCTGGTATTCTTCTTCCTTTCAATGAATACTAAATATTGTAGAACAGCAATGGACCAGGTAGACTAAAGAGTTTTAAAAAGCAGAAGTATTCCAAATTTATAGTTTAAAGACACCATTAGGTTGTTTGAGGTTAGATCATTCTATAATGTCCTTATTGCGCAATGCCCCTTTCTTCACCTAGTCAGCCACTTTATTGAAGATCCTCACTATGAAGAACTTAAGGAAGCGGAATCTCATAATAGTAGATTGGTGTTGTATGTGTAAAAATAGTGAGGAAATTATAAATCACGTTTTACTTCCCTGTTAGGTTGCTAGGCCTTACCGAATTCTGTTTTCAGTCTTTGTGGGTTGGAATGGGTTATGCCGCGATGGGTGGTGGATCTCTATGTAAGTTTTCAGAGTGTGGCAGTGTGGAAGATGATATAACCTTGTTCAATGTGATGTATCCAGAAGGAAAGAAATTATCGAAGTTTCGAAAATTGTAAGAAGATGGTAGTGGAGGTAAAGGCTTTCTTCTTCAAAACTATTTACCAATTGACATCCACATACGATTGTTTACATATTTCTAATTTTCCTGATTTTCTTGATCTTTTGTCTTTTTTCGGATCAAGTGTTTCTCTTATATATTTTCTGTGTACTTGGGTTGCACCATTTCGCTCTTAATAAATTTCGATTACTTATAAAAAAAAAATTGAAAATCCATCCAGCCCTTCTCTGGCACAACTTTTCATGATAAGAAGAAATAAGTTTATCCTAATATAAGAACAGAAGAAGAATGATATTACCCTAGGGCTCTATAATTGGTAAATTTAAAGAATGAAAAAAAGAAAAAGAAAAATGAGTGATCATTAGAGAGAATCTGGCATCCTACATCCTTTTGAAGGGAACTAATCTCTTGAGCAAAAACTTTAATTTTATTGCTTTCTTAACTGGGTCATACCAGTGATCATAACAAGCTGTTGCTTGCTACAACAAGCTTCTCGGTAGCCAAAAAGTTAACACTTTCTATTGGATAGTCTACTTCCCACTGTGGAATTTCTACCTTTATAAGGGAAACCTTGGTCATGATCATCAAGAGGATGCCGTTCTGATTGGTCCTGGGTACCACATAGTTTTTTGAACATGGTTAGTAACAAATCCAAAACCGAGCTGAGTTCTTGAAAACTCTTGGCAAAAGCTTGGGTGATTGAATCATGAATAAACTCCTGAAACTGCTCAAACTTCTTATCAATCTTTGTCGTAAGCCTTGCCTTAATCCTTGACTCCAACTAAGTCTCATTGTTTTGTTGTGAACTATCCCTGGGAGCCCTAGCATATTGTGTCAGCTCAAAGATGCCAAATCTTTCTTTATGATTAACGTAAGGGTGATACAAACTTTAGGTAGAACCCACCATTGAAAACTGGCTTACAAAAAGAGGGTGCTCAAAAACTTATGTACACATAGTTAGGATTGTACTTAAGCCATGCAGGACACTAACGATCGTAACATATCACCACGCTCCACAGCTGACGTCCACGGCAGCTCACTCTATCAACACTGACTCGATAGTAATCATTTCTCTTTTGGTGACTATACTTATTTATCAGTATTCAATAACTTAATACTATGTCCATACATAGTACCAAGACATTTTAATCCAGCCTATATGTCGCCCCTCAGTGACTCGATCACAAAGTTGCAATCCATTCGATCTCATACTCGATGAACTGCATCTAATCCTACATTCGACGTGGCGGCTGGCTCTAATACCAAATGATACAAACCTTAGGTAGAATTCCCCATTGAAAATCAGCTTGCAAGAGGAGGGTGTCCAAGACCTTATATACACATGGTTAAAATTGTAGTTAAGCCATGTGATATAGTTAGAATCGTAACAAAGAGGCACGCACCAAGTCATTGTTTTGAAACCAAATGATAGCACCCTAAGGTTCTATCACTTGCAAATTAAGAAAA
The DNA here is from genome assembly GCF_965113065.1 of Corylus avellana. Taxonomy (NCBI): domain Eukaryota; kingdom Viridiplantae; phylum Streptophyta; class Magnoliopsida; order Fagales; family Betulaceae; genus Corylus; species Corylus avellana. The sequence goes on along the minus strand of NC_142499.1, from coordinate 3,561,555 downwards.
ATAAAAAAGAAAAAGAGTGAAAAGGGAGATCACTTCAAGGGAATCTAGCTTCCTAGATCTTCTTTGAGGGGATCTAACCTCCTAAGCCAAAGTTTTAAATTTTATTATTTTTATAACAATAAGCCCAAAGGGTATTAAAATTTGTAGACCTCCCAAAACTCCTAAATTTCCTAATAGACAAGGCTTTTAATAATTGTTAACAAGAACTCATAATCCCGAATAAGTACTCATAATCCCAAATGAACAAGGGTTCTTAATCATCAATTAACAATGACAAATAAGGACTATTTATCCTTAATGGGCAATGCGTCCTAATTTTTTTTTTTTTTGATAAGTAATGTGTCCTAATTATTAATGAATAATTATTTAAACCTTAAAATCATGGGATTCTATCAAACAATACAGAAACCTTAAATGTATATCAGTTCAAGTCAAAGAGGAGGGTCCAAATATTGCATTCCCACACACAAAGTAGATTACTTAAGTCATTAGAGGAAGAACTGCTATAAGATTGCCCAACCTAAACCACAACCCTTCTTATTCTCAAACAAGCCCACATAAACCTTGATTAACTTGTTCCAAATTGCATAAATATGAGTGGAGCAGTTTATCTAATTAACTAAATTCACTGCCTCCTTATGGAAGATGCATGCACAGGACCACTCAGAGTATCAGAAAAGTATCAAATACATTTACAGAATAAAAATTTTGCATTCAACTTTGGACACGATTGAGAAGTATTGGAGAATACATTAAGTATTCTGAGAAATTTTGTATTCAATACGCATATGACTCTTTTAGAGAAATATGAGCTATACTTGGATACCAAAAGATACGCAACTTGTAAAGACTAATGGAAAACAATTTTTAAAAGGGAGTGAACCTGTCACTTTAACTCCAATGAAAATTGGGCATCATGGAGATTCAAGCAAACTGGAAAGGGAAATTGGACATCTTGTAAGTAATCAGATATGAAGGCAGAACTGCTTTGTCTTTTTTGGATGATTTGGAGAGAGAAATAATCGAACTTCTTTTATGCTAGAGCTTAATTTGAATTAGATTATGTGTATGCTTGGGTTAAGGCTTTCAGCAAATCAACTGTCATTCACTTTTGGATTTTATTGGCCTTTTCAATTTAAGATTGTAATTTTCTTTAGTTCACAGTTTGCATGTCCTTTGTACTTCTCCCCACCATATATTCAATAAAAACTTTTTATATTACTCATTAAAATGTTTCCAAGGAAATGACATGAAAAAATAAATAAAGAAATTAGATACTTGGATAAAGCTGAATAACACATTATGAAGAAGACACATATCCTAGATACAGAATATTTTTGTTTTAATTTTTTCATGCTCTGCCTTATCTTTTGGCTGCTACACTCATTGTGTGTAATAGTTAACAAGCGCCTTGGCTATATAGTCTCTGAAGGCTTTCATTTCACTTGGGCCTCTGGGCTTCTTCTTTTTTTTTTCTGATATTCTCCGTACTTGCTGCTCAAGGGCATGAGTTGTCCACTATTCCTCTTTGGGCAAGTTATTGGTTTCACTACCTAGCAAAACAAGACAATTTCTTCGTCCCTTGCTACCAACTCTTTACACTGTTATTAAGAGTGGATTGAAAGTGCAGAGAGATTTCAGCACAAGCGGCAGATGAATGGCATGACCCAGAAAAACAAAAGTAGCGAAAAGGCAAGCCCTGAGTTGGTTTCAGCCAGAAAAGCTTGACCAATTTCTTACAGTACAACCTGTGGTGCCTCAACTAGAAGAAAGCAAAACTTTGAGGGCATGACCTTAGTTACATACTGTCGCTCAGTTTGGCCCCTCCCAGCCATTGGAAATGGATGTATATAAGAGTTCCTTATCTACCTTACAAATACGACAGATCAGATTTATCTAGTCCTTTTGTTTATAAGAATTATAAATGTTGCACTATTGAACTTTTCTATATTAGCACATGATTTACATAAAGCGAAATCACCTGACATGCATAAGATTCAAACAATATACATACAATAACAATAAGAAGAGGGAAAGCAATTCCATACTTAATGATGTGAAATGGAAGATAATAACTTGATAAATTTTCAAAACAAATCTACACTGAAAGATAATAAATGATCAGGTAATAGATCAAAGCATTTACCCTTCGGAAGAAAGCAGGATACCCTGAAGAACAGTCTTAAAGGCCCTTGCAGCAGTTGCACTTATGCAAACAATGAATCCAAACAAATGGAAGCCTGGCTCACCCTGCCACCAACCAAAACCTCTTATAACTTCTCGAAAACTAGATCAAACTATATAAGGAAAAGGAGGAAAAAATTAAAAGATGAAGATAAAAGTGATAAGGAACTTAATTCTTTTGCAGTCAATTAAGGGAGTGGTTGGAAAAGGAGAAAGAGAGAATAAACATTACAGCCAGAAACAAAGAAGCAGTGTTCATTTTCAAGTTTTTAACAAGTACACATCTCTTGCATGATTGCCAAAAGTTACATGGGATAGCTCAAAGAAGACTTAGTTCTTCTCCTACCATAACATTCAACAATCTTTCTACACTCACGCTATATGTTAGGATATTCTACTGAAAATAACATTTTTGGCCATCTCAGATATGCAAACAAGTACATCAAACATGACTTTTGGCACGGATAAACTAGCCTTCCGTGGTCCCATTTTGCTTACCTCCAATCACTCAAAGCATGACCATGTCCTTGCATACAGTCCAAAATCAATTTATTCGAGTGATCTGTTGAGTATTGTCAGTTGTTTTACCCAGAATTCTATCAATAGAAATATCTCTTTTAATTGTTGAGATCTTCACCTCCAATTGTTCACCCATTGCACCATGTAGATCGTCAAAAAAACTGCTCATAACTTGAACTAGTTATAGATCATGGAAAGTGCATAAACTATCAGTCAGTAACCCATCTAACTGAATACCAGATCTGGGTTGGCATTTATGGCATAAGTTAAACCTTAACTGTCAAACTAAAATACTAAAACAACCAAAAGATATAAATGTCTCAGTTCCAAAAACAATCACAAAAAAGAAACTGACAGCAACAGAAACCCACATTTGTACACAGATAATAAATAGTAATGTAATCAGATAAATCTATCAATCGTGATCAACAAAAATGACCCAATAAACCAAAAAAATAAAATAAAAAAAAAAGCATACCCCACTAGCAATCACAACCCCAGTAACAACTGGCACAAGAGCAGCGTAGGTGACCCAAGCCTCCCTCTTAAGGGTCAGCAAAAACGCAAACAGCGCCGTGAAAAACGGCGTCGTGGCGCCGACAGCCTGGTTGAACGACACCGCAAGGTACCTGAGGGAGATGTTCCCACCCACCACCGACGCACAAAAGACAATGCTCAAAGTCGCAATCTTGAGGAACTGGGAGCGAGATTTGATGGCCTGGAGGGGTACGAGCTTGAGGAAGGCAATGGAAATGTAGCTGAGGATGGCGCAGGCTGCCATGTGGCACATTGTGAGGAAGATTGGGAACCTGAAACCATAGTTGGAGAGCAAGAACTTGTTGAGGAGGAGGACGCCAATGTTGGCGGAGTACCAGAGGATGACGAGGGAGGATATGAAAAGCGCTTGCTTATTGGAAGACATTTTTACAAGATTTTTGGCTCAAACTCAAAGGGTGTCTGGATTTGAAGGAGGAGAAGCTCGCATTTGAGCTTCGACGGAAAATGCGTAATGGCTTTTCTTTTCTTTCTATTTTCCGCTTTTCTATTTTTACTTTGTTAATTTGATTTTGATGGAATGTTTCTGTTGTGACTTGCGAGTGTTGGAGAATTATTGTTGGGATGAGCACAAGACTGATTCGTGTGTTGTGAGTACTTTCTCTCTAAAAGCTTGTGCTTTTTTTCTCTTGGTTGCTTCGATCGATCTACAAATGTTTTTTTTTATTTGTATTTTTGAGTACTGACGTGGATGAAAAATACAATAAAAAAATTATTTCTGTTAAGACTCAAGAGAAATGTGATATAAATGTAAGAAATTCCAGAATTCTTACAATAAATTCTACTTTTTTATTTAACAATTATCCCATATTATTCATGTGACACTCTCCATTATTTTTGTTGTTTTATTTTTTTAAGGGAAAAGTTTACATATATCATCAAAATACCATTGCACTGTCAATATCTTCTCGAACTATCAATTGTGTTAATGTCTTACTTAAATTATCAAAAAAAAAAAAAAAAAATGCCATTGGATCCCAAAGAGCAAAAAGAAGGAGATCATGATTTTTTTCAAATAAGACAAAAATATCTTTATAAATTCAAAAAAAAAAAAAAAAAATCCCAAAGCGAGCGATAAGGAGGTGCCCAAACCACCCGATTTATATATGTATTGTTGTAATTACGTGAAACATTTTTGGATATTTTTGGCCATGTATGATTTTCATTAAACCCAAATTGCGTCATGCATTTTTTATTGGAAGTACGTTTGAACAAAAGAAAAATGTATTTTGTTAGCAACAGCTCTTTCTCTTAAAGCACTTTATGGAGCCTAAAAACACGTTTTATGCTTTAAAACGCATACTCAAATATGCTCTAAGAGAAAGCTAGATGAACATTCATACTTGTGCTACAACAGACACTCAAACAATGAGGATAATGAGTAATGCTACATATCAACCCCTCTCATCCCTAAATTTATGTGGCGTGGTTCCCCTAGTTTTCATGCACCAATGGTTGATGGAGTATTACTATACATTACTCCATTATCTCATTCCATCCCTCTAAAATTGATGTGGTGTGATCTCCTATAGCGTGTGGTGTGATCTCCCATAACATGTGAGGCATGAAAATGGGTTTGTTGGTTGGGGACCAAGTCACATCAATTTTTGAGGATGGAGGGTGATGTATAGCATTCCTCCAATAATTATCGGTAGGAGTGCAAATAAGATTGGAGGAAGCCCCGAAGGGGTGGTGTTTGGGACAGTAATGTGGCAGAAGCAACACTATTCTTGGCGAGCAATGAGTCCAAGCATGTGAGTGGCCTCCACTTGGTTTTGGATGGGGGTCATAGCATGACCAATTACAAAGCTATTAGGGACAGCAAAGAAATGCATTATTCTTAAAAACCCAATATCATATTAGTTCAATTAATTTGATCATTTGTGCAATTTTTTCAAATTCAATTTGTTTGATTTTATTTGCACTTGTAATGTATCTCATCCAACCAAGCTTCGTGTTGTAACAACAATAAAATAGAAATCTCAAATTGGTTCACGGTAGATTTATGAGTTAACAAAGAAAAATGAGGCCATATCAGAATCCCATGCAATTGGGGCTCATGCAAATTTGAGGGGATGCTCATTCGAAGAGACCACCCACCCTAATTCCACCATCCACCAAACAAATTGCAGCTAAATAATGAATACTAATATATTGTAGTTCGTCACCATAACATTTACAATAAATCAAGAATATGCAAACGTATGAAGTAGTGTAACTAAATTCATTAAGAATCTCTTATGTGTTCATGTGTCTTATCATCATATGTGTGGCATGGCAAGAAGTGAAGGTCCTTATATTCATGCTAATTATGTGGCAAGAAGTAGAGTTACACAATGCTAAACATAAAAACACGACGACTAGCTGACTTATCAATTATTATATTGGGGAAATTAACTCCGTCAAGACTACTACTTGCTCCGATCCATTAGCAATAGTAGCACCACAATCAACACCATCATCCCCACTAGCACCATCAACATCAAGAACAATATATCTATCAGCACGATAAGCAACATCATAAAACATATCACCTTGATGATTATATTTGAAGAAATGAAGTCTATGGTATAGAACATATCCAAGATTCTGAAGTGCTGATTGCAATCTTGTTATTATATTTAGTTGCACTTTCTTCTGAAACTCATAAACCACTTCACCAAACTTTGTCCTATCATTGACATTGTAAAACAATGGATCACACATATGATAACAACTTGCTTTTCTAACATCACTTAAGCCCTTGGAAAAATTTTCCCAAAAAAACTACTTGAAATCAAGTGGAAGATCATTAAAATTAAAGTGATCCCTGATGATCATATATACCATGGCATGGAAATGCTTTGAAATTGTCATACAAATATATGATTTCCTCCAATATCTCTACTTTGTGAGTAAAAAATTTTCCACATTTATTGTTTTTGTTAGATCATGTTGTACACATTTTTTTTTTGACTGCCAAAACTTGTAAACTATGCATAAATAAATTAGAAGAAGCTAATTACGATAGGAATTATTTTTAAAAAATCCCAAATAATATATATTTTTTGTTTTTATTAAAATCTTTGTAACTGATTATGCCTATTTTATTTTTATTTTTGTAACCAATTATGCCTATTAAAAAAAAAGGTAAAGTCCAGATATTCCCTCAAACTACCATCTAATTAACAATGTCCCCCAAAAACTTTCAATTGCGACAATGTCCCCCCAAATATTTGTAAATAAGACAAAAATATTCATCATTACTCATTAAGGAGGACATTGACAATTTTTGGTAGTTTGGAAAAAATTTAGGAATATTGTTAATTGAGTGGTAGTTTAAAGGGATACGTGAACTCTTCCCTTAAAAAAAACTAATCACAAACAAAATTTAACATCACTTTAATTGCAACCTGAATTCGGATTTGTTTTGAAAATTTTGGAATACAAATACGTCTGATATGCTCAAACTTGTCTCTGCCTGAACAATTCATATCTTTTCCAAAAACATTTCTTTCACTGATAACCAAAAATTTAAATTGATGCAGCCATTCAGTTCAGACGTGGCATTCTAAAATTTGGTTTAAGAGGATGACGGATGACCCATTTAATTGCAAAGCTATACAATTTCACGTTCATGTCTTGCTTAACAGACACAAAAAATTACAAATATATATATATATATATATATATATATATATATAAGGGTCTCCAGGTTTTTTATTTTTTATTTTTTATTTTTAAATGTTATTATTTTTTTATTTTATTTTTAAGACAGGCAACAAAGACATTTTTTGGACATAAATAAAATACAAGTCTATCTCATAAAGCACCAAGAAAGAATAAATTGTATTTCAACCCACAACAACAACCGGATGAGAAACGACATGGATTACTAAGGGTTTGTTTGAGTTTACGATTTTAAAAAGTGTGATTTTAAAATATGTGAGTTGAAAAAGTAATTTTTAAAAACGCAATTAAGCGTTTAGCAAAATCGCAATCACACACTAAATCTTTTACTAAGAAACGGGTACCAAACTAATGTGAAGTTCATTCATTAAAGATAATCGTACCAATTAATCAAGAGAAATGTTATGAGTACAAATAAATGAGTCAGCATAAACTTTTGTCATAAATGATAAAAACATTTGTCACCATTTCTAATGGTGAAGGAAAAACACTACCCACAACTCCGGCCACCCGCTATCACTAAAAAATGACTAATTAACTTGAAATTTTCTTAAAATTTATTATAAAACTCAGTTTCACATAGTAATTAGATAATGTGAGACTTAACACTCATGACTATTTTTATAAATTACTCATTATATGTAAGTTAGTTACTTCTCATATTCTTAATATGAGACCGATGTGTTACATACATTACTAACCTTCCTAAACTCTATGTTTTTCATCTTGGCCCAACTTTAAGCTAAAAATGTGAAGTTAGAAATCATCATCGCTAATCATGAAAGTTATGTTCTACATGCGTGCATTCCGAGTTTGACCTCTCAAACAAGATATTCGAGTCAAGTCTCACCCGTCTAAACTTGGCTCAGCTCGATTATAGTCATTCTTAGGAGTAAATATTTTCTATAGGAATGGAATCAGGGGATTGGGGGGGCCACTTTTGAAATTCTTTCATATATACATAAAAATAAAATTTAACCTCTGACTCATCTTTTGGCCCTCCAATAATTTTTTTTTGAATTGGTCCACCTTGGGCCAAAACAAATCGTTAAGAAAAAAATAAATTAAATTGACCTCAGGTTTGCTAGGACCTGGGATTGCCTCTAAACAAAATGTGTTTGATGCCCAAGATGTGCAGCTTCGCACATGTTGGTCTTTGAAGTAGATTCCCGGAAGTTTTTTTAGTCCCACACCGAAAGAATAGAAGCAGCTAAAAGTGAACACTGACTATAAAAGAGAGACGGAGGCTCCAAACAAAGCATACCTTTCTCGGCCTTTTGGCTAAGATCAAGTGTAGTATCTGTTCTTATCAGTTTAATATCTGATACGTGGCCCATCGGGCCACATGATATTAAATTAATTTTTTATGGGGGAAGGCCCGTCACAGTAGCTTGCTATTGGGGTCTTCGAGTGTCGCCTATGCGTTGCACTATTGCACGGGCCTGGCGCACCCCACCCAATTCTAGTACGAACTTTCTTCTACGTTATTTGGGCTGATGAGCACTGAATAATTTCTTGGCACTAAAGGCCCGTATCGTGAGCGAAAAAAGTTTATAAACCCGAAGCACCGCGGTAGGTCTTGCACTGTGTTTTACTTTCTTAAAGATGGTTATAAGTTGTGGATTTAGCTCGGGATCAGAAATCTCTTCAATTCTCTGCATAAAGTGCCAATGTCTATGCTTCCGATCAATGTAAAGCTTACTTTCCTTGAACTTATTATAAATTTTGGGTAAAGCTTTCTTTCCTTTTCCTCCCCAAACTTACTTCGTAGCTATGAAGTTGGGTTACTTAGCCGGTTGTCAAGGGAAATCAGGGTCAGCTGAAGAAAAGGGCAAATAAAGACATGTTAAGGTTTCGAACCCACCACTCTCCCCCTCAAAGTTTAAGAAATCAAAGCTAGTAGACTTGATGTGTTACCTTATATAACACTATCGTCTAAGGATCTGTTTAAAATTGCGTTTGAGAAATAAAATTTTTAAGTAAAAAAAGGGTTTTGGGCAAAAATTTTAAAATTTTTGTTAAAAGTGTATTTTAGCCGGTTTTAAGTTTTTGATCTTTAAAAGTGCTTTGAATTTTTTTTACTAAATGCGTTTTTTTTTTCTTCTTCAAATTAACTTTTAAAGTATTAAACACACTTTTGAGGTTCACAAACATAATTTCAAATGGGCCCTAAACCAAACATGTTAGCCATCCATTTGAGGCTTTGAGCCATATAAGAGTGGAGTTTTTTTAGCAGCATATTGGTGTCAATAGCAGCGTGAGAGTGGAAGGACGCTTTGCTTCATTTTAGTTTAGGATTGTTGTTGCTAGAAACTAGCAACTCAGCTTCAAAAGGTTCTCTGGAGAAAGCAGGTTAACAACAACTATCGTTAATGTAATTTGTTTATAGAAATAGTGGCATAAACTTACGACTCATGTTCTAAATATTCTTCCTTTCACCATTTCTACAAGCATTTTGTTTTTGAGAGAAACACAGGGCTGGGTAAAACCCGCCCGACCCAAGCGAACCCAAAAGTTACCGAGCCGACCCAAGGTTTTGTGTGGTATTCCATCAAGCGATTATGTATTGCCTGCAAAATTCAGGCTGGTCAACATTGCAAAGATGCATTCACTTTCCTTGGATCAAGTGATCCAAAGAAGCTTTTGTGGAGGCTGACGGATCTTCCCTTACAGTAGAAGGACCTTGGGATTTTCTTTTATTATGCTGTTGATACGGCTGTCCTAACTCCTGCACCTCAAACTTGACGCTGGAAACTTTTTTAGTCCCACACCGAAAGAGTAAGAGCAGCTGGAAGTAAACACTGGCTATAAAAAAAAGACGGAGACGTTGGCCAAGTCATACTTTTTCCGGCCTTTTGGCTAAGATCTGTTCTTATTAGTTTAATATCTGATACGTGGCCCATTGGGTCACATGTTATTAAATTTATTTTTTATAGGTGGAGGCCCACCACGGTAGCTTGCTATTGGGGTCTTAGAGCGTCGCCAATGCGTTACACTATTCCACGGGCCTGGCGCACCCCCCCCACCCCCCTCCTCCCCCCTAATTCTAGTTCAAAAGTTTCTCTTAAAATTATTTCGACTGCAGAGCTTTGGATAATTTCTGGGCCCGATAAACTGTAGCGGCCCCTTTACGTGGGCCTGGTGTGATTCTCTTCGTCTTATTTAATTTGGACCGAAGGCAATTTTTTCTAATTTTTCAACATTAAAGAGAGCAAATTTTAAGACTTGGAGTTGGATGTGTGGACGGTATCGTAAAATGAGCTCAATTTATAGTTGAGGTTCCAAGTCAAAAGAAAAAAAAAAGAAAGAAAAAAGGACAGAAGGAGTTAAGGGGTTGCGCAAGGTTAGAGGGGACTAGGGGTGGGCAAAAACCCGCCCAACCCGCCCCGAACCGCCCCGCCCCGCGCGGTTTTTTTGCTTATTTTTGCGGGTTCGGGTAGGATTTACCCAACCCGTGCGGGGCGGGTTGCGGGTATATGAATTTATTTTCTGCGGGTACCCGCCCCGACCCGCATGACTATAAAAACAAAAAACCCTAACCCTAAGTTCATAAGTTTCTTATTTTCAGCCGCCTCTCTTCCTCTCTCTCTGTGACCTTGTCTCATTTTCTTCCGCCTCTCTCCCTCTCTCCGACTCTCTTGCTCTCTCTCTCTCTCTCTCTGGTCTAGTGGTCTGTATGGTCTGCTCTCTCTCAGTCTCTCCTCTGCGTCGCCACTCCACATCTTCAGAGACCACGAGCTGCAGCGCCGCTTCCTCTTCTACAAACCACGATCCAGGTTTTTTTTTTTCCTCTCTAGACCTGTTTCATAAATGGATCGAAACAGATCTGATGTTGGGTTGTGTGTTTGTTCAAACAAATAATTTTATTTTTTCCATTGTTTATAGGTTTTTTTTGGGGCTCTGTAACTTCTATTGTTGGGTTGTGAGAAGAAAGAAACAAAGGAGAATGGAGAAGAAAGAAACAGAGACGAAAATGGAGGAGAAGAAAGAAACCCGCACAACCCGCAAAACCCGCACAACCTGCCCCGATCTACCCCGCCCCGTTCTACCCCGCCCCGCGCGGATATTGTGCACTGTCCTCGGGTGGCGGGTGGAGATTTTCAGAACCCGCAGTGTGCGGGGCGGGTGAGAAAAATGCCAATCCCCGCCCCGCCCCGCCCCGTGCCCACCCCTAGAGGGGACGATGCTAAAAACAAAAAAATGGACTCCCTAACAATAGACTCCAAACAAATTAAAGTAGTGCGAAAATAATTACAAAACGAAGGAAATGAGACAAACAAGTGATCCGGTCCTCTCAAGGGCTGCGCAAGGCATTTTCAGAAGCAAAATGGACATAGATTAAGGCGAACCTATGTGAACCCCCACTTGTAACCAGCAACAACCGTTGGAAGGAGGGTGAAGCGATAAAAGCAATACTAAAGTTCATAACCAGGACTGTTGTAAAGAGATGAACCAACACAAATTAAGTTACAAAAGTCTCTGCTAAAGAAACAAACCAATAAAAAGTTAGGAGACAGTAACCCACAAAATACAAGCAACAAAATACGAAAGTACATAAGAAATACAACATGAAAGCAACAAAAAGACCAGAAAACAATAGCAACAACCGAGGAGCGGAGTTTTGCGAACACTGGCAGGCGTGTGGCGCAGACTCACTGGAAGGTGAGATCCATGAGCCGGCACGTGGTGGTCGGATCTAGCAAGAGGAAGTGGCGTTGGGAAGTTGAGAGGCCGAGGAACGAGGTGGACTGACATGTGATGGTGGGAAACCGATCGAAGATGCTAGATTTAGTTTTGAGAAAACTAGATCTAAAAACCCAACCAGTTTCGAGGAGGCGAGTGGCGTTGCATAGTGGTGAATGGACGGCGATGGAGTGAAGGTTGAGCTGAGTGAATGAAGGAGGCCTAAGCTCCTGGTCTTGTCGGATTGCACAACAACAAAAACAACAGGAAAAAAACAACAAAACCGGGAAATATAAATAGAGGAGAATGGAGAAAAACTCCATATCTCCTCCCCAGAAAAATCACACTAAGGAGGCGGCTACTCTCACCAGAGAGATGGAAGAAGAAAAAAACTTAGGTTTTTAAAATTTTTCTAGAGAGGCTTGAATGCTAAACATGATTGATTTGTAAATGTTGTAGAAATTTCTGTGGACATAAAATTTAGACATTTGCAAAATCCTAAGAGTCTACAAGATAGTTTATCAAAGTTAACGTATGACCTTATGAACATAGTTCTTGAGCATGATATACCTCTAATAGGACATGTGCTGCTGTCATCAATTTTTAACCATGCACTAGGAAGAGCTAATTTGATGTACACATAAGAATGACACTGCAGTTAATCATTTGTGTAAGTGCTAATGGGTGTTAAAACTTGCAGGGGCAAGTAAACATGAAGTGCAATTTTGAGCTGAAGTCAAGCAAGAATATGGAGAATGAGCTATCAAGAGGCTAGTAAGTACTTATCATCATTCAAGAAAATTACCCAAAATAGTTCAATCTTTGATTCGACCAATACTTTGCGTGTAATTGATGTGCTATAGCCTAAAAGATGTACATGGGCAAGTAGAAAGCAGGCAAAACTTATTCTGATAACCCAAACAATCTTCTTAATTAGGTCTTACTAGCTAACTTTTCCCTTTCAGCATCATTCAAATCAAAATCTCTCTCTTTGACATAAGAAATCAAATTTAGTCTTTGTTTTTATGTGATTTTAATTTAATCTTTGGATTTTCAATTTCAACAATTAAATTTTTAGGTTTTTCTATGATTTACGCTAATTTACTGTTCAAATTTTTATATTTTATATTTTATATTTTTAAAAGGGAATTCATATCAGTCTCATTCATAAAAATCATTATGAACATAAAGTTTTTACAAGCAACCATAACCAAAGCTACGAGGTTATAAACTTCACAGATGACGTATTACATTCCAGACCCAAAATCAATCCACTAACCTATGACTAATCTACATATTAATTTATTGTCCAATTAATTAATGGCACGCCATATCAAACTAATCAATTAATGCTATGTAGCCCTCATCTGACATGTCATGTGTCAATATGTGCCACAAGTTCATGCCTTGTGGCACAATTGGTTGGCCACATCTTTTTTTAAAATGTTTTTAACTTTTTATTTTGGGTATATTTATTACTTGGGAAAATTATAGTTTACCCCACCAAAGTTGGCAGTGTTTTTCAATTCGAACATCAAAGTTTCAATTTTTGCAATCCACCCCCACAAAGTTTCAATTTTTTTCAATTTGACCAATATTATCTCAAAATTCCCATATTTCCTCTGATTTTTATTTTTTATTTTTTATGAAAAAAAAAAATTTTTGGGGTGCAAAAATGGCCAGATGGGCAAAGCGTAGCCACCCTGAATTTTTTTTTAAAAATAAAATAAATAAAAATTAGGGGCAATATGGGAAGTTTTGAATACAATTGGTCAAATTGCAAAAATTTAAAACTTTGGGAGGGTGAATTGCAAAAATTGAAACTTTGGTGTTCGAATTGAAAAACGCTGTCAACTTTAAGGGGTAAACTGTAATTTTCCCTTATTACTTAAAAGCAACTATGAGTCTATGCCACATAACATGTATAGTTGGCATATGATATATCAAACGAGAGTTATGTGGTATTAATTAATTGGTATAACACAACATACAATTTAACTTCTTTTTTTATGATGAGGATCCCCTCTAAGGTAGTGCCATTTAGAGTACCAATTTAATTACAATTACACTTAGTTTATTTGTATATTATATGTATCATAACATGTAATTAAACTAAGGGACCTGTTTAAAGCTAAATGAAAACTTAAGGCCTAATTATCGAAATTTAAAACTTGAAAAACTTTTTTAAAAAATAAAAATTACGGAACTTATAAATTTAATGTTTTGCATATAATTATTCATGTAGCTCAGATAAATCAAACATTAGGGCGCGTGTGTGTGTGTTTTTTTTTTTTTTATTATTATTTTTTTTAAAAAAATTTTATTCAATACGTGGGAAGGTTGTTTGCAAAGTCAATGTTCTAAAAATGAACCACCAGTAAGAGCATCCACGTCAAGTTCTTTATTTCTAACATTTCTCTAAAATTTTAACAAAATCTACAAAAGTCTCATTTATCAAACTCTTTATCAAGAGTTAAATTTAATTAGGGAAACTTCAGTTTAGCTCATTGAACTTCCACGCAATTTGATAAACCCCCAAACTTTCAAATCTCTCAATTTGAACCACTGAACTTTCAATTACTCCCAATGTGGACCCCTTCGTCAGAATTTAAACGTTACATGACGTTTATAGCCCTGACGTTTGTATAAAATTTTAACTTTACCCTAAATTTCAAAACATCTTTTTATTTAAAAAAAAAAAAAAACTGGGATATTTTGGTATTTTTAATGAATAAAATTGACGGAGGAGTCTATATTGAGAGTAATTGAAAGTTTAGGGGTCCAAATTGAAAAATTTGAAAGTTTAGGGGGTTTATCAAATCACATGGAAGTTCAGGGGGTTAAAGTGAAGTTTCCTCAATTTAATTTATGTCATACCCCTCTTCAAATTTAAAGAGACAAAAAACAAATGTCTGATTATTTTATTTGACCGACACCACTTTTCGTTTTGCTTCCCTCTCCTTTTCTATTTATTTCCCTCCAAAGTTTCATCCCCTCCCCTTTTACTTTTAGTTTTTCTCCCCGTCCATTTTTCTTTTCATCACACAGCCACAGAGCATTTCTCTATCGTCCCCTCTCTCCTCCGCGAGCGGGGATTAGTGCAATGCAGATCTGCACACCATCGTCTTCAAGGTCAGCCAATGCCCATTTCTCTCATCAATTGTTATTGTTTGTTCATTATACTGTATTTTCGCTCCTTTTTTGTTATGGTTTCAATGGTTGAATGTTATGTTTGGGGACCGAGAATCCTTGTAGGAAAATAGAAGAAACAAAGAAAAAGATATCTTTTTGAACCTCTGAGCTTATCGTTATCTGGGTCCTGAGTAAAATTGTTCTAGTCCTATTACTTGCTTTGGGTCCATGTAATTCATAGTTAAGATTTCATTTTCTAGTAGTTTCTTACCAAATAGGTTCTATACCTGTTTTCTAAAGTCGAGAAAGATAAGTGATAATGTATGTCTTGTTGTTACATAGATGTATGTATGCATGCCTTGTTTTCTATATTCATCAATGAAATCTTTTGAATTCAAGATGTAGATGGGTAAAAAAAAAATAATTCCATGTATGTGAGCATTCCTCAACGTGAGTTTCATGGTGGTTAGTTTTACCAATAAAAAATAATATGTAGTTAAAGTAGAAAAATATTTAGAGAGTTTGATATTTGGTAGTCTTAGGGCATCTCATAGCTACTGAAAAAGTACCATTTTTTACTTTACCTACTCATTTTTTCGTACATACTCCAACAAATCTTTTATTTTACTATTTATTTACTTTAAATACTATTTTGTGTGGGAAAGAGTGTGAAAGAACGAGGAGGAGAGAGAGAGAGAGTAAAAGGAAGAAAATGAGAGAAAAATAATAATAAACAAAGTTTATGGTGTGAATAGTAAATAGGCTAATCAGCCTATTTACTATTCATACAAGAAGGAAAAAAAATGCAAAATAGCTATTCTGCTGGATATGAAAAAAAGGCAATAATAGTCAAATCTGACTATTATAAAGGATTTGTCTAATTTCTTGAAAATGCTCTAAAGTGAATAACTATATCTAAAAAAAATACATTTGAAAAGTTAAATTTAACTAAATTTTCAAGAGCTTGATGTAGATGCCCTAAAGAAACAAGTATGAAAAGTGAAAAATAGCTCCTCATTAAGGGAACACATTAAGAGAGATTGAAACAAAGCCTTTAAATTTGTGATTTAAAAATCTGAAATACTCAATTCCAAAATGATTTATTTTTTAAAATTTGATTGAAAATAACATTTTTTTTTTTTAGTCTTTGAAATCATAATCAAAAGAGAATAATTTCTATAGGGTCTTGACACAAACCAAGACTTTTGTGCCCTCCAATAAGAAGGCGACACATCAGTGTGGAATACTATAACAAAAATAAGGTGTTCCACCTAATTTTTTTTTTTTTTTTTTAGAATACCTAAAATAAAACACCTTCTAGAATAAACTTTTCATATTTTTCTCCAAAACCACCCCAGCCACCAACCTGCCGCAGGAGACAACGCCAGAGACGACGCTGGATGGTACAGAGAAAGCCGGAGATGACGCCGTCCGGTACAGAAAACGCCGGGTAAGAACAGTGCTCCTCCTCTCTCTCTCTCCGGTGCCCCTCTCTCTCACCGGTGGCAACAGAGAAAAAAAATTTTCTCTGCTACCGGCGGTGCTCCCTCTCCCTCTCCCTCTCCCTCTCTCTCACACACACTGGTAACAGAGAAAAAATTTCTCTACTGCCGGTGCTCCTTCTCCCTCTCCCTCTCTCTCTCTCTCTCTCACCGGTGTGTGAGAGAGAGGGAGCACAAGAGAAAAAATCTCTGTTGCCGCCGGAAAGAGAGAGAGTGGCACCAGACGGCGTCATCTTCAGCTTTCTCTGTACCGGCTGGTGTCATCTCCAGTGGCGTCTCCGGCGGTAGGTTGGTGGCTGGGGTGGGTTAGGAGAAAAATATGAAAAGTTTATTCTAGAAGGTATTTTGTTTTAGATATTCTAGAAAAAAGATTAGGTGGAACACCATATTTTTGTTATAGTATTCCACGTTGATGTGTCGCATTCTTATTAGTGAGCACAAAAGCCTTGATTTGTGCTAAGACCCTATAAAATTTATTCTCTAATCGAAAGTACACTCTACCACCATTTTGTTGTTGTTGTTGTTGTTGTTGTTGTTACACTCTACCTACCCGTTAACTATAACGAGTGGATGCTATCGCTGCTGCTTCTTCATAATGCGAGTGCGAAGGTGTGAGTTGATCGAGGAGGCAAATGGCGAGGCAAGAGTGGGACAAGCTAGTGGGAAAAGTGGTGATGGTGACAGGGGCTTCCTCGGGTCTCGGCCTCGAATTTTGTCTTGACCTCGCCAAGGCCGGCTGCAGAATTGTGGCAGCCGCTCGCCGTGTGGATCGCCTCGTCTCCCTCTGCCACCAGATCAATCACCTCCCTCTACCTCCTTCTTCTTCGGCTTCCGAGCCCAGAAGCCTTCGAGCCGTGGCTGTGGAGCTTGACGTTTGTGCTGATGCTCCCACCATCGAGACCGCTGTATACAAGGCTTGGGACGCCTTTGGCCATATCGACGCCTTGGTCAACAACGCCGGAGTTAGAGGTTTTTTCTTCTTCTTCATCTTTTTTTTTTTTTTTTTTTGCTGCCTTTTTGCTTTCTGTTTGGTTGTAAAATAAAATAAAATAAAAAAGGAAATTGAGTTTGCGTTTGGTGGGTACTTTAGGTAATGTGAAATCTCCATTGGATTTGTCCGAGGAGGAATGGAACAACGTTTTGAAAACAAACTTAACAGGAGCCTGGTTGGTATCAAAATACGTCTGCATTCGCATGCGTGATGCAGAGAGGGGAGGAGCAATCATCAATATCTCTTCTATTGCTGGCATTAACCGTGGCCAAGTTTCTGGAGCCGTCGCCTATGGTTCTTCAAAGGCAGGCCTAAACGCCATCACAAAGGTAACATCATTCGACTTTCAATTCTTAATAATTGTTTGGAACAAAAATGGTTACTTGTTTGGGCCGGGTTCCAAGAAGTTGGGGTTGAAGGGGCGAAGAAAAGCCTCACCTCTCGAGCTAACTTTTTGTAGCTCGGGGAGGCTGTTTTGGTACTGCAGACTGAGGTCTTTTTGGCTCCCGCCAAGGTAGTAGCCCAGAAATTCATTTGTATAGTTTTCAGAATTTATATGATATTATTATATTTACATTTATGATTGCTAAGTGATCTGTCATAACAGGCCATGGCCTTGGAATTGGGGGTACACAAAATTAGAGTGAATTCGATAGCACCTGGGATTTTCAAATCTGAGATTACTGAGGGTCTTATGCAAAAAGCTTGGCTGCCAAACGTTGTCAGCAAAACTGTCCCTTTAAGAACCTATGGCACCTCAGATCCAGCATTAACATCAATGGTTCGATACTTGATTCATGACTCTTCTGAATATGTCTCCGGCAACATTTTCATTGTTGATGCAGGTAACTCGTTACCAGGTGTCCCCATTTTCTCTTCCCTTTGAAATTCATCTTGTCTAAGGAAGTTCAACTTTGTATTAATTAATGAGATAATTCAGTAGTAATTCTTGCCAAAATTTGTTTTGTTCATTTCCTTTGTAGAACATTCTCTCAAATACCTTAGTGGCTTCTGAGTTACGAACATATATAGCACAAACAAGCTATTTAAAACTTATTCTCATGACACAAACAAGCTTCTTAATTTTTAATTATATTTTTTTATATATGTGCATTAACGAAAAAATTATTACAAAGAACAACAAAATGTTGGACAACTCAATAATAAGTTTCAACACAACCTCAAGTGTAGGTGAGCAAAAATTTAAAAAGAATGCATCAAATAAATAATGTAGCCTATAGATTCTTAACACAAAGATCAAGATACTTGGCTATCAATTAAGGTAATTTGATAAGGCGTACCAGAGATGGCACAACCAAGAGGCATAAGAAAGACCGCATACCCTCATAGGTCCAACAACCCATTATGAAGCTCGACACAAAAGTTGCAGCTGCACTCCTAAAGGAAGACCACAACAACATAAAAGATACCGATGAAGGTCGAATAAAAGCCAACAAAATAAGATATCAACACGGGTCCAAAAAACACCATAAATCGATTTGCAACCACATCCAGAGAGCACCATAAAAGGTCTTAAGGGCATCTAATGCCCTAAAACTACAATAATAGTAATAATAAATAACAATATAAAAAGTAAAACAACGCGGTGTGACATTTATAGTTGGCATATAACATGTCAAATGAAAATCATGTGGTATTAATTGATTGGCCTGTCATGACATATTTATTAAGAGCAATGCTAAAAACCGGACTAAATTTAAGAACTAAATTGAAATATCATAAAATTTTAGGACTAAATTTAATGTTTCCCATATCATTATTATTATTCATGTAGCTCAGATAATGCACACAGAAGGTTGTTTGTTTTGGCCATTAAATGGCTAAAAATAGAAGCTAATGAATTGGCGGGCTTTAGGGACTAACGACCGCCGACCGGCATTAATAGCGACAGCGATGTTGTGTTAACAAACGTGATTTCTGAGTCATCATTCATTAAGATGAATTTGGGGCAGTTGGGAAATGCGTCAAAGTTGCACCTATCTTTTCTTGCTTGTTAAGTTGGCAACTTGGCAAAGTTGTATTCGGATTTTTATTTTATTTTTTATTATTTTTCAAATTTCTAATAATTTATAGAAGGGTTAAATACTAAATACTCTTATAGGGTTTTACAACTTTTTTTTTTTCCCTAGGCTTTGATTTTTATCACAGGAGATCCCTGTGATTTTAATAATAGACCAAATTAGTCATTCTGTTAGTTGACTTAACAGAATTTCACATGGACCAATCAGATGTTGACACGTGACACCTCATTAATTTTTTAAAATTAAAAAATGTTTTTAAAAAAAAATAAAAAGAAAAGGAAAAAAAATTGGGGGTGGCCATCTGGCCGGATGGGGGTGGTTTCAGTGGGTACTGAGTGTGGCCGAAACTCACCCCCAGTGGGTACTGGGGGTGGCTCGGCCACCCCCTTGCGCACCAACGTGGTGGCTCGGCCACTCCCTTGGAGCCAAGGCCACCCCCAAATGGCCAAGGGAGCCACCCCCAATTTTTTTTCCTTTTCTTTTTGTTTTGTTTTGTTTTTTTTTTTTTAAATACTTTTTTTTTTAATTTTTTAAAAAAATTAAGTAGGTGTCACATGTCAATATCTGATTGGTCCACGTGGAATTCTATTAAGTCAACTAACGGTCAACTGACAAAATGATTAATTTGCTCTATTATCAAAACCACAGGGACTTCCTATTATAAAAATCAAACTCTAAGGGAAAAAAAAATAAAGTTGTGAAACCCCATGAGAGTATTTAGTATTTAACCCTTTATAGAATCTATTTGTCCTAATAAGTGCTCGGACACGTAAATTTCATTGAAGTTTTCTCACATCTACTCTTTGAATTATTAATAATTCAAATAATAAAATTACTAAAAATCTGTATCCAACAAAATATATCCTAATCCATATACCTTCGGACAACTAATTGTCGAGAGTTTGTACGTTTAAGTGACCGCATACTTTCATTGCAATAAAAATAGGATAAGGTTTTTCTTAAAATTTGGTGGGAAAAAATTCTTCAATTGATATATATTCTTACAATATGTAATTTTCACATCTTTAAGAACAGGAGTGATTGATTTTGTAAACACAGATATGGATAAATTTTTTTCCAAATTAGGTTGGAATAATTTCTTTTAATCCCGTCTAAAAAAATGTCACATGTTTATTTGCACGTGAGATGCCCATGCATTTTTAAATTATATGTGAGAGTCACATTTTTTATTTTTAATAAATTTTCTGGTAAATTTGTCTTCTTAACTACTAAAAATACATGTTACTTATACGCTAAAGGGTACCATTTTACTGGAAATGACAAACTTCTTTCTTCATCTTCTCCAACGTGTTTGTTACGTTTTCTTCTTTTAACTTTTTCTTTCTGTCATCGTTTTGAGTATAATAGACTAACGTGTGGAAAAGAGTGGCTAGTCAATCATGAATCTCTTTAAGCTCCTTTATTTTTCTTTTTAATTTGGACACTATTGCTAAAAGGAATTCATCTTTTCCCATTATAAGATCCCAACAAAAATTACATTTTTTTTTTTCTTCTGAAATACCGACAAAATTTGCTTGAACTATGGTACAATCCTATAATGGAACTTTGTTTTGCAGAAGTGTGCAATTGTATTGTCTTTGCTTGTCCATACAATACATAAAGGGGAAAAGAATATCACCTTTTGGATTAGCACTAACACATGGTGTGCATCCAAGTATAATAGAATGCTGTTTAATTGTATTCATTTTCCACCTAATCATAGTGTTTAAAATGGTAAAAGAAATCGGATTGGATTCCTTGTTAATCTAAAATTCGAATAGCCTAAAAAAAGGGTGACAGAATTTACATGTCTTGATAAGTAAATTTTACATCTTAAGCTGTCCGAAATAGTCCGATCCCAATCCTCATCCGAAGAAATCACCACATTAATAGAAACATAGGAAGTGATACCTATCATCCCATGACCATAAACTATATGAAGTTAAAGCATTACCAGCGGTGTCTTTATAATTCTTTTATTTTCTTTTCTTATATATAAAGGAAATATCAAAAAAAAATAAATAAATAAATACCCACAACAGATACTATGTCGGTTCCTTAAGTATTATGAATACTACAATTTTACCCAACGTGTATGAAACCAAAAAAAACTTTGAATTATCAATCTAATATTTTAATATAAAATATTTTTACTTTTTTATTAACTTAAACTTTTGAAAATAACATGTCATTATCATTATAGAAAAAGTAAAACAGCAACACAGCTAAAAAAAAAAAAAAAAAAATTAAAAAAAGAAATAGTTGGTCCTTCGGGAAAACCTGGATGCCACGTTGCATATACATCGTTTCGACACGTGCCAATAAAAGGACAAAATCCATTAGTACGAGTGTACGACCTATGGTGTCCAGAAAGCGGGAGCGAAGATTCGTACATCACAAATGCACGTAGTTTCTGTTTTTATTTACCATCTTACCCCATCCCCATGAAAAGACGGATCAGGATCCCCGGCAATACATACAAAATTGCCCATCAGTTTTTTGTTTAAATCCTGACCGTTCTTTACATCTAAGGGTGCAAAACATGACAGCTGTCTTTTGTCTTCTCGAGGAACGCGTTCAAACTTTAAAACAAAAGAAAAACACTTCACATTCAAATTTCAAAACCCAAAAAAAACCCCACCTCTGCCGCTCCCTTCTTCTTCCTCAGGCCAAGCTAAAAAAAATCCCAGCTTCACCGACCCAGACGACGGTGAGAGAAGCACGTCGTCGAATGGGTTTCCGAAGGGGGCCGTGGTCTACCTGGAGAGGGAGAGAGAAATCAGTGTGAAATAAGAGAAAGGAGGAGAATTAAGAAAAAGTAAAGGTACGTACACGGCACATCTCTTTCCCTCTCGTTCCTCCAAGTTTGGGTGGATTTATGGAAATTTTGGGTGTAATCAAAACCCTTTTTCTTTCGTGATTTGTCAAAAGATCTCCTGTTGTTTTTGGCTGGTTGTGTTTTGTATTCGTAGGTAAGATGTTTGTCAAAATGCCTGAGTGAGATACAGTTTTGTTTTAGTCATATAAAGTTTCTGTAGATTCTATTATTTGAATTAATTTTACTGTTCTCTTGTTAATATTCGCAGGAATTCCATCTTGAAGTCTTTTAGGGTTCAATTTGTCACGAGCGTCTTTCTTGTGTTGGATGTACCAGTGTTCTATCCCATGCTACTAGATTCAAGAAAAAGAAGAAATGGAAAGCTAAAGACCTGTATATCGTTCAAGGAGAAATGTGAAATTTTAGGCAGAATGTTCACTGCTAACTTTCGTTTTGTTTGTAGTTGAGCAAAACCCCATCTTGTGATAGAGTTTTTCCTAAGCGTAAATGCATGTTGAATTAAGATAAGCACAAGTATTTGGTCATTGATTCATTGCAACTATTTGTTAAGTTTTGATCGGTGAATCTTGTGATAAGAGTTTTTTCAAAGTGTAAATGCATGTTGAATTAAGATTTGTACAAGTACTTGGTCATTGATTCATTGCAACTATTTGATATGTTTTGACCGGTGAGCAGGTAAATATTTTGCATTTTAGAATTGAGATGACGGAGTGCAGCGGGGAACACGTAATCTCAATTGACAATTTGCGAGGGAACTAAGGTAGCAGTTATGAATTTTCCAAAGTCTCCTTATTCTACAAGAAGTTGTGCAAGAGAGCCTTAGCAAATTGACTATTGATTCAATTATATTAGTAGTAGTTTTCTTATTTATTTCAATAAGTGGATCCTTATTATAAAATTTGCATTTTATATAAAGTTTTCACTCGTGGTGTACGCTCGTGTTCTCTCTATCATCACTCAAAACCTAGCCAGCATGAAAAACATCATTTTGATGCACGTCCGTGTTTTTTAATATTTTTTAATATTATAGTAATATATTTTAATATTATAATTAAAAAAATATATATTAAAAAGTATTAAAAAACACGGGCGTGCACACACCCGTGTTCTTTTTATCATCACTCAAAACCTAGGTAGCATGAGAAACATTATTTTGATGCACGCTCATGTTTTTAATATTTTTTAATATTAAAATAATATATTTTAATATTATAATTAAAAATATATATATTAAAAAATATTAAAAAGCACGGGCGTGATGCACGCCCGTGTTCTCTCTATCATCACTCAAAACCTAGTTAGCATGAGAAACATCATTTTGATGCATGCCCGTGTTTTTTAATATTTTTTAATATTAAAATAATATATTTTAAAAAAATATATATTAAAAAACATGGGCATGATGATTAAAAAAATATTAAAAAACACGGGCGTGATGCACACCCGTGTTCTCTCTATCATTACTCAAAACTTAGCTAGTATGAGAAACATCATTTTGATGCACGCCCATGTTTTTTAATATTTTTTAATATATATTTTTTTAATCATCACGCCCGTTTTTTTTAATATTTTTAATATTAAAATAATATATTTATATTAAAAAATATTAAAAAATATGGGCGTGATGATTAAAAAATATATATATTAAAAAATATTAAAAAACAAAGGTGTGATGCACGTCCGTGTTCTCTCTATCATCACTCTAAACCTAGCTAGCATGAGAAACATCATTTTGATGCACACCCGTGTTTTTTAATATTTTTTAATATTAAAATAATATATTTAAAAAAAATATATATTAAAAAATACTAATCATCGCTCAAAACTTACCTAGCATGAGAAACATCATTTTGCATGCATGGTTATATCGCATCACGCCCGTATTCTCTCTATCATCACTCAAAACCTAGCTAGCATGAGAAACATCATTTTGATGTACGCCCGTGTTTTTTCATATTTTTTAATATTAAAATAATATATTTAAAAAATATATATATTAAAAAATACTAATCATCGCTCAAAACTTACCTAGCATGAGAAACATCATTTGGCATGCATGATTATATCCTACGTACAATAAGTAATTAATAGATATAAAAAAAATAAAATAAATAAAACAAAGAATTATGAAGGTATATTAGACTCTTGGCTATAACTCATGGATCTCCTGCTGTGCGTGTTTCCTTGTGTGATTACTAGAAGCTTCTGGTGCAATAACTTGAGTCCTTCTTGACAGATGTGGTCTTGAGTGTAGGAGAGGATTGTGGCACCATATCTTCTAGTGTGGATTCCGGTTACCTGAAGCGGATTCCGGCTACCGGAAGCGTATTCCGTCTCCCTGAAGCAGATTCTGGCGGGAGGCGGTGGGTTCCGGCAACTCTGACGGCGTCCGCTCCGGCGAACTTTGACGGTTAAAACTTTTTGCAACTTTTTTTTTTTTTTTTAGATTTTTGTTTAGGTTTGAGAAAAAATAAAAAATATTGTGGCTTTGATTTAGAAAATATAGAGGAATATTCCGAGAAATGACTATTTTAAAGCTTGAGAACTGAAACTCTAAATAATGTCTTTCAAATCTCTCTCAGCGACAAAAATGGACGATTCTCAAGCTGCTGTGAAGTTGCAGAGCTCGTACCGGAGCTTTAGGCACCGGCGCATGTTAGCGGACGCCATTATAATGAAGCACTGGTATTATATATAGTTTGTGTTTTTTTTTATTTATCTGTTTTTTTTTTTCCTTGAATGTTAACTGAAAAAAAATGATGATGATGATGATGATGATTATGAATTAGGAGGCGCCTGGTTCGATTCGCGTCACAGAACAGCAGTACGACTTTCTTCGACGAGAGTTCGAATACTCGGTGGACTCAGATCGGCTTTAATGCTTCTCTGGTCGGCTTTATTTTATGTACTGAAATTCATTTTGTAATCTATATAAAGCAAATGTTATATAAATGGAATAAATAGTATGAAATTCTTTTTCTTTTTTAAACGGAAACTGGCTAACTTGTGGAACCAACCCTGAACTTTTTGAGTAGGTGGGCAGTGAATCGTTTGAAGACGACGAAGCACAAATATTGGCTTTTCGGCATTGGATTGAAGCGGTAATATATAGTCTCTTCCATCTCTTATAAGCCCTCTTTACTTAATTTATCTCCTCCAATTCAAATTTATGCAAATTTTGAACTGTACCCTATTTCCTGATTTCATACAAATCTTCAAATATACATATTTGGAACCGAAGATTGATCCACGACATCGTTATGGGCATTGCTTATATTTGTACTTCAAACATTGGTTGAAGTCCACTGATGATCAGCAATTTTTCTACTGGTAAGGATATTTCATGCTTGAAGGAATTAATGTTCATATCTAATGCTTTGTCAGCTATTTTGTTGATTTAGAGTGTGAAAATATTAATTAAATAATTTAATTTATTATTTTTTTACCGGCTTAAGTTTTTAAGATAGTGATGATTTAATATGGTATCAGAACAAAAAATCATGAATTTGAATATTGATTTCACAATTTACCCTCAATTTCAGTAAGGGTTAAATACTCCAGACCCCCCTAGGGTTTTCCAACTTTATTTTTTCTCCTCTGGGGTTTCATTTTTATCACAGGAGGTCCCTGTGATTTTGATAAGTGACCAAATTAGTCCATCCGTTAGTTGACCGTTAGGACTGACACGTGGACCAATCAGACGTCGACACGTGACACATTTTTAATTTTTTTAAAAAAATGTATATATATTTTTTTAATTAAAAAAAATGTATTTTTTTAATATATATATATATATTTTTAAAAAAAAAATTAAAAAAATTAAAAATGTGCCACGTGTCGACGTCTGATTGGTCCACGTGTTAGTCCTAACGATTAACTAACGGATGGACTAACTTGGTCACTTATCAAAACCACAGGGACCTCTTATGATAAAAATAAAACCCCAGGAGAGAAAAAATAAAATTGAAAAACCCTAGGAGGTCTAGAGTATTTAACCCTTTCAGTAAATTCATCCATTCTTATATATTAATATATTAATTTTACAATATTGTAAAATTAACTGCTCGCTATGTGGACCTTCATGTCATCATATATGACCTATATCAAATAATTTGGAATCCTCCCTCATCGGTCTTTGTGGCCTTTATAGTAGTACTAGAGACAAAAGTAAAAAGTTGCTTCCTCGTTTAGAATATGAGCCAACATTGCTCATCGCTAATACTTGCGCTAGTAATTAACTAGTAAGGATTGAGGCAGTTTGTTGCTTGATTACTCCACAGGTTGGATCAAGGGGCTGGGAAAAATATCGATCTGAGTGAATGCCCAAGATCAAACCTCCGAGAACAATGCGTCAAGTACATTAGACCTGTATGTGCTTCCATAGATCAAATTTAATGCTTTTATTTAATGAAATTGAGTATCTTTATTCTTTGAAATGAATTTTGTTGCATGATAAATGAATTTTCAAAGGCCCAATTGTTTTTGTGATGACTGTTTGTTTAATGGAATTAGCTAGAGAGGATCCAATATGAATACATCGTTGCTGAGGGGAGAATTATTCACGAGCAAAGTAGACATCACCTTCATACACTAGGAGAGAAGTGGATATTCGTTAGGTGCACCAAGGGAAAAATCTATGTGGGTAAGGTGAGAGATTGAAAAAGCGGGAAAATGTTTTTGTTTCTGTTTTTGTTTGTTGGGACAAGTTTCTCATGTTCCTATTTTTGCAGACAATTAACACATTCTTAATTTGAATTTGGCGTAGATTCAGTTTCAATTGAAATTATATCTGTTGAGATTGGGACTCGTGTCTTATGACATGACACAAGAAACACATGTCACAATCTCAACGGGTCTAATTTGAATTAAAATTGGATCCGAGCCAAATCCCATTCTTAATACCTTATAGAAAGAGAAAGGAAGGTTCCATCATTCTAGCTTCTTGGCTGGAGGTGCTACGACAGTTGCAGGAAGCCTAGACGCAGAGCATGGAGTTCTCAAGGTACAGTTCTTAGGGAATCATGCATGAGAAAGTTATTGGCAGTGCCAGTAAGTTGCCCGGATCTGAATTCTTAGCTATTTGTTGTCTGAATTGCTTGCAATTCGAATAGTAAATGTAAAAGAGCTCTTATAGAGTCCTCTTACCCAAACATAAACGAGTAGACCTTATAAGACTTACATTTTTTTTGTAAAAATTGCTAATAATTTGAACAACAAAATTATTAGCATTTCTATCCTACTTTGCCCAAGCGGAATCAAATATTTGTTATATAATCTATGGCATCTGATCCTTGAATATTGCTTTGACGTCTCAGTTCATCTCTAATAATAGTGGACATTACCGGCTTGGAAGAAAGACCCTTAACCGCTTTTTATCCTATCTAGAAGAAAAAGGAGTAAACCTTGATGGAGTTCAGGTAACTGTTCCCTCTCATTAGTTTGTCTTTGAAATTTGGAATTGAATGGTCCTGAAAAGCTTGACCAGTTGGAGACCATGATTGTTTGCATTGCTTGTTTTCAGATAGAAACGGTTGAGCTTGTAATTACTTGACGGTATGGTCTGCATTGTTCGAAGGGGAAAACGGCCGGTTGTTGTAGAGGTTTACAGATAAGGGGCAATCAGATTGCAAATATAACGTTGTTAAGCTCAAACCACTTTGAAGACTCACCAGATATTTATCTTCAATAATTATCTTGCTTTTACTACTCTGTTCCATCTTGTTCGTTATGTTATGAGGAACCGCTTGTACCTTGTTTGGGGGGAATAGAAAATTTGACTGCATCTGCATGTTTAGCAAAATTGCCTCTGAAGAAAATTTCTAATTAATGTCGTCATGTGACTTCGGCATTGAACATGTTTAATTCACAAATATTCTCTAGTTTTATACTTGTGACGTTCAAAGAGATTTAAGATACGATAAACAAAATGGAGAGGAGGGTTAATCTACTTCCTAGTTCCTTGGCACTTGCTGTGAAAAGAAGTCCAAAATGTAAGAACCATACACTTCTTCACAAAAAGAAGAAGGAAAATCAACAAATGAAGTACTGAATATAAACGATGATGATAGCCATTTGCTCAGAAACTTCATGCTGACCCATCAATATACTTGCTATCCAGTAATTGCTGGTTGGTCGCAAAGGCAGATATCGCCTTCTCCAGCTGCCCACCAAAGGCCAAAAATGAAACAAATTTAAAAGCTGGTTAGACCAATAATGTGTACCTTTCCGAGAACTTGACATTGAAATGCCAAAAAAAAAACAGAAAAAATAAAAATCTGAAACTAAAAGTAAAGAGGAAAATAAGGCTGGAACATGGAGTTGCGGGAATTGGTTTGTGCCTTAAACAAGAGTAAAATGAAGAAATTTGTGGCACCAATGTACTTCATGACAAACAATCAGCAAAATGGGGCATGTATAAAGCTCTGAGTGTTTTTTTTTTTAAGAAAGAGATACAAATACAAGCAAATTGTGCCAAAACCAAAACACAATTGTGAAGCTTAGCTAATGAGCCAAGGATGTCGGAGATCAAGGGGGAAATCCTCCAATCCTTGGTGAGGTGGCTGAACTGAATAGCAAGAACCACTGCCAAAGAGTCACCCTCCAGTATTATGGTATCTAGCTTAAGTTCCAAGGCTGAACAAGCCAACCAAAGAGGATGGATCCCCCGGGGTCGGAGCCCACCATGGCTAAGGCAAAAAATGTCTCTTTGATTGCAACA
Organism: Corylus avellana; assembly: GCF_965113065.1. Taxonomy (NCBI): domain Eukaryota; kingdom Viridiplantae; phylum Streptophyta; class Magnoliopsida; order Fagales; family Betulaceae; genus Corylus; species Corylus avellana. The sequence continues at coordinate 3,532,721 of NC_142499.1, read as the reverse complement.
TCAAAATTCACTTTGGCAAAAACCAAAGGAGAGTCGAAAGTCGGACGATATTTTTTATCCAAGTAACAATGGATTGACCTCCGAATTTCAAAGCGTTCATGGGCCAAAGGTAGAGTCTCCAGATGACTCTAGAGAAGTGGCAAAATAGTTTTGGGGCTGAATTGCAAACGGGGGGCAGAGGATTTCTTGATCATCATGCAGAGGAAAAAATCTAGACAGATTGCTATGGGAGGGGATGCTATTCCAAGCAACTTCCACAATAATAGCTTTAGTCTATGGTGGATGTTAAGTTTCTATAAATTCTTCCAATCCTAAACAGAGAGATGATTGTCTGAGGGAGGAGGCTGGAGAGATTTATAGACTGAGCAAGCTTATAAATCCCCATTTTTACTAGGTGTCCAGATAAACTTGTCAACAGCAACAACCTGAGGGGGATGGAACTCATGGTGGAAGCAGTAATAATGGTGTAAGATGGAAGAGCAACTGCAACAGATCGATTTGATGATTATGGTGCGGCTAGCTTGGGAAAACAACTTAGCTTTCCAACCATTTATTCTTTAATTCACAATGGAGATAAGGTCTTCAAAGGATTTTTCTTAAACCTATTGAGAAGGATGAGAAGCTGGAGCCTCTTGAGGCTAAATATTTCCTCAACCGAATGGATAGCCTGAGGTTTGGTGTTTTTGTTGAATAAAATTGAGGATTTGGAAGAATTCACCTTTTGAACAGACCAAATACAATAGAGATCCAAACAGCTTTTGATAGCAGAAGTTTCAACAGAATTAGCTCTACAAAACATAATCAAGCTACCTGCAAAGAGAAGATGGGAAATCAATGGAGAGTGAGATTTTGATGTCCCTAAGGTTACCCTAGACCTTCTCCATTTCAAGCTTGTTTGCCATTAAACCACAATTTCTCTTCATTGTATGGAAGAGCCCATGAACCAAGATGGAGTTCCTTCTGAATCAGATAATAGATGGTTGGAAAGCTAAGTTGCTTTCCTAAGCTAGCCGCACTACTCCCTTGAAATCTGTTTGGCTTTCCAACCATCTAAACAAAGATTCTCATTTGTTTTCCAAGGATAGAGGAAATAGAATTAACTGAGAATTTTGTAACATTCGATCACCAATGATTACAAAGAATAAATTGTACCCACCTCTCTCAAGATTTGGCAAAATGTCAAAGACTTACCTTCTACGTTTAGAAACGGTGCTATGTTCCTTGAAGTTTGATGGTTAATTTCGGTTCGGTCGTCATTAGTAGGCGGTCGGTAATTGGTAGACAGTTAATTTGCCCACTCCTACTCGCAATGATGAGATCAGAATCCTTTTAAAATCCAACTTTCTTTGAGGGGTGTGGATATGGCTAAAGAAGCCTACATGTTTTTCTTTTTGAGAAATTCATTTTTATAGTTTTATGAATTAATATGATATTATTATATTTACATTCACGATTGCTAAGTGTTCTGTCATGACAGGCCATGGCCCTGGAATTGGGGGTACACAAAATTAGAGTGAATTCGATAGAACCTGGGATTTTCAAATCTGAGATTACTGAGGGTCTTATGCAAAAAGCTTGGCTGCCAAACTTTGTCAACAAGACTGTCCCTTTAAGAACCTATGGCACCTCAGATCCAGCATTAACATCAATTGTTCGATTCTTGATTCATGACTCTTCTGAATATGTCTCCGGCAACATTTTCATTGTTGATGCAGGTGCCACGTTACCAGGTGTCCCCATTTTCTCTTCCCTTTGAAATTCATCTTGTCTAAGGAAGTTCAACTTTGTATTAATTAATGAGATAATTCAGCAGTAATTCTTGCCAAAATTTGTTTTGTTCATTTCCTTTGTAGAACATTCTCTCAAATACCTTAGTGGCTTCTGAGTTACGAACATAGCACAAACAAGCCATTTAAAACTTATTCTCATGACACAAACAGGCTTCTTAATTTTCATTAATTTTTATATATGTACATTAACAAAAAAATTACTACAAAGAACAACAAAATGTTGGACAACTCAATAATAAGTTTCAACACAACCTCATAAGTGTAGGTGAACAAAAATTTAAAAAGAATGCATCAAATAAATGATGCGACCTATAGATTCTTAGCACAAAGATCAAGATACTTGACTACTAATTAAGGTGATTTGATAAGGCGCACTAGATATGACACAACCACAAGGCATAAGAAGGACCGCATACCCTGAGAGGTCCAACAACCCATTATGAAGCCCGACACAAAAGTCGCAGCAGCACACCTAAAGGAAGACCAAAGCAACAGAGAAGACACTAATGAAGGTAGAATAAAAGCCAACAAAATGAGATATCAGCACAGAGTCCAAAAAACACCATAGATCAATCTGCAACCATATCGGGAGAGCACCATAGAAGGTCTTAAGGGCATCTAAAGCCCTAAAACTACAAATAAATAAATAACAACATAAAAATTAAAACTACACCATGTGACATTTATAGTTGGCATATAACATGTCAAACGAAAATCATGTGGCATTAATTGATTGGTCTACCATGACATATCTATTAAGAGCAATGCTAAAAACCGCACTAAATTTAAGAACTAAATTGAAATATCATAAAATTTTAGGACTAAATTTAATGTTTCCCACATTATTATTATTATTCATGTAGCTCAGACAATGCAGACAGAAGGTTGTTTGTTTTGGCCATTAAATGGCTACAAATAGAAGCTAATGAATTGGCGGGCTTTAGAGACTAACGACCGGCATTAATAGCGACAGCGATGTCGTGTTAACAAACGTGGTTTCTGAGTCATCATTTATGATTCGTGAAGATGAATTTGGGGCAGTTGGGAAATGCGTCGAAGTTGCACCTATCTTTCTTGCTTGTTAAGTTGGCAAAGTTGTTTTCGGATTTTTATTTTTTTTTTTATTATTTTTCAAATTTCTAATAATTTATAGAATCTATTTGTCCTAATAGGTGCTTGGACACGTAAATTTTGAAATTCTCTCACATCTACTCTTTAGATTATTAATAATTCAAATAACAAAATTACTAAAAGTCTATATCCAACAAAATTTATCCTAATCCATATACATTCAGACAACTAATTGTAGAGAGTTTGTACATTTAAGTGACCACATACTTTCGTTGCAATAAAATTGGATAAGGTTTTTCTTAAAACTGGGTCGGAACAAAATTATTCAATTTAATTCAATTTAATTTATTAAAGTGATATATATTCTTTCAATATGTAATTTGGATAAAGTTTTTATCCAAATTAGGTTGGAATGCTACACATTCTAAAATTTCTTTCTAAAAGTTGGTTTCCAATGATGTGTCACCATCCCATGAGTTGGTGATAAACTTTAAAAAATAATAAATCTCATAAGATAGTGACATGTTATTTAGGAAGAAAATTTGAAATGTGTAACGCTTCTCTTTCTCTTTCTCTTAACCTCATCTAAAAAAATATCATGTGTTTATTTGCAAGTAAGATGCATATGCATTTTTAAATTATATGTGAGAATCATATTTTTTTTCATTTTTAATAAATTTTCTTCAAACTTTGTCTTCTTAACTATTAAAATACATGTTACTTATACCCTAAAGGGTACCTTTTTACAGGAAATGACAAACGTTTCTTTCTTCATCTTCTCCAACGTGTTTGTTACGTTTTCTTCTTTTAACTTTTTCTTTTTGCCATCGTTTTAAGTAGAATAGACTAACGTGTGGAAAAGTGTAGCTAGTCAATCTTGAATCTCTTTAAGCTCCTTTATTTTATTATATTTTTTTTTTTCTTTTTTAATTGGGACATTATTGCTAAAAGGAATTCATCTTTTCCCGTTGTAAGATCCCAACAAAAATTACATTTTTTTTTTCTTTCTGAAATACCAACAAAATTTGCTTGAACTATGTTACAATCCCATAATGGAACTTTGTTTTTCAGAAGTGTGCAATTGTATTGTCTTTGCTTGTCCATACAATACATAAAGGGGAAAAGAATATCACCTTTTGGATTAGCACTAACACATGGTGTGCATCCAAGTATAATAGAATGCTGTTTAATTGTATTCATTTTCCACCTAATCATAGTGTTTAAAATGGTAAAATAAATCGGATTGGATTCCTTGTTAATCTAAAATTTGAACAGCCTAAAAAAAGGGTGACAAAGTTTACATGCCTTGATAAGTAAGTTTTACATCTTAAGCTGCCTGAAACAGTCCGATCCCAATCCTCATCCGAAGAAATCACCACATTAATAGAAGCATCAGAAGTGATACCCATCATCCCATGACTATAAGCTATATGAAGTTAGAGTATTCCCAACAATTTCTTTGTAACTCTTTTCTTTTCTTATATATAGAGAAAATGTAAAAAAAAAAAAAATACTCACAACCGATATTATGTCGGTTCCTTAAGTATTGTGAATACTACAATTTTACCCCGATGTGTACGAAACCAAAAACACTTTGGATTCTCTATCTAATATTTCAATACAAAATATTTCAAATTTTTTATTAGAGCATTCCCAATGGAGTCTGTTCCTTAAGTTTATGGAATATGTCTAAAAAATCACAAAAAACATTTCACAGCATACTTCATAAATAAACCCTAAACATTAAAGTTACTACAGTAGAACCCAATATTTTGGGTTCCACTATTGCAATCCTTATGATTATTAAAAAAAAAAAAATTTTGATTCTCTCTTCTCTCCTCTCATATCTCACAATTCTCTCTCATATTTCCTCTCAAATATATAATATAATTAAAAAAATAAATATTTTAATAATATAAAAATGATTAAGAAAAGTTATTAGGGTGTATTTTATTATAGAAAAGTAAAAAAAGTTTAAATTCTTAAATATAAAAAAAAAAATAACAAAAAAATTACTGTGAATGCTTTTAACTTCAACTTTTGAAATGGACATTATCATTATCATTATAGAAAAAGTAAAACAGCAACACAGTTAAAAAAAAAAAAGAAAAAAAGAAAAACTGGATGCCACGTTGCATATACATCGTTTCGACACGTGCCAAGAAAAGGACAAAATCCATTAGTACGACCTATGGTGTCCAGTAAGCAAGAGCGAAGATTCGTACATCACAAATGCACGTAGTTTTTGTTTTTATTTACCATCTTACCCCTTCCCTATGAAAAGACACGCACATCATTGTCACAAGCAAAACGGCTCTGATTCCAATTTCATAGTACTGCGGCCCCACTTGTGACCCCACCTACAACAAAGATACGTGGACCCTCCACACCACAACTGATTTTCAGCCCTCTATACACCGATTTTTATTTTAAATTTTAAATTATTAAATTCATAAATTTTAATTATTTATTTTATTTATACGTTTAAAATAGACTATTTTACAATTTAATGAAAATTTTAGGGTATCTCCACGGTATACAACCTCTCACAAGCCAATGAGATGGACGGTCTAGAATCACGAGATTATGCATTTAATACGTCCAAAACAATCTCTCTTTCATTGGTGGGGCCATGCACGTTGCCCGGACGCTAAGAAATTTACTATATTGCCCTCTTAGAAATCAATTATTTCCCACTCTCACACTTTTATTCTCTCACTCTCCAAAAGAGGACGGTCATGGCTTTCAGTCAGAGACTCAGAGCACTTCATCACTCATTTTTTCTCTCTAACTTGGAGATTGCGAAACCCTAGAAATTCATTTTCTCTTTCCTTTTGCTGTTTGGTCTCCGAGAAAGAAGGTACATTTTCTCCATTTTCTCACATTTTCTACATTTTCTCCACGCTCTGTGACTTGTTCGGTCCCCGAGAAAAGCAGCTCTCTAGTGGATTTTCCCGGTCTTTTTCGACATTGAACAACAGAAGAAGTTCTCTCTTTTCCTTAAGTCCAGTAATTTGTTACTTCTCTTTAGTTTGGATTTTCTTAAATGATAAAAAAAAAGCTCGTTTGGCTATATATATATATATATTCTCTAACTTCTTTTGCGTGTTCATTTTCTTTCTTCTTTGGATGAATGTTTTGCTTGTTCTGTTTCTGTGAGCTCGTTTAATAGTTGGATTTATTGGTTGTTGTGTTGTTGCATCTTTTTCGGATTCATCCTGTAATATTATTAATAATATGATGCTGTTTTGGAGATTCTTAGCACCTCGTTGAGGTTGTTATTTTTTCCTGAATATTTCCTATCAATTTTTCTAAAAATCTTTCCTAATCTTGGCTTGCCTGAATAATTTTTCCTAAATATTTGTTAATTTCTGGGGTTTAATCTTGAAATTAACTTTGTGGATTACTCTTTCTGTTTCAGATAATATTTTGTTATTGCTGTGCATTAGTTTAGACAATATGGATTATTCCTTTCTCTTTTCTTTTTTTGTTACCTTCTACTACTTTATTAAAGGTTTAACTTAATCATAAAGAAAAATGGTGTAATTTTTGCCTAAATCTGTCTAGTTGTGTTGCCCTGCCCCTAATTAATTTGCGTTATTACCTAAAATTTTTTCTACTATCCTGATTGATGCTTGCCCAATACATTGTTACTTGTCAAAGAAGAAAAGTATGCTCAATACATTGTCTAAATTATTCATCTCGAAGGTGTTAAACAAGTGCACCGTCCGTTGAACACACTTTGTCTTCATAACTAAGCTACTGGGTTTCTTGACACGATTGTGGAAATCTTGAAATCTGGGGTTGAACAGCTTTGGTCAACAAGGTTTTCATATGAAATATTGTTTTCCATGTGAAATATTGTTTTTGAATGATAATTTTACTGTTTCTGTAAACTATTTTCTTTTTGAAATAATTGAAATTTGTTGAGGTGTTATATTGGCATCTTTACGAAACCTCCATATTTCTCTGTCAAGTACGTGAAATATCCATTTGCTCTCTTATATTGGTGTATGCATCATGATGTTGTCATTTTTGCATCTCAGGATATTTCTTGAAATTCATGGATTTGGATCTATGGGGCTCATCATATCATCAAGGTTTTCAGATCTCCCTTGTCAATTTTGTATTAGCATTGATCCAACTTGAGTTATACATTGTACTAGTTATGTTATCCTTATTGTAATTTATGTTGTATTTGGATTATTACTTTCTAGTTGCACAGGAAAGCAGTTACAGTACGCTTCCTGGATGGGAATGTGACTTCTACATTGGTTATGGATATGGTATATCTATGTTCCTTACCTTCTTGTCTCTGCATTTTTTTGTTCGTGTTGTTCCTTGTTATATCAATGCACTGTTTCCACATTTACTACCCTTTTCTTGTGGTCGCAGATGTGATAGAAGAAGATGCTTTGAATGAGAAATCTTGTATTCAAGTGTTAAAGATATTGATAACAAAGGCAGATACTGAAATTGATGAACTTGAAGAAGATCTTGTATCCCTTCAAAGTCAACTAGCCTGGGCTGAACATGAGGAATGGCCTGAATTATGCTGTAATGCTCTGACAGAAAAGATTAATTGCCTTGATATTTCAATAAGAAATTTGAAGAATACAGATGAGAATGATATTGAGGTTCAGTTACTAATGCATAGAGAACCTGTTGAGAGAGTACATGAAATAGTGAGGGCTCTACTCAGAAATTATATCCAAGAGAAAGATGAGCAGGTTTGAGTCTGGAAGCTTTCTCATTACTTTTCCCTCAATATTCTGACATGTTCTCTTGTCAAAACCTGACATTAAGTTTAATATACTTTCTTTACACTTTGCAATTTTAATATGAACTGGGTTAACTATAGTCTGTAATGTTCTCCTCAGAACTTAAAAAGAATTAGGTGCTTTTTCCCAACATTCTTTTCAGATCTACCTTTCTTACCCTCTTTCCTTTTATTATTATTATTTTTTTTTTGTTTTTTGTTTTTATTCTTTGTGCTCAAGTGATTTAGATAGTTTGTGTTCATCTACACTGAACAGCCTCTTGATGCCCTTGCCTTGGACTCAAGCTCAAATGTTCCAAAACATGCTGTTAGCTTATTGGATGAGAATGAAATGTCGAGCAATATTGATTCAAGTATCAGCATAAAGGAAGAAACCAAGGAATCCAGTATTACCGGAAAATGTACAGGCTCAAATTTATCTTTGAAGCTTCAAGAGAAGAAATCAAATGATACAGAAACAATTAAGGTCAACTCAATCCCTTTTTGCTCAAATTTACACTAGTGCATGATTCTCTGCAAGTTTGTTCAAAAGTTTAAAAACTCCAGGAAAAGGTTTTCTGGATTTGAAGACATGGATCAAATGGGTGCTAAACTGCACTGCAACCATTGACTCTTGTTCAGCTTTAGTTTTTTAAGTGCTGTGACCTCTGCTAGCTATCTGTACTTTGTTATGTCTGTTATCATTACTTAGTATATTGGGTTACTCCACACTTTTATTTTGGGACATGTGAATCCATAGCAGTTTTGGAATATTTGAAGCAGGATTAGAAAAAAAAAAAAAAATTAAGTCATGTGCCCTTTTGAGTCATTTGATTTTGGCTATTTAGGGATTTCTAAATCCTAAGCCTGAAGTCATTGTTTTCATTTCATTTGTTCATCTTTTTAGTTTGCACTGAAACCAAATTTGACGATAGTAATTTGCAGCTTCATTCTTCTTTCCCCCTATGTTGTGTTGATTATTTTCCTGTATAGGTTATTGCATGAACCTGTCTTCCATTTAGATTACAGTATCAATACTTGTTGCATAAATGATATTGATTTGTGGACGCACTGTTTTTGTTGACAATGATCAGCCTAAAGACAGTACCATAGAAAATTCAAGTGAAGATGCTTTGCTGCATGCAATTGACCACTATAACAAGAAGAAAAAGTTGAGCGGTCCTAATCTGAAAATCATGGGTGAGGAGATTGAAGAACACGAATCCACTCCTATGGTGGATGATATTATTTTAGGGTCATCATCCAACTCTGAGGGAAAGAGAAGAGATCATGGTCAAGAGGTCAAGGTACTGCCCACTCTCTCCTGTCCTTAGTTTACCGGTGCCTATATCCTTTCTCTCTGGTCTTTTTATTTTTGGTAGACCTAGGGCCTTCCCACTTGATCAAAGCTTTAGCTTAATGTTGGATTGCTACACTGAAACTCTCAGATTAGGTGTTCCTAGCGATTTATCACTATCAAAGGGGTCCTTAGTAGATGCTAACCTTTTCTATTCCCTCTTCTTTCCGCTTACAATGAATAGCCTGCAAAAACTATCAGGAAAGGTTCCAGCTTTGATGCTATTAGGGACGCAGCTTGCCACCCCCTTGGCAAATGTTACTTGAATGTTTGTTTTATTCTTTCTGCTCAAGTGATCTAGATAGTTTGTGTTCTTCTACATTGAACAGCCTCTTGATGCCATTGCCTTGGACTCAAGGTCAAATGTTCCAAAACATGCTGCCAGCTTATTGGATGAGAATGAAATGTCAAGCGATATTGATTCAAGTATCAGCTTTAAGGAAGGAACCAAGGAATCCAGTATTACAGGAAAATGTTTGGCACTTCAAGAGAAGAAATCAAATTATCCAGAAACAATTAAGGTCCATTCAATTCCTTTTTGCTTGAATTTACACATTTGCATGATTCTCTGCAAGTTTGTTCAAAAGTTTAAAAACTCCAGGTGAAGGTTTTCTGGATTTGAAGACATGGATCAAATGGGTGCTAAACTGCACTGCAACCATTGACTCCTCTTGTTCAGCTTTAGTTTTTTAAGTGCTGTGACCTCTGCTAGCTATCTGTACTTTGTTATGTCTGTTATCTTTACTTAGTATATTGGGTTACTCCACACTTTTATTTTGGGACATGTGAATCCATAACAGTTTTGGAATATTTGAAGCAGGATTAGAAAAAAAAAAAAAAAAATTAAGTCATGTGCCCTTTTGAGTCATTTGATTTTGGCTATTTAGGGATTTCTAAATCCTAAGCCTGAAGTCATTGTTTTCATTTCATTTGTTCATCTTTTTAGTTTGCACTGAAACCAAATTTGGCGATAGTAATTTGCAGCTTCATTCTTCTTTCCCCCTATGTTGTGTTGATTATTTTCCTGTATAGGTTATTGCATGAACCTGTCTTCCATTTAGATTACAGTATCAATACTTGTTGCATAAACGATATTGATTTGTGGACGCACTGTTTTTGTTGACAATGATCAGCCTAAAGACAGTACCATAGAAAATTCAAGTGAAGATGCTTTGCTGCATGCAATTGACCACTATAACAAGAAGAAAAAGTTGAGCGGTCCTAATCTGAAAATCATGGGTGAGGAGATTGAAGAACACGAATCCACTCCTACGGTGGATGATATTATTTTAGGGTCATCATCCAACTCTGAGAGAGAGAGAAGAGATCATGGTCAAGAGGTCAAGGTACTGCCCACTCTCTCCTGCCCTTAGTTTACCCGTGCCTATATCCTTTCACTCTGGTCTTTTTATTTTTGGTAGACCTAGGGCCTTTCCACTTGATCAAAGCTTTAGCTTAATGTTGGATTGCTACACTGAAACTCTCAGATTAGGTGTTCCCAGCGATTTATCACTATCAAAGGGGTCCTTAGTAGATGCTAACCTTTTCTATTCCCTCTTCTTTCCGCTTACAATGAATAGCCTGCAAAAACTATCGGGAAAGGTTCCAGCTCTGATGCTATTAGGGACGCAGCTAGCTGCCCCCTTGGCAAATGTTACTTGAATGTGACTTGAATGTTTGTTTTATTCTTTCTGCTCAAGTGATCTAGATAGTTTGTGTTCTTCTACATTGAACAGCCTCTTGATGCCATTGCCTTGGACTCAAGGTCAAGTGTTCCAAAACATGCTGCCAGCTTATTGGATGAGAATGAAATGTCAAGCGATATTGATTCAAGTATCAGCTTGAAGGAAGGAACCAAGGAATCCAGTATTACAGGAAAATGTTCTGGCTCAAATTTATCTTTGGCACTTCAAGAGAAGAAATCAAATTATCCAGAAACAATTAAGGTCCATTCAATTCCTTTTTGCTTGAATTTACACATTTGCATGATTCTCTGCAAGTTTGTTTCAAAAGTTTGAAAACTCTAGGTAAAAGTTTTCTGGATTTGAAGACATGGATCAAATGGGTGCTATACTGCACTGCAACCATTGACTCTTGTTCAGCTTTAGCTTTTTAAGTGTTGTGACCTCTGCTAGGTATCTGGACTTTGTTATGTCTGTTTTTGTTACTCAGTGTATCAGGTTACTCCACACGTTTTTTTAGTACATGTGAATCCATCAGTTTTGGAATATTTGAAGCAGGATCAGAAAACAAAAAAATAAAAATGGGGGTCATGTGATTACTGTTAGCATCACTGGAGAACTATGTACACGCTAGGTAGAGCAACACTGTTGTATTTATTTTTAGGGGTTTTTTATGCCCTTTTGAGTCATTTGATTTTGGTTATTTAGGGATTTCTAAATCCTAACCCTGAAGTCATTGTTTTTGTTTCATTTCTTTATCTTTTTAGTTTGCACTGAAACCAAATTTGGCAATATAATTTGCAGCTTCTTTCCTTTTTTCCCCAATGTTGTGTTGATTAATTTAATAAATAGGCTATTATATGAACCTGTCTTCCATTTATATTACAGTATCAATACTTGTTGCATAAGAATGTTGATTTGTTGACGCACTGTTTTTGTTGATAATGATCAGCCTGAAGACGGTACAATAAAAAATTCAAGTAATGATGCTTTTCTGCATACAATTGACCACTCCAACAAGAAAAAGTTGAGCTGTCCTAATATGAAAATCATGGATGTGGAGATTGAAGAACACAATTCCACACCTACATTGGATGATATTATTTTAGGGTCATCATCCAACTCTGAGGGAGAGAGAACAGATCATGGTGGAAAGGTCAAGGTACTGCCTGCTCCCCTCTCTTAGTTTACTGGTGCTTATATCCTCTCTCTCTGTGGTCTTTTTTTTTTTTTTTTTTTCCGTTTGTTTTCTTTTGGTAGACCTAGGACCTTCCCTGACCCCATCCCACCCTTTACCACTTGAGCAAAGCTTTAGCTTAGTTGTTGGATTACTACACTGAAACTCTTGGACTAGGTTATCGCTATCAAAGGGGGCCCTTAGTAGATCCTAACCTTTTCTATTCCCTCTTCTTTCCGCTTACAATGAATAGCCTGCAAAAACTATCGGGAAAGGTTCCAGCTCTGATGCTATTAGGGATGCAGCTGGCCGCCCCCTTGGAAAATGTGACTTGAATGTTAGCAGGAATGAGGAAGTCAGAGAGTACAATTCTGCTGCTACTGATAAAATGAAAATCTTAAATTCATCTTCAAACCCCAAAGGCGTGGGAAATCTGCCGAAGACAGACAAGGTACAAGAAGCTCTTTTCTTCACTTAATTTGAATCAGTTTATTAGTAAATAATTTGAATGTGAGACGTCACTCCCTTGGTCCTTGGCTTGAGTAGTGAAGGGGTTGGGTGAGGTTGGGTCAAGTCTTACCAATAGAAGGAGAAAAAAAGAAAAAGAAAAAGAAAGTGAGATCACATGTTAAAGCTCAACTTACCCTTTTCATTAGCTTATACCGCCTTTTGTATTTTCTTATTCTTTTTTAAATTCAATGAGCAGCAAGCAAATTCTATTGTTACAAGCAGTAGTGCAGAGGCTCTGAGACATGCAGCTGGCCTCAAGAGGAGGGAAAAAGGTTCTGATTCTGATTTCGGTGCTTTGGGACAGGCAGAAAGTGGAAATTCTGATTTAGAGTTACTAAGGGATTTTGTTGCGAAAATTGCGCGTAAAGAGTGTGTCAAAGGATTAAAGATTGCTCCAACTGATAAGATTGATGCTTTGGGTTCATCTGTGAAGACAGAATGCAAGAGGAAAAATCCTCCACAAAAAGTGGAGGTTCAACAAGCTGGTTTTGCTAAACCTGGCCGCTCCTCCTCAACTTCACTTTTAGAGATGCAAGATCAAAGGGGACGAGAAGCAATCAAGCTGCAGATAATGGAGGATGGAAAGTCAGAGGCAGAAGATATTCAAAAGGTTGAAGTTGCTACTATTGCCAAGAAGTCAATTTTGAAGGTATCTCTGAAGCCACAAAAGCACAAGGGAAAGAGGAAAATGGAGTCAGATACACCACAGTTCCAAGAACCAGCTTTCCCCTCTATCAGAGTTGTTTCAGATTCTTCTATTTCAAAATCCAAAAGCAAACAAAAATCTGGAGTCAGCACCGACATTGTCATTTTCAATGAGTCTTCGAGCAGGAAGGTCACGAAGAGACTAGTTCACTCTGGCCAATGTGAATCCAAAGAGCAATGTGTTGCTCATGATGACGGCAAAAGTTCCGTTTCAGGCACACGGAATAAGAAAAGAAAGAGAACAGATTTTCCAAGCACTGTAAAGATCCGAGATTCAGCTGTTCATATGGAACTCTCAAAGTTTCCTGGAAGTAAGGAAAATCTTCAGATCATCAAGTTCTACTCCGAAGATGATTCCCAAAGTAAGGCTTTAGTTCTTTATGATGATTCTCAAAGTAAAGCTTTAGCTCCGTATGATGATTCCCAAAGCATGGCTTTAGTTCCGTATTATGATTCCCAAAGTAAAGCTTTAGTTCCGTATGATGATTCCCAAAGTAAAGCTTTAGTTCCGTTACCTTATACAGATATTAACTTGGGGAAATTGAAATTAATTGATCTGAGGGCCATTGCCAGGGAACAGAAAGTGCCCAAGTATAGTAAGCTTCGAAAACAGGCGCTGCTTGAACTATTAGTGGACCATTTGCGCGGACTGAGGTATTTCTGAATTTACAAGTGGATGTACATATTTTCCTGTTCTTTTGTTTTCATAGGCGTTCCTATAGTTGCCTTGTTTCGTAGCCGTCCGGCGGATTTTGAATGGTTCAGTTCTACAGAGGACTTTTGAGGTAAATCTCCATCATCAGTAATGGGAGCTCAACAAAAGGTTGAAAAGAAAAGAAAAAAAATAGGGAAAAAAATTTACAAAGATGTAGTTCTGAAAGGATTTAGAAATTTCATGACATTGTCTTTCATATCTTACAGTGAAGTAGTTACTGATAATTACGAAAATATTTTCTACTGCCATTGGATGTCAGATGTAGCATCAATCTTTTTGCCCACTAACTTGTCATAGGTTTTAAAACTAAGTACGCGAAGGCCTGGTGATAACATCCTCATTTATTTTGCTATTACATCTTTAATTGAAGGTTGATACTATTTTTCACTAATAGAAACTACAGGATCTTTAATGGAAAGAGAAGGGGACCAAAGAATGTGTTAAAGTTGTACTCTTCCCTAAAACCGACTAAAGAGGTGCCTGGACAAATGGGCTTTACAACTTTTCTTTCTTATGTTGCTTACATTTTTTATGAAATTCAAAGAGGCCAGAATAATGTTTCACACTTTCATTTTTTCACTCACACTTTCAAGTAGGGGTAAAAATGCAGACGTGGATAATAGCAATATTCGCATTTGCAAAATGCGGATAATGATTTTTGATATCCTCATCCGCATTTGTGCGGTTAACGCGGATAATAAATGTGGATATTATCCTCTATCCGCATTTAAGGTAATTAGTGTTTTAGACATTGAAATTTTAATTTAGTAATTATTGCTTCTAGTAAATACAATTTTTTTTTTTTTTTTTTTCAAAAAAAACATTATTTATAGTTGAACACTATTTTTCATATCACACTTTCTAATCATTTTGCCTATAAAGTTTCATCACGTACGTTCTCTAATATTTAGCTTTTAGTAAATCTATAGTTGGTAACAAGAAAAAACATATAAAAAATAATAATAATAAAGGAATAACATATAAGGCAATTAATCAAAACAAATTAAAAGAGTTCTATAAAAGTAAAATCCAACAACATTACAAATCTAGCAAATATAAGAAATATAAATTACAAATCCGACTAACATAAAGGAATGCGGATGCAGATAATATCCGCATATGCATACTCTAAAACTGCTATCCGCATCCGCATTTATGGATATTAGTTTTTGCTATCCACATCTGCATATGTGGATAGCGGATGTAAAAGGTTATTATCTGCCCGCATTTTCACCCTTACTTTCAGGCACTCTTAGGTGGCTCTTACTCTTCCATTGAATCAAAATTTAATAATTATTTATCTCAAATCTAATAGTTAAAGTGGGTGCCACCTAAGGGTGTATGAGAGTATGAGTACGAGGAGCATTAACGTCAACAGTTGCAATCCCAAAAAGGAGTCCGTACCACCTAAGAGTATTTGAGGGTATGATAGCAAAAGTAATAAAAGATCAAAGAGCAAGTAAAGTTTTTCCTTTAAACTAATAAACACAAATAAAGAAAAAACAATCATAAATAGAGAAAAAACAATCATAAATAGAGACGGTATCAATTGGTATTCAGTCACCCAAATATCTTCTTCAAATTGCCATGAACTTTAGAGAAGCATTCTTCAAATTTGATTTGATTTTCAAAGGCAGGGACCGAGGTATTCCTAATTCCTTTGAAAATCTGAGAACTTTTTATCTGTATAGATTTTTTTGTTCAATTGTGGTGACTTTCTTTTTCTACACAGTTTTTGTTTCTAATGGTTGTTAAAACAAGACTTCGCAACAAAATGGAGAATAAATTTCTTGCAAATAATTTAGTAGTCTATATTGAAGGGAAAATTGCTTAGACACAAACAAAAACCATTGTTAATCTGTGATTTACCTTCCACAATTCGGAGCAGGATCTCTTATTGTATGCCAAAATGAGATTAGAACACATTCAGATAGAAACTAAGTACCATAACTGTTATGCAATTAGGGGAATATGTGGTATATAGAATTACTCCGCCAGGGAGAAAGGGTCGCCATTACCCAAACACATTCCTTCCAGGCATTTTCAAGTACATTAATAAATCTAAGCAACTTGTATTAGATCACAAGGACCATGACAGAAATGCATAATTAGACCACTTCTATGACACGAAAATATAAGAAAATGATGACAAACGAGGGCATCAGCATTAACATTATAAATTATAAAGTACCATCATTGTTATTTGAGCTCACAATCCAATAGTAAAATCACCACCAATTGTGTGTCTCAGCCCATAAGCTCAGTTCAAAGCCTCCCCATCCACTTCACCATCACGACCTAACAAAAAAATTACACAAAGCAGGTCAATTTTGCCAGTTATGATATCATATATTAAACAAAACCACGTAACCCCACAAAGGGTTTACAATATCTAAATTTTGAGATATAATCCCTTCCCATGGAAGTTGCCAAGAAAGGGATTAAGGATAAAGAAGGTGAAAACAATCTAAATAAAAATCAATACAGTTCTTGCCCTTGGAAGTTGAATGTAATTACAAAAGTTCTACCCTCCAAGCTTCAATGATGATGGGCATCCCAACATCAATTTGTAAGTTCATATCTTACATAGTAAAACCTGGTATGGTTTTTTTTTTTTTTTTTTCATTGCAAGTGAGGGAAGTCCCAAAAAGAAAAGTTATACGTGGTTTGTAGCCAAAAAGAACATTAGGCTTTGAAACCTATCTTTCTATCTGTCTACCCAATCCACAAAATGTATATACAAGACAGACCCAAGCAATCCATTTCTTTTTGGGGTCAACAAGTCCAAAAATACTAGTTTCCAATAATTTCGATACACCTATAGACAAGGTACATCTTTTAGGAACTATCCATTCAACATGTGAAAGTAGATTGAGAAATCACTAAAACTCACTTGCTCTCCAACTTGAGATCAGCCTCCTTTGCTGCCCTGACAAGATGGATTATACGATATTGAAGTTTTGCATTTTCCTCAGCAAGCTTTTGTGCCTGCAAGTTGCAAGTAATACTGTTATAACTCTCTTCAATACACTTTTTTTGATTTGGCACTGGGTATCCAGAGCTTCGCTTCGACTAGTCTCAGAGGTGCACAGGCACTCGGTAAGGAGTTTCTTGCAAGTGCACCTCAGTTAATTTAAGGGGCGAACCCTTAGTCCGATGGCCCCAAGAAACAGTTTGCACTCAGTGAATTTCGAACCTAAGACCTTGAAGAGCATACTCAAAATCCTAGGCTATCCAACCACTGAGCCAACCCCTTGGGTAGAACCATTTCCCTTTTCTTTAATACACTTATATAAAATAATAATAATAATAATAAAAAGCTCTCTTTAATACTATCTAAATGTCAAATGAAGAAGATATAAATGGGTAGAACCTTTTCTCGTTCTGAAACTAGCTCTGCACTTGCTTCTTGTAGCTGTGACTGAAGTTCACTTATCAATCTCAAGTGGTCCTCATTTCCAACATCTGAACAAGTTTGTATACATAGACAAAACAGTTAGAAGTCAATTTATAGCTGGCAGATACTACTGGTTTAGCAAAGTGCCTTAGTACCTACTCTTCTTACTTGCAAGGACAGCTTCAAGTCTTGATAAGCGTTCCTATTGTATAAACATCTGCCGTTAGCAAATTTCAGCATAAATTTAAAAGGGGAAAGAAAAGATAAATATTGCTCATTGATAATCATTATTGCAGGTTATTTACATTGGAAACATTATAAAGCATCTATAAAGTCTAAAGAAAAAAAGAGCTAACAAAAAGTCAAATTGTCCTTATGGGCATAAATTATAATTTAATAAACAGCAATGTAGTTCTCATCTTATTAGGAAACCCTAAATGGAAAGAAGAAACTTGGAATGAGGATAATTTCCAACAGACATAAAAAAACCAAGCATCCATAAATCATCATATATAGTCACTACTACTACAATGTGGCCAAAAAAACAAAACCAAAATAAAAAATATACTGCCAAACATAAGAAGAGAGCAAATATATAAAAGTTGTATTTGGCACCCCAACAGGACATGAAAGCAACAAAATCCTTTGCTCAGAAACTAAACCCAAAAATATCCACTTCCTTTCCTGATTGTTGTTTTGATAAAAAAATTCCTACACATATATATATATATATATACACACACACAATAGTACATATTGTGTAGAGTCATACTTTCTCCCAAAGCCAATAAAGATATGACATTCATAGAATAACACTGAGATATTTGGACCTATAATGGGAAGAAACTACATTTAAAATTTGTGACAAACCTTTTTCTATCCGAAGAAAAAGGACCCTTAATTGGACATGGGACAAAAAGAGGAAATTATGGGTTACTTAAGGAGAGCCACAGAAAGTATGAGTTCTGGTGACAAAAGGATCATTGTAAGTAAATCGTGGAAGTCATTTAACACTTGAGAGAACTTAACTGACGTAGCAGAAGCACTAGAAAAGAGAAGAACATGTTTCTCTTTTGAATCCTTGAATATCACAAAGAAGAAGAACAAACAAGAAACCCTCTTCTTTTCTTTTATTTTCTTTTCTTTTGTGATAAGTAATTCTATCTCATTTTAAGCGCAGAGGGACGCAATCCGAATACAAAGGAGAGAACCCCTATAAGGGAGAAAAATCTCCTTTTCTTAAAACAACTCATAACAAGCTTAATTATAACTCAATCATGAAATTAAGTTCAATACTAGCCTTTACATAGGCCACAAATCTAAAGCCATCGAAATCCTAAAGTTACTATAAGACCCTAAACGGGAATAAAACAAAGCAAAAAAAAAATCCTACTCGTCCCTTGAAATTAGGGTACAACTTGTCCCACATCATTGACAAACACAATATGTCAGCTTAACAGCAGTAGAAAAAACTACAATACCGTGACTAACAAAATGAGAACATAGGAGCAGCCTGTATACCATCCTACCTTTTGAAAAAAAATAAGAACATACCTTCCTAATTGCATCTCTTAACTAAGCATGCCCAAATCTCTTTTGAACCAATAGCTACCCATCTGCTGGCATGAATATCCAGCTGCCATGGAAGTTGTCTTGTCTTGTCAAGTTTAGGGCCATAGTTGCACAAAGATATGCTTTAATAATTGGAAATGGTTTCCCAAGTCTAGTCAATGTTTTTTGAGTCTCTAATCATTTTCAATTCACCTTAAATACCCCAGCTTAACAATAGCTTTAAATCACCAAGATTATTATGGTAAAAGTAAAACAGTTTCAACAGTCTATAATATCATACACAAGAGTTTCAAGAATAAAGTACTCTACAATATGCATTCACATAGGAAAAGCCCAAGGAGACTCCGTCATTGAATTGACCATCTTACATCATATGTTCATAATTCTGGGAACAGAACCTTAGATCACAAGGCGTACACCATAACTAAGGCACCTCTTCACAGAAATAAATTATAATCACTACTCCCATAAAGTCCTGGAAAATTCAAATAAACCCAATTCTGACAAAGACATCTCACCACCTTTTCCAAATCCTTCAATCATACTTTGGCAAAGGAGAGGGCCAGGCTTAATAAACCATAAACATTTCCTGAGAGAAGCCAAATCAAAGTACAAAACCTGCAATTCTGCAAATGAGAGGTGCAGGAATTGCTCCCAAACGAGGGAAGGACTGCTAGTGGCCGCTGTTAAACCAATTCACCGCTAATTAAGAGATGTTTCATCTAAGCCTATGGAACCATACATGGACACTGGTACAAAAGCCTTTGGCTATAAAATTTCAAGGTTAGCCGCATGTTCTGCGACTAACTGATTTTCCATGTCTTTGAAGATGTACAGATTAGAGGAAGGGATCGATAAAGGATGACAGTGCTCACTCATAACCTTATGGTCTGCACAATGCTTAATATCCATAACTGAATTAGAGATGCCAAGACACCAAGTTGAGTTAATTCCAAGAAGGTACAAAACTTCCCAAATCGGACCTAACCCATCAATGGTTTATATTCTAAAATTATCAAGATAATATCTAAAGTACCTGCACGAAATTAAATCATAAGAAATTTGAAACAGTAGGTTCCACTAAATGAGATGCAGAAAACAAACTCCATTTAACCCACATTAGTGGCCCAAGTTTGCGGAAAACGCTGAACTCTATGAAATTAGTTATTTGCCTTCACAGAACCGATAAACCTATACAAGGTCACATACATAGAATCAACTAGGACTTGACATGCCAACCGTATTTTCATTTTAAGCAAATAAAGAACAAGAAAATAGAACAAGATGAGCCCATAAACAAATCATTGGTTACTAACTTACCTCAATGCTCTACTTCTTTACAGAGAAAACAGAAAAGGTAAGAATCAAAGTGAAAAGGAAATAGAGTTTCAATTGATATATTTCCCCATCATCAGGTCATGAGAAAACAACCACTGCCAGTTTTTCTATTGGCATGGTGCATTGTAACTATTATATACCAGTCCAATCGGTATAGAATATAGATATAGATACAGAAACATATATATAAACACCAAGGATTACGAAAACCCTAGACAAAAAACGCGTAATGAACCAGATGGAGCGCAAGACAACACAGTGAAATTCAAGAATAGGAAAAGAAAAAGGAAATGGGAAATAATCAAAACCTCGGATTCAGAAGCTCTTTGGTAGAAGGGCTTCAAAATCTCTTCCAGGTCGCTTCGTTTCACCGATTCTCCCATTTTTCCCCCTTTTCGTTCGTGGACGAACAGAGCTGCGCTCAGGCCTCAGAACGACTTCTTCAACGGTCAACCGCGTCTGCGTGCTGCTGCTGCGTTTTTCTAAGCGAGAGAGAGAGAGTGAGTGTGTCTCAATTTACAGAAATGCCCTTGGCCCGTTACGCCCGTACCACCTTTAAACTTTAAACCCATGGGCCCTTAATAACTTTTTTATTTTTTGTAAATAAATGCCGAGGCTACTTCTTTTTTTTTTTTTTAACTCAACTTGTGGCATAACTTAATAGACTCAAAATCTTCTGTTTAAGAGAGTACAAACTTTTTTATGAGAAAAATTTTATACATTCATCTATTTTACAACTCTTTTTATAATATTTAACACGTGTTAGTATATGATTTGAGGTTTTTGTTCACATGCCGACACGTATTAAAAGTTATAAAAGAATTGTAAAATAGTTACAACCATAGTAGTACTCTTTTTATTATAATCAAATTTATCAAAAACTTCTTATGCAAAAAATTGACTGAGTCCCACACACAAAAAAAAAAAAAGAAAAAAAAAAGAAGGATGGTTGAACACTCCAAGGATAGTTCGATCATCCCTTCGCCCTCAAGGGGTGGTGGGACCCCTCTAACCACCACCTTGAGGATGGTTGACCACTCTAAGAGCATTTTCAGCAGTGTAGTTAAAAGGGAGATATTAACTATATTTAGTTATTTTTGTCATTTTTTCTGCTTAAACAGAATAGCTTCATATTAGCTATTATACCTTAACTGCTAGAGTGAATAACTTTATATTGCTATTTACTGTAGCACACTAGATTGTTGAATATAATATTATTTCCACATTATTTTCTCTCTTCTCTCTCTCCCTCAACCTGTCTCTCTCCTCTCCCCCCCTCAACGTTTCTCACTCTTCTCTCTTCTCTGTTCATGAATTTATGATACAAATTCAAGTCTTTTGAATCACTAAAAACTCCCCCCAAAAAATTGAATAGCATGTATATAATTGACAAACTAAAAATGGAAAAATAAAAATAACACACAGGTATGCTGCGTGAATCAATTCTATTGCAATTTACAAGATGATGCAAAAGCGATCGTGGATAAAAAAATTAAAAAATTAAAAAAAAAAAGATTAAAAAATGATATTTAATAAAATAAAGAATGAAATAACGAATCTGTTGGAGTTGGTATTAAAAAATGAGTAGTTAAAATAGAGAATTGTACTTTTTGACTAGGTAAAATACCTCTTACTGCTGGAGATGCTCTAACTTATCATTTAAGGAATAGTTAAATCACCCTAACCACTACCTCAAAAGTAGCATACTACTATTTGAAAGATGTGGTCAAAGCACTCCATCCATCTCTTAAGTGGGGTGGCCAATTTGGCAACTATCTTAGAAGGTGGTCCGGCTACCTCTTTACCCTTTTTCTTTTCTTTTTTTTTTTTTTTTTTTTTTTTTTTAAGGTGTTTGGCAGACAACAACAACCCTTCACGACATTGTTTGTAGTTAAAAATATTAAAATAATAATAATAATAATAATAATAATTGATATAGGAAAATGAAAAAGTGGTATTGGAAAGAGAAAAAAATTTTGTTTTATAGTGATTTTTTTATTTGAATATTAATAAAAAAATAAATAATGTGATATAAAAGTAAGAATATTTTGACGTTGATTTTTTTTGAAAAAAATGAAGTGAATAGTGTGGGGGGGTTGAAAAAAAAATGAAGTGAATAGTGTGGGGGGATGTGGTGTAGTTTAACAAACAAGGTTTATAAACAGCTTGAGTTGAAGGAAATTGCAAGCCCGAGAATTCTCTAAATTGCAAGAGACCCCAATCCTTAGGGACTCCATTGAAAGTTTGAAACAAGTCATAACAAGATAATCTACATTTATGAGCTGAAACTTTGTATTGCATGCTTCCTTCTATATGTGCATGTAAGTGTGCAAAAGTTCATGTGTGAGCTCGCTTAACATTTAACAAAAATCACACCAGTAAGCCAAAAAACAAAGGTTAATAAATGCTATTCCTTTCTTTTTACTATTTATTTTTGAGAAAACTGTGTCATTTATGCAGTAATTAGTATTACAGCATCCTACTGTCCTACAGAACAAAGAGCAACACCATGCAGAACTGTAAATGAGTCTTTAAACCTAGCAAGAGTGATTTGAATCTGAGAAAATGCCATTCTGTGTAGTGATTTCACAACTCAACAATATCCCATTGGAAGCTGAAGATAAATCCACTTACTTTAATATATAAAGGTAATTGAATCAGTACACCATGTATTACAATAACCAATATGCTTCTGCTCACCATGTATTCATATAACTTAATGCTTTTTAGATTTATGTCATAATTTTCTTTCCATATGAAAAAAAAAAAAAAAAAAAAAAAAAAAATCAATGCTGTCCAAGAAGTAAAGGCTTGTAGAAAGCATGGGTTTGTGCAATCTCAATGCGCTCCCGGGGATCATTCAAGTTCTCATCCCTCAGTGCTTGTAGAATAGCTTGTGATGACTGTTCCCTGAAGTTCCATAAAACACACGGGAATTAAATTCAAGAGCTGTGTGGCTTTTGGTCATGGCAGAACTTTATTCAAGAGCTTAGTTTTCGATAAAAAGGAGCAAAAGGAACAAGACCCCTGATTGTTATTGCTCATGCATAGTTTGCTGCACCATTTGAGACAACTAGGGTTCCACAAGGAGTAAATAACAAGTAGAGTATAGGTTAAGATCACAAATGAGATTTATGAGTTGCAGGAAATTTACCTTGTGATCAGTATTTTATATAGTGTCTTTAAGATGGGGCAAAGCTCTACAGGAGCTACAGGCTTGTTTTCTTCAGGATGCAGTACATTTAGGCTAGACTGGCTCAGAAGTTCATAAAATGCCTCCACTGCAGAGACACCCTGGAAAATAACAGGGCAGATAAAGTATTATCATGTGTAAGATGCAAGACAAAATAAGAGAATATTACTAATTATGAATCTAAGAAGGAAAAAAATCATTTTCCTCTGCGAGTCCAGACTTCTTGTCCAACTGATGCACCAGGGGGCACAAAATCTCCAATCATAGGGTATTTATTTCTTGTACTTTCAATGAAGTTGATGATGATCAGATAAATGTGATAGAGACATTTCTTAATGATTTCCTTTGGGGATGCATTTAGTGGGAAAATATCTAAGTATTGCAGCTATTAGTAACAGAATGCAAAACAAAAACTGTATATGTTATATTTGAAAAGGAAGATCCCTCAGATCAAGCTGAGAATGTTATACATGAATAAAACATGATCTGAGTCAGCACAACCACCCAGAAGTAATGCGAATAAAACACAACTAGTTGTGCAAATAAAATTATTAGAAATGTTAATGGTGCCTTCAAAAGAAACTTAGGAACATGTCAATCCCATGGCCAGTAGAATCTGCATGAAATGTTAAAGGTTAAAAATGCCATAGATCTGTTCAAGAATTGAAAGAGAAGTATGCACTGGTTGGTTGGGGAAAATATATCTAGATATCAACATTTTTTTTTTAACTTCTTATAAGATGAAACTTTCATCAACCTGCAAAAGCCAGTTAGTCCTGCTTCAGGTTGCCCCCAAAGTTTCCCTAACGTACTGCCACGGCCTAACATGGTCAATAATTGCAGAATTTGATGCATCTTAAATCGGTTCTGAAGAAAGAAATAAATCAGAATCATTACCTGAATCATTCCTTTGCCACTGATGCTATCACCCATATCCAGGTTTAGTTCACCCTTGGCTAACATCTGGCCATACCATGCATTACGACCTTTTAACAAGGTAACATAAGTGTCAGCCAGCAAAGGCCCTGCAAGCTTCTCGGGCTCTTCAGCCAACAAATGGGTAATGAATATCATCTCTGACGTACAATGTGCAAAATATACTGATTTGCTGGTAGCACTCTCATTGGTAAGGGCCGCCACCATTCCTGAGAAAACCAAAATGGAAAGTGGCAATGTAAACTCTGGATTATAAACCTAATCTCACTAACAAGAATTTGAAGTTCCCATAACGAGAAAAAGAAAAGGCAAGCATTTGTAGTGATCAAAATATATTATTGCAGAGGTAGCAGCATCTTGTACTAACTAAAAAAATGTCAATATGCATTATCTGTGGATATAACCTTGTCATTTGTGTGATGCTTGTATGATGTATGTGTATGTATATATACACTAAATTGATATGTTTTGGAGAATTCTCAAATAATAAATGTTTGGGTTTAATCAATTCCTTTTTTCTTTTTTTTTTATGAAATGCAGCAACCTAAAAGGTGGAGGCAAATTTTGTTCACTCAAGGATTTTCTTTTTTCTTCTTTTCAATTTTAGATACTGGGTGGAGGCAATCTTTCTTTTATTACTGGGGACACAGGCAAACGTTTTTGAACTTCATCCCATAAAGATAAGACAAAAAAACTGATAAAGGGAATAAAAAAATCACCCCAAGAGGTCATCAAAAATGGTTTTATATCAAAATTGGCATGGAAGTTCCTGTTTGCCCTAAAAAGATTCTGAAATTTACCAGCTCCAATGGCATAAACATTCTTCAGGCCACCCATGACTTCATGTGTGATAAGATCACTGTTATCCCAGACAGTAAAATGGGGTTGCCTTAAAAATTTTGCAAGAGGTTTCCTCCACTTCTCAGCTCCACAAATTCGAGCATTAGCATATTCCTTATTGTAAATTTCTGACGCAATATTTGGCCCACCAAGATAAAGTATATTCTCCATAGGTATTCCAACTGCCAGGTATATATACCAATGATTAGTGAATGAGGGGAAACATAATATTTTATGACTAAGAGTCTATTTGGCCCAACAATTTCGCAAGTCAAATGTGTGTTTTAAACAAAATCACAAAATGTGTCTCGTTTGGGAGTGCGTTTTTAAAAAATTGTGGCTTGAAAATGTGAAAAAATTAAAAAAAAAAAATTACGTTTTCAAATCGCAAGCAAATGAAATATGTTTTTAAAAACGCACAATTTTAAAGGTTAAAGTATGATTTTAAAAGCCAAACCACAATTTTACCAATTGAGTAAATGCGTTTTTAAAAATTGTGTTTTCAAATCACACATTTTGAAATCAGTATTTTTTAAATCGCAAACACAAACAGACCTCAAGTCAAAATTGAAAAGGAGAAAGATAACCACACAAGTGAAAAAAAGAAAGTACAAGAACAACATTGAGAAGAAAGAAGAAAGGTAAATAGTAATATAGAATTAGCATAGCCATAAACAACATAAATTATAAATATCTTATAGCGCACACCCCACCCCCTCACCCCCCCCCCCCCAACCCAAAAAAATAGGAGGAAAAAAAAGACAGAAAACCTAAAAGGTGTAGGATGAAGCTCCACAAATTCACAGAGCAGACTATAATTGTGCTCTTATTGATCACAGAGAGAATTTTGTGAGGTGTTCATGAGAGCTTATCCTTCCAAAATTGTTAAAACTAGAGAAACTTTGTGTTTTCAAGCATGCCAATTCCACTGCTCGACATGCACCAAGAGTTCTGCTTTTCACTCCCATCACTCCTACGCAGACTTGGCAAAACAGGTATTTGATATGACCCGTTTATAACCCGTTTATCCTATGCATGTTTTTTTATACTAAGGTTCATCTAGGTATCATAAAGAATAATTACATGCATAGGATAAACGGGTACCTGTTTATTTGCCAGGTACCTATTTTGCTAGCCCGTCCTACGAACTCCTGAAGCTCGTATTAGTAGTACACTACCTGATTCTACCATTTTCCAAGTAAGAAAGCTCTTAACAAATTCATGTAAAAACGGTAGTTCTTGATGTACTTCTTAGTTTCATGAAAATAATTGTTTATGTTAGTGATACTACTTCAAAAGATCTTGCTCTTTCAATATATATATCAACCCTGACCACCACTGCATGTATATGATATAGCCAAACTAACAAACATTTAAAACTTTTCTTTCCTTGCAAAAAGATGCCAAAAAATCTGCTCACTTTTATCTATAATAAGCAGATAAAGGTAAGAAGTGTCACAACAAGAAGACTTGCAAAGCAGAGAGCGAGAGAGAGAGAGAGAGAGAATTCTTACTTGCCCGTTTAATCATTTGCGTGGGAGTTATTATGTGGGGAACAGGATCCAACGCAGCCTCTATTCCCTTTGCCAAAGAGATGATGATAGGCACCGTGATTCTCTCCTTCCAATAATTACTAATCTCTTCAAACACCTCACGAGTTTCAGTGGAAGGCAAGCCATTGACCACAATATCAGCATCCCAAACAGCCTCCTGCAGATTAGTCACAACCTTCAAAGGACAAAGTGGTGTATCAATCATGTTCAAGCAAAATCCATCTTTCAAAATCTCATCTGCATAGAGAGTCCGATCACCTAGCCTCGCCTCAACATACTTCAAATATGCACAGCGCCGGATCAACCTCCTCAACACATCCTCCCTAGAATTGATCACTTCAAAAAGATGTTCAGCAGTGGCTCTATCCACAGCTCTTCCAGGCCTTCTCCATATCCTTATTTGTACCTTCTCTCTGTATGGACCATAATTATCTTGAAGCAATGCTGCAAAAACACTCCCCCAAGCACCTGCCCCAACACCAACAATCCTTAATGGATCGCCATCCGCCTTGCCAAGAAGGCGGCGAAACTCATCAAGCTTCTCTTCCAACCCATTACCGTGCTGAATAGACCCGTTTGAGTATAAATTACCACCCACTCTCTCAATGCTTCCCACCATCTTCTTCACAGTAAAATGAATATACACCAAGAAATCAGTAAATGAACACCAGCATAGAAGACCCGAATCTTTATTTATGTCAATCAAGTGTCCCTTTTCTGAGTTTTCTTTGATTTGAAGCTCCTAGCTCCGACTGATGAATGATGATAGAACTTTCTCAAGTACTATACCAGAATTATAAGGACAACCCAATAAACGGCAAATCCCACTTCTCAAGTTACCATATGCATCGAAAGAAACAAACTTATTGGTAGATTTCTTTCACCAAAACATTCCCACTAAGATATTCAGGCTTACCAATCAAGATTTTTTCTTCTACCCCAAATTCAGCAGAAACAGAACAACCCAAGAAAAGGACCAGTCTGTTTATTCCCTCAAGACTTTCTAGACAGCCCATAATAAAAGCGAAACGCACATACAAATTCAAATACAGCTTTGTTTTCTCCGTCCGAGTTTGTTCATCTACCAAAACTACAAACTAAAAACAAGAAATTAAAAAAAAAAGTAAAGCTTTAAAGATTCAAAGTCAAAAAAGTCCAACCTTTCAGACGTGTCGGTAACGACAAAGCTTGGGATTCAGTGAATGGGCGGCCGTTCACTTGTTGAATTCCTATCAGTCCAGACCGGCATTGTTGGAGGGAAAGCAAAACATACCGCATACAAGATAAAGCCAAAAATGCGTGAAAAGGGTGAAACCACAGCTCGCTAGCTGTCTCTCTGTTCACATTTGCCGTGTTCGATCGGAGAGAGAGAGAGGCATTGATGGGGTGCAGTTGGGTTGCCATTAAGCATTAATAGTTTCTGGGCGCTGCCAACTTCCCCAACGGTCATTAATATCCGATGACTTCCTTTTGGTGAAACTATTCACGTAATCCCGCACTGTTGTATCTTCTATTCCAGACCAATAATGTTAAGCCACCTCACCGATGTTAGCATTTTTTTCAATTATAATCTCAAACTTTTAATTTTTGTAAGGTCATTATCCTAATAATTTTTGCCTTTCAATTTCTTTTTTTTCTTTTTTCTTTTTTTTAAAATGAAAATTATCCAGATCTACAGCTAGCCATGGGCCAATTTTGGATATTTTGACCAAAAAAAAAATTAAAAAGGAAAAATAAAATTCTTGAGATACCAATCTTGAAAAAATTAAAAGTCGGAGGTTATAATTTTAAAAACACTGATATTTTCAAGAGAATAAGTGAGGTTTCCAAAAAAAAAAAAAAAGGTTATATTAATAGCATATTTGAGATTGTAGTAGACAAATAGAACTTTTAAGTCAAAAGTATTTTGGCTATTTTTAGGCTTTTTGAACCCTTAAAAGCGCTTTTCATTTTTTTTTACCAAACATGTATTTTTTTTTTTTTTTTCAAACGGACTTTTTGAGTGTTAAACGCACTTTTAAGCCACGCACACCCAAATAAGCCCTAAGAGCATGTTTAAGATTATGTTTGAGAAATAGAGCTTTTAAGTTTTTTTTTTAAAAAAAAAAAAAAAAAAAAAAAACTTTTTGACAAAAGTTTCATTTTTAAGCTTTTGCAAAAAGTACGTTTCAGCTATTTTTTGCTTTTTGACCCTTAAAAGCATTTTTTTTTTTACCAAACAGATACTTTTTTTCTTTAAACAGATTTTTTAAGTGTTAAACGCACTATTAAGCTTATTAGACGCATACCCAAATAGGCCCTATGCGGGTGTGTTAGAATGGAAAGAGTTTAACTTATATTATGATAAGCCTTAAAACCCCACTTTTACAGCCTTCAATCAACAACTAACACATAAGCAAAAACATAAAAGGTGCACAAAAATAACCTATATCCAGATACACTAGATTTGAACTCAAAGAAAAAGAAAAAATGCTGAAACTCAATACCCACGGCCAAAAATGCTGGCCATAACTAGCAACATCCACGGTTGGGTCTGGCCGTTACCCAATTGTGGGTCACCCTCTCTCGTGCCGTGAATCACCTTTTCCTGTTTTTAGGGTGATAAAATTTCTAAAAGGTTAACCTTTCCTCTCTAAGTTTTAGTTTTGAATCTAAAAATAAGTTTTGAGACATTATAAGCGGGTTTTGAGGCTGGTCACAGTCAGCTAGACGGATTTTGAGGCTGGTCACGGCGTCGTGGGTCTAGCCCGACTAGGTCTAGCTGGCACTGGGTGTTTTTTTTTCTCTTTCTCATTTTGATTTGGTATGTTTGTTCCCACTTTCATTTTTTGCATTTTTCTTAAATTAACCATATGTCACATGTGATTGAATGCTATAAAATGGTTAGTTTATACCAGGACCAGATAATAGGGGCTCTCTAAAGGAAAATGTTTGGGCACTCGACCTTTTACTCTAATCTCTTTTTTAAAATAAATAAATTGTTTTATAAACTTTAACAACTAAATTTAATTTTTTCGTGTCCCTATATATTGTTTAAAAAAAAAAGAAAAAGAAAAAGTGATTATTTAGTTATTTGACATAATAAAATATCCTGCAAACAATCATGTAAAAAACTTTTAATGAAGGTTGTAGTAGCCCTAGTAGCATCTTATTGAGTTTTTCTTATTAATATATTTAATTTAATTCCTGATCATATAATTTAAACAATTAATGTACTTTAATTTCATAGTCGACTATAATTATCGGTCCACCATAAATTATATATAGGAAAAATACATTTTACCCTCCAAACTATCTACCCATTTATACTTTGATCTCCAATGTTTAAAAAATGACACTTAACCCCTCAAACTTTCAAATTGTTGCAATTCGACCATTTTAACTTTTTTTTTTTTTTTTTTCCAAAATACCCCCATCCCAAGTTAAAAAAAAAAAAATAATAATAATAAATAAAAATTAAGGGGTGTTCGGTCTGGGGTGGCCGAAGCCACCCCTAAGCCCAACTGGGGTGGCCGGCCACCCCTTAATTTTTAATTTTTTAACTTGGGATGAGAGCATTTTGGAAAAAAAAAAAAAAAAAAATTAGAATGGTCGAATTGCAACAATTTGAAAGTTTGGGAGGAAAGTTAAGTGTCACTTTTTAAACATTGAGGACCAAAATGTAGGGAATAAAATGTATTTTCCCCTTATATACATATATAGGTTCATTTATAATGTCTCATTCAAATTATAAATTTATGTATCAATATCATCGACTCCAACATCCAAATCAATATCAAAATTAATACATGACTTGATAATGGAATGGTGTTGTGTGCTGATTTGTTTGGTGACATTAATTTGCAGTACCTACCTCGCCCCATTCCGTTGATTATTCTATTAATTTTCACATTAATTTAATTTGCATAGTGAAGTTGACATTATAATTTTTTATTTTTTATTTTTTAAGTTGACATTATAAATTAGTCTCACGTAAGGATGCTTATAGTTCAAGAAGGACCAAATAATTCAATGATTTGTGCTATAAAACTACAGCTAAACTTATTTTCTTTTTCTTTTCTTTTTTTGTCATCTCAAAACATAAATACATGTGTCTAAATTGAAGAAATTGCCATTGAGAGGATTTTTTGCTCTCATATATTTTCGTTACTAAAATAAAACCCACTCATGAACATGAAAATGTTATAAAGGACGATAAGGTAAATCAGTAGTGTTAAATACCCAACTTTCATCACATTTTCGTATAAGTTATAACTGTTCAACTGAGTTGATGTGACAGTGCCAATCAACTTTTAAATTTTTATTTTGTTAATAAAGGTTGATCCAGGAGCTTAATTTATGGAGCACAAACATCTTCAAGTATATTAACCAATGGCCATTTGGTAAAATTAAGTCTATTTTGAAACGTGCGATTTGAAAAGAAATAGTGATTTCATAACGCAGTTAATAAAAATGCGATTTTTAAAAATACAATTAAAAATTTAATAAAATCGCGGTTCGACCTTCAAAATTGTGCATTTTTAAAAATACATTCCCGTGCCTATGGTTTGGAAATTTTTCTTCACATTTTCAAATCGTTATTTTTTTTGTTTTTCAAATGTACACCTAAATGAGAAACATTTTACAATTCTGTTTTAAAACAAGTGTTTGGTCTAAAAAATAGCAAGGAAATACACGCGACATGTCACCATGTGAGTTTTGACAAGTGGTGCAATGAATGTTTGAGGGTTTTAAATAGAAGGAGAAGATTGAGATCTTAAATCAAAGTTATATGGTTGGTTTTGGTCAGAAAAATCGACCTCTAAATAGTAGACCAAGTTGGCAAGCATTGATTTCCTTAAAACACATTGTCAACACCTTAAAGAAGCTTAGAAATAATCAATCTTTTGTCTATTTCATGCAAGAGAGGAGTAAGAAGGATGAAAAGGGAAATAGGTTGCATAATTATTTCTGGGAAACCAAAACATAAATCTAAACAGCATCTCTAATGATCATGTGTTTTCTAGTTTTTATAATGCATTAGAAAACATCATTTAACAATATGAGATGAAGAGAATAATTGATTGGCTACTGTATTTAAATTATATTGTTTATCAATTTTATTTTATTATTTTTTTTTTAAAACTCTTTTCTCTATGTTGTAATTTATTGAGTGTACTTTACCAAAAAAAATATAATTATCACCCCTCGGACTTTAATGTAAATGTCAATATAATCTATACATTTTCAATTTAAACAATTTAGTCTTTGTAGATCGGATTTATGACAAATCAAACATTCTCTTAAAATTTACATTTTGTTCACTATGGAATCATAATTTTAAAATGTACATCAAAAAATATGGGAATAATAGTATGGAAATAAGAGCGTGTATAACGTTTTTCTAGTTGGATCATTCCACTTATAATTCTAACTTGTCTTGTTTGTTGCTTCTAGTTCTCCATTATTTATTCATTATAAGCAACATTGTGGTATTTATAAACGAAAAGATCCATGGCTGTAACACGTCATCCCAATGACACACAATATTGTTCGTTTTTTGCTCTCATAAACCAGACTTCACAGGAAGTCACTCATCCTGGCACTACTCTCGTAGAAGCACGCTTAACTGTGGAGTTCTGATAGGATCATGACCATCACTACTTTAAAACGCGTTGTTGTCATTAAGCGTGTAAGTATACATTTAACTATATCTTCATCTCTATATCCAAGCGATGTGGGATGCCACACATTAGGCTGAAAATTATGAAGGATCAACTTACTTGACAACAAAATTAATTATAATTAACATAAAATTTTAATGGAGGGGTTGATTTGTTACAAATGCGGAGACTAAACTGTTCAAATTAAAAGTATAGAGACTATTTTTTTTATCATTTTTATTTATATTTTGTATGTGTTGTGATTCAAATTAGAACCTTCCAAATACTAGAGACAAGAATAACTATTCACCTAAAGGCTGAAGGGATATCGACACTAACAAGTTGCAAGACTGTCCACATATTTGTGGATCAAGATCAAAAATCAGGATTGCAATAATTGAGACCAACTTAGGATGCAAGTTGAATAATGTTATTTTTTACGTTTATTTATTATATTTAGGGTTAAATACTAAATTAGTCCATGGGTTTCACAACTTTATTTTTTCCTCCCTGGGGTTTCATTTTTATCACAGGAGGTCCCTGTGGTTTTGATAAAGACCAATTTAGTCAATCCGTTAGTTGACCGTTAGTTGACTGTACGGACTGACACGTGGACCAATTAGACGTCGACACGTGGCACATATATTAATTTTGTTAATTAAAAAAATGTTTTTTTTTAATTAAAAAAAATATATTAAAAAAAAAAAAAAAAAAATCGGAAGAAACTGGGGGTGGCTTGGCCACCCCCTTGGCAATTTGAGCCACCCCCTTTGGCCATGGGGGTGGCCAGGCCACCCCCAGTTTCTTTCGATTTTTTTTTTTTTTTTAATATATTTTTTTAATTAAAAAAAAAACATTTTTTTAATTAAAAAAAATTAAAAAAAATATATATATGTGTCACGTGTCGACGTCTGATTGGTCCACGTGTCAGTCTTAACGGTCAACTAACGGATGGACTAAATTGGTCTTTATCAAAACCACAGGGACCTCCTGTGATAAAAATGAAACCCCAGGGAAAAAAAAATAAAGTTGTGAAACCACAGGGGCTTTTGGAGTATTTAACCCTTATATTTATGATATATTTATTGACATAATTTGTTTTAAATGGTATATATATTTTAATTAAATGACTTAGAAAAATTACTTCATCAGCTAATATAATATGACTTTGAATTTTGATCAAATAGTAATTTTAATAGTCACATAATTATTAGTAGAACACAAGTAAACTACTTAAAATTACTTAATATAATGTAAGTGTAAAGAATATTATTATTGTTCCTGTACACAATCCCACACTCTAATCCACAAATAAACCTATGAATTATTTTAAGATGAAGATTAAATTTTACAGATGTAATAATATAAATTTTTACATAATGAATTATTTTACAACAAAAATAAAATCTAAAAATAAGGGATAAAATGAATCTACCTATTTTACCTATTGTGGTGCCTGTCAACATAGCAATATATATTTTATGTGAACTGATATGAGGAAAAATAATAATAATAATAATAATAATAATAAAAGTAACTTTACTATCTTATTATCTTAGAAATCAGAATGGAGCTATAAAAGCCTTGTAGAGAGATCACTGAATACTTGCTGAGATACCCAGAGAGGCAGAGAGAGACCGCACCGCAAGGAAGATGGAGACCAAACCAGCAGAGATCAGTAGCTCAAAGATGTTTGGAGGGTACAACAAGAGGTACAAGCATTTCAGCCCCACGCTCGGCTGCTCCATGACCTTCCATATCTACTTCCCTCCTTCTCCTTCCCATTCCCACAAATTCCCTGTAAGTCATCATCTTTTTGTCCATTTCCATTTTCTTTTACAGACTTTTTTTTTACCCAGATTCAGTTACTTGGTTTTCCCTCTAATTTCATACAATCTTCATTTCCTGGGGTTTTAGTGTTCATGCAAATGTTGCATTGTATCATGTGATGAGATTTTTGTGTCTAGTAAATTGTACGTGTCAAATGGTACACGATATTATCTGGGTGATTGCATAAAGTGAGATTGCTAGATGATAATAAATTTTGCTTTATATCTTGGGTCATAGTCTTTAAAGATTTTGGCTAGGGTTTTCTCTGGCTATGTTCTAGCTTTCAAGTTTAGAATGTTAACTCCGTTTGCTGCATATTCTGATGGTGGAATATATTATTAAATTTATTTACATTCTAATTGATGACATATGGAACTGAAATTATTGTTTTTGATTCCAAATTAATCAGTGAATATCTTCCCCAGCCTGAACCCAATGTCATTTGAGTTGCTAAAATTCTGGCCAACTTTTAGGGACCTTATGATTTAGAAAAAGAGAAATAACTAAAACAGATTGTGAAAAAGAAAAAAGAAAGAAAGACAAAAACTGATATGATCATATTTACCTCAATTCAGTTGGGGCGTGTGCCCAAAATCTTGATCGGAGCAACTAGTTTCCAAATCCAAAAAAACCGTGATTTGGCCTCTGATAACGCCCTACACACCACTGTGTATGCATCGTTGGTCATCTCTCCAAGGGTTATTCTTGACAAGAAATTTAAAATTGTGGTAGGAACTTCTGAGTGTGCCTTGCAATGAAATGTGAAAGTTATGTGAGATGGATGAAGAAAGCAAAAAAGTTCTCCAATCACTACATTGTAATTTGGCCAAGGTTCACGGAAGTGAAAACAAACACTACATTGTAATTTCAATGCCAAATATGAGAGCTCCACAGGAAAAAAGTTGCATGTGCCTGCTTTAGTTTCAATTTTATATCATCATTCAATTTGCAAAATCATGCCTGCAAGGCAGCAAATATCAATCAATATTTAGGTGTGTAGTTGCATTGTTACATAACAATTTTTTTTTTTTTTTTTTCTTTCTAAAGGAGTTTCAAAACACCAAACTACTGCACCTAAACATATTCATTAATTGATTTGTTGGTGTTGTTACTCTAATATTAATGTAGTATGTGGTGCATTAGAATGCATGATGGTCACAGTTCCGAGGTCTTACTTTCATCAATGAGCAGGTACTTTACTGGCTCTCTGGCCTTACCTGCACAGATGAGAACTTTATAATCAAGTCAGGAGCCCAACGTACTGCTTCGAGTGAAGGTGTTGCTTTGATTACCCTTGATACATCTCCAAGTAAGTCAGGGACCAATCTAGCATTAATTTTGACGTTTTAACCCTTACATGTCACTTTAACTACACTACACACTTAGAATTTATACCAATGTAGTATTTGCTTAGCTTGATGCCATGGAAGTCACATGCAACTAAGTAAAGACCAATTTAAAAAACCAGAGTGGGTTAAGTGTATGCTTTGCCAAGCAGTGAAACTGTGTTTCACATTATTGTTACAAGATATATATATATATCATTTCATGACTGCTGAGTTGAATCTATAAAGATTATTGAATTCTGAATTTTTATTTTTATTTTATTTTATTTTATTTATTTATTTATTTTTCTGGTTATAGCTCTGCAATACAGGATCATGTTTCCATTTTCATCCACTCAGAAAAAAAAGTTGTTACCATTTTTATCCGGAATAGCTCAATTTTGTTGTGTTTTTGGCTTATCATGCCAGCTCGCCTTAGGCTCTATCTTCCATTATTCTCTTCTTTGCTGGGGGCAGAACAGGGAAAGCTTTTGGACTTGTTAGCATGCCATGGATAATGATAATATATATACATATAGTAAATTTGTGGGGAAACATATGCTAAAGTAATACTAGACCTATTGACCATGACCTCATTTATTTGTTGTTAGTAGCTAGGCATTAGCAGTATTTTCTTTTCTTAAAATGACTGGCACCGCTGTTTCTTATTGTTAAGATGTCGTCGTACATATAATTCCAAACTTATATTTAACTCACGTTCCAGGATGTTAAATGCTGATTATCTCTTAAATGAAATTTCTTTACAGGAGGCCTGAATGTGGAAGGAGAGGCAGACAGCTGGGATTTTGGTGTAGGTATGCAACATTGAGCCATTTAAGTTTTGTTTTGTCAATAGCTTCTTACCTATTTTACCATCTTAATTGTCAGAGAGTGAGCCCAGTGTGAATATGCAATTTTCTAGTACCGTATTATGAACTTTAGGATAGTTCTTTTTTTTTTTTTTGGTAAGTAATGCATATCAAAAAGTGTAGAAGGGTGCAACCTTAGTACACATGAAGTATATAAGAGAGCGCTTAAATAGAAAAAGAAGAAAAAAAAGCACAAGAAATCATTAAAACTAAATTATTTTAAGGAGTAATAGTATGACAACTATGATTTAATTGTCCCTAGTTACGTGGCATGTATTGTTTCCTACTATTTAGTTACATGGCATGTATTGTTTCCTACTATTCTTTAACTACTCAATACTTCAGTTTTCTTGTGTAATAACTAGAACAAATCACTGTATAACTACTTGTAATTTTTTTGTTCATAATAGTGTGCATATAAACTTGAATAATGTGCCACAACTATTGTTCTTCAAGGATGTGAGAAATTTTGTTTATTTTACCATGCTTGTGAACAATAGTGCATGCTGAAGCATCCCTTTAGGAATCATTATTGTTATTACTGGTGTTATTATTATAATTATTGTTCATTCATGTTCTTCAGGACAGCTTGGTATGGTTTTGATAACGTTTTTTGTTTTGAACAGGTGCTGGATTTTATCTGAATGCTACACAAGAGAAGTGGAAGAACTGGCGTATGTATGACTATGTTGTCAAGGAAGTGCCAAAACTTCTAAGTGAAAATTTTCCACAGCTTGATATTTCACGGGCATCTATATTTGGTCATTCCATGGGTGGGCATGGTGCTTTAACAATCTACCTTAAGAACCTGGACAAGTATAAGGTAATGATGACAAAGTTTACTTCCTATGAACTTGAAGGTGTAATATTTCAACAAATAAACAGAGTTACTGAATTTGTTTTGTAAATTTGAACTCTTACCTTCTATGGAAATCTATCCAAATGTTATATGAAACGCTTAGGAACTCTTGGGATATTTATATGTTTTCTCTGTTTTAACACACAATGATTGGCTGTTCCCTTTCACCATAGGAACTCCTGTAATTACTTTGGCTCTTAATAACTTTCTTTCACTCATTTTTCAGTCAGTATCCGCTTTCGCACCCATTGTGAATCCTATAAACTGTGCCTGGGGTCAGAAGGCTTTAACAAATTATCTAGGTGGCAACAAAGCTGATTGGGAGGTAGTTTCTAAACAATTTACTAAAATCACTGTCAAGTTATAACCTTAAGGTACATTAGTCATAACAAATGAATCTACAATAATGCAGGAATATGATGCAACTTGCCTGATTTCAAAGTTTCGTGATGTGTCTGCTACCATTCTGATTGATCAGGTAAAAGGTTATATCCTTAAATTAATTTCTCCAGGCATGTATTTTTTTTTCTTTTTTGCGAGTTAAGTTGACAAATCAAATTAATAGGTGATTGCAGCAGGTGATGTTTATCACTAGATGAGAATGATAAAAGTTTCTCTCTTACGGTGACTATTTTAGTGCGGTGTGGGTTACTTATGCATTGTTGCTTACTTTGATTCCATGAATTAGAGGATGGTTTCTGGCAGGTGCCTTCTATGTAATGTAATCTTGGTGATGAAAAGAATTTCATCCAAGTTTAATACCATATATTTCTAAGCTTAGAAAAATAATCTCCCAAGTAATAATTTGTGGTAACTGGAACCTGGCAATTTATACTATAGGATAAATAAATGCTCTTGATAATTGTTATCTATCTATTTCTTTGTTCTCATGGGTCTTATCGATAATGCTCGTAACATTCTAATATAAATCTTGAATTGGTGAGGAGGGTTTGATATTTTCAACTTTATGGCTTGAGATATCTTTGGTCAATGGAAGTGTAGTTTTAAATTTGCCAACCATTCAGCAGAGCCAAGATTAAATTTTACAAGTGGGGAAATTCCAGATTTGAACTCTTCTAATTTACTGCCAAATTTGTGCAGGGGGAGGATGATAAATTTTTGCATGAGCTGCTGCCCCACAAGTTTGAAGAGGCATGCAAAAATGCTAATGTTCCACTCATTCTGAGATTGCAACCTGGTTATGATCACTCTTACTATTTTATTGCCACCTTCATTGATGATCACATCCGCCACCATGCTCAAGCTTTAAGCTTGTCGAAAATCTAGAACTCTAGAAAATGCCTTCCTGAACTATGGACCACTTGTGCATTTGTTTAAATAATTTCGGTTTTCCCATGTGAATATTATTATGTTCAGAATGCTGCCATGCACTACTAAACATGCTGGCAGTTAAAGGTGTCTACTTATGTGCTAAACTTGGTGTGAGTGCCTTGCCAATAATACTATGGCGAAATGGTCAATATCCAGAGACTCATAAGTGATTCAACCCCCTACAATTTATTGCTAGGACAAAAATTTCCTCCAAGATTGGTTGAAAGTTTTTCAATCCAGTTTATCAAACAATCGCATGCATTTTGAATAGTCATTTTAATAGACTAGATTGAAAATTCTTTCGACTCAATTTGAAGGAAAACTTTGTTATTATTATGTTGTTTGTCATCTGTATTTCTTAAATGACAAACGTGGATTTATAGTTCTTTAATGTAGGTAAAACATTATTCTTTTTTAGATTTTGAGAAATGCTATTTGCTGTACTCCATCCCATCTACATCTTCTTGGGCTGCTGTGGCGGTGTCCAATTAGATTGGGCATTGCCATATTAAACCAATGTGATAGGGTTCGCTAAATAGCATATTTCTTGGAGGACAATTTTCTTCCAAATTAGGTTAGATGAATTTTCTTCAACTTAGTTTATAAAAGTAACGTGTCCATTTTTTAATAACATGTGAGGTGCACATGAGTTTTTAATAAAATGTATTTCAACTGTCTTTGTTATTAAAAAAACATGTGTTTTTCACATGTTTAAGGGATACATGTTACTTTTATAGACTAAGTTGAAGGAAATTCCTCCAACTTAGTTTGGAGGAAAATTTTGTTCTTTCTTAGATTTGTTGTACTTTCATCTTTTTGGATTGATATGATAGTGTTCATTTTTTTTTTTTTTTTTTTTTTTTCAAATTTTCTTAAATAACAAGTTGTTACGGTATGTCAAATAGGAACTATCATATTAGGCATTGTTATATTAGTCAAGTGAGATGAGGGTACGACAAATACCACAACCCGTTAGATTTTATTTCTCATGAAAAAAAAAATGATGCTAAGAGAGATGAGTATTTGCTAAAAGATCTTTATTAGTATTGTTGTTCAGAGTGAACAATCGGGAACAAGTAAAATTCTGGAGATGAAACGTTTACCTTGTAACCTATTTAGGTAGTTGAGTTTTAAGATAATGCGAACATAATTGCGAAGGTTGAACATGCTTGAGCATCCTTTCCGTCTATCTACTAATAGAAGTGTTAAACTGGAGCGTGGAGGTCTTCCTCTTAATCCTTACGAGGTTTGATTTGGGTTTACAATTTTAAAATATACAATTTGATAATGTAATTTTTTAGAACGCCGTTCGACGAAAATATAATTTGGTCTTTAAAAGAAATTATGGATTTTCAAAAAAGAACTTCTTTCCTTGCAGTTTAAAAATGTAGATTTCTACGTTTCTAATTTTTATAAAACACAATTCCAAGCGGTCCATTTTTTATTACTTACATTAAAATTGCACTTTTAATGCACCCTATGTTGATACCATTTGCATATTACAATTTTTTTTTTTTGCAAGTGTTTGAATATTATTTAGTAATTGGCCCATCAGTTTGAAGTCACTTAATGTCAATGAGGAGTCACTTAAAGTCAATGAGTTTATACTGGTAGAGAGAGAGAGAGAGAGAGAGAAAAGGCTATGAGATTTCGGCCATTAAAAACAAGTTGGCAATCTACAACATTTTGTAAAAGGGCTGACTACAAAATCAAGAATATATATAGAGCCGGTGCAGCCAAAATAATGAGGGAGAGAGAGAGAGAGAGAGAGAGAGAGCTCATCTGTACAGTACATACCCAAATCCTCTTGTGGACAGGCAGTGGATCTAGAACCTAATTCCGTACAATATATACAAACTATTGTGTGGCTCAACTTGCTTTCCCAGTGTCTGGCCTGGCCGCCATAACACAGCCAGGAAAAGAGAATTCCACATTGCTGGTTTGCAATTATCCATCCAACACCCCCACAGCTTGATCAATACACTGTAAATCTGGTATACTTTTATTCAACTATCAAGTGCTTCTGCTCCGAAACCAGTAGAGCCTAACTCACTCAGAGGAAGATAATGTGCCTGCTCTGGAGCAGTTGCGACGGTGCCGGTAAATGCCGGTTCAAGATTTTCATTTACGCTCTTTGTTGGCCTCTTTGGTCTCTTTGGCCTTTGTGCTTGTGAATCAGAATTTTGAAGGGAATCATCCAATTCGTAGTCCATCGGGGAAGCCATCTTTTGATGGTTCCTTTGCTTTGGGGGAGCTTGTTTGTCGGGAGCAGCCTTCCTCTGCACATAACATCATTATCGTAAACAAAACTGAAAAAAGCACCAAGTTCAGAAGAAAAAAAAAAAAAAAAAATTTTGCCATAAGTATACTCTAAGATGTCAAATGAATCAAGAATAATCTAATGAGCAACTAAAGTTCATAGGATCCGGCTTACATGTTGTTATTAAAATAACAGTATGTATGCTATAGTTTAATCAACAGTTAAAATTGAATTTTAAAGTTGACCTACTTTTAGAAGCATTTAATAGGAGAGAGAAAATGAAAAGAGATTTTAAAAAATTCAATCTTAACCGTTGATTAAACTACAACATACATACTATTATTTTAATAACAGCATGTAAACCAAATCCAAGTTTTCATAATGCTACTCACTGTAAATGCTCTTGCTCACTATAAAAAAAACCTAGCAAGACTACAATTTTGCATGGTTTTACAAGAAAATTATTTAACTTTTTTTATGCAACTTATAGCAAGTAAGAGGACAACATGAAGTGGTTATATAAATATCAAGATTAATCTTCATTCAAGGCGATAAAATATTGGCAGAAAAATTGGAAGACTAAAATTCCCCTTTGAATATTATGAAGACAATAATTCTAACTGTTAGACTGAATCGCTCATCACTTTATCTGGGGTAAATGTAGGGGTGTAAACGAGCCAAGCTTGAGCGAGCTTCCCTTGTTCAGGCTTGACTCGTTTAAATTTTACTCGTACTCGAGCTCGAGCTCGAGTCGAGCTCAAGGGCGAGCCAAAATAATCGAGCTCGAGCTAATAATAAGTCGAGCCGAGCCAGCTCGCGAGCTGGCTCTTATATTTAATGTTTTTGTTTTATAAATTTTTTTTAACTTCAAGTACTCTTAAACGGCTTAAAAAGTTAGTTTGCATATGAGTATTTGCTTAGCCTGGCTAGTCGAGTATGGAGCCTGAGTCAATACAGCAAGGCATTTGGTTTCAAAGAGAGAGGATATGCATCCTTTTATAGATAAGCAAACTTGGAGATTGATGTTTTCTTAACAATGTGGGACAAATTAACAAGTTGCATTCAGATTGCATTGGGACAACGCCCCCTACAAAAAAATATTTTTTTAACGTCTCTCTCTCAATCCCCCTCACCAGTCACAACCGATCTTCCACCTGAACTCTCATTTCCCACTCTCTCACTCTCGCTCACCAGACAGGCAGTGATAGTGTTTGAGTCTGTTTGATTCTTCAATAGTTTATGTCTTTCGCAATCTCCTTCAATAGTTTCTGCTTGATTCTTCTTCCTTTCTTTTAAGTCTGCTCTAATTGAATCGATGTCTTTTTAATGATTGCTCTCTCTCTCTTTGATCACGAAGGGTCTAGAATTTTTCATTCTCTAACACTTAAATATAAATGCAATTTAAGGTTTTAATAATTATGAGATTTATAATTAATTACGAGCTTATACGAGCTGTTCACGAGCTTAGCTGAGTCAAGCCGAGCTTGCTTCGTTTAATATTCGAGCCAGGATTTGTGTTCATGAAGTGCTTCATTTAATATTCAAGTCGAGCACGAGCCGAGCTTATACGAGCCGAGCCTGAGCTTGCTCGCGAGATGCTTCGCTCACTTAACAGCCCTAGGTAAATGTCACTGACATGCCAGGCCATGACCATTTGGGTTAAAGAGAAGTTGGGTATTTTCAACATGAATAGCTTACAACAAAAACGCAGAAACAGCTTGAGATCTGCTCTAGGTGTGGACATATCTAGTAGAATACAAAGCAACACATAATATGCAAGCAATCCTCAATAGTGCTGTCATTATCTCTTGCACAAAAACCTATTACTGACTTGACTCGTTGACACATTGTCTTATCCAAGATAGTTCATACTTATAAAACTGAGTTCGACTTTAAAAACCCAAACTAGAATGTTGACAAGTGTTATCCTTCACTGGGTTCGTCTTCACATGGGATCCTTCTAGTAGCAAAATACGTAAACCTATCAAGACTTTAAAACTGCTTCCAAAAGGTTTCTTATCATGAAACAAGTAAAAACTATCAAGATCCTATTTTTAGCAATAATAACTCCGAAAGTAATTCAGTACCTTTTTGCTACTAGATTTTGCTTTCTCCAGATCAGTAGAGGGCTCATTTCCTGTACCCTGAGATCCAGCATTTGTTAGATCTTCCAAAGATGCATCGCCTTCCGCATCTACCCGTATACCCTTTGTCGATTGTTTTCTCTTTTGTCTATCCTTAGCCTGGGACAACAAAATGATAATCAGAAAGTACTGAAAACAGTTGAAGTACCAGTTTGATTTTGTTCTTGAGAATTAAGAGCCGGGAAACAGAAGAAATGTGAAAACATGTTTGGAAACTATTTTCGGAAAATAGTTTTCAGAATAGCCAATTCTCAGGGAAAATCAAAATAATGTTCTTTATTGTTGTTGTTGTTTTTTTTTTTTTTTGGGGGGGGGGGGGGGGGGAGGAGTGTTAAGGAAGACTGAGTTCTTGTACTACAAAATAATCAAAAAAGAAATTAATCTCTTGGAAAATGAACTTCACTTTGGAACAATAGATAGATAACCGGAATTTGACTCAACCTGTGATGGAATTTCTCTGAGTTTCTGCTCCAACTGGGCATCATCCAGAAGTAAAGACACAACATCTTCAGGGGCCAAGAGATCACCCTGAACATGACCACCCGTCATAACAAGCTGCTGCACAGTGTTTTTCTGACTTGCTCTCTGAAGAATCTTCTCTTCAACTGTCTCTTTACAAATAAGTCGGTAGACAGTAACCTACACCATGGAACGTAAGCATTACAATTAAAATTGAATAATCCAAAAAAAAAAATCCAATTTAGAGAAACCTAAATGTTTTACAAGATCCAAAAGCTCGAGTGTTCTAGTACGGCCATGTGGAGTGTGTGTGCGTGCGAGAGAGAGAGAGAGAGAGAGAGAGAGAGAGAGTTGGATAGAGAGGCCACATAAGGAAGCAAGATATCTCCCGAAAGCCAAGAAAAAAATGGATTCCCTTGGAGACTCTGAAAACCACCAAAACGCCTGTAGCCTTCCAAAAAGAAAAAATCAGACT
Organism: Corylus avellana; assembly: GCF_965113065.1. NCBI lineage: Eukaryota > Viridiplantae > Streptophyta > Magnoliopsida > Fagales > Betulaceae > Corylus > Corylus avellana. The sequence goes on along the minus strand of NC_142499.1, from coordinate 3,488,931 downwards.
TGAAGTGATATAAAGAAACTAACGTCTTTTGTCTGACCCAAGCGGTGAGCTCTATCCATTGCTTGTAAATCCAAAGTTGGATTCCAATCGCTTTCATAAAATATGACAGTGTCAGCAGCTGTCAAGTTAATTCCCAGCCCACCAGCTCTTGTACTCAACAAAAACACAAAAATATCACTCCTGCAACAACGAAAAATATAAATCTTGGTAACGGACTCGTACAATTCACATGTTTATCATAGAGGGTAAGAACAAGAAAAAAAGTGTACTTCAACTGTAAAAAACTGTTAAAAAAATCACTGCATGTTTATGAACTCCTACCGATGCTGGAAGTCTCTGACCATGTCTCGCCGATCAGTTATAGTGGAGGATCCATCGAGCCTAAGATATCTATATTTCCTATAGTTCATGTAATCCTGCGCGTGTATGAAAGAGTTGTGAACAGAAAAACAATTAACCAGATAAAGTGGCTAAGCCATAAAAAACGACAAATGAATTAGTACAGTGCTATTGCAGTAAAATTTCCAATCTGTCACCTAGCTTGCAAAATCAACTCATGACTTGAGACTCATTTGAAATTTGCTTCTCAATTAAGGGGCTCTATAAAGATTATTTCTCTCAACCAACCAATAGCAACCTATGGGAACTCACACCCAGGCTCCTACGACCTTATGGCATCATTGAATTATATCAATCATGAAAAAAAAAAAAATTTGAATTATTTCATCTTCATATCATCTAAAGCGTTCAATCCATATCACCAACGCCAATTTGTATCAGGACCTGCCAGTACCATGATTGTGACAAAATCTAAACTTATGGTAACAGGATTGATCAAAAAGTATTGATTCAACTTAACTTGGATAGCTCCATGTTAACAGCAAAAGAATATTCAAAAATATAAAACTAAAAATACCTCGAGAATATTCAGCATCTTCGTCATTTGGGCAAACAAGAGAACACGGTGGTTTTTTGCCCGCAAACGTTTCAATAATATATCAAGTGTTTGAAGCTTTCCAGAGTCCTAGTTAGACATGAGAGAGTTTAAACATAAGCTTAAAAAGAAAGAAAACAAAATGGTATCTGAAGAATAAAAAGGACACTAGGAAAGAGATAACTTACTGTGAGCAACTTCGCTGGGTCAAAGCTTTGCATTGGCGGAGAAGACCCAAAAATCTTGTATGTCAATTGAAGAGCAGGCTGTGAAGCTGGTAGTTCGGAATCAATCTCTTGAATTAAATGATGAGGAGGACCATCTGGCTTTCTGGGTCCATTACATTCAGACGTGCGTGCAAACCCAATAAACAACCTCTTCAGCCAGGCATCATGTAGTTCTTCGGTCATTTTGTAAGTGAAGTTTCTATCTGAGCAGTGGGCGCCAATCTATAGAGAAGATAAAAATTAGTGATGATAAAGTTTTGGCAAGGATAAATGACAGTTTATTTAAAAAAAAAAAAAAAAATTAAATGATAAATCAGTAAATGAAAAACATACAGGAGGAGCTCTAATTCGTGGGATAAATTTGTATGCTGAGTGAAGAAGCCTAATATTGGATAGAACCCTGTCCTGATGAGGGACAACTAAAGCCTCAAATGGAGCATCTCCAGGCCCCGTTGCACATTTCCTTCGAAGTAAGTTAGTCTCAGATCTTGATGGCATCAGTAACATCCGTGTAACAGCTCTCACCTTCCCCCTCTCGAGGTAACTGCATTCAGTGTTATCATCCATGGATTCCATGACTGAGTCTAAAATTCCATCCAGGAATTGCCGGTCCCATCTCGTTACAGAAAACAGCAGTCGCTCCATAAAAGAACCAGTAGCCAGAAATGAAACCTCTGATGGGGATAGATCCATCAAACGTGTAAAACCAAAAGTTCTACTTCCCACAGATAATCCTTCTGAATTGTCCTCTTGCAAGAATATAGATCGATAAACATTTTCAGGGGCGAACACATTGAAGTGTTTCTGATAAGATTCTCTGCAGACACCACGTCCAACTGCTGAGCAAAGAGTCTCAGAACTATGGGCAATTTCTTGATGAACTAGTTTTGGCATCTGGGAAGAAAGGGGAAAATTAGAACACAACAGAATTTATTTATTTATTTATTATTATTTTTTTTTATATAAATAATTAATTCATTAAAAAGAGCATAGGGACACAACCCTAGTACATAGGATGTATACAAAGAAAGGCCCCACTAAAGTCAATCAATTACTAAAAATTAAAGTAGACAAATTAAGACTGAGCGTGCATTCACGCGTGTACACACATTTTCTCGAAATTTAAGCTCTGCACATCTTCATCACAATTAATTCTGAACAAAAGACCAGATCTATAAAAAGAAAAGCCAAGGTGCACACACACAATGCATGTGCTTTGTGCATTATCAATTAGTTAGATTTACAACCCATACAACATTTGCTAGTACCACTAGATAATTGGTCCCATCAAACACATACAAAAAATAAGCACCCATTGAGACATGTTCAATGTGTGTACGTCTAATTATTCAAACGCATGTGATTGCTAAGAACAGTGTTACCACAAAATAATAAGCACATCAAGAGTAGACTGTATTATAAACAATCACTGTATACATGGCTTAAAAATACATAGGATCCTAACAAAAATTAGTCACACCTTCTGCATTCCATATTTTAATTTTTTTATAATATCACATTATTGAATGGAAATTGCTCCACCACTAAATATCTATGTCAATTTTTGACTTACATTGCTCAAAAACCATCCTTGGATTATATAAGACCCAATCACTAGCTGTAGAAAGAATTTGACCCCATGAACCACACTAAAGTACAAATCTGGCTGGAAGACATTTGGTTAGGACCCAACAACCTATAAGTCTTGCGATGCTCACCTGATAATTTGCCAGGTAAAAAGTTGAATTAAACGAAAGATCACAGATTGATTCCATATCTTCCTTTAAACCATCATTGTTGGATATTATGTAAATTTCAGTACATTGCCTGAGAAACTTGCAATTGGAGATTTCAGAACCAATTTTTTATGATCCATCTCATATATACAATTCAATCGAGACTCATCCCTACCAACTGGACACACTTTCCCCATCTAAACACAAACACCAATAAAGCATCAGCTCTTTATCTGGGCTCCTAGACAGTCAAAATCTTTCTAGATTTCTTATATAAGATGGCCCCACAATCATGCAATTGCTGCATTAATTTCTAAACTCATGCATAATAATATCATAGATCCTAAAATAGTGAACAGTTGGAACATGTCCAATTAGGATGCTTTCCTTTTTTTGGTGTGGTAACCCTATGCCTATGGTCTAGGCTCTCAAGACTATGGCCCATTAACTTGTATAAGTAGTATATAGGTATTAGCACTACAGGTTTCACTGATTGGGACAACCAGACACAGCAGGTAATATGGGCACAAAAGTAGACAAAGCATGCAACTAAGAGAGATTAAAACAAAAAAACAAAAAAAAAAAAAAATGGTTGAAATATGGTAAAATGGACGTGTTAAGACGAAAAGTAAAGCAACTTTCTCGCTTCAAAACTACAGGAGATGCCAAAAAATTAACTATTAAGGATGACATTTTTAATTACAGTAATGCTTACAGTTTTGGCAGTACATATATGAACATATATGAAGAAATTTTTTAACTTATGGGGTAGAAAAAAGGTTTAAGAAAGTACCTTATATATTATAGGATTGTGACCCCCTGCATAGTGTACATCCTCCAACTCCCCAAAGGGAGGAGGCAGTAGAGCATTTGGGATATCCCCAAAGTGGAGGTATGTGCTTCCCTCATTCCTCTCAAACAACTCTGGATGATTACACACCTAACATTACACAAATGTAAAACAAGTTACAGTGGCAAATACTAAAAAAGAAACATTTCATATTGCAGACACAAAATTCACGAAGATCCATAATTTTGAAGCACAAACATATCAAAATCATACTTTTCAAATATAGTGGAACAAGAGAAAACTCCAATAGAATTGACAACATACCTTTCTCAGCTGAATGACAATATTCATTAAATTCAGAATTTTCTTATCATTAAGATGACGATTGCTGTCAAACAACTCAGCAAGAGATATCTTGTTCTTAATAGCCTGATAAAAAGCTTGTTGTCGAGAACTCAACTTGCAATGCACTGTAACCTCAGTTTTACTGGTCAGCTCAGAAATCACATCTGATTTAACTCTTCGCAGCATAAAAGGTTTTAGAATTGAATGCTGCAAGGGGGAAAGAAACCAAAAATTTAGTCAGAAAGATCTATTGAAAATGTTCAAAACAATTAATGTCATATAAAAGGTCAAAACTGAAGGCAGCAGAGATCGAGATATTAAAAGGAGCTGAGAATTATCATAGTTATTTTAAGTAGCATATATATATGTTAAAGATGGTATATGGCCACAGGAAGACAAAAATTCTATTGATTATTCTCAAGTACTAGAAAAGGTAAACTCACCAATCTGTTAAGCTGGTGCTCGTTCAAAGTACCCCCATGCTCTGCATGGCTCTCAATTCTGATATGCAATAAAGGATCATTAATAGGAAAACATTCTAAGTCTCTAATATGCAGTAAAATGTACAGAAATGAACTTATTTGCATAAAAAAATACTTACCCTTTTGAAAACCACTCATTGAACTGTTCATGGCTGTCAAATAAGGTTGGCATAATGAAATGTAAAAGGGCCCACAACTCTGCCATATTATTCTGGATAGGTGTACCAGTCAGTAGCAAGCGGTTCCGACAATTGAAGCTGAGCAGTGTCTTCCATCTTATACTGCCAAATTAAGTATCCAATGAGATAAGATAAGAAAATAAAGGATTAGAACTCCAACAACAGCAGTATGATGAGAATATAACAACAACAACAATATCGTTATAAAAGAAAATTGTTATTATCATCATCATCATGGATATAAAACCATGGAACTAAGAAGAAAAGAAAGATTTGAAAACCAACAGATATCAATTTATCAAAACAAATAAACAATGGTTGGTGTACTTGGGTTGTGCCTTTTGAGCTTTAATAAATTACGTTTACTTATCAAAATAAATAAATGTGGTGGTGAAACAAAAGATCAGGTGCGCAAGAGGGAACTACTTTATGCAACTACATATTTCAAAAGGTATGAATAGATAATTTCAGTAATTTATTGGTTGTTTCAGGTTTATATGAAAAACAGTAATACGTTCTTCCGCGTAACACGTCAATTTTATTACACACAAGGACAAGCAAACTGAAGTAACTCCCCATGGTTGATTCTTCAGTGGGATGTGAGAAACTACAAAACAACTAAAAAAAACATCTCACAAACTCAAGCCACAACAACAACAAAGATTATGTTAGAACCTGTTCGAACTTTTAATTGCCTGGGCTTCATCTAACACCATGTATTGCCATTTCACACGCCGAAAAGACTTCTCGTCAGACACTAGCAGCTGGTAGCTGGTAATAAGAATGTGAAATCCAGCTTCCCTGACAAGAAAAAGAAGCTCATATAAAGATGGACAATATAGGGCACTTTATTGATCAAATGCTCAGGTTAATGAATTATTTGAAATATTAAATAAAGGAAAAATAAGTTTTTGACCACCCAGATCTTTGTATAAGGAGCATTAAGAGCTGACTTGAGGCAAAACAAAGAGTTCTTATAATCTTGAAGACATGGACTTACCATCTGTTTAGCTAAAAGGTATTGATGTAGCTTTTGAAGATGGCATGAGGTATATTCAAAACATGCATATTTTTAGTTGTTAAACTATGTGCTTAAACAAATTGTTTTTATTCACCAGTTGTCAACAGTCCAACTGAAACATTTGGAAAGGCAGATCTTTCACAATATTTGCTTTCTCAAACATACCAGACATATAACTCATACTCATGTTGGACACCATTATCCATATAAACACCCACGCTGCTAGAAATTTCCTTGTAAGCATACTCATGTCAGAAACAAAGAATCCAGTGAACATGTCTCCAATATCTATTTTAACACGTTTCTCCACAAAAATATAAAATTAATTGAAACATGGCACCATCTAAAGGGCTAAAATGCCTCCAAAGACCAGCATGTCATTGTCATCTGTTTGTGGGAAAGTAAAAGAACAGCTGTGAAAATGGCATCTACCTGCGGTACAGATCCTTGGGTTTGATCCTTTTTCTAAGTATGGTTCGATCTTGAAGCCCGCCCCAATATGGAAGAGTTTTCAAGTCGGGGCAGAATCGATTAACTTCATCATTCCAGTTGTTCAATACAGAAGCAGGTGCAACAACCAAAAAAGGACCCCATATATTTTTCTCCTGAATGGGACAAGAAACCAAAGTTACCATAAAGAAAATATGCAAGTACAAAACACCAAGCTGAATACTTACTTCAGCCAAATGACCCAAAAATGCCATGGCCTGTATGGTCTTTCCAAGGCCCATCTCATCCGCAAGTATGCCATTTAAACCCTGTGAACAAAAAAAAAAGGCCAGAAGAAATGAGCTCTTGTTTACAACCTGACAGTCCGAATTAACAATTTTTCCAAAGGACAAGGGACCTCATAAATAAACAATCAAGAGAGAACCAAGGGAAGGATATTAAGTTATTAATCCAGGGATTGCCTCAGAACCTGCTCGTAACAATTAACCAGCCACTGAAGACCTTTTAGCTGATACTCTTTAAGGGAACCTTTAAACATACGGGGTGTCTGAACTGTTGATGTTACAGGCATGGTGGAACTGTAAATATAAATATAAATTTTGTTAATTGGCAAGAAATGCTCAGTCCCCAACTGCTCAATAAGAGAGAGAGAGAGACAGACAGACAGAGAGAGAGAGGAAAGAAAAGAAAAACTTACGGGTTATGTAGATCTATATTATTAGATCCTGCAACCTCAGGTGGAAGGCTCTCAAATTCAGCAGCCTGCCGCAGCCTCAAACATTCAGTATCAAATGCACTTGTTAACTTTTTCTGCTTAGAAACTGCATCTTGAGCAGCTCTCAAGGCCTCCTTCTTCAATTCAGCCTCCTCAGGATCTTCTTCCTCATCAGGCTCAGCATCTGAAGAGCTCAGAAGCACTTCTTGGTCATTTAATTTTTCATCTCCAACAGGCAAAGCTTCAGAGGGCTGTGCATTTGACTTGTTTTGCATAAAATGACTGTAAAGTTCTGTTTGTTGTATGAGAAAATTGAGCCTCTGTTGTTGTCTCTTTGCTTCCCGAAGCTCCTGTTCACGCCTCAAAGCTTCAGCAGCTTCTCTCTCCTCTCTTTTCCTTATTTCTGCCTGCAAACAAAGAGAGTGACTATAAGTACTAATTTAAAATTAATCACACAAACATGATAATTTTCAAGTCATGAAAGAGTTAATCTTATTTTCCCCTTTATTTTATAGATAATAAAACTCAAATGTCATAAGCAACTCCACCCCTTATTTGTGGTTAGGAGATGCCACTTGGTGGAAAGACCATAGGCGATGAAAAAGTTATTTTCAGTCAATAAAATTTACTAGTACGCAGTGCCACGATACCAGACAATGTTAAGTATCAGATATATCTAAATGACCTACCTAGAAGACAACTAAGGATTTCTATTCCCAACTGTCAACCTATTTCTTCTTTTTTTTATTCATGGACTATTGAGATGCCACTCCAGCCTAATGGTTCAGATAAGATGACATATAAATGATCTGAGATATTGGCAAATCTAGTCTACAAAGTTATGCTTTGGCAGGATCATTACGGTACCTAGGTGTAATTTTGTCTAAATGACAGATTCAGACATGTACCATCATAGAAGATGTAAAAACTAAAGCCCATCAGATGAGCAAGCATATATTTTGGGGTTCACACTTGCATACAAGTCGTAAAATTCTCTAAATATAATTATACATGAGAGAGAGAGAGAGAGAGAGAGAGAGAGAGCACATATGTCTGTGTTTATGCATGTGGGAAATAATGCTATTGTGTGCCTCCATTGGGTCACAGATAAAATTACTTCTCTGGCAGTTTGTATCTTCTTTAGTCTAGTTAATGTAAAGGGGGAAAAAAAGGAGATACCATCTCTTTATCCACTCGCTTCCAATATAGCAGCATGTCTCTAGCTAATTTCCTTGTGCGAATTGCAGCACCCCTCATCAATTTAAGTGATCTACTAACCTTCATTTTCACCTGATAAAAGAAGCAGCTGACACCATAGCTTCAGGACAAAAAACAAGAAAGGGTGTATGAAGGAAATCAACCACTGCTAAAGTTTGTGGACTTGCCTCTCTTTGACAGTTCTCTGAGAACCTCTTCGCATCAATTAGTTGCTTTCGATGAAGGGCTGTAAAAACTCTATGATGCTTTGGTATGTCTCTTCTTACAATGTTTACCCAAATTTTTCCAATCTTCTCCTTTTCTTCCTCCTCAATCACAGAAGGGTCTTTCTTTATCTTTGGCTTCTTGGGTAGAGCCCGTTCAATGATCTACAACACAGAAAGACCCAAAGCTGAATGAAAAAAAAAAAAAAAAAAACACCATCGCCAGTCCAATGTAGAAAATAAAAAGAACCGATTGTAATCCCACCCCCCAACCCAACCCCACTCTTTTTGTACCAAAAAAAAAAAAATTCCTGGAACAATCACAAGTGAAAAATGAACCTCATATGTGTCTCCTTTCTCCAGAACCTTCACATAGTAAACCTGCAAAACACCACCCTCAGACAAAATAGATCGCTTTATGTTTCCAGCTGCCCCCTCTGGGATGGAGGAATTCAACCCGATATCAGATATTTTTAGACCAAACAACTGGGATGATTTAGAAGCTGACAAGGCCTTCAATCTCGCATTAAGCGATTCACACAGGGGCTGAGGCTCCCCCATTCCTGCCCGGCTTCTAGGTCCAAATCTTTTATTACTTGTCATCATTGCCGCTAGGGACCCCAAATCCAATGTACCCTTTAAGTAAAATTCCTCCACCTGAATATCTGAGAAGCTTGGCAAGTTCAGTGCGGCTGCTAACTTATCATAAGTTGGAGGAATCTTATATGTGATGCCATCACCAATATCTAAAAAAGCAGGTTCATATGTTGTTCTGCAAAGAGTATATAAATGAAAATATATCACTCAAACAAAAAAGTAGTGGATGTTTCCAAAAAACAAAAAGCTTGTAAAACAACCAGATAAGATGACAAACCTTTCACTGCCATTGAGTGGTGCAAAATCTGCTTCACGATGGATCCCTTGTTTTTGAGGATTAATATCATTGAACCAGTCGGGTATGGTTTCCACTTCCTGAAATCCTCCTTGGTGCTCATTCCCCAGTTTCCTAGCTTTCAAACCCAAATTACTTTTTGGAACTGGAATCCCCATCCTGGTTGGTGCAGGACTTGCTGGGGAATCCTTGAGCCTCCTCTTGTACTTTTGAATGTGTTCTCCAAGCATTGATCGATACCTCTCCTCGGTAATGTGTCTCCCGTTATAACTGTCCTCGTCCTCGTCGTCACTATTTTCAGACTGCTTCCTTTTCTTTAACGAACTCAGTTCCCTTTCACGCATAGTCCCATTACCACGTTTCACAACCGCTCCACCTGTATGTATAACCAACCAAAAAACAAAAGCACAAAGCATTCATACATACATGAATTCATAACCCACTATTCCAAGTCACTCTAAGCAGAGAGAGCATAATCTTCACAATTAAATTGCAATGACAATCATCAAATCCAAACGGGTCATTGTGATTTCAAGCCCAAAAGTTAAGAACAAAGCCTACCTTGGCTACCCCTGCTCTCGTCCTGACTACTATTCCCATAATAATCAAAATCATCACCTTGTTGTGGAAGTTGAAAGTTCATCAAAGACTACAATAAAAAAACCAAAAAAAACAAAAACAAAAACAAAATATAAAAACCACAATTAAATACTCAATGAAAAGAAGTACCTGAAGTTAACCAAATAACAATTTCAACAATGAGACACAAAAAACGCTCGAAAAGCAACGCAAAATTGATAAAATAACCTAAATTCTTCACAAATAAATCAAATTAAACAAGAACAAAAGAGGCAGTAATTTGAGAAAACAAAGAGAACCCATTTGCGAAGAGCGAAAACCCATATGACAAACCTCAAGATTGAAGAGTTTGGAGTAGGAGAGCGAGTCCTTGGATTGCCTCCTGCTGTCCATGTGCTTTGGCGCGATTAGGCTCCGAAGCTAACCCTATGAGACGAAGCCCTAGCTCTCCGAAGAGCATGGAGAATAAATGCCCGCTAAAGAGAGAAAGATAATAACAATCCCCAACCCTAGAAGAGTCCTGGAACGAAAGCAACAGCCTGGGGGGGTGCGTAGAATAAGGTGGGGAAGAATAGTCACAGGCGATGTAGGAAGCATTAGGCGTCGCTAAAGTGCGCGGGATGGGTGTCATTTGCTAACTTACGCTGCTTAGAGGTTTCTAATTTTCTTTTTTTTTCTTTTTTTTTTTTTACTTCTTTTCACTTTTTTGTCAACTCTGTTGGCCACGAAGCGGTGTTGGGAAGAGTGTTCGGTGGTCTCTGGAGTAGCGGTAACGAGGATCCGTAAAGCTTCGGGATGGAGCGGGAGGGCATTGATCGTGTGTCGGCGGTGTTCTTCCTGACGATTAGCTATCGCCTTACACGTGGCAAAATTGACCAGGCCGATTATTTTGGATGGCTGTTGTTTCAAGAGGAGATGTTGAAGCCACCTTTGTAATTTCGATTGGGATTTTCAACGATTTGAACAATAAATTGCTTTGAGTCGCAAATGTGAGGAATTTTTTTTTTTTTTTAATCAATTAGAATGTGAGGAAATTATTACTATGAGCTTATTTATTGGTATTATTTTATCAAGATTATGTGAAGCCTATTTTTTGGTATTATTTTGATCATTTTCAATTAATAAGCTACACAGCATCGTGATATTTATTTATTGATAAAATATTTGATACATCTAGCATTTTTCAATTATTATAGGACTCACTAAATAAGTGGGCGGATTCTACTCGAGACATATTCAGGTAACAAATTTTATATGAGTTTTTAGCATTAATTATCTAAATTGCTAGCAATTCGAACTTTATAATTGTTTGGAATCTCTACCTATAATTCACAGTACAATCTACTCTAATTAAGGTCGTCTAAAATTTTAACATTTTCAAGTAATACCTATAACTTTTTTACAAAATGTTTACATACATTATCATGTGATTGAAATCATGTTAGTCACTAAAAAAATTTTGACACTTCTATGCAGGTGTTAACAAGTTGCAAAGAGTTGTAACTCTTAACATTTTTCAAAATTCTTAAGGTATTATACTTTTGGCATATGTTAACATATGATTAGTGAATGTTAAATGCTTATATAACTTTGACTTTAATCACACACGTATTAAAAGTTAGTTATAAAAAAAAAGGTCCCAATTCGTGTTGACTTTAAAGATACATTAATAACAAGAAAAACTACACGAAAATTGTGACGAAATGAATTTGAAAATGTCATGACAATTTTTTTACGTCAAATACTTGACCAAATTGCACCAGCAAGAGAGAAAAATGTAAGCAATGGAGTGTGACGGGTGTCGGAAAAAATGACTCCGATGTTTAAATTAATAATGCTTAAGAGAGAAAAAAGTTTAAGGTAATTACCTTTTGTTTCCATAAAGTACGGCGCATTAGCACTTTTCTTCTATAAATTACTAATTATGACACCTGAACCAATCAAACTACCATCTTATGACAAAAAGTCCAATTCCGTTAGTCAAAATGGTTAAAATTGAAGGTCAACAGTCATGTGCAAGTCATGCACCATTTTAAATTTTTTTCTTTCACTTTTGCCTTCACTTTAGACTGAGAAAATGACGCTTTTACCCTCCTAAACCCTAATCCAACACATGAAAACAATTTAAAATGAAGGCAAAAGTGGAAGAAGTAAAATTTAAAATGGAACATAACTTGCACATGAACGTTGACTGTCAATTTTAACTGATGGAAGTGGATTTTTTTATCATAAGATGGTAGTTTGATGGGTCAGGTGTCATAGTTGATAGTTCATAAATTAAAGTGTTAAGACGTTGTAATTCATGAAGGCAAAAGATAATTAGCCCAAAAAGTTTTGAGCTAAAGAATGACTCAATGGTTCGAGGGTGGTACAAGTACAATTGGACTAGGCCCAAGGAAGCAGTGTCAGCCCAATTTTCCAACGGACAAAACCAACCTTGAGGACGTGTTTACGTCTCACACTGTTTTTTTTTTTTTTTGATAGTCTCACACTGTCAGTCTGTCGCTATAGGAGAGAAAGTGTGAAAAGATGCTTTAATCATTGCTAGCATTTGCCCACGCTATCCAACCAATTTGCAACAACCCTACTTGGGCAAAGTTAATTTATTACATATTAAATGTTATATATATATATATATATATATATATATATAATTTATCACATTGTAAATATTGTTATTGTTGGGTTATGTTTTGGCTCATTCGGTTTGCGTGTAAAGTTGGTGAAAATGAAGCATCTTAACATGTCCAGAAAACAAATTCTAGAAGGCAGGTCCGGACCCTCAGAAGCCAGGTCCGGACCCAATTTTCAGAGAATATCTATTGAAGGGCATGTCCGGACCGCCAGAAGCCGGGTTCGGACCCAAAAACCAGCAAGTCTATTTTGAAGGGCAGGTCCGGACCGTCAGAAGCTAGGTCCGGACCTGATTTCCAGAAACTGCATTTTGATGAAGAGGTCCGGACCCTCAGAAGCCAGGTCCGGACCCAATTTTCAGAGAATATCTATTGAAGGGCATGTCCGGACCGCCAGAAGCCGGGTTCGGACCCAAAAACCAGCAAGTCTATTTTGAAGGGCAGGTCCGGACCGTCAGAAGCTAGGTCCGGACCTGATTTCCAGAAACTGCATTTTGATGAAGAGGTCCGGACCCTCAGAAGCCAGGTCCGGACCCAATTTCCAGAAAGCCTCGATCTTTATGAGATGTCCGGACACAAGTGTTGGAGGTCCGGACATCGCTAGGTTACGCATATGTAACCCTAGCCATGTCCGGACCCCAGATTAGCCCTGTCCGGACATGGCTGCTTTATTTTGTTTTATTTTCTATTTAAACACGATTTTGCTACATTTATAATTACGTATTTTGGAGAGCAAAATCAGAGAGCTTAGAGAGAGATATTGTTCTAGCTTATTTGAGAAGGGATTAAATACGTGAAGCCAATCGGAGTTCCGGTGAAAGGAAATCGTATAGAAGAATTGTGCCAGATGTTTTGGAAAGGGCTACTGCGGTAGAAGTCAAGTGGGTCGCTTGTCGTGTACAAGGAAGAGTAAATTGCAAAGGTTTTGTAATTCTTCTTGTATTCCTTATTCTTCTTATAGTGGATTGATTTCCTGGGTTTGGCTGCCCCGGAGAGGTTTTACATTTAGAGAATTCTCTAAATGGTTTCCTCTTCGTAACCAAATATCTGTGTTCTTGATTTTCATTACATATCTGTATTTGGTTGATTATTGATTGTTAGGTCAGATCTTATTCCGCTTAATATTTGTGAATCACCTAGACATTTGAATAGGTGTCGTTTGGAGTCGTTTTAGAATTTTCAATTGGTATCAAAGCGGGTTCACTCTGTGAAGGATTTATTTCCTGAGTGTGATCCGAGACTCCATATCAAATGTCTCATACTGTTGCTCCTAATTCTCTTCCCGTCTTTGACGGAACAAATTATACGCTTTGGAAAATTCGTATGAGAGCATATTTTAAATCCATTAATGTTTGGCATATTGTTGAATCTGGATGGACACGTCCAGAAAAAGCAATAGCTGAATGGACAACAGAGGAAAAGAATAATGCTACTGCGAATGACAAAGCTATAAATGCTATTTACATCTCTGTTTCAAATGAGGAATTTTCTAGAATTTCTAGATGTGAAATAGCTAAGGAAGCCTGGGAAACTTTAGAAATCACACATGAAGGAACTAAGGTTGTTAGAACTTCAAAAATTCAAATGTTGGTTTCTCAGTTTGAGGAGATTAGAATGCAGGAAGATGAAACTTTTGATGAATTCTATTCAAAGCTTAGTGCCATTAGAAACTCTACCATTAATTTGGGAAAGAAAATGGATGATGCTAAAGTGGTGAAAAAAATCTTAAGATCTTTGCCTGAAAGGTTTATTCCCCAAATTGCTGCTATACAACAGAGCAAGGACTTAGATACTATGAGAGTAGAAGAACTTGTAGGTTCCCTTCAGACCTTTGAGCTAATTCTTCCTAAACACAAGAACACCAAAAATATTGCTCTTAAGGCAAAAAATGTTAAGGTTGACTCTTGTGGTTCATCTGATGAGGATTCTGGAAATGAGGAAGAAATTGCTATGTTTGCTAAGAAGTTTAGGAAATTATTTAGAGCCAAGAAAGGAAATTTTAGAAATAGCAATTCACAATTTTCTGAGAAATCTAGAAATGAGAATGTTGAGAAAGGAAAGTCACCTAGAGGTATCAAGTGTCACGAATGTGGAGGACATGGGCACATTCGTGTTGACTGTGCTAACTTGAGAAAGTCAAATGGCAAGGCATTTAATGTGACTCAAAGTGATGAGTCAGACAAGGACGATGCTGAACAAGGAGTTAATTACTTAGCATTTGGAGTTAGTTATGAGAGTGAGCATGAGAATAGTGAGTGTAATTCTCAAGACAAACAAGGTGTGTCCGATAATGATTCGGAAGAAGAAGATGATTTGCAAAATGCTTATAATAATCTCTTTGTGGAATACACTAAACTGAAAAAGTTGAATAAGCAGCAATTGAAGAAACTCAATGAGGTTAATCTTGAAAATGATCAACTTTCTGTCACCTTAACTGATTCTCTTGCTACTCATAATACTTTGATGTCTGAAAATCAAATGCTAATTGCCAAAGTGAAATCCTTAGAGAATGAACTGAATGAATCAAAGAATCATTTAACAAAATTCTCTAGTGAAAAGCTAAATCAAATGCTACATAATCAGAAACATTCGTTTGATAGAACTGGATTGGGTTTTGATAAATCTGCTATTTTATCTACTAATGTTGCTTCTTCTTCAAAGATGATTTTTGTGAAACCAGTGAACAAAGAAGATAGCTTGGCTGAAAAGAAGGTAATTTCTCCTCAAATTTCCAAAGGTGGAAAAGGTAAGGGAACTCTAACTGATTCCTATATGTCTAGTTCTAAGTCGAGAAGTATGCACATGTTAAGGAACCAACCTTCTCAAAGGTTTATTCCTACGTGTCATAACTGTGGTAAGTTTGGACATATTCGTCCTAAGTGTTTTCAGCTTAACAGTCATGGGCCTAAAAGAGAATATTTCCATTCTAGAAATAGTTATGAGAAATTATTCAACATGATGAGAGACGTAGTAACACGGTTAAATGTCTTGGATAAGAGTCACACAGTTGTCCCTGATGTGAAGAAAGTTTAGGTCAAGAAGATTAATACCATTCACCCATTGAGGGGGAGTGGTAATGGACTCACCTAGATTAGGTGGGCTGTAGCACCCCAGATTTTTAAAGTCTTATTTTAGAGATATTAAATTGATGCTATGATTATATTAATATTCATATTAGGTAATGGCATTTACTTTGAGGTTGAGATATTTATTGATGATATTAGGTAATAATATTTATTCTTGAGGAACTTATTAGATCTTATGAATATTGATTTGAGGTTATTATATCATGATGATGATTTTATATTGATTATTTTATTGGGAGATTTAAGAGATATGATAATTGATGATTGATTGGTATAATTTGGAGTATGATTGTAATAATTGGTGATATAATAGGATAGTAAATGGTAGGTATAAGGATGGTAGAATAAGAAGGTAAGTATAGGGTTGGTGAAATAGTATAGGGTTGGTAGAATAGTATAGGGTTGGTGGAATAGTATAGGGTTGGTGAAATAGTAAAATGAGGGTATAATTGTAAATTGACGGTAGAATAGTGTTTGATTTTCTCCTATAAATAGAGCTCTTCTCCTTCACAATTTTCACCACTCATCTCCTCTCCCATCTCTTGCATATATTCTTCCTTCTTCCGCTTTTTACTCGGTTTTTCTTCTTTCTAAGAGTGTTTACTCAGAACAGAGAGAGAAAGGGCGAGACCAAGCGCTACAAGAAAGAAAGAACACAAGAGAAACCGAGAGTGAGATGAGAAATTTAAGACAGAGAGCTGAAGAGGAAGAAAGAGAGTTTAGGCGAGAGAGAGAGAGAGAGAGAGAGAGAGAAAGTCAGTGAAGGGATTGTTATGGGTATGGACCAACTGCAGCAGAACGGGTTTCAAGTAATTACCTTTGATGATCCATTCATGTAATCCACTGTAAGTATTCTTACTTACTGAGTATGATATTGATATCCAATAATACGGATTTTTGTGGTTTTATAACTTGTCTAGCATTTTGCTATATATATGATTCAACAATGATTTATATTGTCGGAAATCAATTGACTCACTACTTCACAGTTTTTGTAGTGTTTGCAGGAATGGAAAATCAAGGTAATTATGCAGTTGTGATTAGAGATTCATATTGAGATGTACAGAGATTCCAAGTTGGTTAAGTTTGGTCTAGAGTTTAGACTGTCAGATAGATTTGTATAAATGCCTTGTACGACATAGCTTTGGGTATTTTTGTATAAAGAAAAGTATTTTAACAGTATTTTTTTTGTATTGATAATTACAGTTTTTCCGCTATATGAGATATGAGATCGTTACAAATAATGGTATCAGAGCCACCTAGTAACGCCAGGTCATGTGGTATTAAAGCACTGCATGATGAGAAGAAGCCCACATTGAGTGGGTAGTTTATAGAGATAGTCATGGGTGCTAAGTCCCACATTGCCTAGTTACTAGGTGAAACTGGGCTTTATAATGAATTCTAGGGAAGCTCCAAATTGACTAGTCCTTTTGGGGTAATAGCGCAGATGTGGCTAGCGCTTTTCCCTGAGCTGTTACAAAATTAGATTGTTACAAAAAATGGTATCAAAGCATTACCAGCCTGAGATGGTGGGAGTGTGCACAAGCCTATGAGGGTCGCTAGTGGACACACGTTGGTGATGCCAAAAGTGGGTTATATTATAATGGTGTCAGTTAAGACACAATGAAATGTATAAGGGCCAAAAGTTAAGGGCCGAGAATGAAGAAATTCCCTGAGGATTGCCAACGGTGACACTGGTGCCCAAGAAGAGTGCTTGTAGAATCTCACATCGCCTGGGTATGGAATATGTTATGATATTTATTTATGAACAGATTGAATTTAAAATTTTTATAGTAACTTGAGTAAGTTATGGTTCAAGTATGATTTGTTTTTAATTTGGGTTGCTCAATTTAAAGATAGGTGGTAATTTATGGGCTTTAATTTCGAGGACGAAATTCTAATAAGGATGGAAGATTGTAGCACCCCAGATTTTTAAAGTCTTATTTTAGAGATATTAAATTGATGCTATGATTATATTAATATTCATATTAGGTAATGGCATTTACTTTGAGGTTGAGATATTTATTGATGATATTAGGTAATAATATTTATTCTTGAGGAACTTATTAGATCTTATGAATATTAATGGAATGAATATTGATTTGAGGTTATTATATCATGATGATGATTTTATATTGATTATTTTATTGGGAGATTTAAGAGATATGATAATTGATGATTGATTGGTATAATTTGGAGTATGATTGTAATAATTGGTGATATAATAGGATAGTAAATGGTAGGTATAAGGATGGTAGAATAAGAAGGTAAGTATAGGGTTGGTGAAATAGTATAGGGTTGGTAGAATAGTATAGGGTTGGTGGAATAGTATAGGGTTGGTGAAATAGTAAAATGAGGGTATAATTGTAAATTGACGGTAGAATAGTGTTTGATTTTCTCCTATAAATAGAGCTCTTCTCCTTCACAATTTTCACCACTCATCTCCTCTCCCATCTCTTGCATATATTCTTCCTTCTTCCGCTTTTTACTCGGTCTTTCTTCTTTCTAAGAGTGTTTACTCAGAACAGAGAGAGAAAGGGCGAGACCAAGCGCTACAAGAAAGAAAGAACACAAGAGAAACCGAGAGTGAGATGAGAAATTTAAGACAGAGAGCTGAAGAGGAAGAAAGAGAGTTTAGGCGAGAGAGAGAGAGAGAGAGAGAGAGAGAGAAAGTCAGTGAAGGGATTGTTATGGGTATGGACCAACTGCAGCAGAACGGGTTTCAAGTAATTACCTTTGATGATCCATTCATGTAATCCACTGTAAGTATTCTTACTTACTGAGTATGATATTGATATCCAATAATACGGATTTTTGTGGTTTTATAACTTGTCTAGCATTTTGCTATATATATGATTCAACAATGATTTATATTGTCGGAAATCAATTGACTCACTACTTCACAGTTTTTGTAGTGTTTGCAGGAATGGAAAATCAAGGTAATTATGCAGTTGTGATTAGAGATTCATATTGAGATGTACAGAGATTCCAAGTTGGTTAAGTTTGGTCTAGAGTTTAGACTGTCAGATAGATTTGTATAAATGCCTTGTACGACATAGCTTTGGGTATTTTTGTATAAAGAAAAGTATTTTAACAGTATTTTTTTTGTATTGATAATTACAGTTTTTCCGCTATATATGAGATCAGATTGTTACATGGGCACATAGACCATGCCTAGAAATTGAGCATATTGATATTTGTCTATAGCTGTTCTAGGGCATTTTTGTTTCTTTTTGAATTTTTGTTTGCTTTGTTTTTATTTTCTTTGATTATTTTTTTATTCTTTTAGATTGTTTTAATTGTTGGATACTCAGTTTCTCATGTCTTGTGCTCAAATGAATATTTTACATATGAGTGGGGTCAATATTTCTGCAATTTACATCTATTGCTTCATATGTTTCTGATATACCTTGTTTTTCTGAAGACTGTTAAAGGAGTAAGAGTCAGTTTTTCTCATGTTCGAAATTGTGCACTTTTTGCCCCCATTAGGTTTAGATTTTTGTTATGTGTTTGGGAATTTGGAGCAAACATTTTGCTTGGAAGATAGGTAGTGTCAGTTCTATCCACTTGACCAACTCGTTAGTTGAACCTAGCTCCTAAAAATTTCAACATTTTCCAAAAAAAAAAAAAAAAAAAAAAGAAGCTCAAATGACTTAGTTTTGCTTCTGTCTGTCCCTAAAGAAAGAATCAGTGATCAAATCATTGCGGAAATAGATGATTACTAAAGGACATGGTAAAAGCGAATGATTAGTCTCAGGGGGAGTGTATCGGATGAGGGAATCTAGGTCCTAACATTATAAGGTTTTACTGTGGCTTGAATCAGACTGTTTGTCTTTCATTTACAAAATGTCTGCCTAGATTTCCTTTCCACTGATGCAATCTTATTTAATGGGAGTTTTCACACACTACACATTCACATGAGATTTCTGATTATTGCCTACTTGACTGCATTCACAGAACAAGGTTGTGTCATGCATATGGTACATTTAAGGTGTAAGTGTAGTTTGTTGATCATTCTGGATTGTTAAGATATTCATAAGGGCATGCATGATTTATTGGATATCTATACAAGTTGTATTTCCTTTAAAAAAAAAAAAAAAAAAAAAAAAAAAAAGGTTTATTGTTTATTTTGTTTTTATATTAAGGGGGAGGATCAATTTTTTTTGTGTGTTATTTTTTTTTCTTTTTCTTTCTCTGTGATTCCATCTTTTCAACTTAAAGGATCAAGACTCACTCACCCAAGGTATGTTTTCTTCCCTTCTTCGTTTCAGTTTTGGTTTCGAATCCAATTCTAGGATGTGAACGTTTTGGGTTTCAAAGTGCCATTTCAAATTGCTTGATTGCTTGATAATTTTTCTTCTATCACAGAAGTGTAGCACAATCCATACGACTTCGGAGAAAGATGTGAAGTATATCAAGGATAGTTGCTGGCAAGAATAATCTTTGTTTAAGTAAATAAGTAGAATTGTCTGGTTCTACTTATTTAAGATTTCATGGGTTGTTGGTTTGGTTGTTTAAAAATCTAGAATTTCATTTTTGTGTATTTCCTTTTGTCCTTCCGAGACAAAAAGGGGGAGTTGATTTGATGCGTCATTTTCATGTACAAATTAATTTTTGTCCCCGAATGGCCAAAAGGGGGAGTTTGTTGGGTTATGTTTTGGCTCATTCGGTTTGCGTGTAAAGTTGGTGAAAATGAAGCATCTTAACATGTCCAGAAAACAAATTCTAGAAGGCAGGTCCGGACCCTCAGAAGCCAGGTCCGGACCCAATTTTCAGAGAATATCTATT
The DNA here is from genome assembly GCF_965113065.1 of Corylus avellana. NCBI lineage: Eukaryota > Viridiplantae > Streptophyta > Magnoliopsida > Fagales > Betulaceae > Corylus > Corylus avellana. The sequence continues at coordinate 3,468,653 of NC_142499.1, read as the reverse complement.
GAAGGGCATGTCCGGACCGCCAGAAGCCGGGTTCGGACCCAAAAACCAGCAAGTCTATTTTGAAGGGCAGGTCCGGACCGCCAGAAGCTAGGTCCGGACCTGATTTCCAGAAACTGCATTTTGATGAAGAGGTCCGGACCCTCAGAAGCCAGGTCCGGACCCAATTTCCAGAAAGCCTCGATCTTTATGAGATGTCCGGACACAAGTGTTGGAGGTCCGGACATCGCTAGGTTACGCATATGTAACCCTAGCCATGTCCGGACCCCAGATTAGCCCTGTCCGGACATGGCTGCTTTATTTTGTTTTATTTTCTATTTAAACACGATTTTGCTACATTTATAATTACGTATTTTGGAGAGCAAAATCAGAGAGCTTAGAGAGAGATATTGTTATAGCTTATTTGAGAAGGGATTAAATACGTGAAGCCAATCGGAGTTCCGGTGAAAGGAAATCGTATAGAAGAATTGTGCCAGATGTTCTGGAAAGGGCTACTGCGGTAGAAGTCAAGTGGGTCGCTTGTCGTGTACAAGGAAGAGTAAATTGCAAAGGTTTTGTAATTCTTCTTGTATTCCTTATTCTTCTTATAGTGGATTGATTTCCTGGGTTTGGCTGCCCCGGAGAGGTTTTACATTTAGAGAGTTCTCTAAATGGTTTCCTCTTCGTAACCAAATATCTGTGTTCTTGATTTTCATTACATATCTGTATTTGGTTGATTATTGATTGTTAGGTCAGATCTTATTCCGCTTAATATTTGTGAATCACCTAGACATTTGAATAGGTGTCGTTTGGAGTCGTTTTAGAATTTTCAGTTATGTCATTTAATATTTATTAAATACAACAAAATAATGTGCCAGAAACCATCCTATGTATTTATAAAGTTAATTAGGATGTAGCAATAGATAAAACTTGTGAATGTATTGGGATAGGTATTTTAGTACAGGATCATCTAAGAGTCATATTGACCGCATGTAGTACCACAAAGAGCTTCTTAGTTGATCTTGCGGATGTTGAGGCTTTGCAAGCCATATATGCAGTTGATCTATACAAAGAGATTGACTTTTTTGACATAATTTTGGAGGGATATGCTTTAGAGATTGTCAATGTGATCAAGCGGCGGGTAAAAATTGGTGCAAATTTGGTCATATAGTTGATGGAATAAAACATAAGTTGAGCCATATGCATTCATGGAGGATTGTTCATGTGAAGAGGGATGCAAACTCAGCCGCTCTGAATCTCGATAGTAAGGTTGCTGTAGGTTTCATAGATAGAGTTTGGGTTAAAAAAAATTTCAAGTTATATTTATGGTATTGTAAATAGGGAGTAGTTTATTCATATTAGATGAACGGTTGAGATTTATGAATTTAAAAATTTAAAAAAATTTAAAAGGATTTTAATCCTTTGCTTAATGAATTATTAATAAAAATTGAAATTTGTTAAAAATAAAAAATAAAAAAAATAGAAACATCAACTTCAAATTATAACCATAAAATGGAAGACAGATCATATTCCTAAATTAATGCCCATGCACGTTTCACAAGCACTTTCCAATTAAATTGCTCCGACAGCTTTCAAGAATCACCGAAGAAATACCAAGTCCATAGCATTAAAAAAATAAAAAGGCGAATCTGGTAAATCCCAAAATTTCAAGTTGAAGGGTAGCAGGAGCAAATTTCGATCAAAAAGGACAAGGGAAAAGAAGCCAAGAAAAGAAAAAATTGATGGCAGTTTGGTCATTCTACCCCGCTCTGAGCCCAAACTTATTAACTTGCAACCCCTAGTCTATTTTTTGTTTGTTTGTTTGTTTTGTAACATCTAGTCTCTAAAATCTGATCACAATTTGATTATCACCTCACTCTCTCTACGCAAAAATGTCAGGTTACCCACACCATCCTCCCGGCTACGGCTACGGCGCGCCTCCGCCGCCTTCGCAGCAGCATGGAAGCCAGCCGCCCTACGGCTCGGCCCCATACGGTGCACCTCCACAACAGGGCTACGCCACACCGTACGGCGCGCCACCGCCACCACAGCCTCACGGGCAGTCCCCCCCCTACGCCCCCACGGCCCAACCCTACGGCGCCGCGCCCTCCGCTCCGCCCTACGACTACAAGCCCCCCAAGGACCAGCACTCCTCCGCCTCCGCTCCAGCAACCGCCTACCCCCCATCGGCGCAGGGCTACTCCCCGTTCGCTTCGCTGGTGCCCTCGGCCTTCCCGCCCGGCACCGATCCCAACGTCGTTGCTTGCTTCCGGATGGCCGACCAGGACGGCAGTGGCCTCATCGACGATAAGGAGATGCAGAGGGCTCTCTCTTCTTACAATCAGAGCTTCAGCTTGAGGACCGTCCATCTTCTCATGTACCTCTTCACCAATTCCAACGTCAGGAAAATCGGTTAGATTCTCTCTCTCTCTCTCTCTCTCTCTCTCTCTAGATGGTTTTGTTTGCTTGGTGTTGTGTTGTGTTGTGAATTGTGATCTCAATTTCGCTTGGCCGAGCAAAATCCCGGCGTACCGTGCTAAATTGCGCCGGATTTGGAGGTTCTCCGATTGGGGAAGCGAGTCCGGCCAAGCTGGCAGATGAGCGTGCTCAGTGTTTGACTCGTGGCACGACCATAGGGATTCCTGATTAGCACGAAGAATGCGGTGAAATGTCCGCAATGCCCTCTCTTTTTTACCGATTTGACCTAAATACTAAATCGCCGCGTAAATTTGTTTAAATATCTATTTCCTCGTATGCGCGTGTGATGCGCGTTAACAACGTCCGGATCAAAGTCACGTGATTCCCACATGCCGCGTTCGGGTGGATGTAGTTCGTGGGCCCAATGGACGATTATGTGTTTTTTCTTCTTCTTATCATAAGAATGGACTATGGTGTTTTTTTGCCTACACTTTTACTTATAAAAAAAAAATGGACTATGGTGTTTTGGTCATCCACCCCTTTTACTACACTTGGTAGTTGGTAAACCTTACCGCGTCACTTTTATGTTTCAAGGAATGAGCTGCTTATTAATGTTCTTGACGGACGGAATTATGAATTTTTATGGACAGGGCAATGAGAGATATATTACAAGAGGGGGCCAAATAATGGATGAGAAATATATTAAAATTAAAAACGAAATCAACATATTAAATTGAAGATTAAATCAATATATAAATAATAAAATTAGTATGCATTCAATGTTAAGAAAATATAAGCAAAAAAAAAAAAAAAAAAAAAAAAACACAAAGTAATTGCTTCTTAAAATATTTCAAATTTCAACTCAATCACCTATTAAAACGGAACTCGATGTTCTCTTATATCGTGAAAATGATTGAATTTGTACTAAACTTTGCAGCAATTTCTCTTTTGTATAAACTCATCTTCAATTTTATTGTGAAGCCTAATTTTGATAATATTCATAACTGAAAAGTGTTCTCTATAACAAAAATTTAGCTTAAATAATAAAATTTTAAAGTACATTTTTTAAAAATTTATCAAAACCGGGGGTGGCCGTGGCCATGGCCTACCCCGGTCTGTGTTTGGGTCGGTCCTTGTTTCTTGATGTAGTTTTCAAGCCAGTTATTGTGAAAGTTTTAATGAAATTCGGTAGTGGGAAAAACGTTTCATTGTAATGTAATGGCCGGGTTATATTTGAGATTGGAAAATTTGGAATGGCGTGCAATAAGTAGTCATTTTACCATGTGCAAGCCACATGAATGGTTGTTGGATGGCGGAACCACCTCCTATCACTACATGAATGGTTCAGCTCAGGCTATTGGCTAATTGGTGGTTCGGCCACTGAATCATCTCCTCTGACTGCAGAGGTGGTTTGGCCACCACAATAACCACTCTAGTAGCTTGTGCAAGCCACCCCTTCCCTCTCGTCGTAATTTGAGGCTCATATTAGACCTATTCAACCCGTGCAATATCTGGGATATCCTTTTACATGACGTGTTCTTAGGCAGGGAAATACTAGGGTGACTTGGCTACTTACTGATGGGTAAGGACGATTTTGGATCTAGTTTTTGCTTTGCTTACTTATTTATGATGCCTTTTTTATTGACCAAGTTGTGGACCAAGTCACCTTAGAAGGACTCTCTTTGGGGCCATTTGGTCACTCTACTTGAGAAAAAAAAGAAAGAAGAAAAAGTGGCTTGACAAACGGAACATCAAAGATGTTATATGCCAAAGCCAAATTCATGAGTAATGCTAAATCAAAGATGTTAAATCTGCCTGCTTATTTATGAGTAATGCTATGCTTCACACCACAATCACATTATTCTGATGTGACATGGGTTGATTCAAGGACTACTAGTCCATGCCACGTTATCATAGTGTGCTTGTGGTGTAAAGAGTAGCATTTCTCTATATTTATTATCTATTAGTAGACTTGTGGGTATTTTTCTGTGCTGCTGTTGGTCTCAGTGGCACAGGGATGTCAAAAGCTTGTGTGTGGGTGTCGGTCTTGGTGGGGGCATTATTGGAGGTTGGAGTAGGTGGGTGTGGGGGTGGTGATGGTGTATCATTGGCGATGTATGGAGGCTTGGGTTTTGTGGGTGTGGGTGTATGGTTTGGTGGAGGAGGGAGTGAAGGAGAGAGGAAACATTTCATAAATGCTTTTTTGGAAGTCATGCAAGGAGGGAGGGAGGGAACATTTCATAAATTCTTTTTTGAAGTGATAAGCTAATAATGACATAAAAGTAGTGATTCCAAATGGGGTTAGGCATTCTTTGAGCCTGAGTCCATTTGATTCTCGCTTTCTCTACTAAACAAAAAAATGAAAGAAAACAAAAACAATTCATTGCTGGTATTTTATCATTTTGCTTTAGAATTGCCAAAGTATTCAAGTTTAGGGTTTGCTTCCTTTGAATCCAGTCATTTTCATCCTGCCAAGGTTTATTGATTTTTTTTTTTTAATTTTTTATTTGTAATTTTAATGCAGGACCTAAGGAATTCACTGCATTATTTTACAGTCTTCAGAGTTGGAGGGTGAGTATGAGTTTCAATTATCATTGACAAACAATACAATTCCTCTTTTTAAATCTAAGTATGTTTCCTAATTGTCTGCTGCTCTATTGCAATTGCTTCAGGACATTTTCGAGAGATTTGATAGGGACAGGAGTGGCAAAATTGATTCGTCTGAGTTGCGAGAGGCACTATTGAGTCTGGGATTTTCTGTCTCTCCGACAGTTTTGGATCTGCTTGTGTCTAAGTTTGATAAAACTGGAGGCAAAGGCCATGGCATTGAATATGATAATTTCATCGAGTATGTTCTATTTACTGTTTCACTTTTGGTCGGTTGTTTGGAAACTTTGGTGCTCTTTTATTGTATATAGTTGCAAATTGAAATTGAAATTTTTATGTTTTGGCTGACTTTTTTCTTTTTTCTTTTACCAATTTGTAATGCAGGTGCTGTCTCACGGTTAAGGTAATCTCCTTCCTTTTAATTTACATTATTGTCTCTACTCTGGCGTGCCTAATGCACTAATTAGGTTGGCTCTAGGAAGGCATTTTTGCTATTTCACTTGGTTATAGTTGAAGAGGGGATTTCTTCTCTTTTGACTTCTATTTAAGTTTCTATAATTGGTTTTTATCACTTAACATTATGTCAATTTTAGTAATTGAATGTATTCAACACCACTGATGGTTCTCTAAGTTATGCATGAATGTATAAAATATTCAGAACAACACCCAATTGCAGAGGAGAAATGCTACCCACACTCTCACTCCATGCTCTTCGATGTGACTTTTAAAATCACCAAATTCAATAGTGAATCATCGTAAATTCAATGGTGATTTTAAAAGCCATGCCAGGGAGTGTGTGTAGCATTACTTACTGCGGAATACAAGCAACTTTTCTTTCCAATACGATTTCACTACCACAAGAAGACAAGAATTTATTTTCCTTCTTTTGGTGTTGTTGCATAACTTTCATATGTGAATTATATATGTTTGTAATAAATCTCGAGAGTTTTTGAGTGCCTGAAGAAATTGAACTGTTCTCATAATTTTTCAAATGTGAAACTGCTGATGGTGGGTTGGGGCAGGTTGACCAAGAGATTTCACATATTCAATATTTGGTTTCTGAGGTTGTTAATTATTCCTCTTGCAGGGACTAACTGAGAAATTCAAGGAGAAGGATAAATCGTACTCTGGTTCAGCAACTTTCTCTTATGAGACCTTCATGCTCACTGTTCTGCCGTTCCTTGTTGCATAGGATGTTAATGCTCTTTGGATTCTGGTTTGGAGTTTGGCTTTTTGGTGTGTTTTTCCGCAACTGATATTGCACTTATATTCCTGCTTTAGTGAGAGTTCTGTATTTTCTTGTTCAATTGTAAAACTCTAGTATAAGTGTGTCTATGCTCTTATATTCCAGCTTTAGTGATAACTCTATATGTTCTTGTTCTTGTAAAACTCTTGTATAAGTATTTCTATGGCTATGTAATTTGCTGGCAACATTTGGATTAACCCTACTTAAAATCTACAAGTTGATTGTCATTGTCACATCAGCATGGTGCAGTGGGATAGTGAAGGGATAATCTAGCATTACTCATTTTCTTTTGTCATTTATAGTTTGGTTGGCATTTGCAGTCTTTTTTGTTTTTTACCTCCTCTTCGTGCTTTTATGTTGCAGGTTATTATTTGTGTGAGCATTTTTGGGCTAAAACATATAAATCCAATAGCTCAAGCCTCAAAGAAGTTTAAAACCAACTATAAATTATTGCTCGATGTCATACGTGGCATAGTACATGTATAAATTATTGCACCACATTGTATATATGTTACTAGTAATTACTCAGGCTCATGTGCTATAAGATGCATTATATATATAAAACAGGAGATAATGCATTTTTTTTTTTATGGTTCATAAATGTTAATTCTGCCTAAATAGAACGTCCATTCCGCCTTGGAGAATACAACTCAACTGCTATTCCATCTGATTGTTGAGTTGGCCTTGCATTTGCTTCAAATCCCTGCAAAAAGATCAAACTAGCAGTCAAGTTTCAACATCATGGAAGATTCATGACAACATATTTTGCTAGTTTTTGCTCAAAGTGAACACTTACATCATCAACGGCTTCCCTTAAGGCATGCACTTGCTCCCTTGAAACTGTTCTCACCTATAAAAGAGAAGTTCATGTCAATAGCAGTGCATCTATGGAGTAGAGTAAAGAGAAAAATACAAAATTAGTTCATGTGGTTTACCTAATTTACGATTAGTTTCTTATAGTATCAACATGAACTCAAAGGTTTTAGAGGTAAGCAAAAATAATAATAATAATAATAATAATAATAATTCTTACAGTGAAATTTCGCCCACTGACTTAACATATTTCATTAGTGTGATACGAACTTAAATAGGATATGTGTCAATAAATTATTTTCTTTGATGTTTTTCACTATCAAAATCTGTTAAGTCAGTGAACGAAATTTGACTGTAAGGACTAAATTGTTCTTTTGACATATCTTATAAATCTTTAAGTTCATTTTGATACCACATAAAGCTATTTGCAAATTAGGTAAACTATAAGGACTGATTTTGCATTTTTTCCTAAAAAAAAAAAAAAAAAAAAGAAGCTAAAAAACCAATATTAAAATTGTGCTTTTAGCAAAAGACCTTCTTGACTATTGTCCAAATGATGCCCTCCGTGCATGGAGGAATTGTAAGAGAACCAATGTATCTGTAATATTTTCTGCTGCCAAACTTAATATTTCCTGGGTTAACAATCCCCAATTCTCTCTCTTCTCTCCCAACTGATTTTATGTGGTGGAACAACTGGAGGGGGGAAGAGGAATAAAAAAAATCAATAAACAAGTAGACAAGCTGGGGGAATAAAGTTACAAGTTCTCAAACTAGTACTGCATATTACTCTTCTGATCTGATGCATAAATGTCAAAATTTGTATCATGCATGCACACACAAAAGTATGTGCATAGTTCTATACATCATACATGCATATAACATAGAAATGCATGCATATTTATGGATGTCCATAACCAAAACAAGAGAAAAATCATCTAAAGTACCCTTGGAAGGAAGGGACCGGGTTGGCTATACTTGGGAATAGCTTCAATAGCATTCATCTCTTAATTAACTACAGCTTAAATAAACCATGTGATGCATTTATGTCAATAGCAGGGAGATGCAGACACATCTATGGATGCATGGAAGCAAATTAAAGTGATCGAAAGCCATTTAGATACCTTGGAAAGGAAGGGATCAGGGTGACCATATTTGTAAACAATTCCAATAACAGCTATCTTTCCATTGGAGCTTTCATGAACTGCGTGAAGCTCCAAGTCATACCTGAAAACAGAATTTGCAGAAAATATATGTGAAAATCCATTAAGTCTTTATTTTTATTTTTATTCTTTTGGTACGGAAAGACAATGTGTTGAGTGGATGGGTGTATGCATATTAGTTAGCATGGAAGATGTTGTCAATGAAAACTGACAAGGCAAACAAATTAAAGGACCTTGATCCATTGAATGTGTGCTCAGAGGGTGAATGCCAATGACATTGCTGCAGCTTGTACTTGGTCCCATTTATGTTAATTTTCCCTGCATCCTGTTTCCACTTCACCTGGTGAAACATTCAATTTTAATTGTAAATTTGAATCAATATCAATTGACTGATGAAAGATCACATAATAGGATCTAGTGATGCACGTTTCTATAGCCTGATTTAGATTGATCATCAAATAATTGACTTGTTTTCACTAAATGATCAAGGTTAGTGGTAGGAGGGAGCGACTAATTGTGGCTACTTTATTTGGATGTTACCATGGTAGCACCTACTCATTGAGAATTGCTCAGAAGAGGCTTAGACAGGAAGAAACCGTAGACACTCTCTCAATATCAATTAACCTAACCCCACTAAGACATTAATACATTCATGGGATTGTCGACATATAAATAAAAATACGAGTACAAAAAAGGATAACAAAATATAAACTGAAGCAACAGCTTACTACAATATCATGTCCCCTGTTCATCAGTACAGCAGGAGCTGGTTTGTAACCCCTTTTTAATTTTCCTAGAGTCGGAAAAACCTGCACCCTTTTGTTCAAAAGATCAATAGGAGACTGCATTTTTCCATTACCACAAGCTTTCCAATGTGGATCGATTTGGCCCCATTTCCTTGGCCCTTTACCAGTTCCTTCGGTGTAAGTAAATGGAGTTTCATCATCTGTCGCCCCCAAGCAAAAAATAAAATAAAATAAAGGAAAAGAAGTTCAAATTATATACATGTTAAAAATGTAATGCAAGAGATAAAGTGATGGTGCTTTTGTATATGATGAACTTAAACCACTGCACTAGGGCTTGGACAGATTAGAAGTGTGTGTAGTTTTTCCATGGTTATGCATATGATTACTCTCCATATATCATTTAACTGTAGAATCCATGCCTTAGAAAGAATTCATCACAACAAATGAGAGACAAATGTGAAGCAATGTCATTTTTTTTTTTTCAAATCCTAAGCACAAGCAGCAAGTATAGTTAAGTCATTCAGTTTCTTTGCTGAAAGTTTCACATTGCCTGGATATGAAGGAGATTGGCCATTTATAAGGTGAAGGGAAACCTCAACTCATAAGTTAGCTTTTGAGTTGAGTTAGGTCTAAGACCAATTTCTATCAAAAGATAAGCATTATCAAGAAAAAGAAAATTCTTGCATAGAAAACGAAGTAAGAATTTTCAAAAAAAGAGAGAGAGAGAGAGCATCTCCTTTTTTCTCAAACATAAAGAAAAGATGACCTGGCAATCCTATGAAAGGACAAGTGAAAGAACATTGAAACAGATGAAAAGTTTGACTCTTTCCCAAAGTTAAGTGCTGAAATTAACCTACTAATAAATCTTCAAACTGAGATCTTAGCAGTACTGATTTAAATAAACACAAATAATTCATAAAGACAACGACTTTTTTACACTTTGTCTGGAAAACTGGACCTCAGCCAAGAATATTTTTGAATTAAAAGCAGAGAAAAAAAAAATCTAAATCACAGCGACATCAAAGAACAGAGAGGGAGAGAGAGAGTAATGTAATCTGGCATGCAATTGTTCTAATGTGTTTCTCATTGTCCCATCATTGTGTACAAAATAACATTTCTCCAAATGTGATCTGATCAAACAAATAACTTAAAAAAAAAAAAAAAAGTGGGTGTTTTTGTCTGTATTATATATATATATATATATATATATATATATATATATATATATTAAAGGAAACCATTCTTTCATTTCTCACAAAAAAACTAAGAAAACCCAACAAAGTCCTCTTTAGTGATCTTCAAGATAGACTATAACAACAATGGTGTGTTTCCAGTTTCCTCATCACCAAAGACAAAAACAAAACAGAACAAAAGGCAGCAAGAGAAAGAAAGAGAGAACACACCCACTTCAGAGTCGAGAGCCGTAGAGAAGTACTGGTGGGATGAGAGAATGAGAGAAGTGAGAAAGACGAAGATGGTGGTGGGATTGGTCTGGAAGAAGATCATCATGCTTCTTGCTGCTCTTTTGGTTGTCTTAAGGAGGTGGTGATGCTTGTGTTTGAAAAATTGCAATTGCCTATGTTTTCTTGTCTCTCCATATAGCTACGTACATGTGCTCAGGGCAATCAAAAAATAAATAGAAATGCTACAGAAAGGGCCTATGGATTAACCAAAAAATAAAAAATTAGCAGTGCAGAATTTTGGGATGTTCATTGATTAGAGAAGTGCTTCGACCAAATTTAGAGCAGTCACAACAACTTCCATTTAATTTTTTTCAAATTTAGAGTGTCACACTATTTTTTTGTTCCTTATTTAAATAAACTTTAGAATAACTTCTCTTATCTTTCTCTATTTTAAGAAAATCTTCAACAAGATGTAGTGTAAAACTCCTCCCTGCAATAGAAAATCGACATGTAGCTAGTAATACCAAATAAAGTAGATATGAAAACACTGAATCTTAAATATTATTTCTTTACAAAATATAAGCTTCTTACTTACCCTCACATTTTTTACAAAATTTCAACGCATTCCCTAATAAAAGGCAAAAGAGATGAGAATTAAGAGATGAGACAATAATTTGTATTAAAATAATTAATACGGAAGCTTTCTTATACATTGGGTATCACTCTAACTAAGAGCATCTTCAACACAATAGTCAAATCTTTCATAATAGTCAAATTTAACTATTATTAGCATTTTTTTCTATCTAGCAAAATAGGCAAATTACAGTCGTTCATACTAGAAGTAGGGCTGTTAGTTTTTGATACAACCCGTGAATCCGATTCAAACCCAATACGAAATTAAAGGTTTAGGGTTAAAGAGTTTACTCGTTTAATTAAATGAGTTGGGTTTGAGTTGACCTATATAGTCTTATATTTATGCTTTGACACGACCCAAACTCGACACGTGACATAATGACAGACAATTTTTGACATGACCCGCGAACCTGACACAAACCCAATACAAAATTAGAGGGTTAGGGTTGAGAGGTTTTACCCGTTTAATTAAATGGGTCAGGTTATGATTGACCAGTATAGTATCATACATATGCCTCGACATACGAACACGAATTATCACACGTAATTAGAAGCAATTGTTTATTCTTTTATCCATTTCACACTAAAGTGCTGATTAAATGATTAAATTTATCTTTTCTTATCAGCTTAAACTTTTGGGATAAGTGGTAATTTAACGTGGTATCAGAGCCTTTTGATGAGATTGAATCATCCTAAACTAAGGCATTTGATTAAGATTATATTTCACGTGTAAGCTTTATAAATAGAGCATTTTGTATTGTAAACTTATCAAGTGAATAAGAGCAATGTAGCCTTAGGGCTTTATCATGCATGTGGATGTAGGTTATTGAGCGAATCATGTAAAATCTCCTTTTTATTTTCTTTTATTCTGCTTTCATCATCAATTTTTGGCCCAATCTTATTTGGTCTATTGTTGGTCTCTTGTTGACTCAAACCGATTTTTGGCCTAATGTCTTCGGCCTTTGTGGCATTGTTTAAAATTCATGCCCATTTTAGTCCACAATTGGCTTTCATATTTGGACCATAGTTGGCCCATTTTTGTACAGCGTTTGTTGTATTGTTTAAAACTCAGGCCCATAAATGACCTCATTTTAGCCCTTTGTTGACTTTCTTCTTAGCCCATAGTTAACCTTGTCTTGTGAGAAGCATTTAGAGTAAGTTCCTCAACAATAAATAACACCTTTTAAGTTTAGAATATAATTTCACATGCCAAGTCCAAGAGATCAGATTGGCAAAGGTGTTATTTATCATTCCTCTCGATAGGCATGGAAAAGTTTGAACCATCAAAAGCATCGGAAGTACTAGGGAGCCAAATAAATGAACCAAGAAAATTTTTCAAACTGACTTAACTCAAATTAAGAAGTTTAAAACCAACTAGAAATTATTGCTTCATTTCATACATGGCATAGTACATGTATAAATTATTGCTCAATATCATACGTGGCATATATATTACATGTATAAATTATTGCGCCACCTTGATATGAGATTTGAGATTTATAAATATATATACAAAATAGGAAATAATGCATTTTATATGGTTCATATATAAATGCTAATTCCCTTTTCAAATAGGAGAATACAACTGATCTAGTCTTCCATTTGCTTGTTGAGTTGGCCTTGCATTTGATTGAAATCCCTGCAAAAAGAACAAACCAGCAGTCAAGTTTCAACATCAGACAACATATATATAATTAATTTATTCATAAGCACTTAATTACCTCGTCAACGACTGCCTTTAAGGCATCCACTTGCTCCTTTGAAGCCGTCTTCACCTATAAAACAAAGTCATGTGTCAATATATAGAAAGTAAAGAAGCAATAATATTAAAAATTGTGCTATAATTAGCAAAACACACCTCCTTGAATATTGTCCAAATGACGCCCTCAGTGCATGGAGGAGTTGTAAGAGAACCATCGTATCTGTAATACTCTTTGCTGTTAAAGTTAATATCTTCTGGGTTAATAGTCTCCAAATCTTTCTCTTCTCCTTTCCCAATTGATTTTACCTGGTCGTACAGCTGGAGTGGGGGAAGAGGAAGAAAGAAAATCAATAAACAAGTATATATAAGCTCTTGAGCATCTTTCCTTAGCAAGCTGGTTTTCAATTGTGAGTTCTACTCAAAATTTGTATCATGCATGTAAACACATTTATAGACGTGTGAAAGCAAATTAAAGAGAAAGCCATTTAAATACCTTCGCAAAGAAGGGATCAGGGGAGCCATATTTGTAAAGAATTCCAACAACAGCAAACTTTCCACTAGAGCTTTGATGAACTACGTGAATCTCCAAGTCATACCTGAAAACAGAATTTGCAGAAAATAGATGTGAAACTCCTTTAGTTTTAGTTTATTTATTTATTTTTTTATTTTTATTGTATGGAAAGACAATGGTGTTGAGTTGGGTGTAGTGTATATTAGTTAGCATGGAAGATGTTTCAATGAAAACTGAAAAGGCATGCAAACAAAGGACCTTGATCCATTGATTGTGTGCTCAGAGGGTGAATGCCAATGACATTGCTGCAGCTTGTAATCAGCCCCATTTATGATAATTTTTCCTACATCCTGTTTCCACTGCACCTGATGAAACATTCAATTTATTGTAAAATTGAATCAATATCAACTGATTAATCATAGCTTAATTAGAATTAAGGATCACATAATAGGATCCGGTTTCTTTAGCTTGGTTTGTTAAAGCAATATGATTAAGTGATTAAATTTACCTCTTCCTATAAGCTTAAGCTTTTGGGATAACCGGTAATTTAATATGGTATCAGAGCCAAAGGTCATATGATCGAACCTAGACTCCGTCAATTCTCACCCTCCATTTAAATTAAATATTCACGTGTTGGGCCTCATCTATTAAAAGGAAGTTTGAGCTCACACTTAAGGGGGAGTGTTAAAGTAATATGATTAAGTGATTAAATTTACCTCTGCCTATCACATTACGATTACAGAAAATTATAACAAAATATAGACTAAAGCAGCAGCTTACTGCAATGGCGTGTCCGCTGTTCACCAATACAGAAGGAGCTGGATTGTATTGCCTTTCTAATTCTCCTAGATTTGGAGAAACCTGCACCTGCTCAATATCAATAGGAGACTGCCTTGCTCCATTACCACAAGCTTTCCATTGTGGATCGAGTTGGCCCCATTCCTTTGGCCCTGTACCACTTCCTTCAATGTAACTAAATGGAGTTTCATGAGCATCTGTTCCCCCTCACCCACCACCAAAAAACCAAAGGAAAAGAAGTGAGACACAATGTGAAATTCCTTTTTTTTTTTTTTTTTATGTCAAAATTCATCAATTTTCTAAAAAGTCAAACAGAGAAAGAAAGAAAGAGAGAACATACCTGCTTCAGAGTTCAGAGCCGTAGAGAAGTGGTGGGATGAGAGGATGAGAGAAATGAGAAATACAAAGATGGTGGTGGGATTGGTTTGGAAGAAGATCATCATGGTGCTTTGCTTGCTGCTCCGTTTGCCTATTGTGTCTCAAGGATGTTGGAAATTTGCAATAGCCTATGTTTTCTTGTCTCTCCAATAACAAATGTGTCAGCTACATGTTCTCATGGCAATATATATACATATGTGTGTGTGTGTGTGTTTATGCAGAACATGCATTAAATGAAACCATTCTTTCATATCTCACAAAAAACTAAGAAAACCCAACAAAGTCCTCATTAGTGATTTTCAAGATAGACTATAACAACAATGGTGTGTTTCCAAAGACAAAAACAAAACAGAACAAAAGGCAGCAAGAGAAAGAAAGAGAGAGAACACACCCACTTCAGACTTCAGAGTCGAGAGCTGTAGAGAGAAGTACTACTGGCCGGTGGGATGAGAGAATGAGAGAAGTTAGAAAGAAGATCATGCTTCTTGCTGCTCTTTTGGCCTACTGTGTCTTAATAAGGAGGTGTTTGAAAAATTGTAATTTTAGTTTTCTTCCCTCGATATAGCTACGTACATGTGGAATATTCACTAAAAAAATTACAAATTAATCGTTATTACTATCTTTATTATGCAAAATTTTGGGGTGTTCATTGATTAGAGGGAGTGCTTCGACCAAACTTAGAGCATCAAACTATTTTTTGCTTTCCTATTTAAATACATTTTACAATAATTTCTCTAATCTTTCTCTATATATACTAAATAAATATTGAGAAAATCTTCAACAAGATGTAGTGCATGTAAAACTCCTCCCTGCAATAGAAAATCGACACTAGCTAATAACACTAAATAAAGTAGATAAAAAAAATACCGAATCTTAAATATTTTTTTTTTTACAAAATATAAGTTCTCTACTTACCCTCACATTTTTTACAAAATTTCAACATATTCCCATGAAAGGCAAAAGAGATGAGAAATAAGAGAGGAGATATAAATATTTTATATTAAAATAATAGATAGGGAAGCTTTCATATACATTGGGGAGCACTCTAAGAGCATCTTCAACATAATAATCAAATCACTCATAATGGTCAAATTTGACTATTATTAGTCTTTTTTCATATCTAGCAGAATAGGCAAAATACAGTTGTTCATATATACTAGAAGTTGGGCTATCAATTTTTGACTTGACCTGTGAACCTGACACAAATCCAATACGAAATTTAAGGGTTAGTGTTGAATAGTATGGCTCGTTTAATTAAATGAGTTGTGTTTGACTTGACCTATATAATTTTATATTCATAGATACGATCCAAACCCGACACAAGACATAATGGTATGCAATTTTTGACATAACCCGTAAACCCAACATGAACCCAATACAAAATTAGAGAGTTATGATTGATGAGTTTTACCGTTTAATTAAATGGGTCAAGTTAAGGTTGGCCTATATAGTCTTATACATAAGCCTCGAGACAACTTGAACCCGACATGCAAACACGAATTGTCACCCCTAACTAGAAGCAATTGTTTATTCTTTTATTCTCTCCTATTAAACTGTTGATTAACTGATTAAATTTATATTTTCCTATCAGCTTAAGTTTTTGGGATAAGTAATAATTTAACATGGTGTCAGGATTTTTTTATAAGATTGAATCACCCTAAATTAAATGATTTGATAAGATTATATTTCATGTGTAAGCTATATAAATAGAGCATTTTGTATTGTAAACTTATTTAGTTAATAGGAGCATAATATAGCCTTAAGGCTTTTTCTTGTGGATGTAGGTCGTAGATTGAATCATGAAAAATTTCGTCTTTATTTTCTTTTATTCCGCTTTCATATTCAATTTTTGGCTGTTTGTTGGCTCAATCATTATTTTGGTCTATTGTTGGTCCCTTATTGACCTAGACTGATTTTTGGCCCTTTGTTGGCCCAATGTCTTTAACCTTTGTGGTATTGTTTAAAACCCAAGCCCATTTTAATCCACAATTAGCTTTCATATTTTGATCATAATTGGCCCATTTTTGTATGGCCTTTGTTGTATTGTTTAAAACTCATGCCCATTTAAGACCCATAGTTGACCTTATTCAACCTTTTGTTGGCTTTCATCTTGGCCCATAATTAGCCTTGTATCGAAGAAGAAAACATGTCGGTGTGTGAAGCATTTAAAGGAAGTGCTTTTACAATAAATACCACCTTTAAGTTTAGTATATAATTTCACATGCCAAGTCCAAGAGATGAGATCGGCAAAGGTGTTATTTATCATTGCTCTCAATAGGCATGGAAACGTTTGAACCATCAAAAGCATTGCCAATTTTTTGTTTGCGTTAATAGAGGCTAAACCCATCCAAACAAAAAAAAGCATTGGTTATTTGTAAATTTTTTGTATCATGACATATAGCATAAATCTCCTTTCAGTGAAAATTCACAAATAACATATATATACTCAAGCTCATGTGATATGAGATGTATTAAATATATAATAGGAGATGATGCATTTATATGGTTCATAAATGTTAATTCCCTTTTCAAATTATGGAAGCCTAAGTAGAACCTCCATTCTCCCTTGGAGTATAAAACTCAACTCCTATTCCACCTGACTGTTGAGTTGGCCTTGCATTTTCTTCAAATCCCTGCAAAAGGAACAAACCAGCAGTCAAGTTTCAACATCAGGGAAGATGTATCATGGCGACATATTTCTACATGGAAATTAGCTTCAAATTCAATCCCTTGGTTATACAAAACAAACACAAGCAAGATAGTTTTTGCACCAGAGCCTACATCTTTTGCTAGTTTTTATCCACTTTATCCAGTGGCTTTTATACATCTATTATCATTATTATACATTCTAAAGTGACACAAACACTCACAGCATATATTGGCTTCCCATTTCTGTTTTAATTTTTAGCTTTAACCCAAATTAGTTATCAATTTTGAAAAAATTTATTACAACATCAGCAGTAAGGATTTTCAGTACACTCAGCCAAAAGTGAAAATATAATAATCTCACTCTTCCTTGAGTTTGTTTACTTCAGCACACCCTTGATTTGTTCAAAGTACTTATTCATAAACACTTACATCATGAACGGCTTCCCTTAAGGCATGCACTTGCTCCCTTGAAACCGTCCTCACCTATAAAAGAGAAGTTAGTGTCAATAGCAGTGCGTCTATGGAGTAGAGTAAAGAGAAAAATGCAAAATTAATCCTCGTGGTTTACCTATTTTACTATTAGTTTCCTATAGTATCAAAATGAACTCAAAGGTTTTTGAGATAAATAAAAAAAAAAAAAAAAAACAATTTATTGCTTATAATCGAATTTCATCCACTGGCTTAACAGATTTTATTAGTGTGACACTAAGCTTAAATAGGATACGTGTCATAATTTTATTGGTTTTGACGTTTTACACTATCAGAATTTATTAAGTTAGTGGACGAAATTTGACTGTAAGATGTAAATTGTTCTTTTGGCATACCTGAGAGACATTGGAATTCATTTTGATATCACATTGAGCTATTTGCAAATTAGGTAAAGTATAAGGACTGATTTTGCATTTTTTTCTTAATAAAAAAGGTAAAAGAACCAATATTAAAATTGTGCTTTAATTTAGCAAAAGACCTTCTTGACTATTGTCCAAATGACGCCCTCAGTGCATGGAGGAACTGTAAGAGAACCAATATATCTGTAATACTTTCTGCTACCGAACTTAATAACTCCTGGGTTAATAATCCCCAATTCTCTCTCTTCTTCTCTCCCAACTGATTTTATGTGGTGGAACAGCTGGAGGGGGGAAGAAGAATAAAAAAAATCAATAAACAAGTAGAGAAGCTGGGGGAACAAAATTACAAGTTCTCAAGCTAGACTTGATTCATTCATAGTGCATATTACTCTTCCGATGCATAAATGTCAAAATTTGTATCATGCATGATGCATGATGCATGCACACACAAAAGTATGTGCATACATAGTTCTATACATGCATATAACATAGAAATGCATGCATATTTATGAATGTCCATAACCAAAATAAGAGAAAATCATCTAAAGTACTTGTGAATAGCTTCAATAGCATTCATCTCTTAACTACAGCTTAAATAAACCTTGTGATGCTGTTACTACTGATGCATTCATGTCAATTGTCAATAGCACGTAGATGCAGACACATTTATGGATGTGTGGAAGCAAATTAAAGGGAAAACCATTTAAATACCTTGGAAAGGAAGGGATCAGGGTGACCATATTTGTAAACAATTCCAACAACAGCAAACTTTCCACTGGAGCTTTTATGAACTACGTGAAGCTCCAAGTCATACCTGTAAACAGAATTTGCAGAAAATAGATGTGAAAATCCATTAAGTTTTTTTTTTTTTTTTTTTTTTGGTATGGAAAGACAATGTGTTGAGTTGGGTGTAGTGTATATTAGTTAGCATGGAAGATGTTTCAATGAAAACTGAAAAGGCAAACAAAGAACCTTGATCCATTGAATGTGTGCTCAGAGGGTGAATGCCAATGACACTGCTGCAGCTTGTAATTAGTCCCATTTATGTTAATTTTTCCTGCATCTTGTTTCCATTTCACCTGGTGAAACGTTCAAATTAATTATAAAATTGAATCAATATCAACTGATTGATCATATCTTATAGTGACCATGCCATTCATGCATTCATGGGATTGAAGTTGCAAACATTAACTGAATTGACATAATAAAAGGGAAAAATTACAGTTTACCCCTCCAAAGTTGACAGCGTTTTTCAATTCGAACACCAAAGTTTTAATTTTTGCAATCCACCCCCCCAAAGTACCAAATTTTTGCAATTTGACCAATTATATCCAAAACTTTCCATATTGCCCATAATTTTTATTTTTTTATTTTTTATAAAAAATTTAAAAAATAAATTCAGGGTGGCCATAGCTACCCCTTTGCCCATCTGGCCATTTTTGCACGCTCAATTTTTTTTTTCATAAAAAAATAAAATAAAATAAAATAAAAAATCAGGGGCAATATGGGAATTTTGGGATAATATTGGTCGAATTGAAAAAAATTGAAACTTTGTGGGGGTGGATTACAAAAATTGAAACTTTGATATTCGAATTAAAAAACGCTATCAACTTTAGGAGGGTAAACTGTAATTTTCCCTAATAAAAATAGTACTACAGAAAATGATAACAAAATATAGACAGAAGCAGCAGCTTACTGCAATGTCGTGTCCCCTGTTCATCACTACAGCAGGAGCTGGTTTGTAATCCCTTTTTAATTTTCCTAGAGTCGGAAAAACCTGCACCCTTTTGTCCAAAATATCAATAGGAGACTGCATTTTTCCATTACCACAAACTTTCCAATGGGGGTCGATTTGGCCCCATTTCTTTGGCCCTTTACCACTTCCTTCTGTGTAAGTATATGGAATTTCATCATCTGTTTCCCCCCAAAAACAAAAAAATAATACTAAATAAAGGAAAAGAAATGAGACACAAAAAAATAATCGAGAAAAAGAAAATTCTTGCATTGAAAACGAAGTAAAAATTCACACGGAGAGATCTAGAGAGAGAGAGAATCTTCTTTTTTCTCAAACATAAAGAAAAGATGATCTGGCAATCCTGTAAAAGGACAAGTGAAAGAACAAAGAAACACATGAAAAGTTTGACTCTTTCCGAAAGTTAAGTGCTGAAAATTAACCTATCAAATCTTCAAACTGAGATCTTGGCACTTAATAAATAAACACAAACACAAATAATTCATAAAGAGAACGAATTTATTTGGTAACGTATATTGTTTATTACACTTTGTCTGGCAAATGGGAACTCAGCAAAGAATATTTTTGCATTGAAAGAGAAAATAAATCTAAATCACGGCGACATCAAAGAACTCACACACAGGGAAAGAAGGTGAGAGTATAATGCAATCTGGCATGCAATTGTTCCATCATTGTTAACAAAATAACATTTCTCCAAATGTGATCTGATCAAAGAAAGAACTTCAAACAAAAACAAAAAAGTGGGTGTTTTTGTCTGTACATGTATGTGTTTATGCAGAACATTAAAGAGAAGCATTATTTCATATCTCACAAAAACTAAGAAAACCCAACAAACCAAATCCTCATTAGTGATCTTGAAGATAGACTATAGCAACAATGGTGTGTTTCCTCATCACCAAAAAACCAAAAAACGACAGAAAAACAGAACAAAATGCACCAAGAGATAGAGAGAAAGAGAACATACCCACTTCAGACTCGAGAGCTGTAGAGAAGTGGTGGGATGAGAGGATGAGAGAAAGAAGAAGTACAAAGATGGTGGTGGGATTGGTCTGGAAGAAGATCATCATGGCAGCTTGCTGCTTGCTGCTCTTTTTGCCTGCTGTGTCTCAAGGATGTTGGTGACTTGGTGTTTGAAATTTGCAATAGCCTATGTTTTCCTGTCTCTCCAATGGATCCAATAACAAATGTGTCAGTTACATGTTCATGACCAAGATAAAATAAAATTAATGCTACATGGCTTTCCCCACGCGCTATACGGAGCGTGTTCACTCCCTTTTGTAGCCGTTACGGTCCAATTATAATGTTACATCAATGAAAATGATTCAATTTCTTTTATTTCCTCTAAAAAAATCGAGTTGTTTGTTTACTGGCGCTCTATTTCTTTCGACGTAAAATGATTTTTGTCAAAAAATATTTTCAGGAAAGTCATTTAATTTTCCCAAAAAATGTTTTCAACACCCAAAAAATGTTTTCTGTTGAAAACATTTTACGGCGTTTACTACGCGCACGGAAAATCAAATGTTTATATATATATATTAAATTCTAAATTACGAAAATGTCCCAACCAAGTCTTAGAGGTGTCCGAACCGAGTTCCGCAAGGACCCCACTGGGACTCACCTGAGACCCGCCCAGACCCTGCCTAGACCCTATCAGGACCTCGTCGAGATCAGCCCGAGACCTTGGCAGGACCTACCCAAGACTCGACAGGGAAATTTTTGTAATATAGTATTTAATATGATTTTGCGTACATACCAAATACCGAAATTTTTTTCTGTTGAAAACATTTTCCGATGTCAGGGACCCGCCTAATTTTCCGTACAAACCAAATACCGGAAAGTGTTTTATAAGAAATCACTTTCAAGGAAAATGTTTTCCGCCGAAAATATTTTTTTTGACGAAAATGTTTTCCAATGAGTCACGGTCGGGTCCTGGGCGAGTCCCGATCAAGTCCCGATCAAGTTCTGGTAGGTCCGGATGGGTCCCGGTCAAGTCCTTAGCGGGTCCCGGTTTAGTCTAGGGCGGGGTCTCGGTCAAGTCCTAATGGGGTCCAGAACAGGTTCGGTCGGGTCCTAGTCAGGTCCCAAGTGGGTCTGGTTGGGTCTCAGTCAAGTCTTGGGCGAGTCCCGGTCAATTCCTAGGTGGGTCTTAATCAAGTCTCGAGCAGGTCCAATCGAGTCCCGTTCACGTTTGGTTGGGTCCCGGGTAGGTCCTAGTGGGGTCCCGAGCGGGTCGTGGGCGAGTCTAGGTCAAGCCCTAGGCAAATCTCGATGGGGTCCCTAGCAGGTACTGGGCGGGTCCCGGTCAAGTCTCGACAGATCCGAGGCAGGCCCGAGCAGATCTCGTTCAGGTCCAGTCGGGTCCCGGCGGGGTCCTGGGCGAGTCCTTGTTAAGTCCTGGGCAGGTCTTGGCGGGCCGGCGGGGTTCCGAGCAGGTCTCGGTTAAGTCCTGGTGGGGTCCTTGGCGGGTCTTGGCAGGGTCTGTCAATTTGAGAATGAAATGTTCAAAGTCGAAAAATAGTTTACGGAAAACCGTAAACCATTTTCCGAAAATTAAAGAAGATTTTTCGGTCAAAAGGAAAATATTTTCCATTGACCACTATTTTACGTCGCAGTAAATACCGTAAAATACAGAAATCGTTTTCTGGAAACCATTTTACGTCGAAAGAAACGGAGCCTAGAATTCATTTAGTATAAATTCAAGGGGAAAATATATTTTACCCACTCTGAATTATCCACTCATTTGCACTTTGACCTCCAATGTTTAAAAAGTGACATTTGACCCCCCCCAAACTTCTAAATTATTGCAATTCGACCATTCTGAGGACTTCCCCTCCCCCCCCCCCCCCAAAATGCTCTCGTCCCAAGTTAAAAAAAGAAGGAAAAAATTACAGTTTACCCCCCCAAAGTTGACAACGTTTTTCAATTCGAACATCAAAGTTTCAATTTTTGCAATCCACCCCCACATAGTTTCAATTTTTTTCAATTCGACCAATATTATCCCAAAATTCCCATATTGCCCTTGATTTTTATTTATATTTATTTTTTTATGAAAAAAAATAAATTTTGAGTTGCAAAAAATGGCCAGATGGCCAAAGGGGTGGCTACGGTCACCCCAAATTTTATTTTTAATTTTTTTATAAAAAATAAAAAAATAAAAATTAGGGGCAATATGGGAAGTTTTGGATACAATTGGTCAAATTTCAAAAAATTGAAACTTTGTTTTGGGGGGGGGGGGGTGGATTGCAAAAATTGAAGCTTTGGTGTTCAAATTAAAAAACGCTATCAACTTTGGGGGGGTAAACTGTAATTTTTCCAAAAAAAAAAAAATAATTAAGTGGTGGCTGGCCACCCCAGTTGGGCCTAGAAGCCACCCCAGATCGGACACCCCTTAATTTATTTTTATTTTTTTATTTTTTATTTTTAACTTGGGATGGGGGCATTTTGGGAAAAAAAAAGTTATAATGGTCAAATTGCAACAATTTGGAAGTTTGGGAGGGTCAAGTATCACTTTTTAAACATTGGAGGTCAAAGTGCAAATGAGTGGATAGTTCAGGGGGGTAAAATGTATTTTTCCCTAAATTCAATTAGAGCTCAGTTCTTTTAATAAATAAGTCGAGCTTAAAAAATAATTTTGGCTCATATATTAAACTAGCCAAAGTGACATACTTTTTTTTTTTTTTTTTAATCAAATAAGGGAAAAAGGGTTACATGTGATCGAACAACAACAAAAGGGTGGGCACCCTAACAACAAAGCCCAAGCAGTTAAAGCAGCAGGGATACATGGAAAAGTCCAAAAGGACCAAATACAGGGAATGATCCGAAAGAATCAAACATTAGGCAATGGTTTCATCTATGACCTCAGAGAAACCATAAACAAGCCGGGCCTGTTCCTGGGCTGCACAAGGCGGTTCTAAAGTGCATAAAATCTCGGTGAAGAGACTTATGCGGTAAAGGCAACAATCACTGTGAAATGAAAGTTGCAGGGATGGCGCTGCATAAAACTGAAAAGGAGCCGCTGAAGGACAACCACCGGCATCAAAAAACTCCCTCACAAGGTCAAACCAGATCAGATCAGGAAGATAGTAACCCACAGAAAATAAGAAAAACAGCACAACCAAACAGAAAAAATACAGGGAAATAACAGCAAGATTACAACAAATAAACAAAAATATTACAACACAACAATAAAAACACAAATCAGCAGCACACAACACCAGCAGGGACAGAGGTAGGCGGGCGGAGGGTAGATCGGAGGAGCCACACGAGGAGGAGAAGATGGACGGATCTGTGGTGGAGATGGGACAACGATGGCGGATCTGTGGAAAGCTCGACCGATCTGTGGCGGAGGAGGGACGACGAAGGCAGATCAATAAAATGGGCCGGTGATGGCGGCGCTGAATGGAGAAGGCAGAGGAACAGTGGAAAAGAAAGAGAGAAAAGTAAAAAACAAGAGAAAACCAGGAGAAGAGGAAGGAGAAACAAGGAGGAAACGGAAAAAGGGAGGAGAGAAAGGAAAAGGCAAAACCTTTCCCTCCTCCCCGGAAAGACCGCACGAGGTGGCAGAAAAAACCCCACTAAGGAGGCGGCTGGGAAGAAAAAAACCTAGGGTTCTTTCAGAGCTTCTCTCTCTAAAACAAGAGAGAGAAAGTGACATACTTACTTTAGCCATTTTAGCCTTTTATGGGCTTATGTGTGTTTAGTCGGTTTGTTTTTAGTAAATTGGTACATTTTCAAGCAAAATAAGAGTAAAATAGTCTACCTTTGATTTGTGCAATTTCAAGGCAAATACAATTTGTCAAAAACATATTTTAATGTGACTAAAATATTACTTATAAAACACCATCATCATCGATCGTGATTCTTAACCAAGTTTAACTTTAATTCATACAGTGTAGGCATAGGTGAATAAGCAAAGTACTCAAATGTTTTAAGCATATTTTTAATATAATATTATAATGTGAGTAAGATAAAGTAATGCAATTATTATCTTTAAGAACCTTGATGTCCAAAATGACATTAGCTTCACCCATGTATTTCATATCAAAATTAGGAGTAATGATATAAGGAAGACTAAAGTTCTTCTAGAGTCATTACAAATATGATATAACATTTAAAATCACAAATAGATTAAAATTCAATAATAATCATCTCAAATTAAATGGTAATTTTAAATGCCACATCACATTTGGGATAACTATAAAAGGACTCTAATCCTCCTTATATCATTACTCCAAAATTAGTCAATGAAAAACGTTTCATTGCACCTTACGCTTGTAATGATATTTCGATTAATTATATAAAAAAATAATAATATTTGAAATACATGTAAGAATCACTTACGGTCATTCTTGATTGATTGTTCTTTAAGCATGTAAGAATCATTTATGGTCATTAATGATTGGTTGTTGATAAACAGTTATCTATGATGGATTCATATGTGTTTTCATATAAAATAAAGGGGTTAATTATTACATTTACCTCTCTAACTACCATCTTTTATGTAATGTATCATTTAATATTTTAATTTTTGCAATGTCCCCCAATGTAGTATTACGGTTACGGTGTCCCCATTCCGCAATTCAAAATGAAAAAAGAAAAAAAAAAATTATCTTATGTATGATACTTTTTGTCTTTTTTGGGTTCTGGAAATGGGGCATTGCAACTTCAATAATTTTTTTTTTTTTTTTTTGCGTTGGGGGAGTGAGAGGAAACATTGCAAAAATTAAAATATTTGGGGTGCATTGCAAAAAAGATGATAATTAGAGGGTGTAAATCTAGTTTTCTCCAAATAAAAAGTACATTTTTTTGCGCTTGGAGCTTTAAGAAAAAGTGAGTAGTTTTTTTTTGTTTTTTGTTCGGAAAAAGAACATGTTCTTGATCAGATATGCGTTGTTTTAAGATTAAGGAAAAATAAATAAATAAAAGAAACGTTTTTTTTTTATTTTTTTATTTTTTATTTATTTATTTTTTTTAATTTTTTTTTTATTGACCAAGTCACAATAGAAGGAGTACTCTCTTTGGCTTTGGTACAAGTATTAAAAAAAATGTTTTTCTTTACAAATTATTTTTTAATTTCTTAACTAATTGATGTAGCTGTTTAAATATACAATATTTTTACCAATCATAACTCGAGATATAGCCCCATGTAACACAAAATACCACTTTATTTCTAAGATGTAACTATTTTTTATTAGGGCAACCAATGTCCCATATTCAATTTGTGTGAGCATTTTTGGGCTAATTAAACATATAACACAATAGCTCAAAGAAGTTTAAAACCAACTAGAAATTATTGCTCCATTTCATACATGATACATGGCATAGTACATGTATAAATTATTGCTAGATATCATACGTGGCATATATATTACATGTTGTGCCACATTGTATCTTTAATATTACTAGTAATTACTCAAGCTCATGTGAGATGAGATTTATTTATATATATATATAATAGTAGATAATGCATTTATATGGTTCATATATAAATGCTAATTCCCTTTTCAAATAGGAGAATACAACGACTGATCTAGTCGTCCATATACTGATCTGGTACTCTTCCATTTGCTTGTTGAGTTGGCCTTGCATTTGATTGAAATCCCTGCAAAAAGAACAAACCAGCAGTCAAGTTTCAACATCAGACAACATATAATTAATTTATTCATGATTAAGCACTTAATTACCTTGTCAACGGCTGCCTTTAAGGCATCCACTTGCTCCTTTGAAACCGTCTTCACCTATAAAACACAAGAAGTCATGTGTCAATAGAAAGTAAAGAAGCAATAATATTAAAAATTGAACGTGCTATAATTAGCAAAACACATGCACCTCCTTGAATATTGTCCAAGTGACGCCCTCAGTGCATGGAGGAGTTGTAAGAGAACCTTCGTATCTGTAATACTCTTCGCTGTCAAAGTCAATATCTTCTGGGTCAATATTCCCCAGATCTATTATTTTTTGTTCCCCAATCAATTTTATCTGGTCGTGCAGCTGAAGTGGGGGAAGAGGAAGAAAGAAAATCAATAAACAAGTAGAGTCTTAGTCTTAGTCATGTATATATAATTAAGTTCGATCTTGAGCATCATCTTCCCTTAGCAAATTAAGGAGAAAGCCATTTAAAAACCTCTTCAAGGAAGGGATCAGAGGAGCCATTTTTGTAAAGAATTCCAACAACAGAATAATTTCCACTGGAGCTTTGATGAACTACATGAATCTCCAAGTCATACCTGAAAACAGAATTTGCAGAAAAATAGATGTGAAAGACAATGTTTTGAGTTGGGTGTTCAATGAAAACTGAAAAAGGCATGCATGCATGCAAACAAAGGACCTTGTTCCATTGAATGTGTGCTCAGAGGGTGAATGCCAATGCACCTTGAGCAGCTGGTAATCAGTCCCATTTATGGTAATTTTTCCTGCATCCTGTGTCCACTCCACCTGATGAAACATTCAATTTTAATTGTAAAGCCTGATTTGGATTGATCACCAAATAAAAATACGACTACAGAAAAAGGATAACAAAATATAGACTGAAGCAGCAGCTTACTGCAATGTCGTGTCCCTTGTTCACCAATTTAGCAGGAGCTGGTTTGTAGTCCGTTTCTAATTCTCCTAGAGCTGAACCCTGCACCTGCTGAATATCAATAGGAGACTGCATTGTTCCATTACCACAAGCTATCCAAAGTGGAATATTGAGTTGGCCCCAATCCTCTGGCCCTGTACCACTTCCTTCAATGTAACTAAATGGAGTGTCATGAGCATCTGTTCCCCCTCACCCACCACCAAAAATACAAAGGAAAAGAAGTGAGACACAATGTTATGTGACATTCCTTTTTTTTTTTTTTCTTTTTTTTTTCTTTTTTTTTTTAATTTCAAAATTCATCCATTTTCTAAAAAGTCACACAGAGAAAGAAAGAAAGAAAGAACATACCTGCTTCAGAGTCGCTAGCTGTAGAGAGGTGGTGGGATGAGAGGATGAGAGAAATGAGAAATACAAAGATGGCGGTGGGATTGGTCTGGAAGAAGATCATCATGGTGCTTTCTGCTTGCTGCTCTTTTTGCCTGCTGTGTCTCAAGGATGTTGGTGACTTGGTGTTTAAATAAAATAAAATTACATCAATGAAAATTATTCAATTTCGAATCGAGTTGTTTGTTTACTAAAATTCATCACTAATGCTTGGTTACATTGACCACTCATCACTAATGCTTGGTTACATTGACCACTCATCACTAATGCTTGGTTACATTGCCCACTCATCTCTAATGCTTGGTTACGGAAATGAAAGTTGATGGGATTGTCTTCATAATCTACTAAAGGATCTTGGTTGTAAACCATAAGGACGACAAAGGGGATAACGTAGACAGCCAAAGACTCTTAAGTTTCTTGTAATCTGGTTCACGGTTATAGAGCTTGAAGTAGGGAGATGTATTTTGCAGAACAGGAGTAGGTAGCCTATTAATGATATAAACTACAGTAAGAAAAGCATCCACCCAGTACCTATTTGAGAGATGTGAGTGAGCTAGAAGGGTGAAGCCTGTTTCAAGGATGTCTCTCAGTTTTCTTTCTACCAGTCCATTCTGTTGGGAAGCGTATGGGCAGGATTTCCTATAAACTATGCCATATTTAGTTAAAAAGGTCTGGAATTGAACAGATTTATATTCACCTCCTCCATCTGATTGGAGTTGTTTAATTTGGGAGGTGAATTGATTTTCCACTAAGAGTTTAAATTTCACAAAGTTTTCAAAAACTTCAGATTTGTGATGCATGGGATGTATCCAAGTGAACCTTGAGAAATCGTCAATAAATATGACATGATATTTGTAACCACTAATAGACTGAATAGGTGAAGTCCAAACATCCGAGTGTATTAGTTCTAAAGGTTGTTGAGATACACAATTTGAAGCATGAAAGGGTTGTTTTCTACCCTTGCCTAGTTGACAGGAAATACAACTGGGAGTTTTATTGAAATTGAAACTAGTAACAAAAAGAGAATTATCCTTAACAACATGACTAATAATTTCTAAGGCAGGATGCCCTAATCTAAAATGCCACATTAATGAAATGGTCCTTATTCCAATCAAAGCAGTAAAAGTCTTAGTCCCTTTGTGAGAGTTCCTTCCAAGCTGCAGTGGATACAAACCATTTTCACTCCTCCTCTCCAAGAGTGTTGCATGGTCAGAAGGTCCTTAATATAGTAATGAGATGATGTTAGAATGAAGTAGCATAAATTGTCAGTACAAAATTTGTGTATGGACAATGTAAAACATCTTTAAGTTGAAAGCAGAATAAGAGGAATGAAAGAGAGTTGAACCAGTGTTCACTATTGTAAGACTAGTGTCATTGCCCATAGCAACTTCTTCTGCTTGCTGAAAAGGCTGCTGAATCTGCAAGTTCTCCAGTTGGTTGGTAATATGAGCATTTGTTCCACTGTCGGCCAGCCACTGTTCCACTGTTGCTCTTCATAAGCATAATTTGTATGTGCTGTGTAGGAGGATTGCATCCCTGAAAAGCATAATTCATGTGATGATAATAATCAACATCCAACTGATTTGTTTGGGAAAAGTTGTATCTGGCATGGTGATCAAGTACCATGGGAAAAGTTGCTTCCCTAACTTGGTTGTAGAGAACTTTGGGTAAACTGTTTGTTTGGAAAATTGTTTCCCTGATTCTGTGAGGGAGGCCCTCAATGATATTGATGACTGGAAAAAGAAGAACTCCTTGAGAAGGACTTATGTTGTACTAAAGAGGGCCACTGTTGAATTGCTGGTAGTAAGGTCTAGGTACTGAAAAACCAAGTCCTTGTCTTGGTGAATAATGCCTTGGTGGAAACTTAGGCTCCGTTTGTTTCACCATAAAATGATTTACAGAAAAAGTTTTACGTATTTTCGAGTGTTTGGCGCGACATAAAATAATAGTCCAACAAAAAATATTTTTCCTTTGACCGAAAATTCTTCTTTAATTTTAGAAAAATGGTTTACGGATTTCAAAACCGTAAACCATTTTCTGACTTCGAACATCTCATTCTAAAATCGACGGACCATGCCAAGACCCACCAAGGACCCTACAGGGACTTGGCCGGAACTCGCTAGGGACTTGACTGAAAACCACCCGACACATTACCGGGAACAGCCCGAGACTCGCCCGAGACTTGACCGAGACTTGCCCAGGACCTGCTCAAGACCCTGTTGGAACGTGCCTGGGACCTGACCAAATGTGACCGAACGTGCCTGAAAACTCGCCGAGACTCGATCGGACCTGCCTGGGACTTGACGGGGATCTGACAGGACCCGCCTGAGACTTGACCGGGACCTGCCCGAGACCCCGTCAGGACCTGATCGGAACCAGCTCGGGACCCGCCTGGGACTTGACTGGGACCTGCCCGGGACCCACCCGTGACTTGACTGGGACCCGCTCAGGACCTGCACGGGACCAGACCGAACCTGCACTGGACCGCTGAGACCTGCCCTGGACCTGACCGGACGTGCCTAGAAACCCGCCAGGACTCGACCGGACTTGCACAAGACTCACTTGAGACCTGACCGGGACCTGCTATGGACCCTGCCTGGACCTGACCGGGATCCGCCCGAGACACAACCAGACCTGCCCGAGACCCGTCCAGGACTTGCCCTGGACCTGATAGGGACCTGCTCGAGACTTGCTCGGGACCCGCCTGGGGCCCGATTGGACCTGCCTGGGACCCGCTCGGGACTTGACTGGGACCTACCCGGTACCTAATTGGGACCCGCTGGGGACCTGCCCAGAACTTGACCAAAACCCGACTGAACTTGCACGGGACCTGCCCAAGGCCCAAACTGGACCTACATGGGACCTGCCCAAGGCCCCGCCGGAACTTGCCCGGGACATGCTCAGTCGGGTCCCCGTCAGGTCCCGATCATGTCTCGGTGGGGTCCCGGGCTGGTCCGGGCGGGTCTAGGGTGGGTCCCAGTCAAGTCCGGGGAGGTCTCGGCGAGGTCCCGGGTGAGTCCCAGTCAAGTCCTGGGCAGCTCCCGGCGAGGTCCCGAGCAGGTTTCGATCAAGTCCCCTGGTCAAGTCTCGAGCGGGTATTTTTATATATTTTTTTAAAAAAAATTATTATGTCTTAGTATTTTTATGTTGTGAATATAAAAAAATATTTGTGGTTTTCCGTGCGCGCGCCAAATGCCGAACAATGTTTTCATCGTAAAATATTTTCATGTAAAATGACTTCCCTGAAAATATTTTACGTCGAAACAAATAGATCCTTAAACTGCATGTGAGCTTTGCCTTTGGACAGTTGTGAATTGATAGGTCTGTGTGCAATTAATGCAAAGGTGGAATGATCTGTGTTCTGGAGGTGGTGCTGATTCAACAACATCTCATGGCTGAGAAGTTCATCTTGGAAATATTCAAAGTTGATTTCGTTTGCTCGAGTGTGGAAGGAGTAGGTTGTGATGAAATGAGTAAATGAGGAATTCAATCCATTAAGGGTAGAGGAGATTAATTTGTCATCTGTTATATATGGGGTTACCACAGCACCAAGTTGATCTACAAGGAGCTTGGCAGATTGCATATAGTCTGAGCAGGACCATCTCCCAAATTTCTGGCTCTTAAGTCCAAGTTGATGGTAGTTCCTCCCCATCAACTTGAGGGGTGTTAAAGTAACTCATCATGCTCCACTCGTCACTATTGCCCACTCATCACTAATGCTTGGTTATGGAAATGAAGTTTATGGGATTGTCTTCATATTTTTTTTTTTGATTGTCTTCATAATCTACTAAAGGATTTGCACTTCAAAAGATATGATGAGATTCTTTAGTATTATATTCAAGATAATGATGTATATTCTTTAGATTCAGTTAACTTTATATATATATATGGGTGCAAGCACCTCGTGTAACATTAAGCAATTTATCACATTTACATTTTCAATACAAAACTTTTTTCTTTTTTTTGAATAAATACAAGACTTTTTAGTATTTCACTTAGTAGTCTTGCGTAAAGTTTTTTTTTTTTTTTGGCATAACTTTTCATCCAAAATAATGGTTAAATTTGACAAAAATGAAAACTTAGAATATTTTGATAATTTAGGTCAGAGTTGTAGCGAGTCATAATTTGAAGGTGTCTTATGCAATTGGAATGATAGTTATAGAGGGTAAAATATAATTTATTCTTATTTCTAAGCTTAATGGTCTCTACCAATCTTTTCAATTGTTACTTCCCTCGACTACTTATATTATGAAAGAATTTTATAGTTTAATAATGCTTCTAATATTTATTATAAAAATAGAGTTATAAGGTTAAAAATATTTGTATGATATGATTTTGTGGGATTAAATGATCGATTATATATTTTAATCAGAAAAAAAATAATTAATTAGTTTTATAATTATCTTTTTGTAGTATTATAATTAATTAATTATCATTATTCTAAAATATTTTCTCTTGACGTGGCAAAAAAAAAAAAAAAAAAAAAACTAGGAAAAATTACACATACCCACTCAAACTTCCACAGTACCACTTCATTGTCAATTTTTCTTCCAAACTATCGATTGTGTTAAAACTTAAATGTTGTTTATTACCTCATATTCTATTTATCAATGTAACCCACCTGGTTAATCTCAGTCATCCAAGGATCCAGCAAAAAGCATCCTAGCCATTTATTCCAAACACATTTATATGCCTCAAAACTGATTATGTAGCTTATATATACCATGCCAATCGTGTTATTACACAAATCACACACAATAAACAAATTATCAATAAGATAAGTAAAATACAAGACATGAAAGTATAGTATAGAAATATCTTACAATACTATAGAATCGCACAAAGATTGATTCCTGCCTCCCAAAATATTTAACTCGGTACGATCGTATCTTTTGACAAGTAATCTCTTAGAATTAGCACTTCCAAGAACAATGACTAATAAAATAACTTGTATTTTTATTTTATTTTTTTATTATAGAATGCTAATCTCACATTTTAAAAAAAACAATAGAAATAACAAACAGTGTACATAAAGTAGTAAATTTCAAGTGCTCTCTAATGAGCTTTATATACATAAAGTGTGAGCTTACTTTGTAATTAAGCTAGGATTTAATAATAATAACAATAATATTTATACTTATAACATGATCATTAAATTACAATTTTTTTGAGATAATTAAATCACAATTTAAGTATTAATATATTATCACTATAATTTATATGATTATATCACATGATGAATTGATCATTAAATCATATGATTATATAATAACAAATAATACATATATAATATGACATAAGTCATAAGTTTACAAGTTAATCATATGATTCATATTATTCATGTACAATGATAATCACATTTCATATAATATCAAATTAATTATTAATTGGCATTGAATTAAACAATGTCTTACTTATAACCACAATTGAAGTATTGATGTATTATCATTATAATTTAAGGTTAAATACCTAATACCCCCCTAGGGTTTCACTTTTTTATTTTTTCCCCCTAGGGTTTGATTTTTATCACAGGAGGCTCTTGTGGTTTTGATAAATAACCAAATTAGTCTTTCCGTCAATTGACCGTTAGTTGACTTAACGGAAGTCCATGTGAACCAATTCAAAATTGACACTTGGCATAAGTGATCACGTCATCAGTGATGACTTGGCACCTAATTAATTTTTTTTTTTTTTAAAAAAAAATTAAAATTAAAAAATTAAAAAATATATACTTTTTTCAAAAAAAAAAAAAAATTGCTGGTGGCTTGTCTGGCCGGATGGGGGTGGCCAAAACCACCCCCAATGGTGGTTTGGCCACCCCCAGGGCCGAGCCACCGCCATCCGGCTAGATGGGGGTGGCCTAGCCACCCCCATGGCCAAAGGGGGTGGCTCGGCCACCCCAAATGGCCAAAGATTTTTTTTTTTTTGAAAAAATATATATTTTTTTAAAAATTAATTAGGTGGCCATGTCATCACTGATGATGTGGCCACTTATGCCAAATGTCAACTTTTAATTGGTCTACATTAAAGTCAACTAATGGTCAACGAACGGAATAACTAATTTGGTCATTTATCAAAACCATAGGGACCTCTTGTAATAAAAATCAAACCCTAGAGAGAAAAAAATAAAAAAAGTGAAACCCTAGGGGGGTATTAGGTATTTAACCCTATAATTTATTGACATAATCAACTAATGATTAAATCATATGATTATATAATAACAATATATATATATATATATATATATATATATATATATATATATAATGACATCATAAGTCATAAGCATACAAATTCATACTAATACAACAATTAAGTACCTAGAGATTTAGTTCCAATGTATGTTATAAAATATAAACTTATAATGTTTTCCCATATATAATGACATCATAAGTCATAAGCATACAAATTCATACTAATACAACAATTAAGTACCTAGAGATTTAGTTCCAATGTATGTTATAAAATATAAACTTATAATGTTTTCCCATTCCTGCACACTGGTGGGGACTAGCATGAATTTTCTTGGCTTGAATCCACTTAGAGTGGAAATGAGACAAAATGGTGATGGAAGTAAAAGTGAATATGTTTATGTTTGTGTTGGGTTTCTTTAGTTGATTGAATTTTTAATTATATCCTGAATGTGAGTTTATGGATTTATATATTGAATGTGTGCTTATGGATTATGGCTATTATCTTCGATTGTGAACTTTTTTATGTGCTTTATTTGAATGTTGTGTACAAGTGAAATGATGATTTACAAGAATTGTTGTAATTTTATTTGTATTATATGTTGTGTAGAAGGTGACCTACAAGGATTTTGGAAATTTGATTTGTATGTTGTGTTTAATTCCTTATTTAAAACATTGATAAATGTTGATTCTTAACAAGTTATGAAATGCATTTAAGGACTTTTTTTTAGTACAAGTAAATGTAAATTAATGTAAATTTGTGGTCAAATATTTTAGATTTTTCAATATGGGCTCCTTTTATACTAATTTGGCTCAAGTTGAGGTATATAGCAAATTTTGATGCTAAAACGGCCCTAAAAGGACAAAAAAAAGTGGAAAAAAAAAAACGATTAAAGTGAGCTCCAAAAAAAGCCAAACTCTCAAAATTGGGCCAAAAGGCCCAACTTGTAAAAAGCGGTTAACGGATGTGGTTGTTTATTTGATAACCACTAACTGGTGGTTAACTGCCTAGCGGATTGCGGTTTGTAAGTTTTACTAACCGTCTAAGCAGTTACGGTTATCAGTTTTAGCCACTTACCGCTAACCGTAACCACCTTTTCACCACTACCTATATAGTCTTGTATTCATATTTTAACACGACCCAAACCTGACATAAGACATAATGGTAGGCAATTTTTGACATAACCTGTGACCCCAACACGAACCCAATATAAAATTAGAAGGTTATGATTGATGGGTTTTACCATTTAATTAAATGGGTTGGGTTATGGTTGACCTATATAGTTTTATACACATGCACGACACAACTCAAACCTGACATGCAAACACGAAATGTCACCCATAACTAGAAGCAATTATTTATTCTGTTATTCTCTCATATTAAAATGTTGATTAAATTTATATTTTTCTATCAGCTTAAGCTTTTAGGATAAGTGGTAATTTAACATAGTACCAAAGCCTTTTGACAAGATTGAATCACCTTAAATTAAAGGATTTGATAAGATTATATTGAATGTATAAGCTCTATAAATAGAGCATTTTGTATTGTCTAGGCTGTCTAGCGAATAAGAGCATAATGTAGCTTTAAGGCTTTATTATGTGAATGTAGGTTATAGATTGAATCACGTAAAATCTCGTCTTTATTTTCTTTTATTCCGCTTTCATCATCAATTTTGGCCGTTTGATGGTCCAATCATTATTTGGTCTATTGTTGGTCCCTTATTGACCCAAACCCATTTTTGGTCCTTTGTTGGCCCAATGTCTTGGCCTTGTGGTATTATTTAAAACCCAAGCCAATTTTTGCCCACAATTGGTTTTAACATCTGGACCATAGTTAGCCAATTTTTGTATGACATTTGTTGTATTGTTTAAAATCCAAGCCCATAATTAGCCTAATTCAACCTCTTGTTGGCTTCTTGGCCCATAGTTAGCCTTGTTTTGAAGAAGAAAACATGTCTTTGTGTCTGAAGCATTTAAAGGAAGTGCCTGTACAATAAATTACACCTTTTAAGTTTAGTATATAATTTCACATGCCAAGTCCAAGAGGTCAGATCGTCATGCGTGTTATTTATCATTCATCTCAATAGGAATGGAAAGTTTGAACCATCAAAAGCATTGCCAATTTTTTGTTTGGGTTAATAGAGGCTAAACCCATCCAAAAAAAAGAAGAAGTATAAATCTCCTTTAATTTCATTGAAAATTAACGAATAACATATACTAAAGCTCATGTGATATGAGATGTATTAAATATATAATAGGAGATGATGCATTTATATGTTTCATAAATGTTAATTCCCTTTTCAAATTATGGAAGCCTAAGTAGAACCTCCATTCTCCCTTGGAGAATAAAACTCGACTGCCATTCCATCTGATTGTTGAGTTGGCCTTGCATTTGCTTCAAATCCCTGCAAAAAGAACAAACCAGCAGTGAAGTTTCAACATCAGGGAAGATGTATCATGACAACATATTTCTACATGGAATTTAGCTTAAAATTCAATCCCTTGGTTATACAAAACAAACACAAGATAGTTTTTGCATCAGAGCCTACATCTTTTGCTAGTTTTTATCCACTTATCCAGTGGCTTTTATACATTCTAAAGTGACACAAACACTCACAGCATAGATTGGCTTCCCATTTCTCTTTTAGTTTTTAGCTTTAACCCAAATTAGTTATCAATTTTGAAAAAAATTATTACAAAATCAGCAGTAAGGATTTTCAGTACACTGAGCCAAAAGTGAAAATATAATAATCTCACTCTTCCTTGAGTTTGTTTACTTCAGCACACCCTTGATTTGTTCAAAGTATTTATTCATAAACACTTACATCATGAACGGCTTCCCTTAAGGCATGCACTTGCTCCCTTGAAACCGTCCTCACCTATAAATTAAAGAGAAGTTAGTGTCGATAGCAACGCATCTATGGAGTAGAGTAAAGAGAAAAATACAAAATTAGTTCATATGGTTTACCTAATTTACAATCAGTTTCTTGTAGTATCAAAATGAACTCAATGGTTTCTGAGGTAAAAAAAAAAAAAAAAAAAAAAAAACAAACAAACAAACAATTTACTCCCTATAGTCAAATTTCATCCACTGGCTTAACAAATTTCATTAGTGTGACACTAACTTAAATAGGATACGTGTCACAATTTTATTGGGTTTGACGTTTTACACTATTAGAATCTGTTAAGTTTGTGGACGAAATTTGAGTGTGAGATGTAAATTGTTCTTTTGGCATA
Source organism: Corylus avellana (assembly GCF_965113065.1). Lineage (NCBI taxonomy): Eukaryota > Viridiplantae > Streptophyta > Magnoliopsida > Fagales > Betulaceae > Corylus > Corylus avellana. Next base: position 3,431,621 of record NC_142499.1, on the reverse strand, counting down.
CCTCATGGACATTTGAGTTCATTTTGATACTACATTGAGTTATTTGCAAATTAGGTAAACTATAAAGATTGATTTTGCATTTTTTTTCTTAATAAAAAAAGGTAAAAGAACCAATATTAAAATTGTGCTTTTAGCAAAAGACCTTCTTGACTATTGTCCAAATGACGCCCTCAGTGCATGGAGGAACCGTAAGAGAACCAATGTATCTATAATACTTTCTGCTACCAAACTTAATAACTCCTGGATTAATAATCCCCAATTCTCTCTTTTCTTCTCTCCCAACTGATTTTATGTGGTGGAACAACTGGAGGGGGGAAGAGGAATAAAAAAAATGAATAAACAAGTAGACAAGTTGGGAAAAATAATTACAAGTTCTCAAACTAGACTTGATTCATTCATACTGCATATTACTCTTCTGATCTGATGCATAAATGTCAAAATTTGTATCATGCATGGACACACGAAAGTATGTGCATAGTTCTATACATGCATATAACATAGAAATGCATGTATTTGTCCGAATATTACTGATGTGCATGCGTATATTTATGAATGTCCATAACCAAATTAAATAAGAGAAAATCATCTAAAGTACTTGTGATCAATAGCATTAATCTCTTTAACTACAGCTTAAATAAACCATGTGATGCATTTATGTCAATAGCATGGAGATGCAGACACAGCTATGGATGCATGGAAGCAAATTAAAGAGAAAACCATTTAAATACCTTGGAAAGAAAGGGATCAGGGTGACCATATTTGTAAACAATTCCAACAACAGCAAAATTTCCACTGGAGCTTTTATGAACTACGTGAAGCTCCAAGTCATACCTGAAAACAGAATTTGCGGAAAATAGATGTGGGTTTATATATACTAGTTACCATGGAAGATGTTTCAATCAAAATTGAAGGAAACAAAAAAAAAAAAGGAGTCACCTTGATCCATTGAATGTGTGCTCAGAGGGTGAATGCCAATGACACTGCTGCAGCTTATAATTAGTCCCACTTATGTTAATTTTTCCTGCATTCTGTTTCCATTTCACCTGGTGAAATGTTCAAATTAATTGTAAAATTGAATCAACATCAACTGACTGATCTATCTTATAGTGACCATGCCATTCATGCATTCATGGGATTGAAGTTGCAAACATTAACTGAATTGACATAATAAAAATATTACTACAGAAAATGATAACAAAATATAGAATTAAGCAGCAGCTTACTGCAATGTCGTGTCCCCTGTTCATCACTACAGCAGGAGCTGGTTTGTAATCCCTTTTTAATTTTCCTAGAGTCGGCAAAACCTGAACCCTTTTGTCCAAAATATCAATAGGAGACTGCATTTTTCCATTACCACAAACTTTCCAATGTGGATCGATTTGGCCCCATTCCTTTGGCCCTTTACCACTTCCTTCGGTGTAAGTATATGGAATTTCATCATCTGTTTCCCCCCACCCCCCCAAAAAAATAATAATAATACTAAATAAAGGAAAATAAATGAGACACAAAAAAATAATCAAGAAAAAGAAAATTCTTGCATTGAAAACGAAGTAAAAATTCACAGACGGAGAGAGAGAGAGAGCATCTTCTTTTTCCTCAAACATAAAGAAAAGATGACCTGGCAATCCTATGAAAGGACAAGTGAAAGAACATAGAAACACATGAAAAGTTTGACTCTTTCCGAAAGTTAAATGCTGAAAATTAACCTATCAAATCTTCAAACTGAGATCTTGGCACCTAATAAATAAACATAAATAATTCTTAAAGAGAACGAATTTATTTGGTAACGTATATTGTTTATTACACTTTGTCTGGCAAACGGGAGAACTGAAAGAGAAAATAAATCTAAATCACAGCGACATCAAAGAACACACACAGAGAAAGAGAGTGAGACTGTGAGAGTATAATGTAATCTGGCATGCAATTGTTCCATCATTGTTTACAAAATAACATTTCTCCAAATGTGATCTGATCAATGAAAGAACTTCAAACAAAAACAAAAAAGTGGGTGTTTTTGTCTGTATATATATGTGTTTATGTAGAACATTAAAGGAAACCATTCTTCATATCTCACAAAAACTAAGAAAACCCAACAAACAAAATCCTCATTAGTGATCTTGAAGATAGACTATAACAACAATGGTGTGTTTTATCATCACCCAAAAAAAAAAAAAACAACAAAAAAACAGAACAAAATGCACCAAGAGAAAGAAAGAGAGAGAACATACCCACTTCAGACTCGAGAGCTGTAGAGAAGTGGTGGGATGAGAGAATGAGAGAAATGAGAAAGACGAAGATGGCGGTGGGATTGGTCTGGAAGAAGTTCATCATGGTGCTTTGCTTGCTGCTCTTTTTGCCTGCTGTGTCTCTAATAAGGATGTTGGTGACTTGGTGTTTGAAATTTGCTATAGCCTATGTCTTCTTGTCTCTCCAATAACAAATGTGTCAGTTACATGTAAAAAAATAAAAAAATAATGTTACATGGCTTACCCCACGCGCTATATGGAGCGTGTTCACTCCCTTTTGTAGCCGTTATGGTCCAATTGTAACGTTACATCAATGAAAATGATTCAATTTCGTTTATTTCCACGTGGTAGGATTGTAAACAAATCGAGTTGTTTGTTTACTAAAATTCAATTTCTTTTATAAATTCAATTCGGTGTCGGTTCTTTTAATAAATAAGTTGAGTTTAAACAATAATTTTGACTCGCATATCAAATGAGTCAAACTCACATACTTACTTTAGCACATTTTAACATTTTTCTATCTTCTCTATATAATTCATTTCTCTTTTTTTCTAAATAACATCAAAAAGAATTTTAAAATGAAGGAAGACCTAGATCTTCCTTCCTCTCTTTTCACAGTAGCAGTATTCGGTGTCTTCCCAGTAGACTCCACCAGTCTCCGTTCTTGGCGGGTTGCTTTAGATCTAGTTTGTAGATCTAGATCTAGTCTCTTCCACCTTAGATCTTATCGTCTTCTTCGGCCAAGGTGTGTCTTCCGAAATGATGTTTACGATGTTGTGCTTCCTCTGTTGCTACTTGTGAGGTTTTTTTTTGTTTTTGTTTTTTATTTTGTTTGTCCTGGCCTTCGGGTTGAGGATGGAGTAGATCGGTGCAGGAGCTTAACTCTCACGGCCAGAATTTTAGTTTCTAATTGTTTTTTATTTTTATTTTGTATTTAGGCTACCCATGTCCTAAATCTAATATGCATAAAGCAGATCTTTTTCTTAAATGTAATTGTACATGGGTTCACGGAAGTTTGAAGTCATTTTTATAACTTTGTAACCTTTATAACTTTTGGCTATGATTCTTCAAAGTTGTATGCTCTATGATGTAAAAGCTTTATGCTCATAAAATTCACCAATGGAAGTTCCATATTTCTCAAAAAGAAGAAGAAGCACATTTTAACATTTTATGGGCTTATGTGTTTAGTCAATTTGTTTTTATTAAATTGGTACATTTTCAAGCAAAATAAGAGTAAAATAGTATACCTTTGATTTGTGCAATTTCAAGGCATGTACAATTTGTCAAAAACATGCAGGTAGCCATAACCAAGTGTAACTTCTTTTTTTTTTTTTTTTTTTTTTGAGTAACTTAACCAAGTGTAACTTTAATTCATACAGTGTAGGCATAGGTGAATAAGCAAAGTACTCAAATATTTTAAGCATATTTTCAATATAATATTATAATGTGAGTAAGATAAAGTAATGCAATTATTATCTTTAAAAACTTTAATGTCCAAAATGACATTAGCTTCACCTATGTATTTTTTTCATATCAAAATTAGTCGGTGGAAAAACTTTTCATTGCACCTTATGCTTGTAATAATATTTTGATTAATTATATAAAAAAATAATCATATTTGAAACACATGTAAGAATCACTTTTGGTTGTTCTTTAAGCAAGTAAGAATCATTTATGGTCACTCTTGATTGGTTGTTGATAAATAGTTATCTATGATTGATTCATATCTATTTTCATATAAAATAAAGGCGATAATTACATTTACCTCTCTACCTACTATCTTTTATGTAATGTGCCCTCTAATATTTTAATTTTTTCAATGTCCTACAATGTAGTATTATGGTTGCGGTGTCCACATTTCGCAACTCAAAATGACAAAAAAAAAAAAAAAATTATCTTACGGATGATATTTTTGTCATTTTGAGTTCTGGAAATGAGACATTGCAACTTCAATGGAGGGAGGTAAGACATTGCAAAAATTGAAACATTTCGGGTGAATTGCAAAAAAGATGATAGTTAAAGGCAGTAAATCTAGTTTTGCCAAAATAGAAGAAGTGAGTGAATATATATATATATGTGTGTGTGTGTGTGTGTGTGTGTTTTGGAAAAAGAATATGATTTAGCTGTTCTTTATCAGATATGCTTTGTTTTAAGATTAAGCAAAAATAAATAAATAAAAGAGACGCTTTTTTTTATTGACCAAGTCACGTTAGAAGGACTCTCTTTGGGCCATTTGGGAACTCTACTTGAAAGAAAGAAAAAATGGCTTGACAAACGGTTGAAGTTGGCTTTGGTATAAGTATTAAAAAAGTGTTTTTTCTTTTCAAATTATTTTTAATTTCTTAACAAATTGATGTGGCTGTTTAAATATACAATATTTTTACCAATCATAAGTCGAGATATAACACCAAATACCACTTTATTTCTAAGATTTAACTCTTTTTTATCACTTATTAGGGCAACAAATGTCCCATGCATACTCAATTTGTGTGAGCATTTTTGGGCTAAAATATGTAACACAATAGCTCAAATTAAGAAGTTTTAAACCAGCTATAAACTATTGCTCCATTTCATACATGGCATAGTACATGTATAAATTATTGCTCGATATCATAAGTGGCATATATATTACATGTATAACATAATATTGTATCTTTATTACTAGTAATTACTCAAGCTCATGTGCTATGAGATTTATTTTTATATATATAATAGTAGATAATGCATTTATATTGTTCATAAATGCTAATTCTTAGTTCCTTGGACAATACAACCGAACTGGTCTTCTATTTGATTGTTGAGTTGGCCTTGCATTTGATTCAAATCCCTGCAAAAAGAACAAACCAGCAGCCAAGTTTCAACATCAGGGAAGATGTATATCATGACAACATATTTTTTCATAAGCACTTACCTCGTCAACGGCTTCCCTTAAGGCATTCACTTGGATCCTTGAAACCGTCTTTACCTATAAAAGAGAAGTTTATGTGTCAATAGAAACTGCATCTATGGAGTAAAGAGCCAATAATACTAAAAATTGTGGTTTTAGCAAAAGACACCTTCTTGAATATTGTCCAAGTGACATTCTCAGTGCATGGAGGAGTTGTAAGAGAACCATTGTATCTGTAATACTCTTTGCTGTCAAAGATAATCTCTTCTGGGTCAACAATCCCCAGATTTCTCTTTTCTCCACTCCCAATTGATGTTATATTGGGGTACAGCTGGAGGGGGCAGAGAGGAAGAAAGAAATCAATATATAAGTTCTTGAGCATCTTCTTAGTAAGTCGGTTTTTAAGGATGAGTTCCATCCAGCAAACACATTTATGGATGCGTGGAAGCAAATAATTAAAGAGAAAGCCATTTAAATACCCTCTCAAGGAAGGGATCAGGGAGGCCATAGTTGTAAAGAATTCCAACAACAGCAATCTTTCCAGTGGAGCTATTATGAACTACATGAATCTCCAAGTCATACCTGAAAACAGAATTTGCAGAAAAATAGATGTGAAAGACAATGTGTTGAGTTGGGTGTAGTGTATATTAGTTAGCATGGAAGATTTTTCAATGAAAACTGAAGAAGGCATGCAAACAAATGACCTTGTTCCATTGAATGTGTGCTCAGAGGGTGAATGCCAATGACACCCCTTCAGCTTGTAATCAGTCCCATTTATGGTAATTTTTCCTGCATCCTGTGTCCACTCCACCTGATAAAACATTCAATGAATTGTAAAATTGAATCAATATCAACTGACTGATCATAGCTTAGAAAGATAACATAATAGGATCCAGTGAGGCAGGCTTCTATAGTCTGATATGGATTGATCATTAAATAAAAATACAACTACAGAAAAGGACAACAAAATATAGACAGAAGCAGCAGCTTACTGCAATGTCGTGTCCACTGTTCACCAATACAGCAGGAGCTGGTTTGTAATGCCTTTTTAATTCTCCTAGAGTTGGAGAAACCTGCACCTGCTGAATATCAATAGGAGACTGCATTGTTCCATTACCACAAGCTATCCAAAGTGGATTGAGTTGGCCCCAATTCTCTGGCCCTGTACGACTTCCTTCAATGTAACTAAATCGAGTTTCAGCATCTGTTCCCCCCCCTCCCCCCCACCAAAAAACCAAAGGAAAAGAAGTGAGACACAATGTGACATTCCTTTTTTTATTTATTTATTTTTTATTTATTTTTTTTTATGTCAAAATTCATCCATTTTCTAAAAACTCACCAAGAGAAAGAAAGAGAAAACATACCCACTTCAGAGTCGAGAGCTGTGGAGAAGTGGTGGGATGAGAGGATGAGAGAAATGAGAAATACAAAGATGGTGGTGGGATTGGTCTGGAAGAAGATCATCATGGTGCTTGCTGCTCTTTTTGCCTACTCTGTCACAAGGGATGGTGACTTGGTGTTTTTTTTAAAAAAAAACAAAAATTACATCAATGAAAATTATTCAATTTCTTTTATTTCCTAGTGCATAGGATTGTAAACGAATTGAGTTCTTTGTTTGTATAAGTTCAACTCGAGCTCGGTTCTTTTAATAAATAAGTCGAGCTTAAACAATAATTTTGACTCAAATATTAAATAAGCCAAACTCGCATTTTATCTCACTTCGACTCATTCTAGGCTTATGTGTTTAATTAGTCAATTTGTTTTTCTTAAATTGGTACATTTCCAAGCAAAATAAGAGTAAAATAGTCTTTCCAAAATATCTTATATGCACTTAGTAGTCTTGCGTAACGTTTTTCATCCAAAATAATAGTTAAATTTGATAAAAATGGAAACTTAAAATATTTTGATAATTTAAGTCGGAGTTGTAGCGAGTCATAATTTGAAGGTGTCTATGCAATTGGAATGATAGTAATAGATGGTAAAATATAATTTATTCTTATTTCTAAGCTTAATGTCTCTACCAATCTTTTCAATTAATGTTACTTCCTTCGACTGTTTTTATTATGAAAGAATTTTATAGTTTAATAATGCTTCTAATATTTATTATAAAAATAGAGGAATAAGGTTAAAAATATTTGTATGATATGATTTTATGGGATAAATGATTCTATATTTTAATTAGAAAAATAATGAATTAGTTTTATAATTATCTTTTCGTAGTATTATAATTATCATTATTCTAAAATATTTTTCTCTTGACATGGCAAAAAAAAAAAAAAAAGTACACATACCCTCCTAAAACTACCACAACACCACTTCATTATCAATTTCTCTCACAAACTATCAATTGTATTTAAAGATGTTATATATTACCTCATATTCTATTTATCAATATAATTCACCCGGTTAATCTCAGTCATCCAAGTATCCAACAAAAAGCATCCTGGCTAGCCATTTATTCCAAACACATTTATATGCCTAAAAATTGATTATGTAGCTTATATATACTATACCAATCATATTATTACACATATCACACACAATAAACAAATTTAATAATAAAAATAAAAAAAATAAAAAAAATAAAAACTTTAGGAGGTGGTCGAGCCACCTCCTTCAGCCAAATGGAAGGTGGGCGAATCACCCCTAAATGTCATGAGGTAGTTTCGGCCACACCCAAAATTACATCGGGGTAGTTTCAACTATTGAAAAATTATTTGGATGGTGCAAAAATTATTGTAAATAACAAATAATATTAATCCAAAAATTATCAATAAGATAAGTAAATTAAATACAAGACATGAAAAGTATAATATAGAAATATTTCACAGTGCTATAGAATCACACAAATGTTGATTCTTACCTCAACTCCCAGAGTATTTGACTTGGTACGATTGTATCTTTTAATACGCAATCTCGAAAGATTATATTATAATGTCTACCTTCGTTAAGAAAGCATTTCCAAGAACAAAGATTAATAGAATAACTTGTATTTTTTTTTTTTTTTAGAAAGATAATCTCACATTTTTTTTAAAACAATAGAAATAACAAAGAGTGTGCATAAAGTAGTGTATTTCAAGTGCTCTCTAATGAGCTTTTTATACAGAAAGTGTGAGCTTACTTTGTAAGGAAGCATTTAGGGGTCATAAAGGAGCCATGGACAAATAGTTATTTAGGTGTAGAAAAAAAAAGTGTAGAATTGAATAGTAATTAAAGACCAACGTTTATTTACGCCAACGACAAAGTCAATGGCTTCAAACAGACCCTTTATTAAGAAATTGAATGCTAGTGCCAGCAAGAAATTCATTAATGCAGTGGCTTGAAGTCAAGGAAGGAGAAAATAGCTCAAAATGAGATTAGATCCTCTCCCGGATAGAAGAATATCCAGCTAATGATCAAAATTCTTTTAAAGAAATTTCAACGCCATAAATAAGACATATATCTTATTAATAAAATATTATATATTTTTTCATAAATAGGACATATATCTCATTAATAAAAAAAAATTTAAAAATATTATATATTTTTTTAAAAAAAATTATAAAACAAATTTATTAAAAGTTATAAAAAATTAAGGGGTAGCCAGAAGCGGACCACCCCCAAGGGCCAAAAGATTTTTTTTTTTTTTTTAGTTTGGGTTTAGGGGGTGGTCTAACCACCCCAAATGGCCATGTGGTGGTTTGGCCACTCCTGGCCCAAGCCACTCCCATCTAAAATGGGGTGGTCCGGCCACCCCCTATGGCCAAGATGGGGTGGCCAGCCACCCCTTTTATTTTTATTATTAATTTATTTTTTATTTTTTTTAATATGAAATATTATTTTTATTATTATTTTTTTGTAGTGGGATAGGTGTCCTATTTGTGGCACTAGGATTTCTAAAAAGAAACCACAGTTATGAACTGAATATTCTCTAGTCCATTATAGATTGGAGAGGATCCTATTCCCTCAAAATGTGTTTGTAAAACAAGTAAACTACAACAATCTTCCCCATCTTATAAACATTGGAATAGAAGAAGATTCAAAGCATGCATTGACGTCGCACCCGAAGGTTTTAACCACACCTAAAATAAATAAGTGAGAACTTAATGAATCGTAGTAGAGTTAGGGGGTGGTCTGACCACCCCAAATGACCATGTGGTGGTCCGGCCACTCCTGGCCCAAGCCACTCCCATCTAAAATGGGGTGGGCCGGCCACCCCCTATGGCCAAGATGGGGTGGCCAGCCACCCCTTTTATTTTTATTATTAATTTATTTTTTATTTTTTTTAATATGAAATATTTTTTTTATTATTATTTTTTTGTAGTGTGATAGGTGTCATATTTGTGGCACTAGGATTTCTAAAAAGAAACCATAGTCATGAACTGGATATTCTCTAGTCCATTATAGATTGGAGAGGATCCTATTCCCTCAAAATGTGTTTGTAAAACAAGTAAACTACAACAATCTTCCCCATCTTATAAACATTGGAATAGAAGAAGATTCAAAGCATGCATTGACGTCGCACCCGAAGGTTTTAACCGCACCTAAAATAAATAAGTGAGAACTTAATGAATCGTAGTAGAGTTAAACTCTTTTAACCAAATTCACAAGTTGACCAAACTTATCACCCACATAACTTCATCCACGTTTGGGTTGTTCTATAGCGGGTTGGTGCCTTAAACAAGCTACGCGCCCCTGAGTTTTATAAGTGCACTAAAGACATTCCCTAGTCTCATAGGAGACAATACCAAATGTACACTTATATAGGTGGCATTTATCAGGAGTGTCTGCAGAGTACACTATATCACAACATGTAAGGACTATGGACCCATTAGAAATTTTAAACTCATCATTAATCATTATGCATCTTATACTGTCTTACACCATAGTAATAGACTCATCACTAATATTCTCATCAAGATAGTAAATAAACATAGAATGGCATCACCTTACCATGATCACTTACAATTTCATTTTCCATTAAACCTGGTTCATGGGATCTCCAATTATGGAAGTTGAGTATCCATCACAGATTCACAATGTCATTATTTGGGTATCACATCCCCCTCGATATTCACTCACCAGCCTTCTTGCCAATAGCTTGTCAAATGATCTACCAAGTTCCTTTCTTACCTCTCAGGAGGAAAAAAAAAAAAAAAAAAAAGTTCCTTTCTTTCCTTAGAAAGTTCATAGACATTATACCATTATCAATAAGTCGTCTCACAATATTATGCCTTAATTGAATATGTCGACTTTTCTCATTGTAGATCTTGCTCTTGGCTCAAGCTATGGCGGCCTAGCAATCATAATAAACACGCACAAGTAAAACTAGGTTAGCATATTAAAGGCAAATTAATCCGTAAGCTTCGTAGACACTCAACTCCAATTTCAACATTTTCCAATGCAAGTAGCTTAGCCTCGAGGCTAAGTTAGTAGCAAGATCGATCTTGCTATGCAAGTCTATTTTTAAGACTTTCAAGAGATAATCTCTCCAGTCAAAGTAAACGCATAGCCATTGGTAGGCTTTGACTCATCTAAATCATAAATCCAATTAACATCACAAGATCCTTCAAATATAGTATGAAAGCCACATTATGACAAACCACTAGAAGTCAGTCGGTAATCGGTCAAGGATTTTTATACTGAAGTCGGTTCGGTTCGGTTAATCGGTATAACTATTTTTTTTATCGGTTAAGTAATTAACCAATAAGAAATTTTTTTTTGGTAGAACTTATGTATGGTGGATTCTTATTGTGTTAATTAATGGGCCTTTTTTTTTTTTGGTTCAATAAGCCATTTTACCCCAAAAAAACAATTTGGGTCCCAAAACAATCAATTTTTAGCCCAATAAAAAAAAAAAAAAAAAAAAAAAAAAAAAAAAAAAACTCACGGTTAACCGATTAACCGAACCGTTATTAACTGTTTTAACCGAAATTTCGGAATGATTTCTTATCGAAAATAGGTTTATTGGTACCGTTATATCCAATACTCACCCCTCTCAGGGATCTAGAGATAGTATCCCAATGCACAATCCTAGGATTATGAGTATATATACCCAATCTGCCAACATCATATGCAATATCAAAACGTATGCATGTTGTCAAAAACATCAAGCTACTGGTGATTTGTGCATATTTTACTTGTGAAATACCATCACCGTGATTCTTAACTAAGTGTACCATTGAATTGTATGGTGTAGACATAGATAAATAATCAAAGTTAACTAATGTCATTTTTGTAGATATGCTTTTCGAATTTGATCTCTACAATATGATGGTAATCATAATTTTTACTTGCAAATTTGCTAAATCTAACTCGACATGAGCTTGTTCAGAACTTGATTGAAGTTCAATGAAATGATTGGTGTTCTCTATAATCTCAGGTAACTACAATTATATATTTTATGTAATTTAAATATATAAAAAAAAAAATGCTATTTAGTAGATTGAGATGATGTGCTGATAAAAATTAACTATTAAATTTTATTTTTACAAGCCATTGCTGATTCAGAGGCTAATTTTTGCTGCCAAATAATTCAAGTTGCATGACAATCATAAAACAATTTACTAAATAATATTAACTACTATATTCCTTAAAAATTAAGTTAAAAGAGCAATTTACATATAAAGGCTTAATCAATGTAAAATTTTGATTACATACCTAAAACTTTTTTGATAAATTTGGCTAGACCAAAAAATACACTAATCGTAAGTTGCACTAAGACAAGTTAGGCCTCGATTTTACTGTTTTGCTAAATCAAATTGCCCTAAAGTTTTGTATATGTGCTTAGCCCTAGGTAATTTAGGTTTAGAATTAAAAAAAAAAAAAAAAAAAAAAAAAAAAAAAAAAAAAAAACTTTATATTGGTCTCTCAAGAGTCAGCCAGACAAAACAAGTGTTTCTCAATCTCATTCAAACGGTGCGTTTTTCTTTAGCTAAACGTTGCGTTTTGCCAAAAAAAAAAGGCCGTCTTCCCATCTTCCTTCTTCAAGCTTCGTGACCTATCTAGTATCTCCTTACCCCAAACACCAACAGTTTCAGAAGAAGGAAAACGTTGGCGGCTGGGCGTAAATTCCTTGATGAACGTCTGAGGGTGGGCGACGAGGGCATCCAGAAAATTTATACAGCAGGTAAGTGGAATTTTTGGGAGGTGAGGGGGGCATTTGACCTCCCTCCGCCCCTGATTATCACATAAAATCAATGTGTATTAAATCTTGTAATTCGGTTTATCTTAATTAATTTATTTACATGGCTTCTTAGTGATTCTGGTCTCAACACATACTTCACATGGCTTATCCAGTGAATTAGTAATTTGGATTTCTTTCACTTTCTAAATGTAGCCAAGATTTGCATGTTCAAGTTGTATATAGTTAAGAAATCAAAAAGTATGATTTATAAAGAAAAAAATTCCAGTTTACATCTGAAAAAATACTAACAACAATGATCATATAAGCCCTAAACCGATTTATTTTAAACCTTCCAAGTTATAGAGAAAAGCTAATCATACCGCACTATGAACAATTCTAAGTCTAATGTATTGTCCATTTGGGGTAGCGAAATCACCCTCAAATATGCTCAGAGGGGGTGGTTTGGCCACCTCCCATTTGGATGGCTTGACTACTACTCTTTTTTAGTTTTAGTTTTTAGTTTTTTTTTTAAAAAAAAAAAAAAATTTAGTTGTTATATTCTATATTTTTTATTATGGGTGACATATGTAGTAATATGATTGATGCTGAAGTGGACATTTGACGGTTTCTATAAATTTTTTTTGACGGAAGTTAGATGTAAGGACCTTTTTGTTCTTTTAAATATGACATGGCTAATTACAAATTAGCACAACCACAAAGATTAATTTTACATTTGTCCCTTTTAGTTAAGCCAAGCTCGAACAACCATCTAAAGTGTTGCTCAATTCAACTCAATCCTATATGTATGTTTTCCTATAAATTGAAAAGTCTTCCAATTGTTTATTTTAAAATAATTGTTGGTATTACTAATATATGAAAGCCCAATAAAACACCCATAAAAAAACATTGGTATATATATAGCTAAATGTCATTCTCATGTTTTTTTTTTTTTTGTCCCGTAGCTTTTAAAATATCAAAATCTAATAGTAATTTATCACAAATCTAATGGTATTTTAAAAGGCACGTCAGTTTTGAAATAACACAAAAGGAACCTAAAAAGGACTTGTAGAATTACTCCATCGATATATATAAATATATACAAGTGTGAGAAGTTCATCTCGGAAATATTCATAGTTGTTTTCATTTGCTCGAGTGTGGAAGGAGTAGGTTGTGATGAAATGAGTAAATGAGGAATTCAATCCATTAAGGATAGAGGAGATTAATTCATCATCTGTTATGGGGTTACCTGCAGCACCAAGTTGATCTACAAGGAGCTTGGCAGATTGCATACAGTCTGAGCAGGACCATCTCCCAAATTTCTGGCTCTTAAGTCCACGTTGATGGTACTTCCTCCTCCATCAACTTGAGGGGAGTTAAAGTAACTCATCATGCTCCACTCATCACTATTGCCCACTCCACTAATGATATTGCCCACTCGTCACTAATGCTTGGTTACGGAAATGAAGTTTATGGGATTGTCTTCATAATCTACTAAAGGATCTTGGTTGCACTTCCAAAGAAATGAGGAGATTCTTTAGTATTATATTCAAGATAATGATGTATATTCTTTTGATTTAGTTTACTTTATATATATGGGTGCAAGCACCTAGCTCGTGTAACATTAAGCAATTTATCACATTTACATTTTCAATACAAGACTTTTTAGTATATGTACTTAGTAGTCTTGCGTAACATTTTTCATCCAAAATAATGGTTAAATTTGACAAAAATGAAAACTTAGAATATTTTGAAAATTTAGGTATGAGGTGTAGCGAGTCATAATTTGAAGGTGTCTTATGCAATTGGAATAATAGTTATAGAGGGTAAAATATAAATTATTCTTATTTCTAAGCTTAATGGTCTCTACCAATCTTTTCAATTGTTACTTCCTTCGACTACTTATATTATGAAAGAATTTTATAGTTTAATAATGCTTCTAATATTTATTATAAAAGTAGAGGAGTAAGGATAAAAATATTTGTATGATATGATTTTATTTGATTAAATGATCGATTCTATATTTTAATTAGAAAAATTAATTAATTAATTATTATTATTCTAAAATATTTTCTCTTGATGTGGCAAAAAAATAAAAAAATAAAAAAATAAAAACTAGGAAAAATTACACATACCCACTCAAACTTCGTCAGTACCACTTCATTGTCAATTTCTCTCCCAAACTATCGATTGTGTTAAAACTTAAAAGCTGTTGTATATTACCTCATATTCTATTTATCAGTGTAATCCACCTGGTTAATCTCAGTCATCCAAGGATCCAGCAAAAAGCATCCTAGCCATTTATTCCAAACACATTTATATGCCTCAAAATTGATTATGTAGTTTATATATATATATACCACACCAATCATATTATTACACATATCACACACAATAAACAAATTAAAAAGAAAAGAAAAGAAAAAAAAAAACACTACCTCGTTTAGCGAAATGTGGGGTGGTTGAACAACCCTTAAATGTCATGGGGTCGTTTCGGCCACACCCAAAATTACATCGAGGTAGTTTCAACTGTTGGAAAATTATTTGGATGGTGCGAATAATATTAATCCAAAAATTATCAATAAGATAAGTAAAATACGAGACATGAAAGTAGAGTATAGAAATATCTCACAATACTATAGAATTGCACAAAGGTTGATTACTGCCACCTAGAATATTTAACTCGGTACGATCGTATCTCTTGACAAGTAATCTCTTAGAATTAGCACTTCCTAGAACAATGATTAATAGAATAACTTGTATTTTTTTTTAATTTTTTTTTATTATAGAATGATAATCTCACATTTTTTTAAAACAATAGAAATAACAAAGAGTGTACATAAAGTAGTATATTTCAAGTGCTCTCTAATGAGCTTTTTATACATAAAGTGTGAGCTTACTTTGTAATTAAGTTAGCATTTGATTTTTGGTGGAGGCATAAGGAGAATGACAAAATAGTGGCTTGGATGAGTTGTGAAAACATGGGGAAAGCTAAGGTGGTAGGAGGTTTGGGCTTCCAGGACTTAGAATGCTATAATACAGCTTTGCTTGCAAAACAAGGGTGGCGTTTAATTCAAAATCCAGACTCACTTGTAGCAAAAATCTTAATAGAGAAATATCATCGGTACGTTCTTAGACTCTCCATTAAGCAAATGACCCTCGTATGTGTGGTGGAGTATTTGGAATGCAAAATTTTTGCTTAACAAAGGGTTGGTGTGGAAAGAGGGAAATGGGAGGAATATTCAAATTTGGGGCGATAAGTGGTTGCCATCTCAAACGACATATGTTGTTCAAACTTCGGTACATAGGTTGGACACTGAAGCTAAAGTGTGTGACTTAATTGATCAGGAGTTGCAATGGTGGAACATCCCTCTCATTCAGAAGATATTTTTGGAAGAAGAGGTTGAATTGATATGTAGTATGGCTATTTGTCCTCGTACGCAACAAGACTGAGTAGTGTGGGTGGGAAATAAGAATGGCATTTTCTCGGTGCGTACTGCATATCACTTGGCTAAGGAATTAAGTGATAGAGAAGCAAGCGGTTGCTCTATGGTTGATTGTTTGACACCTCTATGGAAGCAAATATGGCGGACTCATGGGCTGAGGGCGGTTAAACTGTTTTTGTGGCAAGCATATAATAATATTCTCCCCCACAAAGGAGAATATTTTCAAAAGGAAAATAACAAGTGATCCACTGTGCCCGGTGTGCCGATTGGATGTGGAGACGGTGGGTCATGCACTGTGGAGTTGTCCTATAGCACGAGATGTTTGGTGGGAGTGTAACGCACGTATTCAGAAAAGCTGTAGTGAAGAGGACGACTTTAGCAATATTTTGCTGAAGCTGTTCAATAGGTTGGAGGTGACAGATTTCGATATGGTAGCTTGCATAGCCCAGCAAATATGGTTAAGACGCTACAAAATGGTGTTTGAGGGAGAGTTTACTCATCCGAAGAAAGTATTCCAAATAGCTGGGGACCAATTGGAATTCCACCTACAAGTAATGCAAGGGGTAAAAGGCGAGACAACGAGCAGTAACCAAGTTGTGGAGAAGTGGAAACCACCGCCTAGGGGGATTATGAAACTCAACTGGGACTCGGCTATTGACAAACAAAAAAAGATGATGGGCGTTGGAGTTGTGGTTTGGGATTATACAAAAGGGGTAGTAGCCACACAATGCATGACGAGGCCTTACATCTGTGCCCCAATGGTTGCAGAAGCAATGGCAGTCTGGATGGCTGTGGCATTGATAGGACAATTGGGATTCACGGCTTCCATTCTTGAGGGGGATTCCCTTGAGGTGGTGCAAGCAATAAGGAGAGAAGAGAAAAGTGGGACCAGGTACGGACTTATTTTGGAAAAAACCAAGGAGCTGCTTCTTGGGTGTCATTCGTGGGAGATTCAACATGTTCGGCGAACTGCTAATGAGGCGGCTCATACGGTAGCAAAAATGGCGGTCTCTCTTAATGTAAGTCAACTTTGGTTAACAACGATTCCCCCTTGCATTAGGGATATTGTAGTAGCTGAATAAGCTTTTCTTGATTAATGAAATCATTCAGTTTTCCCTCAAAAAAGAAGAAGCTAGCATTTAACAATAATAATAATAATAATATTTATACTTATAACATGATCATTAAATTACAATTTTTTTGAGATAATTAAATTACAATTTAAGTATTAATATATTATCACTATAATTTATATGATTATATCATATGATGAATTGATCATTAAATCATATGATTATATAATAACAAATATATAATATATAATATGACATAAGTCATTAGTCATAAGTCTACAAGTTAATCATATTATTCATATTATTCATGTACAATGATAAGCACATTTCATATAATATCAAATTAATTATTAAGTGGCATTGAATTAAACAATGTCTTACTTATATCCGCAATTGAAGTATTGATGTATTATCATTATAATTTATTGACATAATCAACTAATGATTAAATCATATGATTATATAATAACAAATTTTATATATATATATGATGACATAAGTCATAAGTGTAACGTCCCACATCGCCTGGATATGGAGATGAGGATGTGCTTAAATGTATACTACACCCTTAATGACAACAACGCGTTTTAAAGCCGTTCTGGTTTGTGGGAGCCAAAAGCGGACAATATTGTGTGTCATTGGGGTGGGATGTTACATATAGAATCAGAGCCATTACCCAGCCTGAGATGGGGGGAGCGTGCACAAGCCCATAAAGGTCGCTAGCGGGCGCTCGCTGGGGCGGACGCCAAGAATGGGCAAATCCCATGAGGGTCGCCAGCGAGGACGCTGGGTCCTACATCACCTGGGTATGGAGATGATGATGTGCTTAAATGTATACTACACCCTTAATGACAACAACACGTTTTAAAGCCGTGATGATCATGATCCCATCAGAACTTCGCAGTTAAGCGTGCTTTTGCTGGAGTAGTACCAGGATGGGTGACCTCCTGGGAAGTCTGGTTTGGGGGAGCCAAAAGCGGACAATATTATGTTTCATTGGGGTGGGATGTTACAATAAGTATATAAATTCGTACTAATACAACAATTAAGTATCTAGAGATTTAGTTCTAATGTCTGTTATAATATAAATTTATAATGTTTTCCCATTTCTGCACACAGGTGGGACTAGCATGAATTTTCTTGGCTTGAATCCACTTAGAGTGTAAATGAGACAAAATGGTAATAGAAGTAGAAGTGAATATGATTATGTTTGCGTTGGGTTTCTTTGGTTGATTGAATTTTTATTTATATGCTGAATGCGAGTTTATGGATTTATATACTAAATGTGTGCTTATGGATTATGGCTATTATCTTTGATTGTGGATTTTTTATTGGCTTTATTTGAATGTTGTGTACAAGTGAAATGATGATTTACAATAATTGTTGTAATTTTATTTGTATTATATATTGTGTAGAAGGTGACCTACAAGGATTTTGGAAATTTGATTTATATGTTGTGTTTAATTCCTTATTTAAGACATTGATAAATGTTGATTCTTAACAAGTTATGAAATGCATTTAAGGACTTTTTTTTAGTACAAGTAAATGTAAATTTGTAGTCAAATATTTTAGATTTTTCAATATGGGCTCCTTTTATACTAATTTGGCCCAATTTGAGGTATATAGCAAATTTTGATGCTAAAACGATCCCAAAATGACAAAAAATAAAATAAAAAGAAGGGAAAAAAAACGATTAAAGTGAGCCCCAAAAAAATCCAAACTCTCACAATTGGCCAAAAAGGACCAACTTGTAAAAAGCGGTTAGCGGAGGCGGTTAACCACCTAGTGGTTTGCGGTTTGTAAATTTTTCTAACCATCTAGACAGTTACGGTTAGCGGTTTTAGCTACTAACCGCTAATCGTAACCACCCCTACCTATATAGTCTTGTATTCATATTTTAACACGACCTAAACCCGACATGAGACATAATGACAAGCAATTTTGGACAAAACCCGTGACCCTGACACGAACCCAATACAAAATTAGAGAGTTATGATTGATGGGTTTTACCATTTAATTAAATAAGTCGGGTTATGGTTAACCTATATAGTCTTATACACATGCTTCGACACAACTCGAACCCGACATGCAAATACGAATTGTCACCCATAACTAGAAGCAATTATTTATTCTGTTATTCTCTCCTATTAAAATGTTGATTAAATGATTAAATTTATCTTTTCCTATCAGTTTAAGCTTTTGGGATAAGTGATAATTTAAAATGGTATCAAAACCTTTTTGATCAGATTACATTTAATATATAAGTTCTATAAATAGAGCATTTTGTATTGTAAACTTATCTAGCGAATAAGAGCAAAATGTAGCTTTAAGGCTTTATCCTATGAATGTAGGTTATAGTTTGAATCACGTAAAATCTCGTCTTTATTTTCCTTTATTCCGCTTTCATCATCAATTTTTGGCCGTTTGTTGGTCCAATCATTATTTGGTCTATTGTTGGTCCCTTATTGATCCAAACCCATTTTTGGTCATTTGTTGGCCCAATGTCTTTTGCTTTTGTGGTATTATTTAAAACCCAAGCCCATTTTAGCCCACAATTGGCTTTCATATTTGGACCATAGTTAGCCAATTTTTGTTTGGCCTTTGTTGTATTGTTTAAAATTCAGGCCATAATTGGCCTAATTCAACCTTTTGTTGGCTTTCATCTTGGCCTATAGTTAGCCTTGTTTTGAAGAAGAAAACATGTCTTTGTGTGTGAAGCATTTAAAGGATGTGTCTCTACAATAAATAACACCTTTTAAGTTTAGTATATAATTTCACATGCCAAGTCCAAGAGATCAGATCGACAAAGGTGTTATTTATCATTCATCTGAATAGGAATGGAAAAGTTTGAACCATCAAAAGCATTGCCAATTTTTTGTTTGGGTTAATAGAGGCTAAACCCATCCAAAAAAAAAAAGCATTGGCGATTTGTTATTTTATTTGTATCAAGACATATAGCATAAATCTCCTTTCAATGAAAATTAACAAATAACATATATATACTCAAGCTCATGTGATATGAGATGTATTAAATATATATAATAGGAGATGATGCATTTATTATGTTCGTAAATGTTGATTCCCTTTTCAAGTTATGGAAGCCTAAGTAGAACCTCCATTCTCCCTTGGAGTATAAAACTCAACTGCTATTCCACCTGATTGTTGAGTTGGCCTTGCATTTTCTTCAAATCCCTGCAAAAAGAACAAACCAGCAGTGAAGTTTCAACATCAGGGAAGATGTATATCATGAAAACATATTTATTCATAAGCACTTACCTCGTCAACGGCTTCCCTTAAGGCATTCACTTGGATCTTTGAAACCATCTTCACCTATAAAAGAGAAGTTTATGTGTCAATAGAAACTGCATCTATGGAGTAAAGAGCCAATAATACTAAAAATTGTGGTTTTAGCAACAGGGACCTTCTTGAATATTGTCCAAGTGACATTCTCAGTGCATGGAGGAGTTGTAAGAGAACCATTGTATCTGTAATACTCTTTGCTGTCAAAGATAATCTCTTCTGGGTTAACCATCCCCAGATTTCTCTCTTCTCCACTCCCAATTGATGTTATCTTGGGGTACAGCTGGAGAGGGCGAAGAGGAAGAAAGAAATCAATATATAAGTTCTTTAGCATCTTCTTAGCAAGCCGGTTTTTAAAGATGAGTTCCATCCAAAATTTGTATCATGCATGCAAACACATTTATGGATGCGTGGAAGCAAATTAAAGAGAAAGCCATTTAAATACCCTCTCAAGGAAGGGATCAGGGAGGCCATAGTTGTAAAGAATTCCAACAACAGCAATCTTTCCAGTGGAGCTATTATGAACTACATGAATCTCCAAGTCATACCTGAAAACAGAATTTGCAGAAAAATAGATGTGAAAGATAATGTGTTGAGTTGGGTGTAGTGTATATTAGTTAGCATGGAAGATTTTTCAATGAAAACTGAAGAAGGCATGCAAACAAATGACCTTGTTCCATTGAATGTGTGCTCAGAGGGTGAATGCCAATGACACTCCTGCAGCTTGTAATCAGTCCCATTTATGGTAATTTTTCCTGCATCCTGTGTCCACTCCACCTGATAAAACATTCAATGAATTGTAAAATTGAATCAATATCAACTGACTGATCATAGCTTAGAAAGATAACATAATAGGATCCAGTGATGCAGGCTTCTATAGCCTGATTTGGATTGATCATCAAATAAAAATACAACTACAGAAAGGGACAACAAAATATAGACAGAAGCAGAAGCTTACTGCAATGTCGTATCCATTGTTCACCAATACAGCAGGAGCTGGTTTGTAGTGCCTTTTTAATTCTCCTAGAGTTGGAGAAACCTGCACCTGCTGAATATCAATAGGAGACTGCATTGTTCCATTACCACAAGCTATCCAAAGTGGATTGAGTTGGCCCCAATCCTCTGGCCCTGTACCACTTCCTTCAATGTAACTAAATGGAGTTTCAGCATCTGTTCTCCCACCCCCCCCACCCCCCCCCCCCCCCCCCCCCCCCCACCAAAAAACCAAAGGAAAAGAAGTGAGACACAATGTGACATTCCTTCCTTTTTTTTTTTTTTTTTTTATATGTCAAAATTCATCCATTTTCTAAAAACTCACCAAGAGAAAGAAAGAGAAAACATACCCACTTCAGAGTCGAGAGCTGTGGAGAAGTGGTGGGATGAGAGGATGAGAGAAATGAGAAATACAAAGATGGTGGTGGGATTGGTCTGGAAGAAGATCATCATGGTGCTTGCTGCTCTTTTTGCCTACTCTGTCACAAGGATGTTGGTGACTTGGTGTTTTAAAAAAAAAAACAAAAATTACATCAATGAAAATTATTCAATTTCTTTTATTTCCTAGTGCATTGGATTGTAAACGAATCGAGTTGTTTGTTTGTATAAGTTCAACTCGAGCTCGGTTCTTTTAATAAATAAGTCGAGCTTAAACAATAATTTTGACTCAAATATTAAACGAGCAAAACTCGCATTTTATCTCACTTCGACTCATTCTAGGCTTATGTGTTTAATTAGTCAATTTGTTTTTCTTAAATTGGTACATTTCCAAGCAAAATAAGAGTAAAATAGTCTTTCCAAAATATCTTTTATGCACTTAGTAGTCTTGCGTAACATTTTTCATCCAAAATAACAGTTAAATTTGATAAAAATGGAAACTTAAAATATTTTGATAATTTAGGCCGGAGTTGTTGCTAGTCATAATTTGAAGGTGTCTATGCAATTGGAATGATAGTAATAGAGGGTAAAATATAATTTATTCTTATTTCTAGGCTTAATGTCTCTACCAATCTTTTCAATTAATGTTACTTCCTTCGACTATTTTTATTATGAAAGAATTTTATAGTTTAATAATGCTTCTAATATTTATTATAAAAATAGAGGAATAAGGTTAAAAATATTTGTATGATATGATTTTATGGGATTAAATGATTCTATATTTTAATTAGAAAAATAATGAATTAGTTTTATAATTATCTTTTCGTAGTATTATAATTATCATTATTCTAAAATATTTTTCTCTTGACATGGCAAAAAAAAAAAAAAAAAAAAAAAAGAAGAGAGGAAAAAGTACACATACCCCCCTCAAACTACCACAACACCACTTCATTATCAATTTCTCTCCTAAACCATCAATTGTATTTAAAGATGTTATATATTACCTCATATTCTATTTATCAATATAATTCACCCGGTGAATCTCAATCATCCAAGTATCCAACAAAAAGCATCCTAGCCATTTATTTCAAACACATTTATATGCCTCAAAATTGATTATGTAGCTTATATATACTATACCAATCATATTATTACACATATCACACACAATAAACAAATTTTTTTTAAAAAAAAAACTTAAGGAGGTGGTCGAGCCACCTCCTTTAGCCAAATGGAAGGTGGGCGAATCACCCCTAAATGTCATGAGGTAGTTTCGGCCACACCCAAAATTACATCGGGGTAGTTTCAACCGTTGGAAAATTATTTGGATGGTGCAAAAATTATTGTAAATAACAAATAATATTAATCCAAAAATTATCAATAAGATAAGTAAAATACAAGACATGAAAGTAGAGTATAGAAATATCTTACAGTGCTATAGAATCACACAAATGTTGATTCCTACCTTCCAGAGTATTTGACTTGGTACGATCGTATCTTTTAACACGCAATCTCGAAAGATTAAACTATAACGTCTACCTTCGTTAAGAATGCATTTCTAAGAATAAAGATTAATAGAATAACTTGTATTTTTTTTTTTTTTCAAATGATAATCTCACTTTTTTTTAAAACAATAGAAATAACAAAGAGTTTACATAAAGTAGTATATTTCAAGTGCTCTCTAAAGAGCTTTTTATACAGAAAGTGTGAGCTTACTTTGTAAGGAAGCATTTAACTATTTAAGGGTCATAAAGGAGCCATGGACAAATAGTTATTTGGGTGTACAAAAAAAAAGTGTAGAATTGAATAGTAATTAAAGACCAACGTTTATTTACGCCAACGACAAAGTGAATGGCTTCAAAAAAAAAAAAAAACAGGAAAAAGGATTCTCTCCATTTCAAAATTCCTCCATTTCTTTCATTTAGTGTATTTTGAATGGTAGTGTTGTCCAAAAGTTTTAATGATGGTAGTGCAATAAATGCAATACCCTTCAAAATGCACTAAATAGAAGAAATTGAGGGATTTTAAAATGGAGAGGATCCTATTCCAACAAACAGACCCTTTAAGAAATTGAATGCTAGTGCCAGCAAGAAATTCATTAATGTAGTAGCTTGAAGTTTAAGGAAGGAGAAAATAGCTCAAAATGGGATCAGATCCTCTTCAATGGACCGAAAGCTAATGGTCCAATTTTTTTTTAAAGAAATTCTAAGACCATAAATAAGACATATATCTCATTAATAAAAAAATAAAAAAAATATTATATATTTTTTCATAAATAGGACATATATCCCATTAATAAAAAAATATATATATTATATATTTTTTTTAAAAAATTATAAAACAAATTTATAAAAAGTTATAAAAAATTAAGGGGTGGCCAGAAGCGGACCACCCCCAAGAGCCAAATGATTTTTTTTAGTTTGGGTTTATGGGGGTGGCCGGACCACCCCAAAGGGCTTTGGGGTGGTCCGGCCACCCCCTATGGCCAAGATGGGGTGGCTGGCCACCCCTTATTTTTTTATTAATTAATTTTTAATTTTTTTTTTTAATCTGAAATATTATTTTATTATTATTATTATTTTTTTGTAGTGGCGTAGATGTCTTATTTGTGGCTTTAAGATTTCTAAAAAGAAATTTCGGCCATGAACTAGATATTCTCTAGTCCATTATGGATTGGAAAGGATCCTATTCCCTCAAAATGTGTTTGTAAAACACGTAAACTACAACAATCTTCCGCATCTTATAAACATTGGAATAGAAGAAGATTCAAAGCATGCATTGATGTCGCACCCGAAGGTTTTAACAGCACATAAAATAAATAAGTAAGAACTTAATGAATCGTAGTAGAGTTAAACTTTTTTAACCAAATTCACAAGTTGACCAAACTTATCACCCACATAACTTCATCCACGTTTGGGTTGTTCTATAGCTAGTTGGTGCCTTATACAAGCAACGCGCCCCTGAGTTTTATAAGTGCACTAAAGACACTCCCTAGTCTCATAGGAGACAATACCACATGTACTCTTACATAGGTGACATTCATCAGGAGTGTCTGCAGAGTACACTATATCACAACATGTATAGACTATGGACCCATTACAAATTTTAAACTCATCATTAACCATTATGCATCTTATACTATCTTATACCATAGTGATAGACTCATCACTAATGTTCTCATCAAGATAGTAGATAAACATAGAATGACATCACCTTACCATGATCACTTGCCATTTCATTTTCCATTAAACCTGATTCATGGGATCTCCAATCATGGAAGTTAGGTATCCATCACAAATTCACAATGTCATTATTTGGGTATCACATCCCCCTCAATATTCACTCACCAGCCTTCTTGCCAATAGCTTGTCAAAGATTCACAATGTCATTATTTGGGCATCACATCCCCATCGATGTTCACTCACCAACCTTCTTACCAATAGCTTGTCAAAGATTCACAATGTCATTATTTGGGTATCACATCCCCTTCGATATTCACTCACTAGCCCTCTTGCCAATAGCTTGTCAAAGGATCTACCAAGTTCCTTTCTTACCTCTCAGGAAAAAAAAGAAAAAAGAAAAAAGAAAAAAAAAAGGTTCATTTCTTACCTTAGAAAGTTCATAGACATTATACCATTATCAATAAGCCGTCTCACAACATTGTGCCTTAATTGAATATGTCGACTTTTCTTATTATAGATCTTGCTCTTAGCTCAAGCTATGACGACCTAGCAATCATAATAAACACGCACAAGTAAAACTAGGTTAGCATTAGGGTTGGTAATTTTGACACGATCCGTGAACCCGACACGAAGTTAACAGGTATTGAGTTTGGGCTTATCAGGTTCGGGTCTTAATCGGGTCTACCCAATTAAGACATGATTAAATTCGTGTATGGCGGGTGGTCGACACGCCAGACACATTTAATAAATGGGTCTTGCAGGTCAGCCGAGTCTCGGGTGACCCGCCATACCCATTTAATTTTTTTTTTAAAAAAAACCTATGTCTAAGTTCTAACTAAGTTAACCCCAACACTTACTGAGTCACTCACAACTTCACTTCATTGGCCTATTCCTTGTTTTTCTGTTACTTTTTCTATGTGGGTCTATATATTAAAACATTCTCTTTTAAATCATTATTTATATATTAAAATATTCTTTTTTAAAACTTTTTATTCTTCTTGGACAGTTAGGATAAATTTGATTAGTCCTTTGGCCCAAGAGATCCCTTTATTAAATTATTTTTTTTTTCCAATTTTGATTAAGGTTTTTTTTTTTTTTTTTAAACGGATCGGGTCAGGTCGTGCTACTTGTTTAGCGCACTAGTCGGGTCGTGTCTACCTGATATGACCCAGTTATGCTAAACGCGTTAAGTGGGTCATGTCAGGTTACCCAGATATTTTTCGTGTTATAATCGTGTTAAACCCGCTAACCCGTTTAGCTAAACGGGTCGTGTTCGTGTCTCGGGTAATTGGGTCGCGGTTCTTAACGGGTCCTAATCGTGTCTACCCAGTTGCCTGTTTTGCCAGCCCTAGTTAGCATATTAAAGGCAAATTAATCCGTAAGCTTCTTAGACACTCAACTCCAATTTCAACATTTTCCAATGCAACTAGCTTAGCCTCGGGGCTAAGCTAGTAGCAAGATCGATCTTGCTACGCAGGTCTATTTTTTAGACTTTCAAGAGATAATCTCTCCAATCAAAGTAAACACATAGCCATTGGTAGGCTTTAACCCATCTAAATCATAAATCCAATTAACATCACAAGATCTTTCTAATATAGTATGAAAACCACATTATGACAAACCGATATCAATTGTGCCCTTTAAGTATCTCAGCTAGAGGTGGACAGATTAACCGTTTACCGCCTACCGACTGCGATTGAACCGACACAAACTGCCTACCACTAGAAGTCGGTCGGTAATCGGTCAAGGATTTTTATACTGAAGTCGGTTTGATTCGGTTAATCGATATAACTATTTTTTTTTTTATCGGTTAAGTAATTAACCGATAAGAATTTTTTTTTTGGTAGAACTTATGTATGGTGGATTCTTGTTGTGTTAATTGATTGGCCAATTTTTTTTTTTTTTTTTTGTTCAATAAGCTATTTTACCCCAAAAAAGTAATTTGGGCCCCAAACCAATCAATTTTTAGCCCAATTTTTACCCCAAACGGTGCGTTTTTCTTTACCTAAACGTTGCGTTTTCCAAAAAAAAGAAGGGAAAAGCCATCTTCCCATCTTCCTTCTTCAAGCTTGGTGACCTATCTAGTATCTTCTTACCACCAAACACCAACAGTTTCTGAAGAAGGAAAACGTTGGCGGCTGAGCGTAAATTCCTTGATGAACGTCTGAGGGTGGGCGACGAGGGCATCCAGAAAATTTATACAGCAGGTAAGCGGAATTTTTGGGAGGTGAGGGGGGCATTTGACCTCCCTCCGCCCCTGATTATCACATAAAATCAATGTGTATTAAATCTTGTAATTCGGTTTATCTTAATTTATTTATTTACATGGCTTCTTAGTGATTCTGGTCTCAACACATACTTCACATGGCTTATCCAGTGAATTAGTAATTTGGATTTCTTTCACTTTCTAAATGTAGCCAAGATTTGCATGTTCAAGTTGTATATAGTTAAGAAATCAGAAAGTATGATTTAGAAAGAAAAAAATTCCACTTTACATCTGAAAAAATACTAACAACAATGATCATATAAGCCCTAAACCGATTTATTTTAAAACTTCCAAGTTATAGAGAAAAGCTAATCAAACCGCACTGTGAACAATTCTAAGTCTAATGTATTGTCCATTTGGGGTAGCGAAATCACCCTCAAATATGCTCAGAGGGGGTGGTTTGGCCACCTCCCATTTGGATGGCTTGACTACTCTTTTTTAGTTTTAGTTTTTAGTTTTTAGTTTTTAGTTTTTTTAAATTTTAATTGTTATATTCTATATTTTTTATTATGGGTGACATATGTAGTAATATGATTGATGCTGAAGTGAGCATTTGACGGTTTATATAAATTTTTTTTGACGGAAGTTGAATGTAAGGACCTTTTTGTTCTTTTAAATATGACATGGCTAATTACAAATCAGCACAACCACAAAGATTAATCTTACATTTGTCCCTTTTAGTTAAGCTAAGCTCGAACAACCATCTAAAGTGTTGTTCAATTCAACTCAATCCTTATGTATGTTTTCCTATAATTTGAAAAGTCTTCCAATTGTTTATCTTTAAAATAACTGTTGGTATTACTAATATATGAAAGCCCAATAAAACACCCATAAAAAACATTGGTATATATATAGCTAAATGTCATTCTCATGTTTTAATTTTTTTGTTGGTCTTGTAGCTTTTAAAATATCAAAATCTAATAGTAATTTATCACAAATTTAATGATATTTTAAAAGACACATCAGTTTTGAAATAACACAAAAGGAACATAAAAAGGAACATAAAAAGGACTTGTAGAATTACTCCATATATAAATATATACACGTGTGTGTTTGCTCATGATAGATAACTAAAACTTGTAAAGTTAGAACTCACAATTCGGTTTGTAAAACCTTAGCAAGAGAGAGCAAAGGCATGGCGAGCTATGACCTCACTCCGCGGATTGCGCCGCACTTGGACCGGCACCTAGTGTTCCCGATATTAGAGTTTCTCCAGGAGCGCCGTCTTCACGAGGACGAGCAGATCCTCAAGTCGAAGATCGAGCTTCTCAACAAGACCAACATGGTCGACTACGCTATGGATATCCACAAGAGTCTCTATCATGCTGAAGAGGTCCCCCAAGGTCTCTTCCTGTTCTTCTCTATAGGAATTTTTGGTATCTATTTATATGAGTATATGGTCGTCTGGTTCTTAGAGGTTTGTGTTTGTGTGTGTGATTTCAATCTGCGTAGATATGGTGGACAGGAGGGCGGAGGTGGTGGGGAGGCTCAAGGCGCTTGAGGAGGCGGCTGCACCTCTTGTCACTTTTTTGCAGAACCCAAATGCAGTGCAGGAGCTAAGATCTGATAAGCAGTACAATCTCCAAATGCTCAGTGAACGATACCAGGTCTAATCTAATTGATTCGTTATTTATTTATTTTTAAGGAGGTTTTGGTTGTGGGTTTAACATTCTTATTAGTAGTATTGGATTCGATGGGATGTTTGGTTATATTTGTTTAGTATTTGGGTCTAATGGAAATATTTTATTTTGTGGGTAATTGAAGTGTGTTGACAAGTGGTGCATTGCGTATGTTGGAAAATTAGAAATTATGCGCAAAATGAAGGAGAGATATCGGTGAACTGTTGTGAAATTGGCCAAAGATATTTTAGATGCATTGTATTAGTTTGGCACCTAGAACATTGAACATTCCCCTCTTCTGCTTGAATTTTTTTTTTTTTTAATAGATCCCACTTCTGCTTGAATTTTAACCTATGGATGATGATTTTTTCTTACCAGATTGGAACAGAGCAGATAGAGGCTTTATATCAGTACGCCAAATTTCAGTTTGAATGTGGAAACTACTCTGGTGCTGCTGATTATCTGTATCAGTATAGGGCTTTATGCACAAATAGTGAGAGGAGTCTGAGTGCATTGTGGGGAAAGCTTGCAGCTGAGATTTTAATGCAAAATTGGGATATTGCTCTTGAAGAGCTTAATCGGTTGAAAGAGATAATTGACTCAAAGGTTTTTTTTTTTTTTTTTCATATTCCACTTCTTCATGGTATGCACTCAGTTTTTTTAATGTTTCAGTGAAGATATGTTTAGCAATGGTGATTTTTTTTTTCTTGCAGAATTTTGCATCACCAATGAATCAGGTGCAAAGTAGAATATGGTTAATGCACTGGGGTCTATTCATCTTTTTCAACCATGACAATGGAAGAACACAGATCATTGACCTGTTTAATCAGGATAAGTATGCCTTCTGGACTTGACAGTTTCTATTCTATTTAGCTGGTTTTGAAAAATTGCTTGCTTTATGGTACCCAACTCTAATTTTTGTTAAATACTCCCCCTGCTAGTCCCCCAAACTATGAACTTTGAAGATTGTCAATATCCCTATAATAATTCAATCATCGCTTTGGCTCTTTGTAAATTGTAATACCCTATTATTTTCTCAATCCTTATCATCGTCTGTATGTAATTCATAAAACAAGTCTGTGTTATTTTGTTCATTATCTTCTTACTTTTCTCTAGTCTTTCTTTTGGATTTGCTTGTTTTTTCCAGTTAGACAACTTGGGATCACAATTATGGAAAAAGAAAAAAACACAGTACTGGCTTTGCTATAGAATATGGTTATTTATTTTCTATCTTTTCTTCCATCTTATGATCAGTTATTTGACATTTGTACTTCCTGCTTAATACATGCCTAGTTTATAGTGGAATATCAACTTCTGAAAAATATGGAGTTTAAGCAGTTGGATCTCTATAAGTGCCTTGCTTTTTTTCTTTTGGTTCACATGGCTTGACAGTCATAAGTGGAGAACCAACAGATATGATTTCACCTAGGATGTTGCATGGTTGGTCAAGGATAATCTTTGGCATTAGTTTTATGCTTCCCAATTGAGAGCTTCTAACATGCACATTTTGCATCGGCTGATGCTTAAGAACTTATGCTTTTGGTTTGATTTTCAGTTTCTATTCCACCCTTTGCATATTTGTCGACTTTTGTTGTATATCTGCTAAATTCAGATTTTTTCATTAAGCCTAATCTAAGAATATGGGATGTTCTTATGTCAGGTATCTTAATGCCATTCAAACAAGTGCTCCCCATCTTTTACGCTACTTAGCCACTGCATTCATTGTCAACAAAAGGAGGAGACCTCAATTCAAAGAATTTATAAAGGTTATTCAGCAAGAGCAACACTCTTACAAAGATCCCATTACAGAATTTTTAGCATGCGTGTATGTCAATTATGACTTTGATGGGGCTCAAAAGAAGATGAAGGAGTGTGAAGAAGTAAGTTTCCCATACCTTAATTTTCAAGAAAAATAAAAATAAGGCATTTCCCATACCTTGAGTGGCTGGGTTTGCCCAATGAGAATGTAAGGATCAAATTTTTTATTTTTGGTGTTTATTTGGGACTTCCAGGCTATTTTTGGATATTTTTATTTTTCTGAAGTTGTCCCTTAGAAGTATGCAGGTCAAAATCTTCTTTTAAGTGTACCTGTATTGCTACTTGAAAGTAGTTAGTTGTAAGACTAATATCACTTTTGCAAACTCTCTAACATTTCTCAAAGTTGATCTCATTTATACTGTCAGATCACATTTTGACTTCTGAACTGACTTTTCATAATCAAAGGTGTACAATGTTTGTGAACAAAATTTTTGTAAGAGTAGCATTACTCTAGTAGTAATACCATGAATAGCATCTCGTATCCCTTCCCTTGAATAGCATTACTTGGTAATATTTTAGTTATAGCTTAGGTTTAAATTGTGCTAACCCATTATGACAATGTAGGTAATATTGAATGATCCGTTCCTTGGCAAACGAGTTGAAGAAGGAAACTTTTCTACTGTACCACTACGAGATGAGTTCCTTGAAAATGCACGCCTATTTATCTTTGAGACCTACTGCCGAATACATCAGCGAATTGACATGGCGTATGTACCTGCTCTTTGATATTGTATTCTGCAGTATCATATATGGAAATATAAACTTTTTTACATATTAAAAATATTTTAATTGTTTTTGGGGAAGGGGTTTGAAATATATCCCAGCAATCTTGCTTCTTCCTTTTTTGTTGATGTCTTATCTTTATCTTTTACACAATTGTTGACATCAGGTCATTCTTTACATGTCGAGTTTTCTGAAAAGGCTTCCAGCTTCTGATGGATTTTGCAGAGGAAATTCACTTCCAAATCAGATTTAGAGAAATGAAAATATAGAATATGAGTGATGAATCTATTAACTGAAACGCATTAATTCTATGTTAAAAAGTTAACTTCCAAACTAGATTTTGAGAAATGAGAATATATATAATCTGAGTAATGAGTTATTTAACTGAAACACATCAAATCTATGTTGAGCTCCTCTTTTGAGATGACTTTAAAATGAACTTTGACTGTAGAATTTGCTCGATGTGTATTTGTTTGGATCACATATTAGAATTGCAACATTAATGGCTTCTTACCACTGAAGCTCTGTTTGAGTTGTTAAAAGTATGTTTGATTAAGTTGTTTATGGTTGGCTTACTTTGCAAAGATGTCTGAAATTGTCACTTTTCTTTCATTTTGTGGCATTACTGAATCCATCATCAAGAGCATACCAATTGTGTTGAATTTGAATTGAGATTGCTTTTGTGGCAGAGTGCTTGCTGACAAATTGAATTTGAATTATGAGGAGGCTGAGAGATGGATTGTGAATCTGATCCGGGGCTCAAAGCTTGATGCCAAGATTGATTCACACTTGGGAACTGTCATTATGGAACCCAATCATCCCAACGTGTAAGTGCTAGATATTTAAAATTGATACATAATTATCCTTAATGTAGCGTTTTCTCAAGTTTTTTCTACTCAAATTTGTTCCCTCATCATTCTTTCTTGACCTGCCTGTTAAATTAATTTTCACATCTCAGGTATGAGCAGCTAATAGACCACACAAAGGCGCTTTCAGGACGCACTTACAAGTTAGTCAGTCAACTCCTGGAACATGCACAGGCAGCACAGCCTGCACGTTAAGTTTGGTAGTGAAGTTTCAAATAAGTTATTTCATCATTTCCCTAGTTATCCAGATTTCCTTTCCTTTGGGTTGAGTGAAAGATTCAAATTACTCCGCGTTAACGACTAGATTATCAATTCTGGCAAGATAATTATATGTTTTTGTTCCCAAGGCCTGCTGTTAACTTGTTCAGATTTGAAGAGATGTTGCTCTTTTTCTATACTTTCTTCAGTTATGACAATGGAAAACTGCTGGACCCAATTTTCTGCCTGCCTAGTTGTCCGACTATAATCCAAATGAAAGTATGTTCGGTATTATGTCAACTGGAATCTGTGATTAATTGGTTAATTCGCATTTTGTTCTTATGAATAGATAATAGAGAAAATTACATTGGATCTACGATGATGTTTCTCGAAATTATTTTTTTTGCTTGTTTTTGGAAAAGACACCCGTAGTGTTACGTACATCAGCTTCTCTTCTTCTGCTTATATAAATAAAACATATTATTTTGCTACAATGGTTGCCTACCTTTGGATAAGTACTGTAACAAAATGTTCTCTATTTTATTTTTTTCCCAATAACACGAGCCTTTATTTTATTGTTCTCCCTCTCTCCATCTTTTGCTTCCCTGTTCCGGACGTCCACAGAGAGAGGACGAAGAAATTCTGCTAAAGGTTGGATTCTTGAGATTTTTCGTGTTCTTGAGAAACCATTAATGTGAGAAACCTGGTAGACAAGTTTTTTTTCCAAGCTAGATTGGAGAAAATTCTTTCAATTCCTTATTTATTTATTTATTTTTGTTTGACATGTCCGCACAAGAGAGGGAGGAGGATTCGAACTAGCGATTTTTGCTTCATTAGGTGTGATCTCAGTCGATTGTGCTGATTCTTAGGGACCAATCCTTTTTTTATTAAACAATAGAAATGGACAATTTTCTTCAAAATTTCCTTCAAACCCATTAAATTGACATTTGTTTTTAAAATGCACGTGAGAATCACATGTTATAAAAATATATATTAGTTTAATAGAGCGTGTTGGAGAAATTTTCTCCAATCCAGTTTAGAGGAAAATTATGTCCGTAAGAAAAATCCATCTCATAATCTACATGATCTGCCACATAATTCCAATGCCATGGGAGCAATAGTGCTAAGGCCACCATAGCCACCGTTTTTTTTTTTTTTTTTTTTAAAGCAAATTGGGAAAAGGGCTACAAGGATCAAAATACCGAAAACAGAGTAAGCTCCTGAACAACAGGCTAAAAACAAAAATTACAGTGCAAATAATACAATACCTAGCCACCAGTTGCTAGACCACCAACGAGGCAACGATCCTCCCTCGCGTCAAAACTGTACTATTTATCACCAATGGCTTTCTTCTTACTCTAAAAAATTGTTTTTCGTCAATAGGTATATTAGAAACGCCCTTCACGCAATATATATATATATATATATATCAGATAGGTATGGCTGCTTCTCGGCAAAGAGGTTTTCAAGATCAAAATTCCTTTCAATTATTCGAACAACCTTACAAACAGTGAAATTGCAAAACCCACTTGTTTGAGATAAGTAAATCCTACAACCCCTCGCACAATTCAGATAGCCAAATTGCAAAGAATCTTTCTCCCAAAACTTGAACCTAATCAAAATTTACCAGCCAACTCAGATAATTCTTAGGTTCTTACTAGCAACATTTTATAAGATCATCTTTCAAAAAGCATCCCCAAATCTAAGGCAAAGGGTACATGAACAAGGAATTTGGATCGTATCCAGGTCAACTAAGGGATCCAATTAGTATTATTTTAAGGGTAAAATTGTTCAAGAAATTGAAAAGACAATTTTGCCCTTATAAATATAACCAACTGGATTCCCTCATCCTTGTCCCATGACAAGACGGCAAAAATAATCATAAAATTCGATATTCATCATTTTGTTTCTTATCATGCATTCCCAAAAGATGAAAGCTTTAAGGTTACAACAACTAAGCATGCATCTTCTTCTATAAATAAGCATCTGTAACATTTGTAAGTACGACACAAAAGATTACAATTTCATATGGACTCCTGTTTCTCTGTCAAAATTGATGAAATACCACATAGCTCCAACTTCCTCCATAATTAGCACTGGTTGAAGGGCATTGATGAAGTGTCAAGGCATTTTCCTTTTCAAAGTAGTAAATTACATGTATGAATGTCGCCAGCATATCGGGACCAAAACTCCCTGTGCTTTCTGATTATTCCTTGCGACTCTTTAGATTATATAGAATCCTAAAGTGCAAAACTGCAAAATGCACATAACACTTATCTCTCTTAGACCAATGGGCACAGTCACTTCTAACAAAGTGCATTATTCATCTGTTAAATACCTGACTAGATCAGTAGCCAGTCATTTCCATAGATCCTTTGTGTAACTTGGGCCAGCTGTAAGCTGCCATGACCCAGTCAGTTGAAAAATATGCCTCTTGCAGTTCATTCTCACCATCGAAAATTTGAATTTCCATATGTCTTCCAATTCTCCTGCCAGTTTCGTCTGTTGCTGCTTCTTTGAAATGGGGAGCTGTGAAAATCTGAAGTTCTTCTATAGTTGCTGCTTCTGTGGCTTTCCTTTGGGGCTTTCCTCATATCCTCTTCAAGATCATATTCTGAGCGCTGTTAACAGAAAGATTAAATTTATCAATATCCATCACCATAGATGTCCAAAAGAAGAGATTTTTGGTGTCATAATCACACTGATCAAATGATTTTGCCCTTCAGACTTGAAAGTTTTCCCAACCACTATTCGACAAAAAATTATTTCTGCTTTAGAAACACAGGATGGTACTAACTGTCCTGTTATTCAAGAGCTTCTACTTAGAAAGTATATAGATTACATGTCACAGGGAATAAATGGGTCTGCTTACGTGTGCCCACGGTAGATTTGAATTGAGGTTTAACTTTTAAGCGGTCATATTAATGTCTATCCTTAATTTTTTAATAGAAAATGAAAGAATACATAAATATACAAACAAACAAACGCACACACATGTCAAGCAAAACATGTAACAAGGATGGAATCGCTGTAGTCCTGAATAGAAATAATGCTGGAAATAATTTTTTTTGATAACGAGAAACCCCTCTAAGGCAGGACCACTTCGTGTACCCACCCCTGATAGGTAAGCCTCGGACCCATGTAAAGAGCCCCCTCCACACGGATTAGGTGGGGCCGGCCTCAAAGAATTGTTTGCACTCAAGGGGATTCAAACCTTAGACCTCATGGACTACCACAAAGACCAAGGCTCTTACCACTTGAGCCAACCCCTTGGGATTAATAATGCTGGAAATATATAGTGCAATAAAGCATAAAAACTTCTCAAGTTTTGATCATCATGTGGGTGGCAAACCTTAGTGGGGTCTGAAAGTACTGCATATGCCTCTCCAATCATTTTAAAAAGCCTATCAGCATCCTTGTTAACCTCCTGGGAGATTTCCTTCCAGAGTTGCCCCTCATCTCCACTTTCACTTCTTGCCAGGAACTGGCCAGCCTAAAACCCACCAAAAATATAATCCAAGATTATGAAAAACCTCCTAAGATGAGTAAAAAGTATGGAATTCAAATAATTATTAAACTATTATGAAGATCACAAAAAGCTTTAAACCTTGTCTGGATGATGTTTGAGAGCTGCCTTTCGGTATGCCTTCTTGATATCAGATGCTGAGTCAGACGGTTTAATTCCCCTGGCATTTGAGATTTTCAAGTAATAAATAACTTAGAAGCTTGAAACATGCAATTACTACACAGCAAAACGATTATTAAGCTCCTAAGTTCTGAAGGCTCCAAATGAAATGAAAAACTTACAAAATCAGATAGAAATCCAAGGGAATATCCTTTTTAGCTTCTTCTTCCATCAAAGGCAGACGCCGTTGAGCTTGCCTTAATTCTCTTATGCTGCTACCTGGTGTGCCAGACTGTTTGGCTTTCTCACTAGATTGATCTTGAAGAATGGATAGTAGTCGCTGGAGGTCACTAGCTGCTTGTCTGTAATCTCGGATCATCTCATGTAGGGTGGCTCTTCTAGAAACAGCCTGCATAATAGGAGGTGCTCAGGCACAAAAATAATGACAAAGAACTAACTAATGTGAAAAAAACTATTTGACAATACAGTTATAAACTAACTTTTACAAGAACAAGAAATCATAAATACGGCACAATCATTAAAATTAAGTAGGACAGTATGACCACTTAGAAAAGAATGTTACATGCTAGGATGGGTATGGGACATGACTTGCACATCAAATCTACAACTTGATGCTGAATTAAGATTGGGTGAAAACAAAAGTCAAGACACGAAACAAACAACTTCAAAATAATAACTTCATGTTTCATGTATTGCATTTTTTTTTTGTCTTCTAGTTAAGAAGATAAACTAATATTGCAATGGATGGAGGGTAAAATTTAACAGAGAAGTCAGAGTCTGTAGAAAATGTCACAATAAGATAAATACAAATGACATGGAAGCACTATGAAGGGAATGAATTTCCTTGAAATCAGTAGGCCTGAGGCCCTAAGCCTACTCTTTTAGCCGGACATTCCTTTCTCATATGGGAAATGTCTGAAGAGAGAAGTTATAGAACATCAACAATGAATGCTATACGAAACAAAAAGATTCAAATGTGGTTAATTGTGCAATCCTCTAAAAGTATGTTTGGGAGTTCATAAAGGAATGGAAGACTAAAATGAAGACGGGAAAGGAAAGGAACAGAAACGATTATTAAGCTCCTCTCAATTGTACAGGTGTCTGTAATGTACTAGGGCCTACAGCTTATTATTAATCAGTAGTCCAAAAAGACAAAAATAAATAAACAAAAAGGCCAACTAAATCAAAAAGATGCAGTCGAGAATTCTTTTCATTTCATTAAAGAAAGTAATCAAAACAAAAAGAAAAAAAAAAAAAAAAAAAATTATACATGTGCTAGCCTGCCACAGAATACGCATTCAAAGGCATACCTTAGCATAATTTCCATCAAGCGCTATGGCAAGACTGCAATCTGCAATAGCATCAGAAGTTTGGCCCAAAGCTTGGTGTGCTGCAGCACGATTGCAGAGACAGATTGCAGCAAAAGGACGTGATTCAACATTGCTAGATAAAGCAATGGTATAGTGCTCTACTGCCTCAGTATACTTCCTGGATCGAAATGCTTCATTCCCGGCATTCTGTTAGTTTCAACAATCATAAAATGAATGGATGTTAGTCTCAAGAATTCTCAAGCAAATGAATAAATGCAGCAGGAAGAATGCAAATTCATAAATAATTGATCCATGTGATACAAAATTCATTTACCAATAAAATGTCTGAGCAAATCAAGAGCCACGACACAAAAAGGAAGATAGTAATCCATTCAATCCTATACATACATTATATATACAAGCACGAACTCCTTAATGCGAAGATTGATTGACAAAAATACCCTAGATGATAGCGAAAGAGTCAATTCTTTAAATAGGAGATGTGTTTCCATATGGGTCTAAGATCAGGTTTTGGCAAGATGTTTGGTGAGGTGATCAGACCTTGAAGGCATCTTTCCCGGTGTTGTTTAATATAGCTCATTTTAAGGAGGCTTTGATGGCAAACCATATGTTTCTAATGAATATATCACTTTCATCAAACCAGTGCATGATTGATAGGTGGAGATGGTATTTTCCTTCTTTAATCTATTGTATTCATTCAGGATGAGTCCAGGTGGTGAGGATAGAATCTATTTGACCCCTTCCAAATGGTGATCATTCGAGGTTAGTTCTTTGTTATCTTGCGCTTAGCCCTCCTGCTGGCTCTCTTTTTCCTTGGAAGAGCATTCGGAGAAACAAGGCCCCTCCAAGAGTGGCTTTCTTTGTTTGGACAGCAACATTATGAGAGATTTTGACCCTGGATTAGCTGAGGAAGTTCTTGTTATCTTGCGCTTAGCCCTCCTGCGGGGCTCTCCTTTTCTTTAGAAGAGCATTTGGAGAAACAAGGCCCCTCCAAGAATGGCTCTCTTTGTTTGGACAACAACATTAGAAAAGATTTTGACCTTAGATAACTTGAGGAAGAGCCACGTCATTGTGATAGGCTGATGTTGCATGTGCAATAAGAGTGGGGAATCCATTGACCATCTTCTGCTTCACTGCAAGGTACCTAAAGGTTTGTGGGTATTATTAGTGTTCAATCTTTTTGGGGTAAAGTGGGACATGCCTCAATGGGTCGTGGGGTTGTTGGCTAGTTGGAGGGGCAATGTGGTAGCCACCGTTGCCTAGATGTTTGAAGGATGGTTCCTCTTTGGTTGACGTGGTGCATTTGGAGAGAACACAATGCCAAAAAATTTGAAAATTCTGAGAGAACAGTAGCAGAGTTAAAATCTTCGGTGTTCAAAACTCTTTATGCGTGAATGGTTGCTCTCAACAATTCTTGCTTCTCTACTTTTCTAGAATTTCTAGATTTGTGTCTCTTCTTCTCCCTAATTGGGTGTCCCTTTTATACTCTGTCTTCTTGAGTTGCACACCTTTGTACCTTATAATACAATTGAATTTACTTATATTAAAAATATCCATAGAATCACTTCCTCTGTTTTTCCTTCTCTCCTTATAAATATACTAGAGTAGCTGATTATTGACTCTTTGATCATAAAGAGCCTTCTGCAGTGTGAAGTGTATACTTTTCTTTTCTTTTGGGACAAGTCTTCAGCAGTCCCAAAGGGGGGGGGGGGGGGGGGGGGGGGGGTTCAAAAGGGCACATGGTTGGTTGTACTCTGCCTTGCTTAGTAGTCTATGGGAGACGGAACTGTTGATTCAACACAAATCACCAATAAAAAGGACTTGGGCGCTACATAAATCAGCAAAAGCATTACCGCTCACCAGACCACAACCCGCACTATAAGCTTCTGATTTAAAGAATTGCATCTCATTACACAGGCAACAAAAATGACTTCTCATTTGCTGTGAGATCCCGAATCCCTATCATTTATAACATCATTGAATAAACAGATAAAAATTCCTCCACGACTTAAGTCCCTGACCTCAAGAAAACAAAGGAATATATTAGAAGCAAGACCATCACCAACTAGAAAACTGTTGCTTGTATTTTGCTTGCTAACAACTGTTCTGCATCATAGTCACCACACACTAGGGGGAGAATATTCTGAATGTTCTTTTTTCTAATGCTTCATTTCTTCAAGGGCTAGGATCCTAAGATTTCTACTCTTCCATCTTCTGGAAAGTGATGAGCCAATCACAGAATAAGAACTAGTCAAAACACATTGTCGACCTTGTACTCTTGTCATTATCAATCACTATTAATAATGAAACAATTTATTTGATGGGGGATATACAAGCATGTACTCACCAGTCTCCTGTTTGTATGAGCTAATGAGCTAAAGCTAATTATTACTTTTACATGATATGGTTCTTGTGTTCCTCTGGAAAAAGAAAAAGAACAAAAGGAAAACCTAAAAAGAAAAGAAGAAAAAAAATAGTTCTAGTTAATACAGTTTCCTTCATCAGTTTCATTAAGCAGCAATTGTTTTGAATCGCATGCTTCATAATTTAAGTAGCAACAGTAATGAAACACACAATAATGAAGAAATAGTAAGTATGAAGTCAAATTAAAGGAATTCAGTATCTAAGTGAGAAAATGAACATATAGAGAGATGGAATACCTTGCAGAGTAAAAGTTCACGTATAGTGACAGCTAATGATATTGACGACTCCAAATTCTTAATTCCATACCTACATAGTTAAAATAAGTATCAGAAACCTCAAAGCTAGTAAAAGAAAGAAACGTACTGATTAAATTGGAAAGTGGAAAAATAAACTGCTTCATAAAGATTGTTCATTACTTGTCTTTAATAGATCCCACTTGTTCTAGCTTCTGAAGTAAATCAAGAGCGGCCTCAAGTCTTCCCAAGTGAAAGTAGCACTTGGATATCAGGTACCACCTCCACAGTCTAACCACAGAGTAACTCTCACACCCAGAACCATCCACATCTACAGTGCTCGGTGAAGCAAAATTCTTTTCAGCAAAAGGAAGACTCTGCTCACACAGCTGAATTGCCTCTTCATACTTCCGCAACTGCAAAATCCCACCAAATAACAGAGCCAATGCTTAGACCAGAACTTGAGGCTTATAAAAAATAAACACTTAAACAAACAGCAGTTATCAACTACTGTATAATCAAATGATTGAGTGACTTGATAACAATAATAGATGAGTGCAAAAGTAATTGAGCCATACAGACCATAAACAGAGCCTCCACTTTCATTTCAAGTAATTTTTCTGAGTATAAACTGATTGACAAGGCCTCAGCAATTATTTCTAAGGCACTAAGAGCAGCATCAGAAGTTCTCTGTTCCAAAAGTTTGGCAGAACGATTTGTATGCTCGGCCACTTTCTGCAGGTAACAAAACACACATCATTAGTCAGCGCACTATTCAACCAGTAGGCACAGAAATGCAGAAAAATTCCTTGCAGAAGAAAAACATAGCATATCTCTAACAAAATAAGATTACCAAAGGATTAATCATTTAAAAAAGGAAGTGTAATGCATAGTAACGTAATCCATAAAATACAAGGCAAGCATCCTTTAAAATCTACCACTGAGTACAGCATAAATCATGAATCCTTGAGAAACATATCATTCTCCTATGACTATTCTCAATGTAGAGAACAGTAGGCCACTGAACATTTTAAAGAGGCTATTGCTGTCTGTTTGACTCTTTTCTCAACCTTTCATCTGCAATTAAGGGTCTACCTTCTGCAATGATTTCAAGCTTTCAAATACCATCCACTAAATCCTTTTCCCACTTCCCAACATTGCTAAATATCTCTTCAATCCATTTTTTCAAACCCATTTTCAAAGCATTCAATTTGCGTGCCAACACAAAACTAGGGAAACCATGGAATTTTAAATCCATTATGAAGAAAATATTGCCAAACTTAAGTCAAAAGGCAAGACCACAATACATCTTATTAAAACATTGGTAAAGATTCATCTGCAAAAAATGTGGGTATAATTAATATCCACAAATGTGGGTATAATTAATATCCACGTTCTTTTTCAAATGAGGTATCGTAACCAACAATATTGTGTTACCAATATAGCAGGAAAGAAATGTGGTACCTGAGCCTTTTGAAGACCATCAGCAGCCTCTATTATGAATTTCCGATCCAAGCAAACACCAGGGCCTGATTCCAAGCACTTATTAAAACACTGTAGTGCATCTTCCACTTCTCCAAGCATAAGGTGACAACTATGGGAACAAAAAACACATATTGAGAGGATATATACAATGCCTTCTTAAAAAATGAAGAAAGCAGAAAGGGGTACAAAAATTCAGCCCTTACATCCATCCTTCTCGTACCAAATTCAATGTTCTTATGTATAGCTAGTTTCATCGATTGTTATTTCATATCTAATTTGTTTCTACATGGTTCAAACAAGATCCAAATGATTAATTCTAACCCAAACTTGTAAATAACAACCACTCCTAACATCTTAGTATTAAATAAAATAACTATGGCCTAAAATAACTTGTGGTACATTTTGCTATGGCATATTATTCAATTGAAAGTAAATCTTTTGCTCCTAAGAAATTAGTAAATATTGCTGCATGGATCCAGAGCTATTCAAGTTGTACTCACAATTTGAAATTACACAAATCAAAGTCTTACTTTGCAGCTCTCATTTGTACTTTGAGAAAGTTGGGATCTAGTGCGGTAGCCATCACACAGTCCCCTAAAGCTTCCCTTATTCTTTCAAGACGCATTCGTGTAGTTGCACGATTGCTATAGCAGAGCAAAAGTGGTTTAAGGCAGCATCCCAATCTTTCTCTAGATGGGACAGAAATTATTCCCTGTGTGTATAAATCCTCTGCTTTAGACAGCTCCCGATTTTTATAAGCCTGGTTTCCCCTGATGCAAATCAAATAGTTGCACACATAAATAAAAAATGAATATTTTTATAAGGCAAAAAAAAATATAGATCAAAGCAGCACAACCAATTCTCAATAAAATATGATCAGAAAAATATTCGAAGTGGTTTGATATAATGAAGCAAAAACTGGTTATTCATGATGCAAGCAGCACCTGAGTCGAAACTTCTCACAGATTTCTTGAATGGCATCAGAGAAAGTGACATGTCCTTGCTTGAACTGTTGATGTGCTTCAGATTTATCCACTGTATCAAACTGTGAAGAAGTGCTAGTCGTTGGTGACAATTGGACCGAAGATGCCTGAGTGTTAACATCTGTACTAGGAGTGATAACAGATGAGTGCCGGCCAACTTTACCCCTACTTTTCTTTCTATGTTGACGCTTGGTGGTTGCTGATAAACTACCTTGTGGAGAGGATGATGAAGAAAATGTAAATAATTTCTCCTTCATAGAAACAAAATGAAACTGTGTTCCACCATTATTTTCTTGTCTCTCCATGTTTGAAGTAAAATCACTTCTAACTTCTGTTGATGTAACACCAGCACCACCGCTGCAGCAGAATTTCTCAGTTTTAGAACTAGAGCAGGTTGTTTCAGCTCCAGAAAAAGACCTTCCATCGTGATAACAAAGGTTCTCCTCGTTCTGCTCCCTAGATTTGTGACCACTTCTATTGATATCTAATCCTTCTGCAGCAGCCAAATCTTCATCTTTGGCGTCATTTGGAACTGTTGAATGCAGGGCAGAAGGTGCAAAATCAGTATCTATGTAGGAGAACTCTTCTGGAGTCAAGGAAGCTTCCCTTGTATATGGATTAGTTGCACCAGTTTCCTGATATGGAGAAAAATCCATGGGTGAGTAGCATCCGGCTGAGTCAGGGTTTTCTTGGGAACTGGATTCCTTTAGCACATGATCTTGCCCCAGCTTTTGCTTACTTAAGGATGGTGGCTTTAATTTTCCCCTCATTTTCTTTGATCTTTTATCCTTGATAGACCGACCCTTCCCTACGAATTCCACTTTTTTGTTTACTTCAGGAAACAGATTTCCTTCAAAGCAAGAAGGATCCCATTTTGGTTGGCTGAAGGCTGTAAAGGACGCCCCTGATCCATCTGGAATGCTTGCAAAACAATTCCCATCCTTATTTTCAAGTCCACCTACGAAAGGTATTTCAGAAACACTACCATTTGGTTGGCAGTCAAGATCAATTGATGAAAATGAAGATGGTGCAGCAGATGCATTCCATTGTGTATCATCATTTATTTGACCTTGAGGAAATTGGCCCATATCAAAATCCTTAATGAGACCTGCCTGAAATGCAAACTCTTTGGAACTAGAAATTCCAATAGAAGCACCAGTTGCTGAACTTTTGTTAAATGAGCCAGAAGCCTTTTCCCTTCTTTCAAACATGGAAGCAGCCCCATGATTGGCACATGAGTTCTGACCTAAATTTTTAGTCTTGTGAGTACCATCAACATTCTCAGAATCATCAATTTTCATTTTCCTCATTTCATCTGGAAGTTCAAATAAGGGACTTGTGCTACAGAAGCGTGCCACGTTACTAGTACTTCCAAATACAGATTTTCCCTTGCCTTCAACATCAGAACCCAAATCACCGACCTGAGCTTCAATGTTTTTGCAATTTCCAAAAAATTTACCATTCAACTCGATTTCACTTGGGCACTTAGCTGCCATGCATTCATTGAAACTGGATTCTTTCTTACTGCCACTTCCAAATACAAAAACTTCCTTCTCACAATTATTATTCGAGCTCCTATCACCATCGCTATCGAAGTTAACAACAGTATCTTTCACTTTGCCGGACTCTGCTCCACTTTCCACTTTCACCTTAACCCCGTCCTCAGTACCCAATTTTCCCAAAATTTGAGCAGATTCCCTCTTTTCCAAGTTCTTTGACACGGAATTAAACCAACTACCGCCAAAAACAAAACCCATATCAACACGCTTCCCGAACTCAGCTTCATTTTCAGCTTTCAACATGCCACCATTTTCACTGTCCATTACACTCGCATTTCTACTACATTCTCTCTTTCCAGAGATTGAAGTCGACCCCAATTCACTCTGATCAGCACGTTTCACAGTCACTGTTTCAGTCTCCGTATTCATTTTATCCCCATCATAATCCGGCTTTTCCGAATTCCCACCAGAACCTCCCTTTCCCAAATTCAAATTTGATGGCAGATCACTCTGAGTAACACCAAACACATAACCAACATTATCATGCTTCCCAAACTCAGTTTCAGTCTCCAATTTCATTTTCCCAGCATCCTCAGAACCCAATTTATCTACCCGTTCACCATATTCTCTCTTTACTGTGTTCGAATTTGAAGCCATATTACTCTGACCAGCACCAAACATAAAACCAAGATCGTCAAACTTCCCATACTCTAATTCAGACTCTGCTTCCACATTCCCCTCATCACCAACCACCGATTTTCCCGCATTTTCACCGGAAAGTCTCTTTTCCTCAAACGAATTCGATGCAAAACTACTCTGCTTGGCATCAAACACAAAACCCAAATTCTCAATCTTCCCAGACTCTCTTCCACTCTCAACTTTCACCTTCCCCCCATCTCCACTACTCGAATTT
Organism: Corylus avellana; assembly: GCF_965113065.1. Taxonomy (NCBI): domain Eukaryota; kingdom Viridiplantae; phylum Streptophyta; class Magnoliopsida; order Fagales; family Betulaceae; genus Corylus; species Corylus avellana. Next base: position 3,387,010 of record NC_142499.1, on the reverse strand, counting down.
ACCGCACTTTCACCAGTCCCTCCCACCACAGACCCCAAATTTGCATCGAAAGCACTTCGATTAGCACCAAACACAAAACCCACGCTCTCAAATTTCACAGACTGAGCATCACCAATCGAAAAGCTAAAACCCTTACAAGCACTACTACCATTACTTACCCCATTGGAACTCTCCGAAACCCAATTTAACGTGCTAGCCCCATCGCCCACTCGAGCCGAATCCGACCCGAACGGATTGGAACCCGAAACGACCTCGTTCGCCGGCGACCTCGACCTCGCCCTCGCCTGCGGACTCCCCAGCTGCCTCCTCATCTTCACCAGCCTCGGCCGCGCCCTAGAGCCCGTCCGAGCCACATTTGCAGCAAAACCAGAACCGCGATCGCACTTTGTTGCGGCATCAAAGCTCGAAGAGTTGGAACTTCCCTGATCCTCCGCGTAATCGCTCGAAGGAATCGCACCGAAAGTGAACGGATAATTGGAACTCGGATTCTGGGAAGCCGAGGAGGAGGGTGTCGGCTGTGCGGAGGCGATTGGAGACCGCATTTCCACTGCCGCCGGCGCCATTCTCCGGCGACTATGGAAGCTGTGAATTAGGGTTTTTGGATATTGGGTACTTTCGCTTTCTATAAATATGAAATACTTTTTTAGGTTTTTGAATTATTGGGGGCTTACTTGGCTTGGAAGTAACATAGAGAAATAGCAAGTGAACGTTGGGGCTACCACTACCAGCTTCCAAGTTCCAAGCACAAGGGGGTTTAATTATATATATATATATATATAAAAGATATTCGCTCCTCGTTTAGCTCGTGGTGGGTTTTCACCGGTGAAAGAAAAAAACCATGGAATTTAAATTCCGTGACGTGGCGGATTTTAGAATATATTACCTTTTTTTTTTTTTTAATGCACAAGTCACGTTGGTATGTCCCTGCAGTTGGAAAACCTGCAATCTCCACGATATAAAAGGGTTGGCCCATTGCCATTGGTTAAACGTCACTTTATAGGAGTTTTATACTTTTAGATCGTCGGTGTTTATGATGCCACGGGCCCACAGGTACACGTGTTCAAAATTTACAACCGGACCAATTACCCGAGTAAAACCAAACTCAATTTATAAAAATAGTATGTCTCTTTTTTTAATTACACATGAAATGTACATAATTTTTAATAAAATTTATTTTAACTTTGTGAACGCTATTAGAGCAGCATATAATTTTCACGCATGCTCGATGTTCATGTATGATTTTTATAAACTGAGTCAGAGATAACGTAATTTGAAAAAAAACTCTGCCCAATTTTAAAGGCTCATTTGTTAATATTTTTATGTAGCTTTTTTCCCTTTTAACAAAATTGTAAAAGTATTAACAAATAATTCAAAACGCTAAAAACTACTTTCACCTTTATGTTACATTAAAAAAAAAAAAAAAAAAATTGAAAAGTTTTGTCAAACAAACCCTAATGTTCGATCCTAGAGTAGGGTAAAAAATTGGTTTTAAGGAGCTAAAATCCGTATCCCAACCCAACCTCCTCTTTATAAGAAGAGTAATACTATTATGCTATTTATCACCCCTTGCGCCTTGCGGTCTCAAAAGACTCAAAATCAAATGTCAAACTTCTAGCATTACTCATATATCACCCCTCTAACATTAGCAACACAACGGATTGAAATTCTCTATAGTCCAAAATAGTCAGCTAGAAGTGACTGGACTACCTTAATGGCTATATATATATATATATATATAATAATATTTGGAGGTTGTTGAACCATTTTCAAGGGCTATGAGGTGGTTTCGACCACCCCCAAATAATATTGCAAGATAAAAATATGATTTATAGCACATCTTTGAGAGTATTATATAAATCATATTTTTATTTTATAATGATTTAAGACCGAACCATCAATATTGTGGAATAGTTTGGATAAGAAAATTTCAAACTATTTTCTTATCCAATTTTCGAAAGTGTCGTTAAATCTGCCCACCAATGATCGCCCAACAGCGTTGCACAAACGCAAGTCACTTCCGACAACCTGGTTGAACAAGTGTCCCGCAAAGTCTCGGACACGTTGAACTCTGAATCCCACTCACGCATACATACAAACGGAGCCCGACAAACACACACAAGAAAAGAAGCCTTCAAAATAAATAACAAAGGTGGCAGAGAAGGATACAGGGCTGAAGCAATGAACGACAACTGCCCTTCTCTTCTCTAAGGTACGAACTCTACTATGATCTATCCCTCCATTAAGTTCCTAGCATATGTTTTGTTTCTAATCTCTGTTTGGTTCCGGAGAAGACGAGGGAAAATACAAGATAAGTAAATGAAAAAGAAAAGAAAGAAAAAAAAAAAAAAAAAAGAGAGAAGCTTTTTGAAGTTTTGATTCCTGTGGTTTTTGTTATTCCTTTAAGCTTTTTACTAATACTAGGCTCATTTGTAATGTTGTTATATATATGGGTTTCTTTTGCTTTTCCTATGGTTTATCAGCAACCAAATGGAGCTGGTAATATGCATTGCTTCGTTTGGATGACAGAGAGTTATATAGACGTGGTTTTATATCTTAATTTGTGATTTTTTTTTGGCTGACTCTACATGTTTGACGTTTGAGAATCTGGGTTTTCGAATTGACATTCTTTGGTGTTTTTGTTGTGTGTATGTGCGAGTGTTTCTGTCCTATATGTGTTGCAATTTTAAGTATTATTCATTTCAAAGAGATGGGTGTTAAATAACGTTAATGTCATAGCAATCCAACAGTGACTCTTTTTCCTGATGCCGTCTGATATTCTATAGTAACTACGCTAGAGTTGAGGATATAGAGGAAAGGGGGTCAGGATGAGCCTACTGGCCCATGAAAGGTAGGGAAAAAGACAAAAAGGATAAGCCCAGTGTTTCAAAATTTACTTTGTGTGAATGGCAGTTTGGGATGTAAGTCACTGGGGCAAAGCCAATCAATGAGTATGCGGTTGTTTCCCAATCTTTCTCGTCACCCTTGATATTTTTTCACTCCTGGTGTTATTTGTAGGGCCCTCATGGTTAATTGAGAAATTCATTTTGGCCATGTGAGCAATAATAGGTTCTCCGATTGAGAGCTCATTCTATGTTCATTTACCATTCGGCTCGTAGATGTGCTATATGTACTTCTGTGATTAATTAATGATTGCAGATAAAATATTTACTTTCTTTATACTTTTTGTGTATTTGGAGGCGCCTTACGCTTTTAATGAAATCTTATTACTTTTAAAATATATATATATATATATACTTAATTGGTCATAACATTTATCAAAATGTACTCACACAACATGCTCGTTTCTTTTGTCCAAATCTTCTTTCATTTCCTAAGTAGCATAGATAAACCAAAGTTGGATAAATTGAAATTATGGTGAACTGTTATTAAATTGTAGAAGTGGCATTCAAAAGAAGTGGGTTTGGGAGTTTCACAAAAATGTGTTTCGGCATTTGGAAAAATATCAATCATTTGAAGAGATTAAAGACTTTTCCCCTACTTCCTTGTGGCACTTAGTTCACAAGCATCTTCAAAACTTCCAACGCCTAACTCGAGAATTTTCAGTGGAGCATCATCTTTGCTCCATTAGTTCACAAGTCCTCATTTTTAATTGCAGCCCCTTCTTTCACGATCTCCCTCTTGCCGTTGACGGAGCTACTAATTCGTGTGCCCCGCATCTTTCTATTGACCTTGTAATCATTTCCATTATGTCCATCTTGGTCTTGCTTCTTCTTCCTTTTTTTTTTTTTTTTTTTTTTTAACATTTGATTTTTCCTGCCATCTCTCTTTCAAAATGTTAAAGTAGGCATCAGTTTCTGATGGTTGACATGAAGAGATGCCAGCCTTCTTTATAGATAATAACTATAATAAAATTCAGATAACAGTGACCTTATTTGCTCTAATAGCATAATTGAACCGCTGAATGGTTACCTTGTATCTCAGGACTGGCCTTTGAACATTTAGATATTATTATTTTAGAGCTTTTCCTCTGTGGTTCATCTAAACTCTATGTATTCTATCAGTTCTCAATCTAAAAGTTGGTTCAAATTCATTAAAAGCACAGACTGAAAATGACAAGTACATTTGTTAAGGGTTTAAGACTGAAAATGACCTCCTTCGATTATTATTTATTCGGGTATCTTTGATAAACCAGGGAGCGAACTTCGTGTTCATAGCAGAGGCTTGTTACTGATTAAATTGAAGAAAGTGATTTTTTGGGCCAGAGTATAGTCTAGGTCGTATGAATAAGCTCCAAGTTTGTAACTGGATAATGAACCCGTTTAATTTGAGGATCTCCTCAGTTCGTTATATATATAGACCTCTATACATATTAGTTAAACCAGTTTATTGTTTGGCTGATTTGTTGCAAACTGAGCATGGTGAACCATTTTTAGTTTTTGCAATTTGATACATCCAAGTATTAGCCATTGAAGATTACTGTTATGTTGGAGTTAGTCTACATAATCTTCTCACAAACTTCAATGCAAGTAATAATTTTATATCTCTACGACTCCTCTTGAAAAATATTTCATGCCTGGATGTGCATAAGAAGTTAGTGAATTTGTAATCCAATGGTGCCAGTTAATTGTTAGATTAAAGATTTATCTTGTGCTCTGGACTACTGACAAGCAATAATTTTATTGCTAATTCTTTCTCCAGGTCCAATATGGGGAGCTATCGCTCATAGTTATTGTGAAATAATTTGACATATCTCTTCTCATGTAATGGGAATTTGTATGTTTAGTGCCCTTGAAAAAAATGCACCTAAATCCACATAACTGCCTAACCTGCAAGTGTGTTTATTTATCAAAAACCCAACTGTGGGTTTGTAGTGCATAAGAAGATTATGACACTATATGCCAAGTTATATCAGAATGTAGTGATTGGAACTTTATGAAAAAATGCCCTTAAAAATTTGTATTTTTAATGCCCTTGAACAAAAAAGCCCCTAAATCCACAGAACTGCATAATATCAAAAACCAAACCCGTGGGTTGGTACTGCATGTTAGAAGGTCGTGATTCGAGTAATATGAAAAATTGGTCTTTTGAAACATGTAAGATATCAATGGTAGAAATATATATTTCTACTTCAGGCAAATTATTAATTTTAGCTTTCTAAAAATGAGTGGGGACCTCATCATCGCTGACCCAGCCACTGCCCGGCCCTAGGTCACAGCTGTCCTTCAACCGTTATTACCACCGTCCTCCGGCCACAGCCACCGGCATCTTCTTTGGCCATTATGCTAGCCCATTCTCTAGCCGCCTCTTCACGCCAACAGTTGTCACTCGGTTTTCTTTAGCTATTAAGTCAACTCGTCTGAGTCAGTCTGAGTGACCGCCAAATATAATCAAGTCAATAAAGCAAGTTGTAGCTCTACGGGGTACTTCCAAGTGGTGGACGTAAGCCTCTAATGCCAAACCTACCCAAAATTCTTGTGTTTCTTCCTCTCTCTTATTCTCTTACATTTTACATATTATTACAAAATTCTAAAATAAGAAAAGTTATGGATATTTGTAATTTTATCCTGAAAAATTATTGAGTTCCTTTCTTTCCAAATTCTATAGACAACTACAGTTACAAATCATGCTCAAAAGGGACTTCCTTTTGAAGCCTTGAACCATCCAGCAAATATTTTCCTCAGTTTCTATAGACCTACAGAAGAATACATTTATTACATAAGAAATGTTATATTCTCTTGCACTAAGGAGGGGAGAGGAAAATGTAGTTTAAATCTTCAATGTTGTGCCCACAAAAGCTGAAATTGCCATCCCAAGATGAGCGTTGGCAAGATGAAGCCATCCCAAGAGGAGGGGAGAGGAAAATGTAGTTGAAATCTTCAATCATTCCATACTCATAATACTCCTATAGTTTAAAGTTCCTCTAAAATTTCCATCCCTGGCTGTGGTTGCAAAAGCAAATGAGCCAAAGGTACCAAAGTTATGCTGGTTCTAACTTGCAGGAGGTGAAGTCAGCTAGAGTAATGTATCCGGAAACTTCTTGTTTGTTTCATTCAGGAAGGAATTGCATGCTTGAGCTCTCTGATTCCCCTCTTTGAATTAAAGCAAATAACCTTTCTGTATCTTGATAACCTTTCAATTTCCTCCAATTGACCAAATAAAACAATGAAGGAAAACACGATGCAACAAATGTTTTATGTTTAAATATAATTTTTAATATTTATCTAGCAATGCTTTCTTCTGGGCTTGTGCTTTTGAGTTGATGTGACAGCAATGTCTTGTTTTTGTAATCAATTTGATGACATTAAAAGTATGTGGAAATTTTGTATGTTTTTGCTTCTTTGAGGTTATACTCATATCTGGATAATTGTTTCATTTTACAATATCTTGTATCTCACTACCAATTCAGAAGGGTTTTGTGAACGATCATATTGCCAAGGAAAGCAAAGAATCTTACAGGAGCCAATCTTCTATTCTCTTTCTGCAAGTTTTGATCTTTCATGGAGTACAAATCAGATGAAACTTTGCATGGTAATAGCTTATATTTATTTATTTATTTATTGACTTAAAAGCTTTTGGCCATAATTGGAACTTGTTTCATTTTGTTTTCCGAATCTTTGAATCTGTTGCAGTATGTTGCATTTCGTTGAAGGATCTTTTAGAATTTAAATTGTAAATTGAGCAATCATGGATTCTTTTTAGATATCGATGAAGAACCTTGTATTGATTGAAATAATGGTTAGAGTTGGAAAAGAGGAGATTGAATCTGTTAAATATTTATGTTTGGACAATTTAGGGCATCAGTAAAAGATGGTATACTTAGCATGCCCATTGTTCTGTCTTTAAAGCATTTGATTATGTATGTCCTTCATGAGGCATGGTGTGCCTTAAATCTTGTGCTTGACTTTTACAGGCACTTGAGCTAAAAATGCTTTGCCCTTTTGAAGTCTAGATTTTAGTCATTCCTCTTCGTAATTGTCATTTTAGTCAGTCTAAACCCATAAGAGTTGAATGTATTTGAAAGAACAGTTTTCTATGTGGTGACTCATTCACCAACAGGATGCTTAATTGTCAATAAAAGAGAGACATTAACTCATTAAGGCGGTCTCAATGTTGTGAAGAAAGACAACCACATTGAATGATGAGTGAAGTGGATCTGTGTTTTATTTAATTTGAAAGATGGACCAAAAGTTGATAACCATTTAGTGATTATTGTTGAGATTGCTATGATAATTGAAGCCAACTCATTAATGACGGCTTCCATATACAGTGAGAAGGAAAAACGTGAAATCATAATGAAGTTGCTTTTATCTTTCTTTCCCCTTCTTTTTGGAAAACCTAAGTTGACTTTTTTTTGATAAGTAATAATCAAGTTTTATTAAAAGCGTAAGGCGTCTCTACATATACCGGAAGTATACAAGCGGAAACACCTAACTAGAAAAAGAAAAAGACCCACCCAAAATCCAACCTAAGTGGACTTCAAGAAAAGATTTTCTAATGTCTAACAAAAATTTGTGGTTAAACTTTTTTTGAAGGTAACTTTATGTTAAAGGAGCTTTTAAAATTTGAAGACAAGCTAGTAAGACCAACATATGGAAATTATGATGTCAAAAATATATATGCAACTCAAAACCCCTCTTGAGTCAGAAAATAGAACAGAAATAGACTTTTTAATTTTAACTAATATTGCCATAGTATGCATTGAAGAAATGTATGATAGAGAGTGCTTGATTTATAAGTTAAATATAAGAAATTATTGTGGTATGAATTCTAACAGAGTGAACATGAGAAACAATTGACTACAAGAAAGGTGAGATCACAAAATTTGGTTACAAAAGTAGAAGATATCTATTGAAAGGGAAAAGAGCCAAAACTTGGAATCCTAGGATTTCACTTGGAGTGTGCATGTAGCATTTTTGGCCCAATTCAGGTGTTATGTTATTTATTGTTTTCTTTCTTATCATAGTTGGACTAGTAAAACTAGGAACTGGTTTTACGCACAATTCAAAGTATTTAGATGAATATTAACATCTAATTTTACCAATCACTCCTTTGCCTGAAACTCTTTCTAATGAAAATGTTAAGTGCACAGTTTGTTTAGAGACCTAAACTGCTTTTAAATCAAATAAGCTACTATTACTTATGCTAGAATTGATGTCAAACCATGGCCCTATCAGATGTTTTGGTTTAATATGTTTATGGACTTATGACATTGTAATCCTACTTCCAGACACTGAAGTCTTCTGAATTTTAAACCTTATTTCTGACCATATGTGTTTAGTAGAATAAAGTATGTTTGGTGGTTCCCATTTCATTTCTTTGTGAATAGAATTACTTTCAAGCACATGCTGGTGTTTTGTTTTTGGCAAATTGAAGTCGTTCGTGCTTTGAATGCACCAAATGAGAATGAAAACATTCTGGGGACTGAAGTTTCTCAATCCAACCAGAGTGAGATGGATGGCAAAGACGTTCTAAATCCGGTTTTAAGCCCTCCAGTAAATCCTGCACAAGTTAACAGGGCTGAGTGGAAAGTTGGAGAACTTGTTCTGAGAGATGCACCTCCCGAAGAGATGGAGGCTTCTTGGGAAGTTAACATGGAGGCCTGCATTACAACTGATGATGTTATACGGGCTGGAGGCTTTGGAGCAAGGGATGATATAAGTAGCTTTCTTCCTGTCGCTAGTGATTCTACTGACTTTGAAGCTACTATCCGTGATGCCCGAGACTATGAAGAACCACAAGGGGATATATGCAGACCGGGTCTTGGCTGGACTGAAGCTACAGAAGCAAAATAGTTTTGTTGTCACCACCATGCTCAAGTTATTGCACTTGACTTTTCTCATAGTACCTACTTGCTTGTAAGATATTGAGGTATGTTAGCCACATGTTAGTGCATGATCTGAGTTTATTTTTAGGAGCCACTTTATCTTCCCTTTAGCACACACTGTTATTTTCGTGGAAGAGATGTCATCTGTATGTGGAACCAATATGACGTTACTATACATATCTCTCTGTTTAATATGCTTAAAGTCTTCCTCTGTGAGGCTGATGGCTTACATCTATTTCATAATGGTGCAATGTTCTCCTTGCATTTTTTAATTTCCTACCAGAGTTACATCTATTTCATAGTGCGATGTTCTCTTTACATTTTTAATTTCCTACAGAGTTCCCAACAAAGGTTTCAAATGGCCCACAGCCTTCTTGTTATGCTTACAATTGTTATTGAAAGCCAAAAACGTATATGATAACTTGACATATTTTACTATTTTGAGGCCCTTTCTGTACGATGTGGCTCATTTGTGAGGCCAGCGTCAATGCATCATGAGTTGCGTATTGCCTTTTGGAAGATCCTCTGTCCAGGAGCCAGAATTGCCAAAGGGTCATAGGCTGATTTCCTCTGTACAAATATTTCCCACTGAGAGCCAAAGTGAGCTCGCCACTCTTCTTGTTTATTGTATTGGGGCAGATATTGCTTCATTCCCAGTTGGGCTGTGGCACAGAAGTCTAGAATCCTTTTGTTTTGTGTTAAAATGTGTCCTAAGCCATCTCTTCCTGTGGAAGATGGCATTGCAGAGGATAAGAATGCCACTAGATAGAAAACATCTTCATCTGGGGTAACTAAAGATGTTCTATTGTTCCACCTACAACACATAAATAGTGGAAATTCAGGTTGAGATTATGAAATCTGAGTTTGCTAGAAATAATTGCAATAATTAGAGTTATTAAGTTAGTACTTGGATTGGTTGACTGGGTAGATGAGGATAGGACCGTTGCTTGTGTCTGCAAGAATGTTGCCAAAGACGACCTCAGCAAACTCAGAAATTCTGCTCTTGGGGATGAGAAGATTCAGCCATGGATGAGGAACTTCCCATAAACCTTTTGCTTGCAGTTTTTTCTCAGACACATGTACTCTATCCAGAAATTCCACATAGGAAACTTCTGACTGGAAGAGTGTGGATGGGATATAACTCAATTGAGACAATAAGTTCTCGATGCTCTGCATTTGAATACAGAGGTTAAAAGCAAATTTTGGTTAAGTACTGCACACTCTACATATTTACTAACATACAATTTCTTAGTCTCACCTGATTCATAGCTTTAGCCTCATCTGGGTTGAAGTATTTGACCATTTCAAGACAGTACAGAGTTCTTCCATCTGAATTGAATTGATTGGCTTGAAGTGGATCCTTAGGACTGAAAGAAGTTCTCCAGTTATTAAGAAGGCCAGTTCTATTTATTATTACGAACCCTTCGATGTAGTCAAATGAATTCTCAGATGAGATCAAGTTCTCTTGATCATGGGAAAATATGGAGAATTCCGAGTAGAGCACTCTAATCCATTTCGCCTGTCCAGAGTAGATGATTTTGTTATAAAAAAAGCTGCGTTTATAGAGTAGTTCACAGAAAATGGATGTATTCTTACCATCTTTGGTGCTGGTTCAAGAGAAATTCTAGCTTGGGTGATGATGCCAAATTGTCCAAGCCCACCAAGAACAGCATAGAAGAGATCAGCATTTTGCTTCGCCGAGCAGGTAACCACTTCTCCCTTTCCTGCAATCAAAATCTCTGTCTATATCAGTTGTGCCTTTCATGGTTATGATATTCAAACTTGCGGCAAGTTATGGTTGAGTATGGCATCTTCACTTAAGGTTGATGACTGAAAGCATCTCATTATTGTGTGTGGACAGTGGAGGGATATTATTGTCAATTTTCAACAAGAATCAAAATTCTGAACTTACTAGAGTACCCTTGACCTTTTAGTGAAATGCAGTCTCAGGTCCTTTAGTAGTGATCTGTGGTTTGAATGGACATACCTGTGACAATCTCCAGCTGGTAGACGTTGTTGATCTGGGGTCCATGGCGGAATGCCTGCCCGCTGATTCCAGCATTTGAAAGAGTTCCCCCAACAGTGAGATGAAGGTAATCTGTCCAAGATTTGGGTGCCAGCCCATGTTTAAGAGTCTCATGCAGAATATTTATCCACAGCTCACCACCTGAAACGTCCACATAAGGCATCTCCCCAGTGTGAACTTGCATTTCTAGTCCCTGAAGTGATTCCATGTTAATAACTATGCCCTGATGGGCTTGAGCTTGACCCTGGAGGGAGTGACCATGGCCTCTAGCAGCAACTGTTAGCTCTGAAGCAGAGCCCATGTCGAAAATATGCCTTATCGTGGTGGAAATATCGGGCACGGATTTTGGATATAGGACTGCTGATGGGAGGAAATGATATATGTTGCCAAAGTCCTTGGCTGCATGTTGATTGTTCTCAAAACTGAAGTACCCATCTAGGCCATCTGTTTCCAGTGATGACAAAGTATTGGTAGAGTTTAAGAGTTGTGGAGACGTTGGGTTGGCAAAAGAGTGGTTTGAACAAAGATTGATGATTCTATCAGGTGTACAGCTCAAGAATACAATCATAATAATCTTGAGGCATATATTGTTTTGCTTGAGGAAGCTCAAAGGTGGTAACTTCATATTTTTCTGAGGATATGTTTGGGGGGAGAGAGAGGGAGAGAGAGAGAGAGAGATTGCTCAGTGTGCTGAGGTAAAGCAAAAGGAGAGGTGAGGAAAAGGCTTAGGAAATGAAAGGCAGAGAAAAGAATTTAAAGAGGAGGTTTTTGGGCGGCATAGTCAAAACACACATTCAGTGATGAATCTGTATATAGACCGTCTTCCATGTTGTATTCTGTAAGTGTGTGTGGTTTTAGGATTTTATTTGTTTATTTGTTTATTTATTTATTTATTTTTGGGTTCGCTTTTTTTGTGTTCCAAAGTGGATGTTGTGATGAAAGTGAAGATTTCACGTCTTGAGGCCACTTTCTGCTCAGTTACGTTAGAACCACATTTTTCTACCTTTTTTCCTTACCATTTCTGGAGCATATGGCTTGCTATTTCAAGCAATGAATAGTACACAAAGATGCCCAAAGCCTTCATATATACGTTTTGTTGCAATGGGATTCAATTTTCTGATCGTGGAGTGATCGGCGGGCCGGCCCCTACTAAGTTGCATGCTGTTACAGCCAAGTGTGACAGATTATTGGGTCCCACTGCAGTGGGAGTTCTTGGGAAGTGTGTGGTTTGTGGTATAGGTTTCTCTCCTTGAGCAGCCTTCAATAATTTCAAGTACCACTCAAATGCCTGCCATCTTCCAGTATTAAGGAAATCCACTATTTGATTCATGGCTATCAACTCTGTTAAGAGCTCAAAATTTTGATCTATTTTGGTGTGTATCAGCCATGTACTTCAATATTATATTAAATTGAGGAGGAGAAAGCTCTTCTCAAAACTGGGTTTGAGAGAATTTTTCAATAAACACATTTATCCCTAGAATATGTAAAAATTTACGTGAGAATCGCATGCTCCAAGTCTCCAAGGACAAATGTAAGTTTAATAGAGAAACCAAAACGATGAGTCAGTAACTTTGATTGGAAGGGCACTGATGAAGTAAATCAATGACGATAAAATTCTTTGCCTGCTTAGATGTGATGTAAATTAAAGGTAAATCTTTGTGATGGAGTTGAGATTTTAACCTTTATAAACATGACTGATTTGTGTTCTCATGTTGACGTTCACATTATGATATTAGGTGTGGGTCCTGAAGCACGTGAACCCCATAAGGTTGGGGATGAGAGAAGTGGGGGGCTGCCGGGTGGAGGAGAGGGCTGTCATGACCTTGACTCCGAGGTACCAACCCTGTCATCTATGTTCCATTAAGTGAAAGGTAGGTCTGTGTACTTTCTTCAGAGGACCTTTATATAATCTTATGACTGTAGAAAAGTTCCTTTGAGATAACAACTTGCTTGGTTGGTGGCTTTTGACCTTAAAAAAGCCATGAAATCTCCATTCAATCTGCTTCTTTTTTCACCAAGTGAGAAAAAAGGTGACTTTTTTTTTTTTTTTTTTTTTTGGGGTTCCTCCTGTGCTTGCTGTTTTACCCAATAAATATCAAGCTTTGTGCATCCATGAGTCAAATAAGTGTCTCCACTTCGCAGTAGTATCCATTGCTTGTAATGGGAAAGTGGGGGTCCCTGGGGGGGGGGGGGGGTGGTTCTTGGATCTCTGTAGAGGGAGAATGGCAAAGGTAAAAGACAGTTTGAATGGTGGAAACACTAAAAAGGTCTTTTGGTGTTTAACCTAAGAGCTAGATTGGCTTTGAAGTCTTAGATCCCAGCAGTGGGGCAACCCTAAAATGATTCCCCTTTTGATACTTGTTCTTGCACTGCATTTTCCTGCCTAACAAACTACTATGCTGCGAATTATCACCACTTTTACTTTTCTAGTTGGGTGACCAGAAAACACCCATTTTCATTCTCCAGCTCTTTCTGTTTCTGCATTATTTATTTCGCATTTTATATATTATAATCCACAACAAATCCATCATATCAAAGCTATATGATATTGAAAAGCTTATTAGTGATGAAAACACACACATATATACATACATGTATTGTAATGTTTATGCCTTTGTAATATAATGTTTCATATATTAAATGTCTTGGTCGTCTCTTTCTGATATTTTCTTGTCTCTCTTAATCATGTGCATTGTGACATTGTTGCAATTATTGGGGCTTAGATACGCGTACTATTTGCTTTGGCAATGTTAGGCCATAAGAATACGCGTGTCCACATATAAGCTTTCGTATCACGCCTTATATATCTAGGACTAGGACTTATGATACCCATTCGCTTTCACGTGTCAACAAGTTGTAAAATAATTATACGTCTACTTTTTTTTTTTTAATAACTTTATAAATCATAGAAGGTCGTGAGAAAAAAAGAAAAAAAAACAAAAATTAAATCTTGATAGATTAGGGTTTCATTTATCAACCACTCTCAATAGTCAATTCTGATAGCTTACGTTTCCCCTCAGATTGCAAAGAGACAAACCTAATTTCATTTTGATCTTGGTCTAATATTAAGAGCAGGGTGGTTGCGGAGTACCCATCATACAAATTCTTGGTCTAATATCAAGACTTAAGAGTATGGTGTGATAATGAGAGAGATTTTTTTTTTTTTTCCTGTTTTATATTTTACAAAAAAGTATTTAAAATCTCATTTAGTTTTTATATTTATTTGTCATCCGGAGAGCGAAAGAGTCGATTCTCTTATGTTGAGTTGTTAAACGATGTTCGAATATCGATTAAATAACTAAATTCACAATTTCTTATACTTTTGGAAGACGAAGTTTCCTCTGACTTTGTAAGAATTTCATTAAAATTCTCATATCAAATCTCTTCTTTTATTTATTTATTTTTCTTCTTTTGTCAGGTACAAAGAGAAAACCTTTTTTCGACAAGAAAATATTGCTGTTCTTTTTTTTTTTTGAGAAATAATTTCCAGCTACTAGAAAATTAGATAAATTGACACCCTATAGAATATGAAATTCGGAAAATAATTTTGCAAAACTAAAGAAATTGAAAATGCAGTGAGCATGATGGGAGGTGAAAATGTCCAGTGACATCTGTGTCATTTTTCAACCCTAGAACTATGTGGTGTGTATTCATTGGCTCCGCTTGTTAAAGATTTTTAGAAGATTTTTAATTTTTTGTTTGATGAAGTGTTTAATCAAGTCGTGGTTTAAGTTGAGTGTTTTGCATCCTTTAATAGGACGCAAACACGTAAGCTTGAAACACCAAAAAATAAAATAGCATTCATACTAAATAATTTTTCTTCTCTTAACAAAATGTTTTATAGACAAAATACCCATTAACAAATTCATCGACAAAACCACCGAAGTCATCGTCTTGGTTGATTTTGAAAACTTTGATGTCAAGGGTTCGGAGGTGGGTGGGGGGTTTGGTGATGGGTGGTGGGGGGCATTAGAGAATTTTTTTTTTTTTTTTTTTCCAGATTATTTAAGCACCAAGAGGTATTTCATTTTCTTAGGGGGAGGTGATGACATGATATATAGCATTATTCCGTCAAGGAAGTCTTTTCTATATTTTAGGTAGGAGCAATAATTGGTAGATTTTTTTGGGGAGCCAAGAGGGGTTTTTTCTTTTAGATTTTTGGGAGAGCAAATGGCTCTTGCCTCTGCCTACTTAGAGAAAAGAAAAAAAAAAGAAAGAAAAAAAAAAGAAAAAGAAAATAATCAGGGGTATGCATGTGTGAAGACTTAACATTATAGTCTTTGCCATCGATCACTTAGCCAGATAACGTCAGCTTGAACTAAGAAAATACTTGGGGTATTATTACTTCTTTATAAAATTACATGTAAATCTACATGAGTCACGTAATGTTATATGGATTAAAAATTAAAGTAATAAAATTTGATCGATAAATTTAATTGTTTAGTCGTTGAAGTGATAAATGTTATATGAACTGTCACGTATTCAATTTGTTAGAACAGTCGACTGCGTGACGAGGTAATTATCGGAAGTGCTTGCAAGGAGAGAAGAAATTAGCAAAAGACTTTGCTGGTGTGGGCCAGTGGAGACAGCTCCGAAGCTTAAGTCAATATAAATCAAAGTGAATAATCGTATAGAAAGTAAGATAGGGATGGAAGGAAGGAGGCGAAAGTCCCCTTTTACCTTATATTTGCCGCACTTTATAACATATTTTGTCATAATTAACCGTCAACCACATATTATATTTTTATTAGAAATTTTCTACTACAAATATTCTTTATACCCCACGATCCCCATCATGCCTACTGCCTGATGCCGAGAATCTTAAAACCATTCTTAACGTGACTTAAGAAGGGATTCAATACGAAGCAGTTTAGAAGTTGTCGGGTTATACAATGGTTTTACGCCAACCCCATAGAATTTAGTGGCTAATATTATGGTATTCTTTTAATTTTTCTTAGGTTGTTTGGTTTTGATTGGCTATTTCATGGCTCCCTATTTGGATTACAGTCGGTGCACACATGGATTTCTCTTGCTAGTGCATAGGGTTACAAACCTTTCAAATATTCCTACTTTTTTCCGTACGGAGAAAAAGACAAAAATAAAAAATAGTGAAAATAAAAAAAAGAAGAGCACCTTCACGTAGACAATTTTTGCTTTCAATTTCGCAATCATGAATTATTTTATCCTGCTAACCAAAATCTAAACAAAGATTTAAAGCCAAAAGGCTAATCTTATTAAAACTAGAATGACCATGGGGTCCAAAATCCAAGCAAGGACTCGGCAAAATGATTCCTTTTTATATTTTAATATTACAAAGTCTTTTGAGAAAAAAACAATCTTTTGTTGAAAGTTATCATCGGTCTCCTTATCCGTGAATTTATTTATTTAATTAATATTTTATTATTTCATCTTACACGTAAGATAAACTATAGGTTTGCACTCATGATTTCATGCTCTGATACCGTGTTAAATAATTACTAGTTCCAAAAGTTCAAGTTCATAAATAAAAAATGAATTTAATTATTTAATTAATATTTTTAATACTTTTTTTTCTTCATAAAAGCCGTGAAAAAAGTTTATTCCACAAAAACGAAAAAAGAAAAAGGAAATCTTAGCTTTCTAAGATATCAAATAGTTCTCTCCAATATTGGGAAAATCCAAATGAGGGTGAGTTTGGATTGCATATATAGAGGAAACATTACTCATTTTTGATATGCACCACACATAATATACTCATTACAAATCCAAAATAAGTAACCATAGTGCATTAGATTCTATCCAACAAATAATGGCAAACCTATGTGCAGAATTGGTCACAAAAGTGTCATTACATCGTATAGAAGTAAAAGCAGTTTGGAGTGCTTTACGAATGTTTTGTAATTTTCTTTGGACGTTTGTTAATGTTTTTATTTTGAAAAAGAAAACAAAAAGGATAAATATAGAGCATTATGATCAAACAAAGCCTATGTGTATGGTGCTTCAACCATACATTGATCTTAAAGCGCAAATGCATCTAGACATTTGATGCCAAAAATTGTCTCTTAACTATTCTCACTTTTTGCATCTTCAATTTTTATGAAGTGTCGTTACAGTACTACAGTTTTAACTACAAATTCTTTACAAACTAATGTAATAGTTCACGTGACATTTACTACGTCAACCACTAATTTTTTTTATCTTATTTTATTTGATTGTGATCGACACAGTAAATATGAGTTTGTAAGTGATCGTAATAAAAGCCAAGCCATAACATTCTAAGCACTTTTCATTTTTATATTTCATATGGGTTATCATGGAGTCCCTATGGTCTCATAAAGGTGAACTTGATTATCATCAATTTAGTGGTCATAAGCAAACCTCTTTTCTTACCGTGGTGGTAAAATTTTCCAAAACTTATGATTTGGTCTTTAAATTCCACTCAAGAGTCTTAATCTAAGAATTAAATAAACTAATATGTGAAGCAAGAAATTAAGCTTTTAGATTATAAATTATTTACATGCTTCTCATGTGCTCTCTAGAAGGAGACCATTTTGTTGAAAAAAAGGATCGGACCAAGTTAAGTCAAGTATAGCTAGAAAATGCTGACTCTAACATTCATAGCCTTTTCCTTTTTCCTTTCCAGCACCCGACAGAATAATCTTTTATTCCTATAAGTCTTACACCTATATGTAATATTTTATGTAACCCTAAGCCTCATTCACTTGAAAGAAGACTATCACTAATAATAATTTATTTGTATTCTGACAAACATATTAGAGAAGATATATAGCGAAATGTTTTTTTATTAGTTATTAGTGTTGATGTAGGCATTAATTAAATGATCAAATTTTATTGGTTTAATTTTTTTTAGAATAATCGATGATGTAATATGGTATTATAACATAAGTTCTAAGTTCGAATTCTGACTCTTCAATTTACGATTCCCATTTTCAATTAAAATACTATATATAGCTTCCTTGTCGACAGAGACAAACCAAGGGAGAGGTTTCTAGGGTCCCCTTCCCCTTTTCTAAAAGATTCTAATATATCCCCTTCCCCTCTTCTAAAAGCTTATATATATATATATATTAAATTAATGCCAAGATATTATTAAGTTTGATTCATATGACCCTATTATAAGAAGTTAAAACCCATGCCAAAAGAAAAACTCAATCTTAGTCTCTTTACGTTTTTCTAACTTAACTAAGTTTTTGTGAAAATAAAATGGGGTTCTAAACTTTTAAAGCCAATTGATGATTTCACAACATTATCATATGTGTATCGGGGCATGTAAGTTAAGGCAAAACAACCAAAATAAAAGAAAACTTAAACCAAAACAATCAAAACGAGATCTAAGTCAATTGATTGCATGCATACTATACACTATTTTCTAGTTGTTATTCGATAACTATTATAATTTTTAATTACTTCCCAAGAAACAACGTAACCAGCAGAAATAAATTATAATAATAATAATAAAATCGATAAAAAATAGTACAAAAACAAAAAAGAAAAAGAGAAGCTTCAATACTACAACAAAACCCCATATCGTCTTCATGTTTTGACCCTAGCTCTCACTTGTTATTGACTTCATGTTTTTGGTAAACATCTTGGCTTTAGAGCACCTTGGCGTGCCAAACATATATATCATGTTGTAATCTTTTTACAAGATTATAATATATATGTATATAAATAAATGTTTGTTCAAAAAATAAAAATAAAAAATAAATAAAAAAATAAAAAAGAAAGAAAAGACTAGTAATATTAAAAGGGCAATGAATGATGAGCCACGTCATTTTGGTTGCATTCCTAGTCAACATCATGCTGCAAAATAAGGAGTAAAGACAGATGCCTAGGATAGAAAGGTGGTTAGGTGATGTACATACTACACTACATGTCCCAAGCCCTTTATAGATTAGAAATGAACCCCTATTGTGTTTCTTATCGTGTTCCCTCTTTCTTTTACATTCCATTCTTGTCTTGTCTTCTTGTCTCTTCTTTATTTTACCCTTCTTCTTCAACTCCAATTAACATGGCTTCCTTTTAATTAATTACTAAACAAAACTAATGAGCAACTTAATTATAATTAAGGAGTAATTAAGTATATGTATGTTACGTATATGATTCTTCCTGAGTACCCTTTAATTAATTAATGCTTGCTGTGTTAATTTGCAGAAGAAGCAGAAGGAGCTTCAATGGGCTTTTGAAAGACCTCTTTTATGCAGTTAATTAAATGCTTATATATAGGATTTAATTATTTTGTTAGAATATTAATTAAATAATTAAATTTATTGCTTAATCAAATCTCATTTTCAAAGATCCACGAGTAACACAACATTTAAATTATATGAGTAAAACTACTTTTTTATTTATTTATTAGAACTAGAATAAAATACTATGAATGATTATCAGTTTCTTGATAAAATAGAGTCTTAATTAAGGCTCAAACAGTAGTTCAAATATTGATGACAAATGAGAGAGAGAGAGAGAGAGAAAGATAGAAGATTTTTCCTCTGTAGTTGAGTGGTGTCGCTTATCTTTTCCTAATTTATTCATACTGTTTAGGCATTTTCACCATTTCGTATTGCTTGGATAAGTAACTATGAGCTTATATGTGTATCTCATTCCTTTTTTATAAGTTTTGCAACTACCATTACATTTTATTGCCTGCTCTTCTCTCAGCTTTATGTTGTGTCCCCATAAACTTCTTTGAACTTAAGAAGAATATGTATTTGACAGGAAATGAAGTTGAGTGCGAGCAACTTGTATGGGTCCCCAAAAGAGCTGGTCAGAGCTAGTGTTCCTTTTAATACATATGTTTGGCGACGTGGCACAATTCAAATTCATTTTTCCACCTTAACGGCCGAGGAAAGGATTTTGTATTGAGTCGTGATTCATGGTAATCATTTAATAAATAGTTAATACGGTTAAAATATAAATTAAATTATTAAATTTATTCATGCATTTCTATAAGCTTAAATTTTTGAAACAAGTGGTGCTTTAACAAACACATAATCAAAGAATCTGACTTCAGAACTTGGTACTTGTTTCTACTAGCAAGTAGAACTTTATATTCGATCTTTGTTATCAGGAACGGAGACAAAGTTTAGTTTGGGTAGGGGCCAAAGACCAATAAATTGTATTGATAGAGGCCAATATGCAAAAAAAAAAAAAAAATTACCTTATGAGTTGGGGGGTGGCCATGGCCTATATCGGCCACCCCTTTCCTTTGTCACTGTTTGTCATTATCGCATGCTTTTGCCCTACGAAATTACAGGATCACGCTCATGATCTTAATGTGATTTTTGTTTGGTAATTGTTTCCACTAGCTAACACAACTTCATATTCGTTCTTTGTTATGATCGCTCAGTACTTTTGACCTAAGAAATTACAGAATCATGCGCATGCACCTTAATGTCGTTATCGTGTTCAAAACAAACAAAATCATTGATCTAATATACCAAGCAAGTTTGGGATCGATATAGATGCATTGGACTTGGAAGAGACAGGACATCTCACAACCTTTCAGTAAAATACAAACGTACAATCAAAATGACTAGACAAGGGAATCATCATCGTATTAACATCATTTGCCTAATCAAAGATATGGTTTTCTATTGGCCTCTTAATGGAATTTGAGGCCAAGGTTGCTTTACAATTTCGATCATGGCACCCCGTCAGTCTCCTTTCAGTCGGCTACTTCTGTTGAGTTGTTTTTTCTTTTTTCTTTTTTTTTTTTTAATTCCATTCATGAAAATAATTAAATCCCATAAACATGCATGATTATGACTATTATAAAGAGTAATGCACTATAAATTTTAGCACCAAAAAAAAAAAAAAAAAGAGAGGAAAAATGCAAAGAAATTAACAAAAAAAGGACAGGCAATCTGATTTTCATCAAAGCCATTCTTTCTTTTAGAAATTATTTTGTACTTATTTTAGATTTCAAATTCCAAATTATAGACACTGCAAACGTAGGACAAAGGTTGTAAGCATGACATTTGATCATGCAAGAAAAAGAATTGTGCTATAGTGTAGTAAGTCAAAGAATAATAAGATAAACAAGACATAGGAGGAGCTAATGATATATGGGGTCCATACTGGAGACTTCAATAACATCGTTGGGATTATCATGCCAACAAAAAAGGAAAAGAAAATATGAGGCTCTAATTTTCGTATACAGGTCCCCTAGAATCTTCTGCCTAAAAAGGAGGGACAAGAAAAATTGTAAAGGAGTCGTGAGAGGAGAGCCGCCGTGTACGAGCAGGACGGCTTGATCCTCTCGTTCGGCAAAAGAGTCCCTCTTGTAGACAGACCCCTGTCCAAAGAAAAGGCATAAATAATAAGAGAAATCAATCGCTTATGTGTTGCAGTTTACAATCTGAATTGTTAGTGATCTAAACAGCTAATTGCTGAGAATCTGGATCCGTCGCAGCGAGCTGATCGAAGCATTGAAGGAGTCATGATGCTGTCTAAGTCACTTGACAAAATGGCCAACGGTTTCAAGAGACAGTTGATATATTCCATTATTTGGTCTTTGTTGAGTCATTTCAAAACAATAATTAAGTAATTGGCCTAGTATGCTGGACCAACTCACCAGAACCGTCAATATCATGAGTTAGTGGTTCATTGTATTGTATTTATATGTGCTATTCATCAACATTTGCTAAACCTTTTTTTTCCCACAAATGATGATTGTATATGTATATATCATCACTGCTGAAAAGAAAGCAAAACGCAGTATAATGCCATTGTCACTAATTAATCATAAGTTTTAGGACAAATCTTTATTAGGAGATCGAATTAATCATGGCCCATGGTATTCATGTGTATCAAAACTACTGTGGTTGAGATCCATTATCAATCTTAAAACTGCTTGTTCATTGGTAATCACAAACCTTTTGTAGATCTTCATGTATGCGATTATGTATTCTCTAGAAGTTATCGTTAATTTAAGTTTTGTGTTTTGAGTTCTTTGTTGATGTATTTACGTGTTTGCTAATTTTTTTTTTTTTTTTTAGAAAAAAAAAAAAAAAAAAAAGCATTGCCAAACAAACTAGATTCATCTTTAAGTTGGCTTTTACTTTCTTTTCTTTTTATTTTGGTGGGAATGGCCCAAATGGGGAAGGCAGGGAGGCAAAGGGAAATGCTAGGTGTTCTTATAGTCTTAGATGGATATTATTTTCTAAAAACCGGGTGAGATAAATAAGGGACTGATGGGGCCAGTTTCTTTTTTGCTTTTTTAGAAAATGAAAATGCTAGATATTCCCTTAGTGTTCTCCTGGCTAGTTCTAGGTGGATATTATTTTTTAAAAACTAAGTGAGAGAAATAAGGGACCGGTGGGGTTAGTTTCTTTTAGAAAATAATATCCACATAAAACTAGAAGAACACTAGGAAAACACTTAGCATTCTCCTTTAGAAAATAATATATATTTACTTAGGATCATAAGAACACTAAGAGAACATCATAAAAACATCTACCATTTTCCTAAATTAAACAATTAAATTCATTATTAATTTGGTATCAACTTACGTTTTTAGGTAAGTGTAATTTAACATAATATCAAAACAAAAGTCCTGAATTTTAACACCGAACCACTCCAAAATTCTCATATATTCCCTTCCACTTTTTTCTCATATTTTACGTTTCATCTCAAAACTTTACACCAAGTGTGAAGTGACTGACATTTACCCATGTGGCTTGCTACATCTCTTTTGTACTATAAATTGCTAGCAAGTCAAAAGGTGCTAGGATTATACCCTTAGATTTTCAGTACTCTTTAGCAAGTTCTATTGAATTCCAATAGGCAATAAGCAATTCAAACGGCAACCCTCCTGAGACAATGACACAGGATTCTGATCTCTAAGCGAATATTGTTAGTGCTAAGAGATCATTAGTGAAAATAGAAAAGAAACCAAGAAAAAGAAGGGAGGATATGCCTTATATCCATGCTAGCTATAGCTAGCTAGCTAGCTAGCCTAGTCTAGTGCCAAAAAGGAAATGCTACTCCTATCAATATCATTCCCTTGGCAACTTCAAAACAAAAAACAAGTAAATGCTGAAACCAACATACCTAGCTGATCCACCTACATCAACATGGACTTTCACATCAAGAGTTTTCTAGTGGAGGATCGATCGTTTTGGAGTGCGTGTGAGAGAGAGAGAGAGAGAGAGAGATGGCAAGATGTCATTATTAGAGAACTACTTCACATGGGAGTAGAATTTAGAAAGGATATTGCTGTTCACAAGTTTGAAGTACAAGCAGAAAGACTTTTGGAGAGCATGCTCGATCTATAAAAACTGCAGTCATCTTCACCAAAAGCTGTCTCTCTCTGACATGATTATATGTGTGTATATATATGTATATATATATGTATGTGTTTGGTATACATTGATTTGTCACTGTCTTGCCACATCAGTTGGCATTAGGAGATCCATGTGCTACCTAGAGATTAATTAGGTGTAGACCCAATGACCAACGTTGCTGTCAGCTTACGAAGGCTTGAAAATTTCCATTTCCTAGCAATCGTGGAGGACCCTCAGAAAAAAAAAAGAGGAAATTTCAAGTCTAGAAACTTTGAACACGAATGGGCCCTCAGATCGATGCATGCCAATTAATGCATATCCTATCCTGACTATGAAATAAAGGATGGTGTTAGTGTTATAGAACTGATAGAGCCTAGCATGCTTGACACATAAGAAGTAGTGATGCCTTTAGTGTTGTAAAACACAAGCACTAATACATATTCTTTTCTAGAGGCATATCTTAGCCATATCTCTTTTGGGTTCATCTTTCTCTAGGGACTCACATTTAGCACGAGATGTCGCTGATATGAACTTTCTTTGTCAATCAGTTTCATTGGACCCTTTATGATGGAAGCTGGAAGAAAGGGAAGGGAAAAGATGGAAAGAACAATTATTTATTTGTTCTGATCAGAAGAAAAAAGTTGAAAGTTTCCGTGAAGGGTGTTACGGAAGACAATCAACACCCAACATGGAAATTAATCAACCAAACAAAGGCAACTCAAAATTCACCAATCACCTATCGGCCGGCCAAACAAGGAAACCAAAGCGCGCATTCACAGCAACAATCAATCAAACATCTACCACGCGTGCTAACATATTCCATTTTAAGAGCAATCTTTTCATACCCAATTTCATTGTGTACAACAGTACAAATATATTGCATTGGGGAAAAATACATCTAACACTTTTAAGTGTATATATATATGCTTTTCCGATTTTGCCTCAAATGTTTAAAAGGTGATAATGGACCCTCATGAAGTTTTAGACTTTTAAAATGTTGCCTATATGTTAGCCATTTCTGTCTTCTTTGACGCAAAATGTCCCACGTGCGTAGCATGTAAGTTTTTAGTAGAAGAAAAGTCCAAAATGCCCCAATTTTCTTTTTAAAAAAATAATAAAAATAAAGAGAGAGAAACAAGAAAAAAAAAATATATAAGGCTCGGTCATAGCCACCTTATGAGTCATTTGGGGGTGATCAAGCCACTTTCTAACCTTTTGAAACTGATTCCAGCGAAACCCTTTAAGGGTAGTTTCGACCACCCCATTTGGCCAATTGGAGGTGGCTGAACCACTCCATGGGATATAGGAGTGGTTCGCCACCCCCAAATGCCCCATGTAGGTGGCCAAAGGGAAAACGGGGACATTTTTGCATCCACTAAAAACTCATATGTGTTTTCTTTCAAAGAATACGGAAATGGCTAATGAATGGGCAACATTGTAAAAGTCAAAAACTCTGTTGACAAAACAATCAATCTGGTGTTAAGGTGCTAAACGCCCCACTCGGCTCAAAACTCAAAAGCTTCTCAAACCGTACTTGATAGTCTCTCAGTGACCCCCACCTATTACAGTTTAGAAAAATTTCCAAAAAAATCCTCAAACAGAGTTAGACCATACTTGGCGTGGATGGCTTTTATCAAGACTTCCCATGTGACCTCCACTGTCTCTCCCTCCTGAAATAATTGGTACCATAATAACTATGCATCGCCTTCAAGGTGGTAGGCTGCTAAGGGTAGCCTCTCGTCCTCGTTAGTGCCATGGAATTCAAAAAATTGCTCGACGTGACATATCCAACTCTTCGAATCCTCATTATCACAATATTATGGAATGTCCAGTTTAGCCACGCACCTTAGGGGTCGTGGATCCACTGGTGCCTGAACTGATCTGAGTAATTTGTGGCCCTCCATTGTGATTATTAGACCTGCTTCGAGTGTTAGTTCGATGATTATCAATCAATTGATCAAACTTGGAATTCATGGTTACAAAAAGCTCCCGCATCTCTAGTGTTTTAGAATCAAGTTTAGTCTCCAATCGTTCCAACAGACCGTGTAACAAAATCTTGGACAGGAAAGTTGGCAGAATGAGTCGCCTGTGACTTCCCTACATAGAGGCCTTTAGAGGGACCTGATCAAAACACAAGTGTTGATTTTACTGAATAGTTCGCAACTTTTTTTTTATAACATAACAACCTTTAAATAGAGAAACTTTTATAGTATTGTATCAAAAGATTAGGGTTGAGTCATCAATCACACAAGATACTCTTATTGAAATATAAAACCTAATAGGACTAGGGCTCATGCCAACTTATTTTGGATGGAAACAAGACTCTTAAATGGAAATAACATAAAGAGAAAACCTAAATAAAGAGACCTGCGTGGCTACAACTCTTAAGATGGAAAGAGGTAATTATAACTCTTACAAATATTAAAAAGACTAACACTACTAACACTTATGCAGAGACTTTTTCCAAACTCCATAATCCCACCAAGTTTAACACTAAAGTTCTCAGTTTCACAACTCCATGTACTTATTTCATGATTAAAAAAAAAAAAATTGTACTTATTTCATGCCCTTTTTTCTTTTTTCTTTTTCCTATTGATCTTAACAAGGCATAAAGTTGCTCACAGACTTAGATACACAGTAGGTAAATAGGTCATCGATCCACATAAGTATATCTAGTTCAACTTCTATGCCCTTTTTCTTTTATCTTTTTCCTATTGATCTCAACAAGCCATAAAGTTGTTCACATATATAGATACACATAGGTAAATAGGTCATCACCATAAGTAGCCAGTTCAACACTCTCATCAGTGGAGAACTTTACAAGACTTCTCAAATGTAAGTAGAAAAATAAATAAATAAATAACCGATATTGTGTGGGAATCTGATAAGGTTCCAACCAAATTGCACTGAGAAGAAGAAACTGTACGTATTGATCATGGCTTATTGTCTTCAGAAGACATGAAGGGACTTCCTAAAGCTGATGAGAGATGACATGGAAATGAGGTAGAATTCAGTCGCTTCATAGCTAGCCTGCTAGCGCATGCAATAATATCAAAGGGTCGTTGTTGGTGATCACTAAAACAAAACCCTAGAGAAGCACATGTTTCTCAAACCGGTTATATGGGCAGACCCATCTCTGCATATTTGCCACGTACGTGAAAATGGTGGCTCTTACAATATATTCCACCCACATACATATAGTGGGGAATAACGTATAGGTTGGCTCTCCAACATTTCCTTTTTGAACAAAACGAAACCCTAAAAAAGTCTTCATTTTTCTTTTTCTTTTTTTCATTTTTTTTTTTCAAATAATACAGCACTGAGCACCAGTCAAATTTACAATTATACAAGGATTTTTATGACAGAAACATCAATATGTGGCTAATATATCCCATGTTGATGTCGGTCTCCACAAACAAGCTTCTTTGGAAGTAGACATGGGATATATATATAGACTATAGATATAGTTGAAAGATTTTCTACTGTAATGCTTTCTACAATCATATATAAGGATCTTATAAAATGATTACATTTCCATTATGCTGCTATCTTCAACTTTAAGTGTTTATAGTTGATAGTTATTTGTTAGTGTATCCAGGGATTACTCCAAGGAGGCTAAGGGAGGTGTGGGGGGGCCAAAATATTTCCCCTCGAGCCCCCATAGATTTTGAAAAAGAAAAAAATGGTGATGTAATATGTCAAAGTCTTTTGAAACTCTCTCTCCTCCCCCCCCCCAAAGGTGGTGTGA
Organism: Corylus avellana; assembly: GCF_965113065.1. NCBI lineage: Eukaryota > Viridiplantae > Streptophyta > Magnoliopsida > Fagales > Betulaceae > Corylus > Corylus avellana. Next base: position 3,360,164 of record NC_142499.1, on the reverse strand, counting down.
TGGCGTCAGTCTGTTAAATTTGGTCATCCACTTGAGGGAGAGTGACTCACCTCCAATTCAAGCTCCTCTCCCATCATCTTCCATTTTTTAACTCAATGAAACCCATGTGTTAAAAGTGAATCCAACCCACCTCTCCTCTCTCTTTCTCTTGTGGCGGCCGCAATATTCCTCCTCCTCCTAAAGAGTGGTTTATAAGTTTTCTAAAACATAAAAAGAAATGTTACACAAACTCTTAACGTGACGTACAGTTGCAAAAAAAGAGTAAACAGATATGTATGATGCGATTACAAAAATTTATATATAATAAAATTAAAGTTGATATGGCAACTGTCACATTAGACAATAAGCATTTTAGAATATAAAAGAAGAATTCGTGATGGATTAGTATTAGATAATGGAATGTTTAGAAAGGGAAAGAAGCTGTTGCCCACAAGAAACAAAAAGTAAAGCTGAAAGCGCCTTCTAAGTACTCCCAACACTCGCACACAAATCTCATTACCATTTGTACAGTGAAACCCATGATAGCAAACTGGTGCGATATGAAAACAACATAAAAGGTTTCTTAATTGATTGAACTTTTTGTCAGTTTAGATCTTGTTGAAATTATTCTTTGTGTTTCTCTATTGCTTGTTCCTTGACTAGTTAATAGTATATTTATATACTATACGCTATATTATAATATTCTTAATTACATATTATATTAGACTTACTCCACATATAGTATACTACATATACTATAGTAGAGATTTAAGTTTTTCAAAAAATTTACTTGCTGTCTGATATATGTGGAGTAAAGCTGGAAAATCGAAGGTGTATTTTTTAAAAGTCATAAATTAGATAGAACATATGTCATAATTTTATTGGCTTTGATGTGGCACATTAACAAAATTTATTAAGTGGAATTTGACTGTAAAGAGATTTTTTTTTTTTTTTTTTTTTTTTTTAAATACCTTATAAACTTCTAAGTTCATTTTGATATCACATATAGCTAATTATAAATCAAGTAAATTACATAGGCTAATTTTACATTTTTTCTTAATTTTTAGACATGGCCGGGATATATAGTATTACATAAAGTGTATGTGTATATATATATATATATATAGTATTACATAAAGTGTATGTGTGTGTATATATATATATATATATATAAACTTGAAAAATTAGTCATAAATCAATTGTTAGAAGATAATTTTACATATTTTATTTCAGAATCATGTATGTTCCCTCTTAAATAAACTTAGAAGCATGTGAAAGGGAAATTTATGATAAGATAAACGTAGCCAAGGATTTATTATTTTTATTTTTTATTTACATGTCCACACAAGAGGGTGAGGGGGGGATTCGAAGTAGTGAACCCCGCTTTATTAGGGATGGTTTCCAGCCGATTGAGTTAACTCTTGAGGACAAGTGCCAAGGATATTAGTAAATGATTAAGTTTAAATCCTTCTCTTTGGAATGAGGATTAGATGTAAGATGTGGAGATGAAACTACGCACAGGAATCTGTAAGTTAAATTGTCATGGCACTCATGGAATAAGATCATCATCTCAATTTTAAGTAAAATAGAGATAATCCATTTGATTTTATTTTGCAGCATCTAACAGTATACATAGGCTAACGATATTCATGAATTTAAATGATGTGGCAACATATTCACCATGTAGCAATATATACATCATTAGATCTGTAATATCTAATCTAGACCATAAAATAGATTATCTCCATTTCACCTCATCTCCCAAACTTTGCCTTATATAAAAGGTAATTATGTATATAATGATCTGAATAACAGTTTTCACTGTTCCAGGAGTAAACCAACACTGAATAGTGAGTAGAGATATATGCACCAACTTGAGCCTATTTGCAAATGCAGTTTTAAGAAGAAAAAGAAAGGAAAGGGGGGAAAAAAAAAACTATACCATATTGTTTATCAAATAAATGCTGCCCAACTTTAGCATCTTTCCTATGATCCTGTTGCAGTAACAACCATAGATTAGAAAGTGTGGCTTTTCCTAAGTCTCACCAGGGAAACATCATCCTGGAAATAGGGGTAAGAAATAGGAATGAAAATCTCTTCTTATTGGATCTGGATCTCCTCCCATTACTAAAAAAATATGAGTTTCTCATATTTTTGATCCTAGCCGTCAATTTGCATCCAAGGGTCTAAGCTATGCCACATGTCCACTTGGATCAAAACCAAAAAAACAAACACTTAATTATATCAAATTTGAATTAAAAAATTAATTTTTTTTAAAAATAAAAAAAAAAAAAAAAAAACAACTTGGGTGGAGAAACCACCCAAGGGAGGTGGCTGGGGCGGCTACTCGGCCACCCCAGGGGTGGTTTGGGTGGCGCGCAGCCACCCCTTGGGTGGCTGGGGTGGCCGTGCCGCCACTCCCACAAGACCTAGGGGTGGCGCGCGGCCACCCCCAGATCTGATGGGAGTGGCCGCACGGTCACCCCATGGCCTAGGGGTGGCCGTGCCGCCACTCCCATAAGACCTGGGGGTGGCTGCCCATGGCGGAATCAAATATTCGTAAAGTCAAAATTTCAGATAAAGGTGATAAACACCTGGAACAGCAATCAACAAATCTGCATGATCGAGTTGGGAGGCCACACTGACCAACATCTTGAGAGAGAGAGAGAGAGAGAGAACCATTCAGTAGTTATTTTAACAATGACCAACATCATTTTGTTGTGAACCCACTATAATGAGCATCTTTCCGTACTGCAGAGCAGCCCATAGAAAAATGTAAAAAACAATTCTGCAAAGCTTCCCCATTTTTAAATACTAGCCATGCCCCTCCACCTCAATCCCCACCGTTCGATCCATTTACCCCTTGCCCCTTATGTCCTTATCATCCGTCGCTTTCATAGAGAAAGAACCATTCAGTAGCTGTTTTAACAATGACCAACATCATTTTGTTGTGAACCCACTATAATGAGTATTTCGTATTGTAGAGCAGTCCATAGAAAAATGTAAAAAACAATTATGCAAAGGTTACACCTTTGGATGCAACTAAGGGCTAGGATTTGAAATATGAGAAACTCATATTTTTGAGTAATGGGAGAGGATCCGAATCCCTTGTTATTAGATTGTTCGAGCAGCTTAGAAGAAGGGGATGAAGAAGGGGGATGCATGAGCCACCTACCCCTGAGAACCTAATGTTCGAGCAGCTTAGAAGAAGGGGATGAAGAAGGGGGATGCATGAGCCACCTACCCCTGAGAACCTAAGGTACGAGATCTACTAGAACTAAAACAAGTAGATCCTACAACCCTCTCTCTTAGGCTACCCCTTATAACAGAATCCTAATCTGAAGAAAAAATAGCCGCGTTAAAACTATTGAACTATTGCTTTAGTGTCTGCGATTCTCCCAAACATATAATTCGCACACACGCAAGCATTTTAAATTCCCAAATATTTTCCCACAAATGTCATAGAAAATCCATTCTTGTAAGTTGTTACAATTGAGGAACAGAGATCATACGTATAAATACAACTTTTTGCCAAGCGGATAAATCATGTGTTGAATGCAGCACATATTGACAGAATAATCAGCAATATTGCATAAATCCTGAGAAACATAATCTTGCCAGTCGTTTACATTAAGAAATAGTAATTGTCAATCGAGTATCTCATCGTACAAATGAGAAAATACACACTTGCTCAACTCATAGTTTACCTATTTTCTGCTTATTTAAGCAACTTGGGGCTTATTTACCTATAACCCTTGAAGTCACAATACAAAATCTGATCACAATATGCCCTAACCTTTAATATCTATTCACTTCAGACCCTTGGAGTTTTTCACCATGATGCAACACTTGGAGATGGCTTCAACTTCTTTGGTGGTGGGTTTCCTCCAGAAATCAGCACATATGAATAGAAGCAAAGCATTGCAGCACTTTGGAGGACCAAAAAACAGAATACAAAGGAGTCAAACCAGATTAAAGAAAGTAAACTCTCCTGTCAAGTAAATTAGAAGAAAATAAAGGAAAAAAAGCATTAGCAGTCAGATAAGGCAATACCTAATAACAGCGTAAAAACCTGTTGGAAATACTTTCTTTGTCTGCACCAACAGTACCGTCATAAAGTTAGAAAGATCAGATCAATGGGTCAATGAGTAAAAATAATTTTCTGCTTGATGTATTACCAATGAATAAGCCTGAAAGTTCTTCCAAAGAAGAAGAGCCGATAGTACTGCAAATTTTAGAAGTATACAAATAATTAGTATAGGATGATCTCCTAAAAAGAGAGGTAAATCTGTAACTTAAATCTAACACTAACAAAAGATATTGAAGGAATCAAAATGTCTCAAGTGAGATTAAATCAGAACCTGCTTGTCCTAGAATGAAAGGTAAACTGGATTTTCCTTGCCTCCAGATCTTTAAGCTAAAGATGCTGAGAGCTAGCAAAGCACCTCCGTAGAGCACACCAGTAGTCAGGGTTGCAGGATTTCTTGAGAAAACAAAACCAAGAAGTCCACCACTTAAAACAAGTCCACCTGTAACAAGTTATAAGTTAAAAGTTTGCACAAGTCAGTCTTCATTTAAGAAAAAAGCAACATTAATTTTCCTGAAGGGAAAAAAAAAAGGGCATGTACTTGTTCAGTTAGCATATATAGTTATCACTAGCAATTTGGACAGAAGTGCTGTGCAAACCAACTTGCATGAAGACATGTGGTCCAACAGATTTGACTGTAATAACAATCATAACAACTTCAATTATAGGACTACTTTGGCCAAGAGACCAACCTCGAACAGGTTGTGACCTAAAAATGCATTTCCCCTTGTTCATCCGATCATTGTCTTTCATGTATCAAAAATTGGTCATGGTCTACCATGGGGATCTTTTTTTCTTTTTGGTTGGGGGGAGGGTGGGGGGGGGGGGGGGGGGGGGGCACATTTAAAGTGGTGTAACAAAATTTAAACTTCCTCCTAACATCAAAGCATGACATTTTAAGCAAAATGCACGACTATTAACTTATTTGTAATTCTCAAACTTTGAGCACTTTAAAGTAATGTAATTCTAAGGGAAAAGTAGTACAAAATAATAATAATAATAATAATACAAATACTGTTTTGAAGACCAGTAAATTAAGAATCTTTCTTTCTTTCTCTGCACTCTCTCTCTCTCTCCTCTGGGGGGAAAATAATCAAAATGAGAGAATAACCTAGTTTGATCAATTGAAACTTGCTTCGATAGATTGAAAAATGCCATGCCCATTTAATGCATGTCATTTCTCACCTACTTGCATGCTGCTTTGCATTTCGATCTATCGAAATTCGCAAGATCTAATGACAGCCGTTTGATCTCGCCTACCAATTTCACATCATTCTAACAACTTTAATTCTGATTGATTGAAACCCTGCTTCGATCAATCGAAGTGCGTCATATGGGTCACTTCTCACCTACTCGCGTAGGTGATTCTACCACGTGTAGATTCCATTTCACTCGTTCAAAACCCTACTTCGATCAATCGAGGTAGACTACATCAAACTCACAAATTGCTCAATTACCACATCATTCTTTCTATGAGCGCCACAGGTATGATCAATCAAACTTCAACTTCAATCAATCGAAGTCTGCCTATCAAGTGATATTCAGTCAACCGTCCCATTTCCTTAACCCAAAATCGAACACCTATAATCCAACTCTTATTTCTAAATCATCTAGAACCCAAAACAACTCCCGGAAATGTTTCTTAGCACGCGACAAACCCTCCAACATCTTAAAGCCTTCTTGAAAATCTAAAGCCTAGAATAACATCCTTTATCGATTACCCCACTTATTTCCATGATTTGGCTAACATCCTCCATAATCAAAGTTAAATCCTATAAAACATATTTTACCTTGATAGTATATACCTCAATTACCTCAAGGTTCCTTTCCCTAACATTACAATCCCAACTTTAAAATTAACTCCTTATATTTCTCCAAAACTAATTATTTCACCCATAAAATATTACAAATCCGCCTCATTCTCAAATTAATACTTCCTTAATTCATGGAATAAAATTTGGGGTGTTACAATATCAGTCAAATTAAACATACAAAATGTTCTTAGGCATAGAACATTCAGCTTATGACTATAATTTTTTTTTTTTTTTTTTTTTTGATAAGTAGCTTATGACTAGTAATTACTCTACAAATAGATCTTGAAGCAAATGCCTAGTGGGTCAACCTCCTCCAATTCATGGTTCAAAAGATGAAGAACATAACTTGTACCTTGAGGGCTTGCATTTCAGTTTCCACACAAGTATATTCAGTCATTAAAATCCAATAGTGACATTCAGGACCACTTGATCAAGGGTGTGAGAACATTGACCAAGCATATTTTGCGAACCATTTCCGAAATAGAGTTGAAAATAACTTAAATTAAACAAGGACGTAATATTTCACAGCTGTTATATCACTCATGTCACACCCACAGGGCTACCTACAAAGAACAAGCACTTTTAGGCAATATTCTAATTGAAATCACTAAGCTATAACTTGAAAGGTTTTTACCCAAAGATCTCTGCTTTGTCTTCTGGTCCTTGCACTGGATTAAAGATGTTAAGCAGTTCACCACTTTCATTTTTTATTTTTTAATAAAAGGGAGGGGGGCAACACAAGGACTTCCCAAGTGGTCATCCAAGTTTTCTTGACAAGCAGTTCGCCATACCTCTCCAAGTTTCCATTTTAGTTGTAAATTTATAATACTCTCTTTTAATTGAAATAAGCAGCAATATCTGTTTCCCTTATGTTATAATTCAATCAAGTCCCTCAATATGCAAATCGGATTAAAATGGAAGATGGAAACAAATTATAAATCACAGCATAAGCACTTCTCCCTCCACTTGATCCTACAACTTAAATATGAAGTTTAATTCATCTTCTTTTTTCTTTTCATAACTAACAATATTCATTCAGTACAAAAAAAGGGTGTCGTGCTTAATAGATGGGAAGCATACAAAAGATACGCAAGAGAAAAATTAAACAAAAGAATATGCCTATGATCTAAAACAAAGATCCAAAACTCAAAGAAAGATACTTAAGCCAAACCCTCTATTTGCTTTGAATCTATGTCTCTCTTAACATGCTTTTGTGGACATCTCTACAACTTTACAAAGATGTAGTAGCTAAGGTCAATTCAAGTTTACGTGCTTAGCGTGTTTAAGTGCATGTTAAGGTCTTATATTAGACTGCATAAGAACTAAAATTTTGAAGCAACTTAACAAATCAAGTCAACAAAACACCGTAAATGAGAGAGAGAACTGAATGCCAATATTTAGAATGTTATTATTGACATACTTATCAAAAAGAATTTTATCATTGACATAAATACGTGTATTGAGTATGATTAACTAACTATGGGTGGATCTCATATAAATAACACATATTTTGTCTAAAGTATTGGAATAGAGGATCAAATTAATCCATCCATTCCTTTTATTTATTTATTTAATAAGTAGATCAACTTAACATGTCCAGCAAAATCATTGCCCAACAAACCCTTAAATAGATTTTGTGTTTTATTCATTAACTTGGAAATAGTTTGACACATCAAGTGGCAGATAAAAGTGAGGATTCTTGTATACTCTTCATGTATGGGGGCTTTGCCTTTTTCTTTCGATAAAATTATTATTCATCAAAAGAATAAAAGTGAGTATTATCTGCCAAGTCTCTTTGATGCAGCAAAGTGAACAATATAGGTGTTTACCAAATCGGTGCACACTCACCAAAGGGAATGCCAAAACAAAAATCATGGATTTTTGCTGCTCGTTTTGGCTGAATGATACCGTTTTCCTGCACTAGCTCATCCACTCCCAACTTTCCAGCAGCATTTTCTACTAAATCCGGATGTGACTTTCCGACACCCAATTCTGATGCATCATACCTCAGAGTAGTCTTGACGTCAGAACCGGAAGCATCTGTCCCACGCCCATCAAGGCTCATAAAAACTGTAAACTAGATAACACAAGTCCTTTAGATTGCACGACCACATTTAGTCCTCCCATGAGACAGTTTCATATTAATCATTAATGGCAAGACAATTGCGCACAAGTACACATAAAAACCAGTCCAACCGGTTAGCAAAACCAATCAATCGAATTAGCGCAACAAAAATGAAACCAAAGGACACCACATCAAGCACCACCGGGAAAGCAAAATTCACAATTACAAACATCTTTGAGCAACCAAGGCACAAACGAGCTTTCCCAAATGAGAAATGCTTGGAAATCCTACAAACGACGCCGTATTGACCCCTAATTGGCTCATTCACTGGCTAATTACGAGGGGGGGTTTCTCAATAACATAACCACGGCAACACAAAAAAATCAAAATTCAATCTTTTTCACTTTCTCATATCTCCCATTTCTTTCATTTTGTTACTTGCCTCAATTTTATGGGTGCTGGGGGCTTAGCGAAGTACCTTATTAGAGCAGCGCAGCGATGGGCTTGCAAGTGATAGCCTCCTCCGTAGGCTCACACCGCCGTTCACTGCAGCGAAGCACGAGAGCTGAGAGATCGTCGCGGCCATTGCTGATATCTCCGTGTGCTTGTACTTGATCGCGCGCGCAAGCGAGAGAGAGAGCGAAGGATTCTGACTTGTAAATATGAAATTTTGTTTTGTTTATTAAATACTGAAGCTTCGTGCAGTGATTCACACACTTTTGGTCAAATATATTAAGATCCGTGCAATAAAGGATGCCGGTGTTGAGTGAACGGAGGACTTTCACCTATTCCGACACGTGTTCAAATTGCTTGGACTCGGACCCTATCTGTTCGGACCCTCCAAATAATAGCTTTTAGATCCGTTGTATTTGGGCCGCCCAAACACTTGCCCTAATAAGTAGGGCCCTTTCCTATGCTCAACACACATGAATTTGGCTTAAATATTATTAAAAAAATTACAAATATAATTTGAACCGTTAAAAAATTACCTATAATTCTTTTATAAATTCTTGACACTTGCTAGTATATGATTGAGATCAGCTTACAATTTTTTTTTTTTTAATAAACTTCAATCACATGTTATATATATATATATATATATATATATATATATAAAGTTATAATTTCTTTTAAAAAAAAAAAGTTATAAAAGTTACTCTTGAGGGAGACTAATTACTCACAATTTTGGCTATCAAAGAGCCCGATTTGTTCATTGAATGGGCATTCGCTTGAATCACTAACATTGTTTCGGACATCAACTAGCATTAAACTTAATTTTAGATTTGGACCGTTTTGAAGATCTCTAAATGTGTTAATTATTAAGCACATCAAGTCATTAAGTGTGCCGTTTTTCACTTTGTGTTCGGAAACATTTCCACTAATTTTCTTTTTGTCCTTGGTAGAGAAAAAAGATCCTCATTTGTAATTTTCCTTCTTCTTTTTTTTTTTCTTTTCTTTTTTTTTTGTTTTTTTGTTTGAATAGAAGAAAAAAACAAATCAAGAGGTCAAAAGCTAATAACGAGGTACATAGGGGCACCACTGCAAAAGCACAACAACGACAAGACGTGGACAATCTACAAGAGCAGACAACTAGTGCGAGGCGACAACAAAACAAAAAATGGCGCGTCTTCCTCGCATCTCAAAAACCCTAAGATTATAAACTCTGTTTTTTTTTTTTTTCTTTTTTTGAATGTTTACCTTAAACCCTTGAGTCAAAATATTCAGAGAAAAAATCTCTACAAAAGATGGGTATCGTTACGCCTTCACTTGTACGCTCTCTTCGCCTCAACGTGTTCGGAAGACCTCGCCTCTCCTCTCTAGTCTACCCTCTCTACCAGGTCACTATTCCCTCTCTTTTTTTTATTCACTATTCTCTCTCTCCTTTTTTTTTTTTTTTTTTTTTTTTAATTTTGCATTTTTGGTTGATTCTGTATTTTATAGGGATACACTTCTGGCATTTTGTAAATTTGTTGGTTCTGTTGCTGCAGAAGTATTTTGGATACTTTGTAATGATTCCAGTATATACTTGCATGAGTATGAAATTATAAAGAAGGAAAAAAAAAAAAAGCAGCTTGTGTGCAGGGCAGTGACATATGGAACTCTTCTTCCTTTTGCTTAGCTTGATGCACATGCAAAAGAAGAAAAAAAGGCCCTTGTATAGGTACTGTAATTATAGGAAAAGAAGATATCAATTACAAACTAAGGGTGTCTCAGAGTAAGTAAAATTGTACTCAGATTATACGGGTGATGAATAGCTTGAGATTGGAGGATCATGATCCATTGCTGATGATGAGACGCAAATGCTGATGATGGATAGAAAAAGATTACGAGGGTTAGAAATTGAATGAAAATATAATGTTTTTCAGAGACCTTGTAAATTTATGGGATTATGGGTGCAAGAAACATTTGATTAGGTGGAATATTCACTTTCTCATAGCAGCTCATGATTGGGAGATTAACACTTTAACTCACTTTTCACCTTATTGTATTCCTTTAGAGTGAGACAAGATGGTGAGGGCAGACTTCGTTGGATTCCTTCCAAGATAGGGTTGTTTGATGTTAAATCAATGTTTTTTCTTTTTTTCTTTTTTAATTTTTTTTTAAAATTTTTTATACAAGTAAAAATGTAAAAAAAAATGAAAGAATAGAAAAAGGAAGCAAAATCTTACTATAGGGTTCTTGTTCCCATGATATCACTCATTTCTTTTGGACGATTATTCGGTAGAATAAGGCTCCCTTGAAAGTAGCTTTCTTTGCGTGGTTGGCCATCTTAGGGAAAATCCTCACCATGGATAATTTAAGAAAATGACATATTATTGTGGTTGAATGGTGTTGCATGTGTAAGAAGAATGAGGAGTCAGTAGACCATCTTCTACTTTATTGTGAGATTGCAAGTGCTCTTTGGCATACTATCTTTAGCAGTGTAGGGTTGGTTTGAGTTATGCCTAGAAGGGTGGTAGATCTCTTTACCTGTTGGAGAGTGCTAGGGGTTAGATCTCATCTTGATGCAGTCTGGAAGATGATTCCACCTTGCCTAATGTGATGTCTATGGAGGAAATTTAAAGAAATAGTCTTAGTTTTTAAGGACCACGATGTTATAATATAAATTAAATAATTAAATTCATCTTTTCCTACCAGTTTAAACTTTTAAGATAAATTATGATTCAATAGGGTATCAAAGCCAGAGGTCATGAGTTCGAACCCGGACTCCACAATTTGCTTCCCATTTCAATTAAATATTTCATGTGTTAGGCCTTACTTATTAAGGGTGAGTTTGAATCCACACTTGAGGGGGAGTCTTAGAATATAAATTAAATATTAAAATTCATCTCTTCTTATTAACTTAAGCTTTTGGGATAAGTAGTGATTTAACAGACTTTAGTAGAATTAAATGATTTATTTATTCTTTAAGATTCTCTTTCTTTTGGCTCCTGCCTCAGATTGTAGTTTTTTTTTTTTTTTCATGCTTTTTTAGATCTCTTCTCCATTACTTGCTTGGCTTTAAATATTGGCTGTTAAATTTTTTGGTAAAAAAACTATATGAAGACTTGAAGTTGAAATGATGGATGAACAAAAATCATGGTTGAGGAGCTATAGTTCAGTTAGTAATCAAATACAAGAAAAATCATAGCGGAGGAACAAGGTGTGGTAAATCATAGAGTTAAGAGTACATGCAGTCACTCAGTTTCAAGCAAGCTTGTGAGAACAAATTGCATTCATGAAGTTGTTTTCTGTTGGAGGGATTTCATTTGTCATTGATATTGGTTGGATAGAAACGTGGTTAGATAGGCTAGGGATAAGGTGATGGGACTCGAATGAAATGAGCAAGGACTGGAATAAAATTTGCATTGAAAAGTTCCACTTAGGGTGGGAGCACACCTCAGTACAAGATGAAGGGTTCTTCTCTTCTCTGCCCTAAACACAGTTCTCATCTCCCTTTAACCACTTAGATCAGTGCACCACTAACTACCCACAATCCCAACACTAACCACATAACTGCACTCGGTCACACAACTCTATTCACTACCTTACATTATAGCATAACCAAAATAAACTACTGACGATCACTAGCTAAAGCCAAGTCCACTCCCCACTTATCCGGAATCACTTCCTCCATAAGCCATGATCATTGTCACGCTGCTCACAAGAGTCCTATGTTCTGCCATGTTTTCTACCCCACAAAATAGAGCACTCCATTCCCCCCAGTCCAGCCCACAACTTCTGGTTTCATTAGGGCCTAGCACTCGCTCCCCCTTAAAATGAACGCTGTCCTCAAGGTTCAGATTGGAAAATAGTTGGTAAGCTGATCGTCCAAACTTCTTCATTCCTTGGATGAGCATCAACAACAGCCCCACTTCTTGAGACAGGCCCATTTTCTGCCAACGCGTAAACCATCTCTACTGTGAGTATACCATTTGTTTTTACCTCCAGCAAGCTAGAAAGACATTAGGTCCACCCAATTCTGTGTAAAAAGAGTCCAATTCCAATGAGTCAATGATTTCCAAGAAAGGTCTAAGAAGCTTTATAGCACCAATACCTCCATTGTGGTCACCATTTGGACAACCGGTTTCAAAAGAGAAGGGGCATATCTTGTTGCATCAAAGGAAGAACTTCAAAGGAGCCTTAGTCTGCCACATACTCTTCCAAGGGAAGCGGCATCCTTTTCTACAAACCAGTGAGCAATAGAAAGATTTAACCTTAAACAACCCTCTTTTGGAGGGGACCCACCACAACTTATCTTCCCATCCTCGCCGCACTCTAGCTAAGTACAATACCTGGAAAAAAGAAGCAAAGACATTCATCTCCCAATCATGAGCTGCTCTAGCGAAGCTTACAGCCCACTGGTTGGAACCACCATAAAACTCCAAGTGAGCCGCAACATAGGCATCCTTTGTATGAGCAATACCAAATAAAACTGGAAAAGCCTTCTTACGAGTTACATCCCCATACCACTGATCATGCCAAAATCTAATCATAGAGCCATCACCCACCTCAAATTTGGTATGATGTGAAAATTTCCTCCAACCTTTCCTAATATTCTTCCATAACCCCGCCCCGAACACTCCAAAAGGCTTAAGTGAACACCACCCGCCCCATGAACTGCCAAATTTAGAGTCCATCGCCACTATCCACTAAGCTTCTCTCTCAAGCCCATAGCACAACCATTTATCTTAAAGAGCACGATTGAACACTAGCAAGTTCTAAATTGCCAATCCTCCCTTAGAGAGCAGCGACAAACCTTGGACTAGATAAGAGCAGCACTCCCAAGTAGATCATGACTTTTCAATACAAGGACATCTTGCCCATACCAAGGCAAAAGCCCATCACAACACAGTCCACAAATACAAACTCCCGACTAATACATTATCTGGTTGTGAGTTAGAAGTTAATCCTATTACTTCCTTTAGCATGTCACAATCTACGGTAGACGCTTAGATATAGCTTGGGCTTTAGCTCTTGCTGCAACTTCCAAGCAGCAAACCCTTTTGTGCATATCGTACACCTCGTCCTCCAGCTTTGATGTCCTTTCATTGTTTGTCACCATTGGCTCTGATACCAATTGATTGAATCCAAATGAAATGAGCAAATTCGGGAATACCAATTGCCATAAAAGTTCCACTTAGGGTGGGAAGACACCTCAATACAGACTGTGTATAAAAAAGACCCTGTTTATGAGGGTGGCACAAACTTGCTGGAGCTGACTACAGCTGCAGCAAGCAAATTAAACCTAGGAAAAGGAGAAAGCTGCAGCGAGGAGGACAAAGTGAAATAATACTTATTGTTTTTATTTTGTGGCTTTCAGTGGTTATAACTTTTTGCTTGAGGTAAACATTTTTGGTTCTTTCATCTGTTTGTAAAGGTAAATTCACTTTCACTTTAGGTCTTGAATCATTGGGCAAATTTTGGTTGGGAGAAAGACTTTAGGGCTGGGAAGCTTGGCATATATTATAGGAGGTACACTCTAGAAGACTGGTTTTTGTCACTTTCCATGCACTGTAGGCACTTCCTTAGTAGTTGTCAGATAGCATTTTATACATTTTAGATCTAGTTGTAGATCTTTATCTTTATTTATTTTTTATTTTTTAAAAATTAAATGATGAGGAACCCCTTCAAAGCAGAGTTAATTCGTGCACCCACTTCTATCGAGTAAACCTCGGACCCATGCAAAGCACCCTCTCCATATGGATCGAGTAATACTTTGGCTTTGCCGATGAGCTGGCCCCCAAGGAATTTTTTGCACCCAAGAGAATTTGGATTTTAGACTTGGTGGAAATACTACCAAGACTAAGACCCTTACAACTTGAGCCAACCCCTTGGGGTTATAGATCTTTATCTATAACGATGCTTAAGGTCTGTTTTTTGTTGTCTCTAACATCCTTGGAGGGTTTCAGGGGTTATAGTGTTGTTAGCCATTCTTCTCTGGAGATCTGTTGATAAATTTCATGTTATATACCAATATAGGCTATACCCTGTCCTACCATGCCTTTTGCTTTCTACTTTATTCTGATTTCTCATTTAGATGATGCATTTTTGGCATTATTAGAGATTTGCTCATGGTCACTCTTCCACAAAAATCAAATGTTTGTTTCTTTCACTTTTCATGTTTGTTATATTTTTTTTATATATATTAAATGAGTATTATTGCTTTCATTGTTTTGTTGTTGTTCTGTAATCAATTTTCTTTTTCTTTTTCTACCAGAGTGGAAGAAAAGATGAGATTACCTCTATGTGCACGAACATCCATCGTATTTCGACTGTAGGTAGAGACCAGCTCATAATCTACCTCTCTATCCATACATGCATAAATGCACACCTATTCATGATCTATGCCCCTCCTTAATATCTGAAAATATGGTTTCTAATTTCTTTAGAAATTATTGTCTATTTATGTATGTGCGTATGGTGGGGCACACATGCATGCATGCTTGTGTTGTGTTTGTTTTGGGACATAAAACTAAGTTAAAACTTATATGGACTCTTATCACTTGCGTGCAGCTCCACCAATAACATAGGCATCATAAGTAGAAACATGTTTCCTACAGTGATATTATGCTAGATTTGAATACTATTGCATAAAGTTATAGCTCCCAATAAATGTTGCCTTGAATATAATATTGGCAGATGCAATTGATGATTGTTAAATAGAAGGTCCAGAAAGTTGGATTGGTTGTAATTTTTGAGAGAATGATTTTGCTTTACTATGTCCATAATTATAAGCTACAGTTTGCTGCTATTATAAGCGCATGCTAGTGAACGGTCCAACTATCATTGGTTCTCCCAATTCAATTAAGCCTTTATACCAACTAGTTGGGGTTGGCTATATGGATCCCTAGTTTTCTCTCTAACAATCATGTTTTTCCCTATAACTTCTACCAACATTGTTTTACTTTTTTTTTTCCTCACTTTTTGCAGCACATTGATGTAATCACTCTTCTTCCCATCACATTTGTGGGCCTCCATTGCATATGCCATACCATCTTAAATGATTCTTCTCATTTTATCTTCAATTGGTACCATTCCACCTTCTCAAGAATATCTACATCCCTCAGTCTATCATTCCTAGTGTTGCACACATCTATCTTAACATCTAACAATTGATTGGTTAGTCTATCAAATAACTTCTGTTGATAGATGGCCTTAAAGAATAAGCTAGAAATAGGAAAGAATAATCTCCTCATACATCCATCTACCTTTCGAATATGGTTTGCTATTGCCAATACAACTTTTAGTAATTTATCACTTTTTTCTTGTCTAGACCTTTAGTATCTCGTACTGTTTCCTTATGTTGAAATGGCTGAGATTGCTAATTCTGGTGTAACTCATCAGATCTGGGTATAGTGTTAAAGGAAATTGTCTTTCTTGAGTCAATCAATGTGTAGCATTTAATGCCAGATCTGCCTTATCTTACATGTAGTTTCCTACTGCTGATGCCATTTACATTAATTTATTATCTTACTAGACTTCCTAGTGAATGTGTATTTAGTTGGTAGTGAAGGATTGAGTTGCTCTAATTTGTGAAATCTAATGTTTTCATATTCTCAGCTGAAGCTGAAGTTTCAGAGTTTGAATGTGATGAACTCCATGATGATGTCAAAGCATCAGAAAAAGACACTGCATTACGTCTAGCTCTCTCACAAGTTGCTAGTGATTTTGGTAGAGAATCTATGTTGTCATTGCAGAGGTTTTTTAGCACTAGACGTGCACCTGTGATATCTACTGGTTCATTAAAGCTTGACATAGCTCTTGGAGTTGGAGGATTACCAAAGGTGATTATTTGACACAGCAACATTTTCCTCTTTCCACATGTTTGTTATGAGAATATGTATTTATGCGCCCCTCACATGCTTGGGAAGTGAGTGATATATGCAAGAGGCACATGCAGATTCCTAGTGCATGGCACCATTATAGATGCGTGGTAAATGTATTGTGCTTGCCCTTTTATGGTACAGCTAGCCTTATGTTGTTTTGTTTTTGACAAAGATACCCAGGTTAGTTGACCATTGCTACTGTTGATTTGGACTTCCTTGTACCCAGAGCATCACTATGCGGGTTTTGAATTAACAAGTTTTTTTTCCTCAACATTAGTTTAAATGAATAAATATGTGGATTGCAAGATGAATTTTTTTTAAAAAATTGTGGGCCAGATTTTTTATGTTATAATTCCCTATTATTAGATATCTGAATGTTCTCTCTAAGTTGATGGGTATTAGACTCGATGAATTTAAAATGATGGTTTTGTTTAATTTTTCAGTTGAATAGAGTTGGGAACCATTACTCTGTAATTCCATAGTTATTGTAAACCACAACAGAAGAAATTCTGTTACTAAGTGAATGCTCAAGAGAATTTATATGAAGCGGCATATCATTGTGATTTATTGGTGTTGTTTGTGCAAGAAGAGTGGATTAACCGTTGACCATCTTTTACTCCATTGTGAGTGAGCTAGTGCTTTATGTAACTCTATTTTTGGATTGTTCGGCTTAGCGTGGGCCATGCCTCATCGAGTGAAATTTCCCCTTGCTTATTGGAGAGGGAAGTGTGGTAACCCATTGAGTGAAGCTCTTTGGAAGATGATTCCACTATGCTTGATGTGGTGCATTTGGTGAGAAAGAAATTACCAAAGCTTTGAAGATGGAGAAAAGATGGTGGTGGAGTTAAAAGCCTTTTTCTTTAACTCCCCTCATTTCATGGTTGCTTAGACCTGAATACTTCTTGGATATTAGTTAGCCTAAAGTCTACAATATAGTCTTGGATATTTGTTTCTCTTGTTTACTTCCCGTGTACCTGGATTGCACTTTTCGCTTTTGATGATTTTTTGATTATGCATAAAAGAAAAAATATTAATTAGCCTAAAGCCAGTAAATGATCCCTTTTTTAGGTACTTTTTATCCTAGCCTTTTAATTTATTGTTTTTTTTTTCTTAAATACCAGTTCTTGACAACAACCAAAGAGAGTTGTGACCCTATTTTTGAATTAAGGTGATTTTATTGGTGGGGAAAAAAAAAAAGGAAAAGAGAAAGAAAACAAAGAAAAGAAAGATAAGTTTCTTTTATTTTTTTGAGAGTGATGATTATATGTGGGATTTCTGTTTTAGTTCTGATTTGTACTATTCTTAATGCCAAACCAGAGATTTCAACGTATTCATTAACATGCATCTTGGACACATGTTGAAACTATGATTCAATATATGGTACTCCCTGTAAGTCCTTAATATCATGTTCAAGAAAATAACTCTTTTGACTCCTTGAGTTGGGTGCTTGTTTCTATCATGTTCAAGGTTTTGGGTACTTCCAATACGTCCTTAATATATGGTTGTTCATGTCAATCCTCAATATCATGCTTATATTTGGTATTGAGTTAGTGCCTTTCTTCTTGCATGCTTGGTCAACCATGTTATTTGAAGTCTCTTATCTGTTAATTCATTAATTGAAAGAGGGGTTTTCACATTTCACACTTTTCATTTGCAGTATTTGCTTTGCTTTTACTTATATTCATATTGTTCATGATGTATGGCTTGGGCATTTACTGCTGCCACTTGCCATGCTTTTGAGTACTCAGCTGATGAGTGTTTTTAGATGAAACTTTGGAACTGCAGCCTATCAATGTATAAAAAAAATTAAATATGAATCAGTTACTTCTTGATGACTGTATGTGAGTAATTTGTTGTTGTAATGATTTTGATCTCAAGTTTAAGTTTAGCTTCAAAGAAATAGAACAGTGTCATTGCAGCTTTAATCTGCACTCTGCAGGGATGATTGTATGTGAGTAATTTGTTGTTGTAATGATTTTGATCTCAAGTTTAAGTTTAGCTTCAAAGAAATAGAACAGTGTCATTGCAGCTTTAATCTGCACTCTGCAGGGAAGAATTGTTGAAATTTATGGGCAAGAGGCATCTGGAAAAACAACACTTGCCCTTCACATCATCAAGGAAGCTCAAAAGCTTGGAGGTGCATACGATTTTTTTCTCTGAGACCTTGTGATTGGAAGTGTTTTTTGGTGTCACTTCAATTAGTTTGGTTTGCTAAGGAAAGCAGGAAGATTCTTTTTAAGCCATTATTGACAAATCTGGATTAATTATTTTACATAGATGCCAAAACCCATGATTGTTCTTATATACAGTTATAACATTAATCAAAGCTAATTATAGATTCTTAGACAAAACTTTCGTGCGTATTTTGGTTATTGTTCAGGGATGTTTGAACCTCTTCCCACATAAGAGTTCAATGACTAAGGATTTTTTACATTTCTTCCACAATGTATACCTTTTACCTTTGTTTCTTCACTTATGGTGGCATTAAATAATCTTTTTGTAATAGATGACCCTCCCTTGCTTCTGTTATGCGATAAAAGTTTTAAGAACTCTTTTCATAATATGATTTTTTTATAAAAAAAATCTTATATTCTATGATATGCAAAGACACTTAACCAACAATTCCCAGAAAAGAAACTGGAAATTTTAGAAGTTTATTGAAAACATATGGTTGAATAATCAGTGTGACATTTTACAACCTGTCTTTATCCAACACCCTAAACGATTTGTCCTTTCCTCTCCCCAATCAGAACCACCATGTTCAACCGCCAGAGATCACACCACAGCCACTTAAATTTTTCTCCTTGTATAAAAAACACCCAAAAACAGCCGAAGAACCCAAAAAAGGCTTCCTTTATCAACTCGATTCAATGAAATGACCTAAATCTTTCTTACTCGACCCTTAGCTGATTGCGTTTGACAGACCATCCTGAAAAAAAAGCCTCTTACGATTATAAACAGACTACAAGAGCTGCGGATGAGAGACCCATATTGAACCGATTGAAGAACTCGGGTGTTTTCTCTATGCTGACATCAACATCCGTATGATTGACATCAGCGAACATATGACATAGTGTTTCCCTGTATTTTTCTGAATTACTTACTAGGATTTTAATTGCTCTGATACTAAGTTTAAACAGTATATTAAACTAAAAAGAGAGAAAAAGTGGGGCAGAGAAGAGAAGAGTCTGGAAAGAGAATGCCAATTTTTTCTTTTGATGAGTAATTGACACATATCATTAAAAGCGTAAGGCACCCTTAGGTACACAAAAAGATGTCTAAATTTTTGTATTAGAGCTATTTGGTAGTTATTTTTGGCGTTCTCTTTATACCCTGCCTAATATTTTCATTAGAGTAGTTATTGTTCTTTAGCCTGCTTTTTTACACTCTAATGTCTTTGCCTCACTGGATCATCTTTTGGCAGGTTATTGTGCATATCTTGATGTAGAAAATGCAATGGACCCCTCTCTCGCAGAATCAATGGGTGTAAACACGGAAAATCTTCTTATTTCACGGCCAAGTTCTGCTGAAAAATTGCTATCTGTGGTTAATACACTGACCAGAAGTGGAGCTGTAGATGTAATCGTGGTTGATAGTGTAAGTGATTATTTCTTATACTTGATTGTGGTGCGCAATATCTCCTGTTAACCTAGCAGTTTGTTGTTGTGTGGACCTTGGAGCCTATATTAGTACAACTATTTTTTTTTTTTTTTTTTAATTTCCTTTGTGGGGACTAATATCTTCATGCATTAATACTCTTTGGCTTGTTGGGTTTTTCAGGTAGCTGCCCTTGTTCCCCAATGTGAAATTGATCAAAAGATAGGTGGCACCACGGAAGATGTACAATCACGAATAATGACCCAGGCACTTAGAAAAATTAACTACTCGTTATGCCAATCTAAAACTCTTATTCTTTTCCTTAATCAGGTTGAAGACAATATATTATGTCATTTTTTTGAACTTCTCTGTTTATGTGTCATACACTCTCTTATCAGTTATAGCTAGGAGTAATGTCATTTGTCTTCCATTATTATCTTTTATTTCCAGGTCCGATTAAGTCCAAGATCAGGGCATATGGAGGAGGTCACATGTGGTGGAAATGCCTTGAAATTTTATGCAGCTGTACGACTGAAGATGATAAGAAAAGAATTGCTCAAGACTGAGGATAAGGTCATCTTCTGTCACTTTTGATAATGAGCATTGATAAGTGTTAAGATTAGTGTATTTCACCAAAAATTGACAGGTTTTTTATTCATACACTAGTATTTTTAAGAGTAAATACAATTTTCTAGATTTAGGACACCTTACACACCTTCTAGAATAAGGAAGTGTCTTTCTCTTTAACACTCCTTAAGCTGGAGCTTATATATCATATAAACTCAACTTGTAACAAATAAACTCTTGTTGCCACAAAGACTTCATAAACACTCATCTGCCGGCTGAAATACCATCAAATTGGTTGAAAAAAATGAAGAACTGGTCAAAAACACCACTGAACTGGCTTTAAATCCACCAATACGGAAAAAAACGAACTGAACTCCCCGAAAAACTGTTAGAACTGACCGCAACAGCAATGAACCGGCTGAAAGATCACCAAACTGGATGAAAAACAATATGAACCAACTGGAATATCACCAACTGGCCGAAAACCAGTCATGGCCAAGAAAGATGAGCATGGTCTATTGTATCTAAGATTACTATAGATGTTAGTTTTTGTTTCATTCTCTCTTTTAATTGATAGTCAGGATTTTGCCGTTTTTGGTTTATAATTTATTTCTCTTAGCACTTCTGTTTTTTCACTTTAATCTTTTTTATTATAATCTAACGTACCCATTTCCTCTCCAGTCATTGAGGTTGTAATATATTTATTTATTTTTTCTATAAAAATATCTGACTTTTCAGGTAACTGGTCTTGTGGTTTGCGTGCAAGTGGTGAAAAATAGTCTGGCACCGTCGATGAAAATGGCCGAACTGGGGATACGGTTTGGGAGAGGGTTTTGCTGTGAGTCCGAGGCCTTGGAGTTGGCTTGTGAACATGGACTCATTGTCAAAGAAGGAAGTAACTACCTCATAGGAGGGAAAGTATTCAGTTACAAACATGAAGCTGAAAATTATCTGGCGGAAAATGTTGGAATCCTTGATAAGATGGTCATGATCTTAAGAAGACATTTGTTTGAAGGAGGGAGAAAATCATGTTAGATCCTTTAAATTGATGATTTATACTCTAATATGGTAGGTTAGATGCCGAAAAGGACCAGCAACTTTCCTAAACATGTGAGCGATCTGAAGGATCTTTGAACTTGAGATTACAAAGTGTCTTCCTCTTGGGGTAGAAAGGTTGCTCTTGATGTACATTAAGCATTTGAGGACCATAAATCTCAGAAGACAACCATAGGAGCTTGTATGGTTTGGTCTCTTTGGCTGTCTTGTGACTAAATGTGCTGTGGGTTAATGCTCCTATTCTTAGCTTGTTTATCTTGAAGAGTCAATGTAATAAGTCATAAAAGTTTTGTTGTAATATTATGTACACGGAAGAACAATGAAAACATCTTTGGTAGATTTTCAGAATTATGTATATTTAACTCTGTTTAAGCTATTGTTTCTCTAGCAAAATACTTGTTTGATTTAATGAGAAGTTAATAGTTAAATCATTTCTATTTGTTATTTTGGAAGTAAAGATACAACCTAGAGAAAACAATAATTCCAAAACACTATACAAAATACTTGGTCATCTAGTTCAATGGCGTCAATTTGTCTCTTCCGATAAAAAATTTCGACCCATCCAAAAAATTAAATAAATAAAATCCTTAAAATCCTTCACTCCCACCGCTTGCCAAAACCGAGAGAAAAACAATCACAAAACCACCCCAAAAAACCCATCCCCAGCTGGCAATTACTGCGATTCAAAAGCCAAAAGAAAACAAAATACAACCCTCCATGCCTCTGGAAGTCAGTTTTGTTACGAGTACGAAAGAAAATATCGACGGTGTCTTTATTTGGCTCATAAGAAAAAAAAAAAAAAAAAAAAAAAAAAAAAAAGTGCGAAAGAAGAGCTTCATGTGTGTTATGGAAGAGAAAGACAAAAGGAAAAGAAAAAGAAGTGACCCATGAGCACCTCGTGGACTTCAAAGGGCATTTGTAGTTTTATTTATTTGTTATTGTTAATTGGTTTTCATTTAGATTAGTTTAGATTTTTTCCTTGAGGACAAGGAAAATGTTAGGAAAAGGGAACGATATGATCATAATTATTTGATATTATTTGATATTGTCCGATGTCATAGTAGAGTCCAATAATGAGTATATCTCTGTAAATTTTATAGTCCAATAAATAGTTATATTCATTCCTTATTAGAGTCGTCCAATTAGGTCTATTATGTAATCAATAGTATATTGTTTCTCTATTTAAAGGAGAATTATCAATAACAAAGTATGAGTTGATTATTGTTTTAAACTGTGTTTATGTATTATAATTTTCAATTGTGTTTACTTTATGTGGTCTTCTAGCTCTAGGAGAATCATTTATGGATTCTGTATGCTTGTGGTGAGCTCTAGAATTAGAAAAGTTATGGTTTTAGGAATTATCATGGTGAGGGAAATGCTTTAATGTTTGTAGAAAGAGTTGTTCGGGAAAGATAGAATGCTTCCTCAAGAAACATATCTGAGAATGTTTTATTGGCGCAAGAAATTGATAGAGATTATCACAAAGCTAAAGGGAATCCTAGGTGTACTTTGAAGATTGATCTTATGAAGGCATATATGATTCTGTTAATTGGGATTTTATGATGCATAGCCTTCTTTGTTTTGGTTTCCCTGAGAAATTCCTTAGATGGATTAAGGAATGTATTACTTCTCCAAGGTTTTCCATTTGCCTGAATGGGACTTTGGTTGGTTATTTTAAGGGGAAGAAGGGGCTGAGGCAGGGGGATCCGTTATCTCCCTATCTCTTTGTTTTGGCTATAGAGGTGTTTGCTAGGATTATGGATGATCTTACTGTTGATGGTTCAGGTTTTAAGTTCCATTCTAAGTGCTTGAAGTTAAAACTCACACATTTGTGCTTTGCAGATGATCTTCTAATCTTTGCTCAGGCTAATTTGTGATCAATTCAGATTATTAAAGCTGCTTTGACTGAGTTTGAGATTTTGTCTGGTCTTAAAGCTAATCCTTCAAAAAGCTCTTTTTTTTGTTCTGGTGTTTCGGAAAGAGTGAAGCAGCTTCTGCTGGATGAACTGAAGATGAATGCCGGGCTTCTTCCAATCATGTACTTGGGGGTTCCTCTCATTTCCACTAGACTGTCTGCAACAGATTGTAGGGTTTTATTGGATAAAATAACAAGGTGCATTGACTCTTGGCTGTTTAGGAATCTTTCCTATGCAAGAAGACTTCAGCTGCTGTCATCTGTTCTATATAGTTTGCAGGTTTATTAGAATGGAATTTTTATTCTCCCTAAGTCTATCATTAAGGCTATTGAGCAAAAATTTAATAGGTTCCTCTGGAATGGAAAATCATATGGTTCTGCCAAGGCAAAGGTCTCTTGGAAGGATGTGTGCTATCCTAAGAGGGAAGGAGGCTTGGGGTTAAAGAGTTTGGAAGTTTGGAACTAGACCTCTATTCTTAGACATGTTTAGAGCCTTTTTGCTAGGTCTGGTTCTATTTGGGTAGCTTGGGTGAGGAAAAACCTTCTGAAAAGAAAGAGCTTTTGGAGTGTTGGTAGGGGTGAAATTTAAAACCGTCTAACCGCAACCGCTAACCGCTAACCGCCTAACCGCTTTGAAATCGGTTAGTAAAAACCGCTAACCGCCTAGGTGGTTGCGGTTAGCGGTTAGTGGGTTTTGGAAATCCGCTAACCGCTACCCGCTAACCGTTTTTTTTAAAAAAAATATAATATATATTTATATTATATATACATATATTTTATATAATAAATAACAATAAGTTATGAGTTTATGAACTTTTTTTGGTTGATTGAAATGGGGCTTAAGCTTCAAGTTCAACCATGTTGGTTTTTTTGGTTGTTTGTGAGTTTATGAACTTGTTTGTGTTTTATTTTATTTCTATGGGTAAGTTTATGAACTTGCTTGTGAGTTTATGAACTTGTTTGAGTTTATGTATAAGACTACAAGTGAAGTGATGATTTTGTTGTAATTTTATTTGTATATTATATGATGTGTAGATTTGTAGAAGGTGACCAACAAGATTTTGGTATATAGCAATTTTTAATGCTAAAATGGCCATGAAAAGGGGGGGAAAAAAGTTTAAAATGAGCAAAAAAAATGTTTAAAGTGAGCCAAAAACCGGTCCAAAACCAACCCAAAATCGGTCTAAAAAAAAAGCCCAAAAAAGATCCCAAAAAAGCGGTTAGAAAAAAGCGGTTATCCCAAAGTGGTTAACCGCTAACCGAGCGGTTAACCGCCTAGGTGGTTAACAGCTACCCGGTTAGCGGAGGCGGTTAGTAAAAATTACTAACCGCCTAGGCGGTTGCGGTTAGTGGTTTTAGCCACTAACCGCTAACCGCAACCGCTATTTCACCCCTAAGTGTTGGTATCCCACAATCTTGCTCTTGGAGTTGGAGAAAAATATAAAAGCTGAGGGATGTTGCTAAAAGATTTTTAAAGTTTGAGGTAGGAAATGGAGAGAATATTCATATGTGGCTGGACCATTGGCACCCTTTTGGTATTCTTTTGGAGACTTTTGGTCAGAGGGTAGTCTATGATGCACATTACAGTGTGGAGGCCAAGCTCTCCATTGTCATTTTTAATGGAGACTGGTTTTGAAAACCAGCTAGGACTGAGGCCTTAGTTGAGATTCAGAGTAGGCTTCCTGAAGTAAGTTTAGGACTGCATGATAAAGCTTTATGGACTGCTTCTAAGAAAGGCTGCTATATTAGCTCAGAAACTTGGCAGATTCTTAGAAAGAAGAAGGTGGAGATTGCATGGTGGAAACTGGTGTGGTTCCCTTTAGCCATACCTAAACAAGCATTCATTTTATGCCTTGTTATGCAAGATAGGCTTTTAACTGGGGATCGTTTGCTGAAGATGGGATATAAAGGAAATTGTAAGTGTCTTTTTTGCCACAATCAGATTGAAAGTAGAGAGCATCTATTCTTTGAATGCAGTTTTTGTTATCGTATCTAGAAGTTCTTTATGGGTAGATGCAGTGTGAACATCCCTTCTGTGAAATGGTATGAGATTATCCAAGTGGGAATCAGTCATTGGGGGAATAAAAATCTGAAAGGTCACCTATGCCGACTGGTGTTAGGATATGTTGTCTATCATCTTTGGCGCACTAGGAATGAAATTAAGCACTCTGGACATCCACTTACTGAAGATCAGCTGCTGAAGAGAATCCTTTGGGAAGTAAGAGCTAGGATAATTGGGAAGGGTAACTTTCCTTAGACTAGAGATAATCTTCTTCTAGTGTCTTTATGGAATCTACCTGCAGATTTGTTGATATAAAATGTTTCTGCATGATGTGATTTTGTGGTGTTTTGTTGTTTAGTTTTGTTTCTGTAAGGCCTACTCTGGTTTGGGAGTTGTGGTTGGTTGTTTTTATGCAGGTTTTGTCTTTGCTTAGTTTAGGTGGATAGGCCTCTGTGAGGCTTTGGTTTTGCTCTTTGCAAGGCTTGTAAATTGGTGCTACCTGGTGTTTTGGTTTTGAGCTTTAATGAAGTTTGCTTATTCATCAAAATAAAAATAATAATAATAAAAGATAGGGTTTAAGATGGTTAACACAGAGGGTGATAGGTTATAGGACTTTAATGGCAGTAGTTGTTTTGGGGATTTCAAGGCTGGATTGTTAGGCTATCGGGTGGTTGAAGGCTATCATGTTTTTGTTGTTACTGCTTAATTCTTGATAAATGGGGTCTGCAAGATTCAATTCCTCTGCTCGTGATTTGGTTCGTTAGTTTGGAGTTTATGCAGAAGACTGATTTTGTGTTTCTTTGAGATATCAAAAAAGTACCAAACATTAAGCACATTGGGTCCTAGTTATGACTACTCAAACATTACTCACAAACCAAAATCCTACAAGACATGGATTTGGCTTCTATGCCCCCAAAAACTAGCGCCGAGCAATTTTTTTCCGTCTTCCTCATACTTAGAGCATATTTGGGATTGCGTTTGAGAAACATAGCTTTTAAGTCAAAAAGAGCTTTTGGGCAAAAATTTCATTTTTAACTTTTGCCAAAAGTGCATTTTGGCCATTTTTAGGCTTTTTGGATCCTTAAAAACGCTTCTAATTTTTTTACCAAACGAGTACCTCTTTTTTTTTTTTTTTTCAAATGGACTTTTTGAATGTTAAAAGCACTTTTAAGCCTCTCAAATAGGTTCTTACTCTGTTTCTCAAAACATCACTAAACAGAAGCTCTAGACCCGTTTCAGTCTCCTGTGCGAGCCACCATGCAACCCACACTTCCCAAACCTGACACTGATGCAGAATATTCGCGAGTTTAAAACGACGGTCATCATAGTCACCGGCTTCACCATCAGGAGGGAGAGGAATAAGCCTATAACAAATTAATATTATCATTATGAAGTATCATGATTCATTAAAATAGATTCAACTGATAGTGCAATAAAAAAAATTACTTACTAAAATGAATTATCCTTTCAACTAACCTGTAGGATTCTAAATACATGCCCGAGTGCCCCTCTAGCATAGTCTTGAAACTTTCACTCTCTCAAAGACAAAGAAAATTATCGACTGATCTACGAATAATAGCATCAAAACATATCGAACAAATTCCTGGTAGTTGGTAATTTAGGCTTTGAAAATAATCATAATCAAAACCACCCTGTTATTAATTAGCAAAAGAAAAAGTAAATATATAGTCTAATAATTATTCTAATTGAGAAAATGACAAAATTAAAAAATAGT
This sequence comes from Corylus avellana, assembly GCF_965113065.1. Taxonomy (NCBI): domain Eukaryota; kingdom Viridiplantae; phylum Streptophyta; class Magnoliopsida; order Fagales; family Betulaceae; genus Corylus; species Corylus avellana. Next base: position 3,333,038 of record NC_142499.1, on the reverse strand, counting down.
TACCTCATCCCTATAATGTTCAATGACATTTTGAAGGTAAGATGGAATTAAAAGATTATCCACAATTTTCCCATAATCGGGTCTCATTCGCTTCCTCCGCGCAGTTTCCAATATAGTAGAATAGGGTGAGTTGTCTAGCACCCTTTGAACCCAGTTAACTAGCTTATAATACTTTTCATCCAAATTCACATACTTATCAAAGTTTAATGAACTTTGCTTCCTGTATTTTGCTATCATCTTAATCATGTCAATATGTTGTTTTTTATCGTAAAAAAGTGGGTGAAGCAGTTGAAAATAGCTAGCTTCTTGAACATCGTTCAGTGAGGCAAATATTTCAGAGAAAAAAAGATGAAAGTCAATAGGAAGGGTTACTAATGAACGATAACGTCGATCTCTTCTCAAAAGACGACTCATCAGCATGCCGACAAGGAATCTAAAGTGAACAAGGTTGTGTCTAATACTGGCTTTGGCGCTAATACCAATGCCAGTGCCTCTTAGTGGTAAGAAGAAAAAATGAACAATATTAACGGGTAAAACTATAAAAACCCTATTCACTAAATTCCCACAGAACTTATCAGCCCTGTGCAATCTCCTTAAATATATTGCTATATCCCTAAATACTTGTATTCCCCCAGATCCAAAACCAACTAGCTTGTTTCCATTTGCATTCCATAGCAATATTTTAGATGCAACTTGCATAAGTTGATTACTTCTGAGATGGTTTATCCAATCTCTAAAAGATTAGGAAAATAAAAAATAAAAAATAAAAACCAACAAAATAATAAAACTACATTAAGATTATTTTAAAATAAAATAAAAAATAAAATAAAATAAAAAACTACTTGAAAACAAAAAGAAAAACACAAGAAAACTAACCAATTGTCTCGTGTCAGATGACACTGATATAGTTGTTACACCTTGCAATGTAGGAAGAGAAATAATGAACTCTTGTAATTGACTCCGGAAGGTCAAGTAAAATGACAAATTTAACAAAACTATTTATCGCCATAGATGAGTGGATGTTGGCTGCTTGGTGGCTGAGGGTTGATGAATGGGATTGATTTTCAAAAGGGGGGAGGAGACTGGTTTTTGAAGGGGCTGGAGAAGAAGAGACTAGTTTTTTAGAAGGACAGGTACTTTTATGTTTAGTACTTTTAGAGACTTTTATGAGATCTCAAAAAAGTAATAAACCTAAAAGTACTAAAGTGCTGCTTTGAGTTCTCATATGTAAGTTTTTTTTTTTATTTGTTTCTGATTTGGTAATTTTTTTCCTTACTAATTTTTATTTTTCTATTTTATTTTTCTATTTTATTTTATTTTATATTCATATGGGAATTTCATAAATTTGTTGAAGAAGGAGATTAGCAACTTCCTTAAAATTATGGGAGTGGCAACTATTAGGAATCGTTCCTAATGGAAGGACCATGTTTTGAATGATAGCAAATAGACTTAGTTCCTTTCATCAGTGGTCATATTTTTATGGCGACTTGTATAAGAGAATGAGAGTATCTGTGACTCCTGAATTAAGTATTTCATTTCCCTTTGCTCTTATAATGAAAGAAAATCGATATGATAAGGGTTTGACCATTGATCTAGTCCACTTTCGTTACCTTGTATCTTTCTTACTGCAGACCACGAGAGTTAGGTTTTCTAAGCTAAATAAAAAAAAAATTATGAAGTAACAACTTTTTATGTGGTCCAATTTTTATTTTTATTTTTTTAAAAAAAAAAATGGTATTTTTCTTTAGAATAATGACAATTTTTTTTTTTTAAAAAAAAAATACTAAATAAAAATAGGACCACAATTACTTCAGATTTTTTTTTAATGACCACATAAAAGAAAAGTTAGGCTAAAATCACCTCTCAAAGTTGAGAAAATGACAAAATTAAAAAATAGTTACCTCATCCCTATAATGTTCAATGACATTTCGAAGGTAAGATATAATTAAAAGATTATGCACAATTTTCCCATAATCGGGTCCCATTCGCTTCCTCCGCACAGTTTCCAATATAGTAGAATAAGGGAAGTTGTCTGGCACCCTTTGAACCCAGTTAACTAGCTTATAATAATTCTCATCCAAATTCACATACTTATCAAAGTTTAATGAACTTTGCTTTCTGTATTTTGCTATTATCTTAATCACGTCAATCTGTTGTTTTTTATCGTAAAAAAGTGGATGAAGCAGTTGAAAAGAGCTAGCTTCTTGAACATCATTTCAATGAGGCAAATATTTCAGAGAAAAAAAGATGAAAGTCAATAGGAAGGGTTACTAATGAATGATAACGTCGATCTCTTCTCAAAAGACGACTCATCAGCATGCTGACAAGGAATCTAAAGTGAACAAGGTCGTGCCTAATATTGGCTTCGGTGCTAATACCAATGTCAGTGCCTCTTAGTGGTAAGTAGGAAAAAATGAAAAATGAACAGTATTAGCGGGTAAAACTATAAAAAACCCTATTCACTAAATTCCCACAGAACATATCAGCCTTGTGCAATCTCCTTAAATATATTGCTATATCCCTAAACACTTGTATTCCCCTAAATCCGAAACCAACTAGCTTGCTTCCATTTGCATTCCATAGCAGTATTTTAGATGCAACTCGCATAAGTTGATTACTTCTGAGATGGTTTATCCAATCTCTTAAAGACTAGGAAAATAATAAAAAAACCAACAAAATAATTAAACTACATTAAGATTATTTAAAAAAAAAAAAAAAAAAAAAAAAAAACACGAGAAAACTAACCAATTGTCTCGTGTCAGATGGCACTGATATAGTAGTTACACCTTGAAATGTAGGAGGAGGAATAATGAACTCTTGTAATTGACCCTGGAAGGTCAGGTAAAATGACAAATTTAACAAAACTATATGTCGCCATAGATGAGTGGACGTTGGCTGCTTGGTGGCTGAGGGCTGATGAAGGGAATAATTTTCAAAAGGGGGAGGAGATTGGTTTTTGAAAGGGTTGGAGAAGAAGAGGCTGGTTTTTGAGAATGGCAGGTACTTTTATGTTTAGTACTTTTAGAGACTTTTATGAGATCTCAAAGTACTTTTATGAGATCTCAAAAAAGTACCATACATAAAAGTACTAAAGAGCTGCTTTGAGTTCTCATATGTACGTGTTTTTTTCTTTGTTTCTGATTTGGTAATTTTTTTCCTTACTAATTTTTTTTCTTTCTATTCTCTATTTTTTTTTATATTCATATGCGGATTTCATAAATTTGTTGAACAAGGAAATTAGCAACTTCCTTAAAATTATGGGAGTAGAACGCAACTAGCCAACTATTAGGAATCGGTCCTAATGGACAGACCATATTTTGAACGATAGCAAATAGACTTATTTCCTTTCATCAATCGTCATATTTTTATGTCGACTTGTATAAGAGAGTGAGAGTATCTGTGACTCCTGAATTAAGTATTTCATTTCCCTTTGCTCCTATAATGAAAGAAAATCGATATGATGAGGGTTTGACCACTGATCTGGTCCACTTTCGTTACCTCGCATCTTTCTTACAGCAAACCACGAGAGTTAGGTTTTCTAAGCTAAATAAAAAATAAAAATTCTGAAGTAATAACTTTTTATGTGGTCTTATTTTTATTTGGTTTATATATATATATATATATATATATATATATATATATATATATATATATATATATATTCTTCAAAATAATGACAATTTTTTTTTTTAAAAAAAAGACCATTTTTCCAAAGAAAAATACCAATTTTTTTTTTTTTAATGACCACATAAAAGAAAAGTTAGGCTAAAATCACCTCTCTAAGTTGAGAAAATGACAAAATTAAAAAATAGTTACCTCATCCCTATAATGTTCAATGACATTTCGAAGGTAAGATGGAATTAAAAGATTATCCACAATTTTTCCATAATCGAGTCCCATTCGCTTCCTCCACGCAATTTTCAATATAGTAGAATAAGGTGAGTTGTCTGACACCCTTTGAACCCAGTTAACTAGCTTATAATAATTCTCATCGAAATTCACATACTTATCAAAGTTTAATGAACTTTGCTTTTTGTATTTTGCTATCATCTTAATCACATTAATCTGTTGTTTTTTATTGTAAAAAAGTGGGTGAAGCAATTTTAAAGAGCTAGCTTCTTGAACATCGTTTAGTGAGGCAAATATTTCAGAGAAAAAAAGATGAAAGTTAATAGGAAGGGTTACTAATGAACGATAATGTCGATCTCTTCTCAAAAGACGACTTATCAGCATGCCGACAAGGAATCTAAAGTGAACAAGGTCATGTCTTGTAACATCCCCAGCTTGTTAAGGCCGAGTTTGCTACTTTTCTTCTTTCACAACAAAAGTTCTTGCAAAGATCTATAAGGTCTATCAGAGTACTTGATTTTGAAAGATACGAAAAATGCATAAAACATTTTTCAAGAGATTTTATTACAAGCGAAATTAGAAAACATTAAACTTTAGTTGCGGAATATCATATCATTACAATAACTTATATGAAAAGACTTTGAAAATTAATAATTATTCCCACCCCATTCCGGCCTCCTATTCCAGCATCCTTTCTACCTGAAAACAAGAAATAAAACTGAATGAGCCCAAAGGGGGCCCAGCAAGTAAAATCCACAACCATAAATAGTTTTACTCCTTGTTCTCAGTTTTGAAAATCGTTTTCGCAAATAAATATAATTCTAGCCATAATAATATCTGTATGTACGGTTGCATCTCCCGTAACATATACATACTATTACATCTAGTAATAGATCATCGTTGTAAATCATCTTTATAAATCATCATCATAATGCATCATTATAAATAATTTTTGTAAATCATCATCGCATATCATCGTGAAAATATAGTATCATTTTCTCATAATAAGGCCCATGTACACTATTACCCCTGTGCACGAGGGTTGCGGGTCCTTGTGACCATGGCACTGAACTGAGGCCTCAGCCATGCCCCGTCAATTAACTCTTTCTTGGTGCACTCAACGGTCTAGTTGATGGAATACCACCTTCTGGCATAGCCTCCTTCAGTGGTTTCGCCTCCATCCGAGTATCGGTACCGAACTCTCATCTTATCTTATCTTGGGGCCAAAAATACTTTCCTCCATACATGTGCCCTCATTTCATAAACATTTATCTCATCTCTTGTACTTTTCTTTGTACTTCTTTTGATGCATCTTAGGGCAACATGTAGGAGGGTTTATCATCTTTTTTCTTTCTTATAATCATCATCATTTCTCAACTTTCTTTTCTTAAAATGGAAACTTTTCCAAATATAAACTTGTTGTGCTTAAAAAGCATTTAAAGAAATATAAACTTTCTAAATAATTCTTTTAGAAATCCTTCATGCATGCAACATATCTCCATGACAGGTAAATAAAATAACCATTTACAGTTTGATACAAGAATATATAAATAGCATGTCAAGAATATATAAATAGCATGACATGAAGTAATTTTAGAAGGGGTAGTGAATTTACTTACCTCTAGACTGAAGCTAAAAGTGGTATGAAGGAATCTAGTTGCTCCAATATGACTAACACCACTAGTATATCTTTTGAAACTAATTTCTAAAGTCCGCTATCTCTTGTGTTCTTTCTTTCTTGTAGCGCTTGGTCTCGCCCTTTCTCTCTCTGTTCTGAGTAAACACTCTTAGAAAGAAGAAAGACCGAGTAAAAAGCGGAAGAAGGAAGAATATATGCAAGAGATGGGAGAGGAGATGAGTGGTGAAAATTCTGAAGGAGAAGAGCTCTATTTATAGGAGAAAATCAAATACTATTCCACCAACCCTACACTATTCCACCAACCCTATACTATTCCACCAACCCTACACTATTCCACCAACCCTTTACTATTTCACCAACCCTATACTATTCCACCAACCCTACACTATTCCACCAACCCTATACTATTCTACCTTCAATTTACAATTATACCCTCATTCTATCTTCAATTTACAATTATACCCTCATTTTACTATTTCACCAACCCTATACTATTTCAACAATTACCATTCTCTAATTACCACTCTCATAAATTTCCCAAGAATTAAAATCCTTAGCTACAATGGATATTAAAATAACATCATTATCAAAATAATCAATTTAAATAGCTTTGAAAATTCTGGGACACTACAATCTTCCCTCCTTATTAGAATTTCGTCCTCGAAATTAAAACCTATAATATTATCGTCCAATCTTCAAGTTGAGGGATTCAGATAATATTCCTTTCAATCCTTCATCAAAGCTTACTCTCTTTTATCATATTGAAATTCCATCTCCTTCTTCTATGAGTAAATCTTATTCACAGTCTAAAGTCTCAATTTCTGCAATCATTCATCAATTCACACTAAAATCTTACCTCAAAATCTTTTTCATTGTTTCTTTCCAACCTCAATAACAACAATCGAGTTATTCATCAACAGTCTACAATCAAGGTTTAAACATCAAATTAATAAATAGTTCATACCTCCAATCATCATAGTCCTCATTTCAAGCCTGCAATAATTCTCTCGATCTAATTTAATCAATCTTATCAAAAAGGTATAAAAATCATCCCCGCCTATATTCTCTTTAGTATCTCAGTATTCCAAATCATGCATACGAAATTTTAATATGATGCTCTAATAATTATTAACTTCTCACCATCATAAACCTGTAAAAGTAAATAGCACCAACATTCAAACATCATTACATGAATATACCTCAGAAGTGACATCATAATTCGATTCATTCTAAATACACAACCGTTTCTATTTTCTCATCCCAACTTTTGTGTTGATGCTACAATATCAGCGAAAATCTTTCAGTACTACATCTTTACTTGATAAATCATAACTCAATAATAGAAACTCGTAATTATGATTTCAACTCAAACGAAATACACGATTACATCAAATGTAAGATTCTCATCCATTCTTGACTAATACATGCTGTGCTTTGCTGCGTTCTAGAGATGAAATTGATAAGCAAGCAAAGTAGGATATGGGTAAGTTTCCAAGCTGGATGTCCCAAAACACTCATGTTATAATTTCTCTCCCTTGGGTCTTGCAAGGTCAAGAAGAGAAAAGAGAGAAAGATAGTCCTGTTGCTTTCTAGAAATGAAGATTTGAAAAGCATTTCAGGACATGGCATGTATGTGAGACTTTCAAAATACCCACATCGGATGCTCTCTCTCTTCTGTCATTTACGAAGACTGAGAAGGAAAGAGAGATATTTAGCCTGAGAAGCATGATCAAGGATAATCTTGCTTCATCAGGACATGATCAACGATAATCTTGCTTCAATGGTTTACTACTGAGAGTATAAGGAGTTGGGTTTGTGAATCAAATCGTGAGGCTGCATTTTTCTCTTGAGGACACGCTCAACTAGGAGGAAAAGTCGAGCTTTCATTGTATGGAAGGCTATTAACAGAAGATTTCAGGCGAAGGGGTATGATCAGAAGGCATGTGTTGCAATGGAGAAAGAGGTGGGAATTTATAGGAAAGATTTCTGGTAATGAACGAGCGCGTGGTGCGCGTTGGCATGACAATTCATTCAGTTGCCCACGCATGGTATTTGAAGTCGTTGATTGAACAGTGGGTTTGAAAAATGAGCTCAGTCGAATTTATGACAGGAGACAAGATCCTACTTCCACGGGATCTTTTGACAAAATTTTCATCGCGGCCCGAGGTCGCCTAACGCTTTGTTGTTTACTGTTTATTTCACCTGAAGTGAAAAATTCCTTTAAAGCCACTCGTCTGCTGCTTCCAGAAACTTCACAAAATTTCTTCAGTTCCTAACGCTTAGTCTCTTCTCAGTACTTCATCTCTCCCAATTTCTTCGTATTCTCAACTATTTTTCCTTACTCTCCTAAATATGGGAGTATCATCATCATCCGTTAACAACCTCGATTTGAATGTTGCTCCTGCAGCACAACCCATTGTTATGCCTGACGTGCAACCGGAGGTGCCTGTTGTTCCCCCTGAAGTGTCTGCTATTCATCCCGTCGTACCTGTTACACACCCTAATGAACCTGCTGCATATCCTAACGTATGGCAGCCAACTTTTGTCTTTGACAATCGTCCTATCACTATTCACGATTCTGTCATGCTCCATGATTCTACTGCTGTAGCAGTGGCCAAAGGTTTCGTAATTCCACGGGATCAAACGTTCTTAGCTGATAGGTCGGATACTGATGCTATTAATAACTCATTGGCATTCAGTATCCAAGGTGCTGCTTCAGTTTCTGACATGGCACAACGTTTGAGTGCCAGAAATGTTGAGCTGAAAGTCTCAAGAAACCAAATCGGGGTCTTACAGCGACTGCTCAAATACTACAAACGAAAACACGTGGATTTGAAGCAGGAGAATACTCAGCTGAAAAAGATGATGTTATCTTACGCAGAATACTTGGGACCAAAGATGCTAGAAATGGAGAAGAATACCGAACGTCTCCAGCGACAGCACGAAAAACTCCGGGTCGATGTTCAGGGGTGTTGCAAGTCTCTCCGCACACGCTCTAGTCAGGTACCTCATTAGAAATAAATATTCTCTTTGATAATTCAATTATATAAATATACGATTATGCTCATACTAGGTTTTCTCTGTGCAGAAATAATCTTCCTGGAGCAGCTCTGAGGAATCATCTGCTCATCATTACCACGTATCTCTTTATGCAACAAATTCCCTTCTTTTTTTTTTTTTTTTTTTTTTTTTTTTTTTTTTTATGGACACTGGTATGTAATATTATAAGGAGCTTGTTCTCCAAACATTTCTTTTCGTAATCATTCAGTGCTCATTCAATATTCATTATGAAATCATTCTGTCTTTGTAATAACTTCCTTTAAACAAACAATCTGTTTAAAAAGTTAATCATTCAATAAAACATCTAAGTATGCATCATCACATGTTTTCAACCTCTAAAATACCTTAATATCATTGAACATATATCTTATAAGAGAAATTTAGATCATGTCACTATATTATATCACTGTATCATATTGTCTTTCAACTCTTACCTTTATGCTTCAATTTACCTCAAGAATAATAATCCATTATCTTTACTTAGTAAAAGAAAATTATATCAAAAGCTTTGGCATGTAACTAAAATTTCTCATAATTTCATATCCACTAATGCCTCAAAATTTAAATATTATCCACAACCTAGGAGCATCAATTCATCCTCAAAACTTTAAGCATCACTTCAATATAATTTACCTCAATTACAGAAAACCTAGCACCTCAAATTCTAAGAATCACCTCAAAGATTTCATGAATTGTACCTTAAAGTCATCACAATCATTTGAAAATATCAAAATCCTTAAACCACAACTTTATATATCAAAATATCTTATAGATTCTAGGGTATACCTCATTTGCATTTATCCCTGCAATACTTAGGCATTCACTTCATGCCACTACGTAATCCTTATTCATCAATCCATATATTATAACATCAATCATAGTATCATTATTGTCATCGACCAAACCTTAGCCATTACCAAAAACTCATATAAACTCTTATATCATTAATTCAGTTCAAGAATCATTTCACAACCGACATCCATAAGACCATTCATTACCAAATCACTTACACAATTTGTCTCACAACCTAAATCCATAAAACCATTTTGTCGCCAAGTTAATTTCACAAATCATCTCACAACCTAAATCTATAAAATCATCATACGATTTTTAAATCATGATCAATAATCTTTTCTAAATCCTCGAGACACTTTAAAATATACCCTTATCAATCGATACTCTAGAAAACTGCCGCAAATCCAAATAGGCAGATACTATGGATCACAACCTATCTATAAAATAAAAATTCATCTCCGTCATTAACATGATCACAATAATAAAATCCTCCAAATTAATCACACTAGGATGATTTTTTTTTTTTTTTTTTTTTTTAACAAAAAATTAACCATTAGAAAAATGCTCATGTATCATTTATTAGAGACCACACAACAATGCACACTCTACTTGGCCGGAATGTGGCTTCTCATTAAACCCCCCAATTTTTTTTTTTTTTTTGAAAAGTCTGCCAGAACCTTATAACCTTTGCTCTGATACCAAAATTGTAACATCCCCAGCTTGTTAAGGCCGAGTTTGCTACTTTTCTTCTTTCACAACAAAAGTTCTTGCAAAGATCTATAAGGTCTATCAGAGTACTTGATTTTGAAAGATACGAAAAATGCATAAAACATTTTTCAAGAGATTTTATTACAAGCGAAATTAGAAAACATTAAACTTTAGTTGCGGAATATCATATCATTACAATAACTTATATGAAAAGACTTTGAAAATTAATAATTATTCCCACCCCATTCCGGCCTCCTATTCCAGCATCCTTTCTACCTGAAAACAAGAAATAAAACTGAATGAGCCCAAAGGGGGCCCAGCAAGTAAAATCCACAACCATAAATAGTTTTACTCCTTGTTCTCAGTTTTGAAAATCGTTTTCGCAAATAAATATAATTCTAGCCATAATAATATCTGTATGTACGGTTGCATCTCCCGTAACATATACATACTATTACATCTAGTAATAGATCATCGTTGTAAATCATCTTTATAAATCATCATCATAATGCATCATTATAAATAATTTTTGTAAATCATCATCGCATATCATCGTGAAAATATAGTATCATTTTCTCATAATAAGGCCCATGTACACTATTACCCCTGTGCACGAGGGTTGCGGGTCCTTGTGACCATGGCACTGAACTGAGGCCTCAGCCATGCCCAACCGTCAATTAACTCTTTCTTGGTGCACTCAACGGTCTAGTTGATGGAATACCACCTTCTGGCATAGCCTCCTTCAGTGGTTTCGCCTCCATCCGAGTATCGGTACCGAACTCTCATCTTATCTTATCTTGGGGCCAAAAATACTTTCCTCCATACATGTGCCCTCATTTCATAAACATTTATCTCATCTCTTGTACTTTTCTTTGTACTTCTTTTGATGCATCTTAGGGCAACATGTAGGAGGGTTTATCATCTTTTTTCTTTCTTATAATCATCATCATTTCTCAACTTTCTTTTCTTAAAATGGAAACTTTTCCAAATATAAACTTGTTGTGCTTAAAAAGCATTTAAAGAAATATAAACTTTCTAAATAATTCTTTTAGAAATCCTTCATGCATGCAACATATCTCCATGACAGGTAAATAAAATAACCATTTACAGTTTGATACAAGAATATATAAATAGCATGTCAAGAATATATAAATAGCATGACATGAAGTAATTTTAGAAGGGGTAGTGAATTTACTTACCTCTAGACTGAAGCTAAAAGTGGTATGAAGGAATCTAGTTGCTCCAATATGACTAACACCACTAGTATATCTTTTGAAACTAATTTCTAAAGTCCGCTATCTCTTGTGTTCTTTCTTTCTTGTAGCGCTTGGTCTCGCCCTTTCTCTCTCTGTTCTGAGTAAACACTCTTAGAAAGAAGAAAGACCGAGTAAAAAGCGGAAGAAGGAAGAATATATGCAAGAGATGGGAGAGGAGATGAGTGGTGAAAATTCTGAAGGAGAAGAGCTCTATTTATAGGAGAAAATCAAATACTATTCCACCAACCCTACACTATTCCACCAACCCTATACTATTCCACCAACCCTACACTATTCCACCAACCCTACACTATTCCACCAACCCTTTACTATTTCACCAACCCTATACTATTCCACCAACCCTACACTATTCCACCAACCCTATACTATTCTACCTTCAATTTACAATTATACCCTCATTCTATCTTCAATTTACAATTATACCCTCATTTTACTATTTCACCAACCCTATACTATTTCAACAATTACCATTCTCTAATTACCACTCTCATAAATTTCCCAAGAATTAAAATCCTTAGCTACAATGGATATTAAAATAACATCATTATCAAAATAATCAATTTAAATAGCTTTGAAAATTCTGGGACACTACATGTCTAATACTGGCTTCGATGCTAATACCAATGTCAGTGCCTCTTAGTGGTAAGCAGGAAAAATGAACAGTATTAGCAGGCAAAACTATAAAAACCCTATTCACTAAATTCCCACATAACTTATCAGTCTTGTGCAACCTCCTTAAATATATTGCTATATCCCTAAACATTTGTATTCCCCCAGATTCGAAACCAACTAGCTTGCTTCCATTTGCATTCCATAGCAGTATTTTAGATGCAACTCGCATAAGTTGATTACTTTTGAGATGGTTATCCAATCTCTAAAAGACTAGGAAAATAAAAAATTCAAAAAAATAAAAAAATAAACCAACAAAATAATAAAACTACATTAAGATTTTTTTTTTTTTTAAAAAAAAAAAAACTACTTGAAAACAAAAAGAAAAACTCAAGAAAACTAACCAATTGTCTTATGTCAGATGACACTTATATAGTAGTTACACCTTGCAATGTAGGAGGGGGAATAATAAACTCTTGTAATTGATCCCGGAAGGTCAGGTAAAATGACAAATTTAACAAAACTATTTATTTCCATAGATGAGTGGACGTTGGCTGCTTGGTGGCTGAGGGCTGATGAAGGGACTAATTTTTGAAAAGGGGAGGAAACTAGTTTTTGAAGGGGCTAGAGAAAAAGAGACTGGTTTTTGAGAAGGACAACTACTTTTTTGTTTAGTACTTTTAGAGACTTTTATGAGATCTCAAAGTACTTTTATGAGTTTGATCCTTTCGGATCATTCCATGTATTTGGTCCTTTTGGACTTTTCCATGTATCCCTGCTACTTTAACTGCTTGGGCTTTGTTGTTAGGGTGCCCACCCTTTTGTTGTTGTTCGATCACATGTAACCCTTTTTCCCTTATTTGATTAAAAAAAAAAAAAAATACTTTTATGAGATCTCAAAAAAGTACTAAACATAAAAGTACTAAAGAGCTACTTTGAGTTCTCATATGTAAGTTTGGTAATTTTTTTCCTTACTAATTTTTATTTTTCTATTTTTATTATTACTATTTTTTTATATATATTCATATGCGGATTTCATAAATTTGTTGAAGAATGAGATTAGCAACTTCCTTAAAATTATGGGAGTGTAACACAACTGGCCAACTATTAGGAATCGTTCCTAGTGGACAGACCTTGTTTTGAACGATAGCAAATAGACTCAGTTCCTTTCATCAATGGTCATGTTTTTATGGCGACTTGTATAAGAAAGTGAGAGTATTTGTGACTCCTGAATTAAGTATTTCATTTCTCTTTGCTCCTATAATGAAAGAAAATCGATATGATGAGGGTTTGACCACTAATCTGATCCACTTTCGTTACCTTGTATCTTTCTTAGTGCAGACCACGAGAATTAGGTTTTCTAAGCTAAATAAAAAATAAAAAATAAAAATATCTGAAGTAATAACTTTTTATGTGGTCCTATTTTTATTTTTTATTTTTTATTTTTTATTTTTATAAAAAAGTTGTATTTTTCTTCAGAATAATGACAAATTTTTTTTTTTAAAAAAAAAAATTCCATTTTTCTAAAGAAAAATACTATTTTTTTTTTTTTAAAAAAATTAAATAAAAATATGACCACAATTACTTCAGTTTTTTTTTTTTTTAATGACCACATAAAAGAAAAGTTAGACTAAAATCACTTCTCTATATTGTATCTCTATCATTATTCTAATAAAAATATCTGCACATATATAGTGCATAAAGATATTTGATATGTCAGTAATATAATACAAAAAGTAAAGAGAAATGCTAAAGACCCAACCTTTTTTGCCCAACTCGGGCACAACTTTGCCCCCTTTTTTTTTCTGAAAAAAACAAAATAAAAAATAAAAAAAAAAATTTATGAAGCAATAATATGTTTTTTGGTCCTTCTTTTATTTGGTATTTTTTTTTAAAAAAAAAAATTTCTTCATAATAATGACCATTTACAAAATAAAAGAATGACCAAAAAAAATATTATTACTTCAGAAACTTTTTTTATTTTTATTTTTTGTTTTTCAAAAAAAAAAATAAGGGCAAAGTTGGGCAAAAAATGGATTTAAAATAATGATAAATAATAAAAAAGAAAAACAGTTATAAAAGACAAGTTGGCCTCCGAGCATTTCTGTTACTACATAGCTTGAAAGACAAACTTTTGAATTAAAGCAATGAAAATGAAAAAGGCAGCCTTTGTTAAAAAAAAAAAAAAAAACAAACAAACAAAAAGAAACGAAAAGACAGACTTGTCCTTGTTCGTTGCTCTGTCCAAAGTGAGAGGACGCTGGGTTGATTAATTTAGTTTTCCGACTGGGCGGTTAACCAACATACATTAATCCTAACGACCCATTTAATGTGCAGGCTGTCCGATGTAAATAACGCAGGACGAAAAAAGTCACAAACTTTCAGGTGCCAATTCAGAAAGGGCCTGAACTGGTCATAATGAGATGGGCCGAACTGGTGATAATGTGATTGTTAGCTCATAGAAGAAAGGGCTTGCCCATTACTTACTGAATTGTGAATTCGTGTTAAATGATAGCTTCAGGGTTGGTATTTTGTTTTACTCATAATATGAGAAACTATGCATTTTAGTCACAAACCTCCAAATATTTCATGGGTTTGTATTTCTAGATTTTTGCACAAGTTGGTTTCGACTGCACTAATATAACTCTCACATACTCCTATGCAGATTACATGATAAGTAATGCTTCTTTATCATTCAGGTTAATTTGCCCCTTTTTCTGTAATTATAAATAATTGAAAAAAGACTTAAGGATTTTTTGTCGGCTATTGAAAAGGATCGGTATATTGAAGATGGGGTTTTTAGTTCAAAAGCTAAATGGAAGATGGGTTTCTGTTTCTCTTTTGGGGGAATCTTGTGGGCTTGCTGTGTTTTCGTGTGTACTCTTGTGTACTTTTTTTTTTTTGATAAGTAATACTTTCTGTGTACTTAGGGGCGCTTTAAGTTTCTTTTTTTAAAAATTTTTTTAATTTTTTTTATTACTTATCAAAAAAATATATATATGATTGAACTCAGTTGTCTTAGTGTATTGGAAACCTTATATCCTTTTTCTTTAGAAGTTCTTGTTCAGCCTGCCATCATTTTCATTCAAGATACGTCTTTGCTATAATTTTTCGTGTAAAAGAAAAAAAAAAATTGAACTTATAGTCCCTGGCTACTAGGACTTCTTGAGTCACTCCTCTAGGTTTGTGCATACAGATTCTGGTGTTGATCTCAGTTGGAGAAAGAATTATGAAGAGTGCAAGATTTCCTTAATCAAGATTTTGTTATGAAAATCTGCTTCTGCATACACTGAAATTTCAACAGCATTAGTTTGTTGAGTTGGACTGTAAAGAAGAGAAAAGAAAAAAATATAGAAGGTACAACTCAATATAAAAAGAAGATAGTAGAATGAGAATGCATCATTAGACTGGTTCTTATTTTGTACAGATTATTGTTTCTTGCATGGACACATAAATGAATTGATCCAAATAAGCCTTTATATGGTTAAGGGACTCTGGATCTGCCAAAAAGGCAGTATATGCCCACTTAGCATTCTCTCTCTCTGTGTGCCCAAAAACATGCACAGAGAATCATAAACTTGCCTACACAGACGTGCAACTTTATTAGTATGAGCTGATAGACGTTATGTCTTGCCCTTTCTTGTTAGAACCATAAGTTTCAAAGGATCTCAACCCTCCCTCATTTTCTGACTAAATTTTGATTAGCGCCTAAAATTGCACTAGTGATTTTGAGTACATGCTTGTTGGTTAAAAACTTTATTGCTTCACCCTCTGTTTAACTTATCATGATTGGTTTCCTATAATGATATGAATGTGTACATGATGTTGAGTACTTTGTGTTAGCTACATTCACCCTTCCCTGTTTTTTTGGGTAAGGAATACATACTACTTGAGGAACCTTAAATAAGAATCGAGTCTGCCCTGCTTCCCAATTTAAATTTCTAATTAGGCGCTTCATTAGTAGTGAGTGAGCACGGATTTAAGGTTTTTTTGTTGTGATATTGAAGATCTATGTGCTGCTGATTACAATGCTACAGAAACTAACCAGATTTCTCACATTGTCTACTTCTATCAGCTCTTTGAGTGGAGCTGCTAAGTTGTGGAGCATGCCTCAAGTTTCAAAGGTTTGTACATTAAAGGGACGCACTGAGCGCGCTACTAATCTTGCATTGGAAGGCCATGTCAAGCCGGTGAGACTCGAAATTCATCTGCCTTCTTTTTTTTTTGGCCCGTGCGGAGGGTAGGGGTCCCTATACAATTGTGATTATGTGCATGCACGTTTAACTAAATCAATTACATGTATATTCTCTTTTTTCAGGTTCTGGGAGTTGGCTTCTCTCCTAATGGCTATCATTTAGCCACTGGGGGTGAAGACAATACTTGTTGTGTCTGGGATCTTAGGAAGAAAAAATCTTTGTATACTATACCAGCTTGAGGCTTGGGAAGGATATTTCTTAGTAACTGCCTCCTATGATATGATAGCTAAGGTGTGCATCCTTTCTGAACACCATGATTCTTACATAAAAATTGAAGTTTAGCCTTTTATTTTCATTTTGTTTCTCTGGTTCCTTTCATCTCTACATATGATTTCACCTTAGGTGTGTATCTTTCAGATTTGGTCAGCCCGAGATTTTAAGCCTCTGAAGACACTGGCTGGAAATGAAGCTAAAGTCACTGTCTTTAGATGTTGTTGGAGGTAAGTTCCTGACTATAGAAATGTTGCATATGCCAAGATTCAAACTGAACATTGATGGATGGAGGGACGTGGAGGTACCCTGCCCCTCCAATTACCTTCTATCTTCTAGTATTCAAGCAACTTTATTGTAATGTAATTATATTTAACCTATGCATGATTTATTTACATATGTTTTGTTTGTTACCTCTTCTATCCTTGTATAGGAGCCAAAATTCTTATAATCATATTATATAAGTTGAAAAACTAGATCTGGTGCTTTTGGGGTCTTAACTTATAGGCCATTTAGACTCCACAAGTAAATATAATATTCAAATGATTCCCAGAAAACACTTATTCTTTCATTAAATCCCACTTTCCATGTGGCTCGCTTGCCATGTGCATCCCAATCATATTATTTTGCACAAGTATTTCAATAACAAAACACCAATGTACTATCATAATTGAGAAGAATTGTCCGATACTCTTCTTTTCCTAAATTAAATTCATTAAGCATCCATTTCAGTTGATTGTGAATTCTTCAAGGAATAGCCAAGACTAGGCTCATAGACAACCGTAAACAATTTCTGTCAACAATTTTTTTTTTTTTTAAATAGTAAGTATGTTTTATTAAAAGCATAAGACGCCATTAAGTACACTATAAAAAAAGTATATAAGAGAAAACACATAACTAGAAAAAGAAAAACGGACAAGAATGTTTGCGTAAGTAATCGGGAAAGGGGCAAGATAATTAATGAGTATGATTTATTAAAAGCATAAGGCGCCCCTCAGTACACTGGAAGTATACAAGAGAAAACACCTAACTAGAAAAGGAAAAATGAACAACGATGCTCGCGTAAGAAATCAGGAAAGGGGCAAGATGATTTCCTTCAACAATATATATATATAAGTAAAGAATATGTTTAATTAAAAGCGTAATGCGCCCCTAAGTACAATGGAAGTATACAAGAGAAAACACCTAATTAGAAAAAAGAAAAACCGACAAGGAAGTTCGCGCAAGTAATCGGGAAAGGGGCAAGATAATTTCCTTCAACAAAAATTATTTTTTTATATAAGTAATGAGTATGCTTTATTAAAACCATAAAGCACCCGTAAGTACACTAGAAGTATACAAGAGAAAACAACTAACTAAAAAAAGAAAAACGGACGAGGAAGTTCGCTTAAGTAATCAGGAAAGGGGCAAGATAATTTCCTTCAACAAAAATTATCCCCATAATAAGACTAGGTTCATCAGTTAGATGGATGATTCTGGCATGCTTCCATACTTCAGCGAGTTCTTCTGATATTGAATAATGAAGAATTTGATGCCTCATCCCCTTGCATGTGTTTGCTTAAAAAAAAAAAAAAATGCTTCATATTTATAACATAGTTGATCTTGCTTGTTGAGAAAGAACCTAATAACATTGACCGCATGCTTTCTTTTACATGTTAGTTTAAATTGATGGATTTACTTTGAATTCTAACATACTATGCAATTAAGTCAAGCTCATGTTTATTGATTCATTGAAATTCAGGATATATGTTTCAGTTAGTAGCAGCAAGGCACGTACTTCATGTTCTTTGTACCATGCATGTGATTTTCCTGCCACTTACATACTTGTTAGATAAAATATGTGAATTTTCCATTGAAATAATAACTTCGATCTGTTCTCATGGCTGGCTAGGTACTAACCAAACTTTCTCCCTTAAATGTCAACATTTACATACCCACCAAAATTTGGAACGACAACCCAAGATATTTACCACATAAAAAGAAAAGAAAAAACACATGCTTGAATATAGGTTGATGGCAATAGAGAGAGAGAATAACGCAAACATTTAAATAGAATGATTATCTCTTTGTCATATTGTTTACATAGATCAAGAATCTCTAGTCCAATATATGGAATAAGCGGCTTTGGTATAATAATTGTTGTCATATGCCATTAACAAAGGAAGAGCAGCAAATCATGGCAGTATTAATTTCTTGCTCTTCACAAATAACAAGGAAACACATAAGAAATACAATCCAGCACTAGCTCAAAAAGGATGCAATGAAATAAATGCTTAGAAAAAGTAGAAAGATGACTGGATACTCACACTCTCCAAGGGATATCAAGAACATTATCGACAAATCCAAGTAATGTCATGAAGCAGATGGATGCCAAAGCTGAAGCCTTTCGTTGATGTGGTGAAACCATCAATTTCATTCTAGTTTAAAGCCTTTCGCAACTTATTAAAATGATGTTAGTAAATAAGCCTTTCGAAAGTTTCTACGGCACACTGGCTCAGCAAATCCCTGAGCATTCAAGTTACTTACCCTCTCTTTTGATGCCAAAATCTCTCTTGATCTTCCAAAAGCTTTTGTTTTTCCACTCCAATAATAGCTCATCTTCCTCCGACAGAGTATAAAATAGGTTTTTATTCTTGTGTTACGTTACGTGCACGTAAATTGTAATGAATAAATAGACACTAACGATGCATTTTAAAAACAAAAGATTAACTAGAATAAACCCACTTCTAATTATAATTATTATTTTGGTTTTTAAAACTTATTTTAAATTATTTTTGGCCTTATAAGCTTCAAAATGTTTTTACGAGGGAACTTACTAGGAATGTTTTGGGCCTCGATTACAGAATGTTTTGGGGCCTCTCCAAGGTGTAATAACTAATAACTTATCAATATCTACTGTGTTGAGACATGAACATTAAGAAGCTAATATCTACTGCCATGTATGAACATTATCAAACGAACCCTTTTAAAGTAATTTTTCTGAGATCAATCCCTCTCTCTCAATAAATTTTGTGCTTTGGATTTTAAGCAGGTTAAAAGAATGTGTCCAATAAAATTAAATACTACCAAAATCTGTCCTTTCCAGCAAAATTATAGTGCGAGGAATACAAGTAAAAAGTAGAAAATAGGTTATAAAATGTCCCGACCCTCTTAATAAGAGCTGTTTAAGCACCAACACAAAATAAGCAGGTATGGACATGTCCATCTCGAGATCCTTCAACCCTATATGAAATCCCTAATAGAGATGGAGACGGTAACACCCAACATAAAATTGCTATATAATAATAACTAATGAAATTGTAATTATAAAATTGAAGTGGATTTTAGTTGGTAATATTTAAATTAATTAATTAGTTAAGATTTGATAAATTGTTATTTTAGTGGATAGTTAGTTGGATTAAAAAACAGATTCATTCGAACTCTTGAAGCAATTAAAGTCATAAAAAAGATACCAATGAGAAAAATAAACGACGGCCAAAAATGGTTTTCTTCACGTTTTTCTTGAAAAAATTTGGACCAAGATGGTCTGTACAATAAAAAAAATTCCTAATCGACTTTGATTTCCGTAACTCCAATAATTAGCAGCCTTGGTTTTATGCAAAGAAAAACCACCCAAAAACAATTATTACCCAAACATGAATTCTTAATTTATCCAATTTAATTTGTACTCCCAAACATATTTTCCTAATTTTGTTTTCTATTTTTTAAACCATCCAATCATAATTTCAAAACTTTTTTTTTTTTTTTTTGAGTATTCATAAATTTGAAAACAGTAATAAAAAATACAAACAATACAAAAAATCGCAAATCCATACATACCCTTAACCTATATATTAGCCATTTTCATTTCTGAGCATTGAGGAAACCTAAAGCAATACAATTTCTTTCATACTTTTCCACGACTGCATGATGAGTATCATCGGGGGACCAGTTCGGAAATTGAAGCATCATTGACTGAACAAAAATTTTCCGGCAAGATACAAGTTTCTTCCTCTTTTTCATCTTTTTGAAGTGAAAAGGCAGGCTTTTTAGGAGTGTTGATGGCTCCAGTTTCATTCCTGAGCATTGAAGAAACCTCTAACATAGAAGGCCTATCCACAGGGTTTCCTTGGACACATAAAAGAGCCACCTGCATGCATCTGAGGAGTTTACAAGAAGAAGATAAATCATCCAGTGATGGATCAAGAAACTCCAACCCTTTGCCCTCTTTCCACAGCTCATATGCCTGCAAGAATTACTCATCTTTGTAGCACAACTCACAAATTTCAAAATGACAATAATCTAAATCATAGAAAGTATTACCATTTAACTTACATATTCTAAAAGGTTCAAATTTTCATGTGTCCCATAATAACATGCAGTCCTCTTGCCACTTATAATTTGCAAAAGCAGAACTCCAAAGCTATAAACATCGGATTTCCTCGAGTATACACCTTTTCTTACATATTCGGGAGGAACATAGCCACTATATAGCATGTAACAATGAAAATGGTCAGTAATTGGAACAAATATATATATATATATATATATATATATGTGTGTGTGTGTGTGTGTGTGTGTGTGTGTGTGTGTAAGATTTCTTCAAAAGGCACTTTACTTACTATGTTCCAACAATCCGATCTGTGTTTGCTTCAAGATCATCCTTCCTAAAAATTCTAGCCATCCCAAAATCTGATATCTTTGGGTTCATCTCATCGTCTAGTAGTATGTTACTAGCTTTTAAATCTCGGTGAATTATAGTAAAATTTGAGTACTCTTGGAGATATAGAAGCCCTTGAGTAATGCCTTCAATGATGTGAGCACGTTTCTTCCAATCTAAAAGAAATTGTCTAGTTGGATCTGCATCAATTTGAATGAAAACTTGATTACTTATTAAATTAAAAGTGTGGGGGCAAGAAAATCACACATCAAGAGACCTCTTTGAGCTTAAATGGGTCTACCTTTGCTTATTTTGAACCTTGTTGTGGAAATGGTTAGACCCATTTAAGCTTTTCAGTACAAAATTATGTTACTCAGCATGTATGCATTTACTCTGATGGGAAGCATAAAAAGTTGCTGACCGAGAAGGTAGAGATCCAAGCTTTTGTTTGTCATGTATTCATAGATCAACATCTTTTCATCCCTCTCCGTGCAATACCCCAAAACTCTGACTAGATTTACATGTTGTAGTCTTGCAGTAAGTGTGACCTCATTTTTGAACTCTTCAAGGCCTTGGTTTGAAGTTCTTGAAAGTCTCTTTACTGCTATCTCCTGTCCCTTCCGTAACTTACCCTATGAAAATCCACACTCATCAGTAGTATTATCAGCCACAGAGAGTAGTATGAGCCACTCTTAGTGTTGATCAATATTCACTCACCCCTATATTAGTATTTCATATCACTATCTAGCCCACTTTTTGTGGTGCAGCTATCAACAACCCTGTTTGTTTAGACAAAAGAAGATGGATAAAAGAAAGGCTGAAAAAAGTGGTATCATCATAGTTCTTCCTAGCAACAAATCATCCAAGGCATGAACAGAATGTATGACAAGGATAAATTAGAACAAGTGGCTTAATTGAGCAAATCCATTTCAGAATCAAAACATCGAAACAACGAGTGGAAAAGAGGTAAAGCAGACAATCATGTTCTTTCTGACAAGAATAGTGAAGTATATTCCTGCCTTGAAAAGAAAAAAGGAAAAAAAAGATCTGGGAACTTGAATGAAGCGAAAAAGAAAGTGAATGCAGCTCAAGAAGAATTAAGACATTAGAACCAGAAGGCAATGTTAGAAGCATACGATTCCAAAATAATTGAGGCTTAACTATGATAATCTTCTGCAGCTTATGTGCATTTGACTTAAAGTTACACCAATATGTATAAAGGGAACTCAAGATATATGAGGGGTCAAGCATGCATTATACAGAGTTAGGTGAGTAACTTACGAAAAGTAATTCACTAAGTGAGATTGAAAGGATTTTGAATATTAAAAGAAGAGGTTTGGAACCTTCTAATGCAGTTTGAAAAAAAAAAAAAAAAAGAACTGATTCCTTATCCCACGTATTCTGATTTCCATATTTTCCACGATTTCATATCACCAGACATCATTTTTATCTTTTCTTTTGGTTATGTAATGTTTGGACTGAGGATTAAACAATGGATTCAATTGCTGAATGTTACCTTATAAACAGGTCCATATCCTCCTTCTCCGAGCTTATTCTCACTCAAAAAGTTCTTTGTAGCTGCTTTAATGGTAGCATAACTGAATTCTTGCAGATTTGGGGCATTGCTGTTAAGATCTTCAGCAGCAGAAAGTTTGATTTTGACTTTATATAATAATCTGTTGACGTTTTCTGCACCACCTTCAGCACATTAGAAGCATTTCATATAATATATGGTTGTTGTGAACTTCATCTTCCTGGTTAATGGTGATCTTAAGAGTTAAAAAAATAAATAAAATAAATAATTTTTTTAAAAAAAAAAAAAAAAAAAAAAATTACCTCTTAACTTGATCACTTTCTGCCGGAAGTAACATATCATGGTGCCCAATATAAGCAAGACTGCAACAGTTGTAGGCAGAATTATTAACAACGAAGGCCTCTTCTTATGTTGATCTTCACCTTCCACTTGAGCTGCAAAGGTAATTCATTTACAACACAAGGATATCTTGTTATTCTCTATGCTGACAGGATGCATAATACGTGCAAATGGCCACAAGAATATAATGATAAACTAGAATAAATGGTTGTGATCAAATTTACAAACAAGCCTTTCGGCAACCAAAATATTTCAATAAACTTCTGATGGCCTAAAACCAAATTTATATTTGGAGCCAGGGCAGAGGAGGCAATTAGCATTTTCACCAGCATTAACTACTTTTCTAATGTGTCACACTTGTAATGTGGAAAAGTACAAGAGCAATAAGTGTTAAGGAAAGTGAGCTACACGGCTCAAAATATCAAAGCGTTTTTCCTAGGAAAGAAATTGGGTGAAGGGAAAAATGCCACTACAACTGAATAGGAGAGAATGGTTTAAAAGTAGGACTCACAAAAGTACCCCATCCAGGTAATTGCTGTCTAAAAGAGGATCCATAGTGTTTATAAACTCAACAATCTCCCGCTTCTTGGCCGATGTGGGCAAGCCCCTTTTCTTTTCTTGTTTTCTACGTAATACCAAGGGAATTGAGTAAGGGGACAAATAGATGCTCATTTGTTCCCTTACAACGTGAAAATACAGCAATGTAATACACAACATTAATTCATAATTTCTTTTATTTTTCTCTTCATTTTCTTCCTCTTTGAGTTCAAGCTAATGTCCTAAATTTGAATTTCGACTTCACACTTCACTCAATTAAATATTTTACATATTAAGCTTCACTTTGCTGAGGGAGATTTGAGTCCATACATGTGAGCGTTAAAATATTAATTTAAATGATTAAATACATCAAATCCTATCAATTTAAGCTTATGTGATAACCAGTGATTTAACAATAAGAAATCGAAAGCAAAGCATGGACTCTATTTTCTCAAGAAAAATAGAAATTAGAACTGTTGTCATGATGTTCAACCTCAGTTTCCTAATGTGGTAAAATTTATGTGAAATCTCCAACATCCTATAGATACCACCAACTCATCTATCATAATGTCAGTAATGCTATTTAGTAAACTACAAATTACAGTATACTAAATATAGAAATAGTCAAAAGAAATAGACCATATGGATGATGCCAAGTAGTAAATTGAATTGTACCTGCTCTAGAGAGCACCCAATTGTCGTCATTGCCGACCTGAAACACGTAGAAACCAAGTAGCCCGTTCTGCTTTGCATAAGAAACCTTGGCTCTAATGGCTTCCACATCGTCGTAATTAATCCAAGTCCGCCCAATTGTGCAGGAATTCACCACATAACTATCATTGTACACACAAACCTCTCCATAACCAAAGCTTCTAATGTACGATTTTATTAGCTTATACCCCATCGAACCGTTCATTGTAACCGCCGGACCCGTCGCCGGCGCACCGATAGCATTGTTTTGCGGGTTCGCCAGCGTCCACGCATAGCCATGGAAAGGCAAGCCCAAAACCAACTTTCCCGGCGGAAAACCTCTTCTCTTCCACTCTTGTATACCGTCATCGGTATTAGCTCCGTTCAATCGGCCACGCAGAGCCGCATGAAAGTGCGTGGCATTGTCCTTTCTCGGCACGTAGTAATCGTACGCTCTAACATGTACCCAATCCAAGTTCTTCTGCATCGACTCCATTGGGTAACTCTCTGAATTACCCAAATCCGGCAAGTACTTACCGGCGCCGGCCATGACCAAGAGAAGCCCTGTGTTGCCAGAGTTTCTTGCGTCGGAATCCACGGCAACTCGCCACTCGTTCAAAAGGGTAGCTAAGTTGGCCATGTCGGAGCTTTTGCTCGGCAAAACCCCAAAGAGGTCTAGACCATGAAACCCATGAAGCCTAGCTGTTCGTATAGAAGATTGAATGAAAGAATTTCTGTAAGAGGACTGGTTTATCATTGAAAAGAAGGTCGAAGAGAATTCTTTGCCAACCCATATGGACAAAAGCGTTGTACTGGACGGATTCTTCCGCTTGACAGTGTCGGTGAAGGTAGAGAATCGTTGTTCGGTGGAGGAGTTGATGTAAAGGTGGTAGGTCGACGAGTTTATATAAGCGAAAGCGCATATCAGGTGGGTGAAAAGCTCGGAGTTTATCTCCGAAATGACGGTTTCGCTGCCGGAATAATAGTAACCGGCTTTGACCCAAGATTGTTGTGGGGTGCTTGAACAGTGGGATTTGAGAGGGAGGAAGAAGAAGAAGAGGAGGAAGAAGAAGGTGACCAGTTTGGACGCCATTGAAGAATGAATCATGATGTCTCCTGCTTACTTTGTTTTGGCTACATGCGTATACTTCTGATCAACTCGACAATAACTCTTGGCCTAGATTTCGTTAGAGAGTGCTATTCTCTAGAGAGTTTTAGGCTTCTAGCTCATGACGTGGTGACTGGTGGGTCAAGTTTTTGCCACCATTTTAGTTATAGAAATATTTGCTCACCATTTTTTTTATTATTATTATTAAAGTAGCTCGTCGCATATGGGTATTTTTTTAATCCAAATTTACATACGGACTAATCAAAATAACTTTTGTTTGGTTTGCTGGGTGTGAATGTTGATAATTTATAATTAGTGAATTTATTAAATAAAAAATATGAGTTGTCAATTATATACTCTTAATTATTTCATTAATTATAGGTTATCAAAACAAAATTGTAGTAAAACTTTTTTATTCTAGACAAAAATAATAATAATAATAAATTAATTAATTAATTAATTGAGGAGAAAGTAATAACTCGCCATAAAGATTGGTTACTTTTGTAGTAGTATCTTCTATGCAAGAAAGTTGAAGAGAAATAGAGAGAGAGAGAGAGAGAGAGAGAGAGAGAGACACACATCAAATTAAGGTTGTCTCTATTACGGACCCATTTTATGGCTAAAGTCCCTCCTTTTTAGCTTGAGAAATGGGAAAGCCATTCATGATAGATTTGGTTGTAAAAGGACAATTTCAATTTTGAAGGGGCACCTATTGTACGTATTCAAACTAGTTTATTGATTATTGTGGAATAAGATTCTCTACATTTTAATAGCTATCTTTTTTTTCTTTTTCTAATCAAATACGGAAAAAGATTATAGGACTGGGATCAATAGCTATCTTAAAATATCTTGAATCTTATTGAATAAATAATTATTTTATTTAGAGAGATTTGTTGCTTGACTATAAAAATGTTAATGGTATCTTGAAGAAAAGTTTATGATGATGTTGCATTGACAAGAGTGTAAACCTCCTCTTAAAATAGCTAAATATAATAGAAAAAAGATGACCAACTTTCTCCATCCAAAAGAAAGAAAAGAGAAATTTATCACTTGCCGGTACAAGGCTGCTAACCTGAAAGTCAAGAGAACTCTAAAAAGTCAACATTTCTTTTATTTTAAAATGGAGAAATGCTACTTAAACTTTTTTAAGTGTCGATCTCTTTGACATTCTGTCTTTTTTTTTTTTAAATGCAACGTAGACAATTCTGTCGTTTTTTTATTTTATTGTTATTATTATTATTATTATTTTTTTAAAAAAAAAGAGAGAATATAGATGTAAATGTGTTACATAAATAAAATTACTAAGAAATAAATACTTAAAAATACTGAGTAGCATTTCTCTTTTAAATATCCTCGTGATCAAATCCTCTTCCTAGTATTCAAAACAAATTTAAACTCAGAAAGCCACGTTTTCATAGACTTTTTCAGGAACCCTTTTTCTTTTGCTGAAAAGTCATTTTGGTCATATGTGAAAGGAACTAAGGAAGAAATTTCATGGAAATTGATTTGGAAAAGAGAGATGACAAGACAATGTGAAGTAGAAATGCACAACGGATATATCCTCAAGGCCCAAGCCCTTAGCCCATATTTGCATTGGTCCATATTGTTAGATTGCTTGCTTGTCAGTTGGTCCAAATACTAGAAGGGGCCAGGGGAGGAGCCCATTGGGTTTTGTTCTGAATCTTTTTGGTTAGCAATTTTCCATTGCATTATGCATTAGAATAAGTATAAAGTGAAAATTATACTTTACCCCTTAAAGTTTGGGGTTATTTTTAATTCGACCTCTAATGTTTTAATTTTTGCAATCTACCCTCCAAACTTGCCAAAGTTTTGTAATCCGGCCATTCCGTCAGTCAAAACGGCAGGAAAATGAACTTTGATGAAGAAGATGGGGTTGGGGGCATTTTGGGGAAGAAATCAGAATAAGTGATCACGTGTGAGTCATACAATCACTGTTCCGTCAGTCAAAGCCGCTTTGACTGATGGAATGGTCGAATCACAAAACTTTGGCAAGTTTAAGGGGGTGAATTGCAAAAATTAAAATATTTGAGGTCGAATTGAAAATGACCCCAAGCTTCAAGGGGTCAAGTGTAATTTTTCCAAGTATAAAATAATCTAAACATAAAAATTGGTTTCCTTGCACCTCAGCACCAATTAAATATTTGTAAGATCTTATTCTAAAAGTTTCAAGAAATTGATTAAACTTTCTGACACATCAAATTTGATGGAAAAACTTCACTTACACCCACTGAAATAAATAAATGATTCTGCAATCATAATTTCGAAATTTAAAAGTTTGCAATGTCGATATCCCATGTGAGCCTCTTCGTCAAGGATTCGTGGCATCCAAACACAACAATAAAAACTTCGGTTTGAAGGCATAGAAATGGAATTTTGATCGTAATAGATATTAGATAGGGATATTTTGTGGTAGTCTAGTCAAGTCTCTGGTTATTGTTGTGGATATCAAAATCATGGTGATTCCAAATCTAGCAACGTCAACAGAGTTTGTGCGTGATATTGTGGCGGGTAAAACAGCATTAAAATTCAAAGAAAGTTCTCCATACAAGCATCATCGCCTAAATGGACAATAAAACTGAGTAAGAGAAATTTTTTTCAATTCAACCTATTAAACTACTGTTGTCTATAAAATATATAAGTTTTATATGCATTTTTATAAGATTAAAAAGGAATATAACATATGTTCTTATAACACATAATTTGTATATATTTTTTAAAAATACATGAGAAAATTGCATTCTTTAAGAACATATATTAATTTAAAATATTGAATTAAAAAAGTATCTTCCAAGGGGAGAAGAATTTTGTCCGTCATAAAACTGTTACATTGAGAAAAAAACATCATAGCTTCCTGTTTGAGAAAAGTAGTTTGCACAAAATATTCCATGGTGCCGAGAAATCTCTGAAGATAAAAAGCAATAATGTCCTTTGAATGCTGCAATTTCCATGGTGTGCTCTGACTTTTTAAACAGTGGAGTCAATGGCCACTCAAAGGTTTCCAGCAAGCTAAGATTTCAAGCAAATATGGGGAAGGGATAAATATTTTAATTTCTATATATATATTTTCCACAAGACATAAATTTTCTCCAACCTATTTCAATAGGTAACAAGTGTCATTTTTTACATTTTTTAAAAATATTTTTAAGATTAATTTATTGTCATTCTACTAACGTAGGAACCTAAACATTAATTTTTTAGAAACCCAAAAATGTTGAATGACACTCGTCACTTATTAAAATAAATTGGAAGAAATTTTCTCCAAACTGATTAGGAGAAAATTTGTGTCGTTTCCCACAACGTCGTCTCTCTATGAAAGGCATGATGGATTTTTTTAGTCGGGAGATGAGATACATCCAAAGGCTGCTCAAAATAATTCACGTAGAAAAAAGCAAAAGAAATAAGATATTGATGTGTGTGTTTTGTCTTAGGGGATAATCGCTCACCAAATGGTATTAAAATAAGAGGAATTTTATTTAATTAGTAGATTCTTGTATAACTGTCATATAACTGGATGATGTGGCAGTAAAAATCAGCTTTTAAATCAGTAATTATATATATTTTATAAATGTTGATCAAAAGTCTAATTTTTATTCTCACATTATTTAGTTGTATGACAATTATACAAAAGTCTACTAAATAGCAAGAATGTTAAAACAATGACATCAAAAGTGAAAAAATTCATGAAGTAATGCTTACCAATTTTGGGGAATAGAAAATAAAAAGAAGCCTACCAATTTTGGTAGATCTCTTAAAGTTAATATGCTGTAATTGTTAAAAAATAAAAAATTAATAAAAAAATTAATTCAACAATTAAATTTTACCATTTCAATTAAATACTTTATATATTGGACCTTATAGGACTCAAGAAATACCAACCTATGAAGAAGACCCATACCCCAAATCAAGCCTAACTGGTTTGCCACTAGGTGACCCATTTAGGTAACAATCCAAAGACCTACAATATCCTCTATTCTACACTTTATTATTATTGATCACCTCACCAAAAGAGCTCTCTTTCTTTATTGATTTGGGCATCGGAGTCCTTTCAGCCCTCCAAGGTCGATGTGCATCTAACTTCTTCTACCTCTTTTGCATTGAGTGTTCATTCCAATAGACCTCATTTGCTAGACTTGTTGGAGAGAGATTAAAAAAAAAAAATGATTAATTAAATAATTAGAACTCATTTTCTCTTCTTCTTCTTAATTTAAGCTATTGGAACTATTAATTAGTGAATGAACAGAAATAAACAAGCCTTATGCAGCAAAGAAAAGTAAAATCTTATCCACCAATTTAAGAGGTCGCTTTCTATTCCTCGACCGATCACCGCGTGTTTTGCGGTTGTCATTGAGCCACCGGCACCGACTCAAGCAGCAGCCGAAGACTGTCGAGGTCTAGGTCTAGGTCTCCTAATACGACAAATATCATTTGTTATTATTGAACCCTACAATGCACATCCACGTCCATGTACAACACCAGCTAGCAACCATATATATCTCAATTGGATGCATTAAATTGGTTTTTTTTTTCCTAGCAGACAAATCAGTTTGATAAAAATTGCAAGCAAAGAAAATTAAGCCATAATTACAAAGGACATAAATTCCCTACATTTGTTGTAAGAACTTTTTTAATTTAGTTTTTAAAAGTGTAATATATGTATAACTTTTAAAGATTGGGTTAAAAAAATTCTTACGATTCAGTATGCAAGAAATTTATATTAAATACAAATTATGTTGGGATTGCATTTAAGATTTTACAAAGTTTTATAATAGCAGTTCATTTATTTTACATGGGATTAATATATTTTCATGACTATTCTTAATTTTTTTTTTTTTAAGCAAAAAATCACAAATCAGAGAAGGCTTGTTAGGGTAAGACACGCCAGCAAACAAGTAGGTATAGGTGGAAGACTCATTCTCAAACATCTGGTGAAAGAGGAGTTTGTTGGAGCTGGGATGAGACGACATCGTGAAAGATGCGGAGGCTATAACTTGCATTAGAATACTTGATTAAACGATTAAGTTCGCCTATTTTAAACATAAGCTCAGTGCGAGGGTGGGAGAGATCAAGAGTGGAAGGAGAGAGATGAGAAGAGAGTGATATGTTGAACATTTGTCGTCTCATTTTATAAACAATGCCGACCTTTTAACCAACCTCTTTACTTATTCATCTGGTTCCTCTGGTTTTAAGGTTGTTGTTTATTTTATTTTATTTATTTATTTTTAATATTAAAAAAGAAAGATATTTTGTTCAAGAAAACTGGTAGCTAGCTAGTTTTTCCACGATTTAATTAGGATATAGGATAATGCTTTTCTCATATTCTCCCTAGTACATGCATACATAGCATGATGTGATAGAATAGTGGTATGTATGACTATCTACATGCATGTATGGCCTCACAAGGGACATGAAGATGATTCGGAGGTAGGGACAAGGGGAGAAAGTTCCACACAAGATAACAAGCACTTACATGTGCATTGGTTAATGATGCGACTAGGTGTGTAATTTCCATGGAATGCTTAGCCCGTGTCAAATGTGGCGTCTATCTCTTTCTCTATAAAAAGGGCAGCTAGCTTGGTATTCTTAAAAGCATTTGCATTTGCTTATTTTCTTCTATATTTGTTGTTCCAATGCCTCAATCCAATTGTGCTGCCAAAACCCCTCCTATTATGATTTCCATCATGCTAATGCTTGTGCTGCTCATGGCCACCCTAGGCCAAACAGGTCTCTCTCTCTTGTCTTATATTTAAACCTTGTTTATTTAATTCATGTAATCATATATTGATAGAGAAAATAAATTTTATATATATATGTAAAACCAATATTGACTTATTGTTTAATCTAATGCAGGTGCCCAAATTGGTGTTTGTTATGGAAGGGTCGGAAACAACCTACCACAGCCATCTGAGGTTGTAGCACTCTACAAACAAAACAACATCCGAAGAATGAGAATCTATTCTCCAGAACAAGATACTCTCCAAGCCCTTCGAGGCTCCAATATTGAGCTCATTCTAGGCCTTCCAAATGATAACCTTCAAAATATTGCTTCAAGCCAAGCCAATGCCAATACTTGGGTCCAAAACAATGTGAAAAACTTTGGTAATGTCAAATTCAAATACATTGCTGTCGGAAATGAAGTGAAGCCTTCAGATGGAGTTGCAAAATTTCTTTTCCCCGCCATGCAAAACATTCAAAACGCAATTTCTGCGGCTGGCCTTGCGAACCAAATCAAAGTTTCCACCGCCATCGACACTGGAGTCCTTGGAGAATCCTTCCCTCCATCAAAAGGCTCATTCAAGTCCGATCACCGACCGCTTCTCGATCCGATCATCCGCTTCTTAGGGAACAATCGATCTCCATTACTCGTTAACTTGTACACGTACTTTAGTTACATTGGCAACACCAGAGACATTCGTCTTGACTATGCTCTTTTCACAGCTCCTTCAACAGTAGTGAATGATCCCCCGCTCAATTATCGTAATCTTTTTGACGCCATTTTAGATGCTGTTTATGCAGCGTTGGAGAAGGCCGGAGGGGGGTCTTTGGAGATCGTTATATCGGAGTCTGGTTGGCCTTCAGCTGGTGGGACAGGGACATCTCTTGACAATGAAAGAACTTACATTACGAATTTGGTTCAGCATGTGAAGGGGGGGACTCCAAAGAAGCCTGGAAAGCCTATAGAAACTTATGTGTTTGCCTTGTTTGACGAAAACCAGAAAAATCCTGACTATGAGAAAAATTTTGGGCTCTTTCTTCCAAATAAACAGCCCAAATTCCAAGTGAATTTCAGCTAAGAATATCACTTCTACTACATCCTAGAATAAGTGCATGCACTGTGGTGCACATTAGGTCAAAATAAATAAGAGCTACTTGTAATCCCGTAGACCGAAAATTATGGTTATTTCAATAATATCACATATTCTATGGCAAATACCTTTACTTTATTGTGTTCCATGCCATAATTGAAATTTCCTTCATTTTTTTCTAAGAAAATAAATTTAATTTAATTTCCTTTTAATCCAAGGTTTTGTTACGTTAAATTGTCTAAAGCAAATATCATTCCATTTAGTATTTTTTTTAAGTACATTAAACAAAGACAAACAACGAAACAAACAAACAAAGAAACTAACAAAACAAAGCAAGGGGAGGTGGGTCCTTCCCTTGGAAACTAGGAACCTTAATAGGGAGGGAAAATGGGAATGCGACCAAAAAAAGATGTGGACATAATGGGTGCAAAAATTTTTATTTTTCTTGACTTTCCTAACTTCTCAAGAGAAAGATAATAGGATAGAGTCGAAGATATCAAATATAATGGAGGAAAACCACCGATCCTGAGAGACGCTGTGTTGTTGAAGAGTCAAAATAATAACATGTGAGTCGCCTTCAATGACGAACATTCCAAGATTGAGAGAATGGACACTGCCAGAAAAGCTGTCAAAGCTTTATCAGAATTTGGTAGACAAGAGGAACTAACTTGTCAGTATTTCATATACCATATTAAAGCAATATTTGTGCATCCAATGCAACTGTTCAATTAAGGAACCAATGAACTAAGGACTTACCATTATTCTGAGTGCTTTATAATCTACCCACTTGCAGACGGAGTGGGCCATTGCCATCTCCTATTTTGTAATTTTTTTATTATTAAATATGCTTTTAAGATTACATCTGATACAAACAATTTTTAGCTTGGCATCAGGCCTAAAGGAAAGCAGTGCAACAAATTTTTGTTCGGCTTAGACCCATAAAAAACAGTCCATAATTTTTAAGAATGCATTGAGCCTCTCAAACCTAAATAAAATATGGGTATTCATTTCATTTTTGCTGTCTGTTTGGATCCAAAACCATATATATGCCAATGAATCCCCTTCTATGGTTAGGTTTCACAAAGTATTTTTTTTGTTGATCATTGCAAACGGTGGTGTTATAGTAGATCTCTCTCCAAATTCAACTCTGCAACTGGTCGAGAAACCAATCCCAGCTATATATATGATCTGATGACAAATTCTTCCACTCCAATTCACTGCATTAACTTTTTGTGTGTATATCAAGCCTTTGAGTATATGATTCTTACTCCAATTCTCCTTTTTTTTTTCGTTAGCATTGAAAGCTTTTGAGAATTGAATTTTTCAATTTTAGAAACCGAAGATCACCTACGTACAAGACAAGGTTTCATAGGTAGAAATAAAACTATATGCCAATGAGTTTTTCAACATCTAAAACACTATTGCTGCCTTTATTTTCATCCCTTCCCCTTTGGGTGAGTCTCTTGGAAAATAGATGTGTGTCAGATTTAGGTTTATTCACCAAAGTGTTTGTTTTTTCATAGTCGATTCAAAATTATAATAGGACAAAATAACAAATAAGAGCAAGTTCATACATATTAGGTTGTTCATCGCACCTAACAAAAAAAAAAAAAAAAAGACTCTTCCATGTTTCAAGTTGTAAATGCTTCATTCACTTCCACGAATAATCGGAATGTTTAATTAATAATTAGTTAAAAAAAGACAAAACAAAATATAAAAAGAGATGAAGAGAGTCCGATAAAGAATCCCCAAGGACTATAATCTGACTCTTGTCTCGAGCAGTAAAAGAAACAACTCCGAAGATCTCCTTGCAAGGTTTGGGGCAATAGAGAGTCAGGAACTCCTCAACTGACATTTCATGTCCGGGGTTGACGTGATGCCACAACATGTAGCTTGCAAGCAGGAAACGCCATCCATTAGGGGCAATTTAATATGGAGACCCCCGGGTAATAGAGCAGATCGCGAGCGATCTTCGACAGAGGAAAATGTAAGCTTGATCAATTTAGCATAGTTAGATCATGGTAATTCATTATCTTGCCGCGTTCGGTCTAACGTGAAAGCAAACTTAGTGTTGAAACTTGCACCAGAATCATAGTAGAATCATTCACAGTTCGGATGATCCCGTCTAGGATTTTGGAACACAATCTTGGAAACATGGTATCTAACATCTCGTCGTGCAATGAAATCTTATTCTCATTTTGTTGTTTTTTTATGAACATTTCTAATATACCGGCAAAGTCCACTATAGTTCTAATACTTATGATCTCATTTTGAGTGCAGATGAAAAACCATTCATCCAACAAAAACTGTAAACAATGATAATAATAAGTAAAACTCTTTAAGAAGCTCAACAAGTTTAAAGTTCGTGAATCATGTAATTTGCAGAACATATGTGATAAGAACGAATTAATTTGTAGCCAATTGTTCGGAATAGTTTAAACCACCAAAGCTAAATCCTAATAATTTTCAATAAGTAAATAGTGCTTCGATTAGAGAATTATAAATACAGAATAGATACAAAAATTTAACCCAGAGATTACTGAAAAAAAAAAATTAAACAAACAAAGTTACAAAAGTAACATATATCAGCAATAGAAGGCAAAAAGGGAGCAGAAAGCAAATCGAGCTTTAACCGAAGCTATGGACATAAAAGATACAAGTTTACTACACAATCTAACTGTTAGTTCTTGTGTTGGCTTAATTCAGTTTCAAAATGCAGATGTTACTGTTCATGGCTCAAACACTGATATAGAATGCTCAGAATCCAATCTCTACCGTTCATAATGTAGATTCATGTGTTATGAACGTCCCTGCAAAATTTCAGCTCAATCGGACCACAAACGCCCATCGATCGGAGCTGTTGATGAAGACTGGACAGGCAGGGTCCGGACCGCAATTCCCCGGGTCTGGACCTCATTTCCAGAAACTAAAATCTTGCTCCGCGAAGCCGTGTCCGGACCGCCCATTAACATGTCCGGACACCCCGTAAGTTTTAGGCCCAAAAACATGATTTTAAGTGGGTTAGGTCTAGGGTTTTGTCGGGGGTATATATACATCATTATAGAAGAGAGAAACACGAATTTTCACCCCCAGAGAGTTCGTCGGAGGCTGTGCTAAGAGAGATCAAATGTGGTGAGCGTTAAAGTGAATCTCTTAGAGGTTTAATTATTCCTTTGATAAATCTACGGTTGAGAAGTCTATCGGAAGGGTCCGATAAAGGAGAATCACGTTGAATAAGTCTATTGGGTGATTGAATTGTTTATTGCTTCATAATATTAATT
The DNA here is from genome assembly GCF_965113065.1 of Corylus avellana. Classification (NCBI taxonomy): domain Eukaryota; kingdom Viridiplantae; phylum Streptophyta; class Magnoliopsida; order Fagales; family Betulaceae; genus Corylus; species Corylus avellana. The sequence goes on along the minus strand of NC_142499.1, from coordinate 3,297,683 downwards.
ACGCATAAATTGTGATAAACAAGTTTTTGGAGTCGGTTAAGCGTTTTTCACTAACAAATGTTATATATACCTAGGAGATTAGTTTATCATATACATATGAACAAATGTTTCTATCATTTAAGAAAAAAAAAAAAAAAAGCGTAAGCCAAAATTATATCTTCAGGGCAAATGAATATATGTAAGTTTAACACCTCAAACAAAATCAAACACACAAGCAACAATACTAATTAGAAAAACAACCTATCATCTCTTCCAAACTCAATCTTTCGGGTTCACATACTCCTCGCTTAAACATGCTAATTAATTAAGCAGTAAAATGCACATTTTCTTAATTAAATAATGTTACGAGGTAAGTAGTGTAAGTCCCTATTGTCATGTGGTAAGCTCTGATATCAAGATAAGAATATGAAATGAGATTAGTTCAATAAAGTTCTATTCAAAATATATTAAATTGCAGTATATTAATTAAAGACAACTATACAAATGTAAAGACCAGATTTACAAATTCAAAAGTGTTGATAAGATTTGATATAACACTATCTTCAATTGCCCTCATCTTCAATAACAACCTTATCTCTATGAGTTTGAACTCTAGTATAACACTTTCGAATATCTGTCAACCGTGGCTTTATCCTTAGCTATTGATATGGATCTCATAGATATTACAGAATTTATTCTACTAACATAAGGCTGTGGTGAAGAAATATCCGTCAGAGATTCAGCATGAAATTTTAGATTCTGTCCATGAAGGTCCGGGGCAAAACTATTTGTCGCCATTCTTGGCGTCCGAGTTTAGGAAAGTTTTAGCAAGGAGTTGGATCGAAAGTGAGGATGAGCAAAGGGCTGTGGATTGGGGTTATTTATAGAGAAAGCTTTTTCTTTCCTTTTTTTTTTTTTTTGGATATATATATATATATATATGAGTATTTTGTGAGTGTTTAATATTTAAAATTGTTTAAATTTTTACTAAAAAAAAAGTTATCTCATGGTTTTTGGCAAAAATTTTCAGAAGATCGTTTTTTATTTTTTATTTTTTTAAAAAAATATTTTGCTTTAACGTAAAGATGAAAACGAGTTTGACATACTTTTTTTAGGACAAATTTTATTTTAAAATTGAATTGGAATAATTTTTTTCAATTTAATCTCCCATATCACGTATGGGAAGAGAGAGACGCCGTTGTCACTTTAATGGTTTTCACCTCCTAGTAAAATCAAAATCCTGTTCTTTTACCGGATAAATAGTCATATCCTTTTACAGCAGAGTGCGAGAATCAAATCTATCCTTTTAATTTACTTATTATCTAGCCGTTAAACTATTGATTCGTGGCAGATCAAATCGTTGGCGGAGAGAGATTTGGCATCCAGCATGTGTACAAGGACTGTGTTTGGCAAAGGATCAGATCAGACCGAACCAGACCAAAAACATTTAATATATATATAAAATAATTACAAAATAAAATTATAAAAATTAAGAGGTGATTGATCCATTGAAAGTGGTCAAACCATCCCATTAGCGGTGAGGGTGGTTTCGGCCGCCAGTCTGGGGTGGCCTAAGCCATGGCCCTTGGCAGGTCCACCCCCAAAATTATATATATATATTTGTTAAATACTAAATACCTCATGGGGTTTGTTAACTTTATTTTTACTCTTTTAGGGTTTCATTTTTATCGCAGGACTCTCCTGGAGTTTTGATAAAGGACCAAGTTAGTCCATCTATTAGAACTGACACGTGTACTAATCAGATGTTGACACATGGCACATATTTAATTTTTTTAAATTAAAAAAAATATGTATTTAAAAAAAAAAAAATTGGGGTGGGGTGGGGGGGTGGTGGCCAGCCCATCTAGCCGGATGGGGGTGGCATGTGGGTGGCCTTGGGCACCCCCAATTTTTTTCCTTTACTTTTTAAAAAAAAATACATTTTTTTTATTTTAAAAAAAAAATTAAATAGGTGCCCCGTGTCAACATCTGAGCGGTCCACGTGTCAGGCCTAACGGTCAACTAACGGATAAACTAACTTGGTCCTTTATTAAAACTTTAGGGAGGTCCTATGATAAAAATGAAATCCCAGGAGATAAAAATAAAGTTACCAAACCCCATGAGGATATTTGGTATTTAACCCAAAAAAAAAATTATTTTGCCCCAAGGGCCCTGATGTGGCTTGGGCCACCCCATGACCCTTTGGGTGACCAAAATGATATATTCACATATTGGATTTAGGGGTGACTGGTCATTCGGGTGCTAAAATGAGGTGATTCGAACACCCCTTATTGCTAACATAAGGTGGCCAGCTACCTCTAAAATTTTTTATTAGTTTGTTTATTATTTTTTTTTATCTGACATTTATTTTTTTAAATAGTTTGACAACTTTTCAATATGTGGCTGTAAAATTTCTAGAAGAAAATTTCAGCTAAAAACAAAATATTCTAGGCTCCATTATGAACCGAAGAAATCCTATTCCATTTATTTATTAATACCCTCACCCTGAAAACACAGCCATCCTTGTGTTCGGGCATATGCAGAACTTAATTTGAATGCGATAAAAGAGTTGGCTACAGATTTTTGTAGAGAAATAAAGAATAAAGATAACTTTATCGATAGATTTAATCTTAGAGTTACATGTAGTTTTGATACTTGTAATTTATTAGTAAGTGCCTCAAATGGTACAAAATGCTGAACCTGTTCCAAATGCCATATACTGATGCCAAATGAAAAAAAAAAATTGAATGACATTGCAAATAACTGGTAACAAAGCTTTTAGTGTCACATATACTGAAAAAATAATATAACAATGGTAACTAAAATAATTTTGGTTTTTAAAAAATAAATTTCTATCTAAAATTGAGAGGACATTAGGAGAGAACCTAAACCACTCTCGTTTTAAAAATTCTGACAATGTTTAGCAAAAATTTGAATAAGAAAAAAGAAAAGTATAGAAGGTTGGAAGAAATTTTCAAAACCCATAAAAGTGTAGGAATATTTTTTTTAAGTATATTTTTTAAGTTTTCATTAAAAACCCAAAAAGTCCCTTGACCATCTCATTTTTGGCCAAGAGTCACTCCGATTTTTTTCTTCATTTTTTTTAAGAATAATTTTAATGCCCAAAACGACAACGTTTTGGGCTAGGGTGTTTTTTTTCAACAAAAAAAAAAAATCATTTTTTAACGAAAAGTACTGTAGCTAGAACAGTATCATTCCAGTTACAGTGCCGTTCCACACTGTTGACAAACAGGGCCCAGGGTACTCCAGTTCCAATTCTGGTTTTGACTAAAAATTAAAAAATCGGACCAAATTGACACCGCTAAAAATTCAAGAAAAATTGTGCTTCTTAAAAAAAAGGCAACTTAGGTCTGTTTGCTAAACGTTTTTATGCGGAAGATTCGCGCTCAACACTGTTGAGTGATAGACATGTCACTCACTCGGCCTTCAACGTAGCACAAAATCTCATAGTCTTCCCATTTCAACAAAAAAAAAAATGGAAATAATAGTTTGTTTTTTTGTTTTTTTAAAATTTCATGTTGCATTAGGAACGAGAGTAAGGGATGAACGGTTTCTGCTTCATCTTTTCTTATATATTGAGAATGTGAAATAAAGGTGTCAGCAGAAAGGATGATGAACTGACAACATTGTACTCTCTTATTTCAAAGTCGAAGCAAAATATAGAGTAAAGTTTGCATTTCCCTCGAATTACGAAAATTGATAATGTTCTCTAAACCTTCAACGGCGAGAGTCCCACGTTTCTTCGATCCTGAAGCAGGCTTCATTCCCAAGGTCATCCCCGGGAAATTACACTACATTACAAATCTTTACTTCTCTGCAATTGTATATTCCCGTCAGGCAAAAAATAGTCAATCTCCTTTACTTTTACGATTCCTCACTGTTTTCCATCTTTTCCTCTTCCCCAAGCCTGGCTTCTGCAGCATATCCATTTTCAGAGATTTGCGGCCTTGTCCTCCCTCTCTCTCTCTCTAACTCTCATTAGCATAAAGGATAAGAGTAATGGTAGAGGTTACGCGGCGTGCGTGAACAGTAACAGGTTCGTTGCCACAAGAAAAGGGGTTTGGGAAGAAAAGTCTCGTGGGGGAGAACTAGAACCGGCGGGAGCTGATAGACGGGTTCGTTGGCGGCGGTGACGGTGGGGAGACGCACGGTGGGAGGGAGGAGTCACGCCGGCGCCGGTGGGGGAGAACCAATGTGCCGGTTGGGGGGAGAAAATGGGTTTGGAAAGAAAATGGGGGGAAATGAAATATGGGTATCGCGGGATTGGTTTTGAAGCTTGGTTTTGAATTTTTTTTTTTTTTTTTTTTTTTAAATAGTGGTTACGACGTGGCACATGCCACGTCAGCGGCGTGCGTTACTGTTCACGCACGCCGCGTAACCTCTATCATTACTCAAAGGGTAAAACGCATAAAAGTGTTAGAGTAATGATGGAAAGCACGCCTGGCGTGCATCAACAGTGATGCACGCCAGGCACAAAATTTTTTTTTTTTATTATTTTTTTATTATTTTATTATTTTTTTTTAAAAAAAAAAAAAAAAAAAAAAAAATTTTTGCACTGGCGTGCGTGGGCGTGCCACGCACGCCGCGTGCTTTGCATCATTACTCAAAGTGTTATTCAACTGACTTTGCATTTTTCTTTTTTTACACTTTTACCCTTATAATTTCTAAGGAAAGAGACTCACTGTAGGTCTTCACTCTTCAATCATATTTTACCATAGAAATAAATAGAACTAGCAGCTCATATTGAAAAATGTCCAGTGGTTGGACGCAGCATGTTGGGTGTCAAGGGACACCCACATTGTAGTTTATGCCAATTGCTCTTTCTCTTCCAATGCTACAAGCAATCCTTTGCAGGTCTTCACTCTTCAAACATATTTTACCATAAAAATGAATAAAACTAGCAGTTCATATTGAATAATGTCCAGTGGTTGGACGCAGCATGTTGAGTGTCAAGGGACACCCACATTGCAGTTTATGCCAATTACTCTTTCTCTTCCAATGCTACAAGCAATCCTTTGATAATGCTTCAGCTAATAAGCCTGAAAAACACAGGATCTATTTTACATCACTGCATATCTTGTGATCTGTTACACTACTTTCGTTTAATAGTGAATTGCATTGAATATCATAAGACCTATTACTCTTGTTTTTTATAAAGCTTGTACTAGCTGGAAACAAAGGAATCCATAGTTTCATGTTAAGTTTCAAGAGGCATTATTTCAACCTCCGAAACAGTCCAAATCCAAAAATGCAACCTTTTAAACTGAAAAGATGCACTAATGGATATAACTGAATGCCAAACTCTGCACTGTTGTGGGCTACCACGGCACTATTGCTGGGTTTTTCAACGACAGAAAAATCTGGTTAATGAGTGGGTCACATGTAATTAAAAGACTGCGAGAAAAATCTTGTAATGGAATTAAAAAAGACAAGCCATTGGCTACTACGATAAGAATGTAATTGTTCATAAATCAGTTTTCCACGTCACCAGCATTTACCATGGTTATCCACTGTCCTTAAGAACCTAAAATGGGAAACAAAAAACATACATTTACGATATACTATTTACTGAATGGTGAATAGGTGAAAAGACCAATAAAATATAACAAGTCGGAATGATGGAGGAGGTAAAATAAAATACGCGCGTAAAAAAAAACTGTGCATTGTCATATTCATATCAATACACAAACCAACTGATGTTGCTTTTTGAGTAAGTTCCTTTTGAAAATAAAATAATATTTTCTTTGACTCTGCACTTTTCAGTTAGCAAACCACAGCAGAGTGAGATGACTTATATTGTACGAGCTTAAATTTGTATTTTATTATACTTTATTTATTTATTATGGTATTGTATAACAAGTTTTTTTTTTCCTCTTACAATGAGGATTAGAACATAAAATTGTATAAAACTCTCCATTCAAAAGTTTAAATTCCAACCATCAATATTCTCACCATTTAAAAACCCGAATATTCAAATTATAAGATTAACTTCGATTAAGAATTGAGCTTATAGTAGTACAACATGCCAGAAGGAAAAATCATGCATGGAGAAAATTATATATTAAAAAGAAGAAATTACGTAAAAGTTAAAAAACGGGTAAGTAAAGAAAATGATGATCAAAAATAAAAATACAGTAAAAACGAGGAAAGAAGGAATGGAAAGAGAATAAGGAAAATAGCTCCAAACACAACAAAACTTCTGGCCCAAAACTTGTAGGTCAAGACAAAAATTTTTACTGAAGGAATCCTTCCTTTTACAGCACGCACTGCTTCAATCTAAATAAAGACACTCCTAAATTCTAAATTCTAACCGATATAATAAAGTAACCAGAGTTCCTGACCAGCAGTAAAGGTTTTGCCTCAAAAAAAGGACAAAGTTTTGGAAGAGTTACTGTGATTTACTTCAGAAAAATTGACTTTGTTTCAGATTTTTGTTCAGCAGAACAGCAGAGATAATGACAATGAATTATTGGAAAATGCTAAACATTTCAATTTTTTTTAAAAAAATTATTTTCTAAATGATGCTAAGCATTATGATTTTGACTTTAAAAATAAAATTTAACCATATTTTAAAAAAAAATTATAATTTACTCTTTAAAATTAATAGTGTTTTTCAGTTTGAAGATCAAAATTTTAATTTTTACAATTCATCCCATAAAGTTTTAATTTTTTTCAATTCAACTAATATTATCTCAAAATTTGTATAATACCCTTAATTTTTATTTTTTATTTTTATTAAGAAAATAAATTTAGAAGTGTAAAAAAGGCCAGATGGCCAAACGCCACACTGATTTTTTTTTTTATATAAAAATAAAAAAAATAAAAAATTACGGATAATATAGAAAGTTTTAGATATAATTGGTTAAATTGTAAAAATTTAAAACTTTAAGAAATAAATTGTAAAAATTAAAACTTTAATATTTAAATTAAAGAATACTATCAACTTTAAAAGATAAAATTTAATTTAATTTTTTTAAAATAAATAAAATTAAAAAAAATAAAAATAAAATAAAGCAACTCTCAAACTTAGCTTTTGCCTAAACGAGCCCCGTGGCATGTTTTACATTCAAAGCTGGCCCTGATAGTAATTGACTGCCATTATTACCGTCCTGACTACCATTATTATCGTCATTTTTCTGCTCCCTTCTCTCTTCAATTATGCTTCTTACACGAGTGCTGCATTTACCCAACGGATCTACATTTGATTTCACCAACAAACACTTATACGCCAAATCTCTCTCATTATATGGATTTTTAATTTTTAGATTTTATTAATAAAAATAATATTTTAATTAAACAAAATGGTGCATTTTAAATGGCCTTTACGATTGTTAAAAAGTTTTGATGATAAAACTTTAGTCATTTAATTGGCTCAAAAAGTAAATTTTTGAAAAAAAAAAAAAAAAAAAACTCAATAACTTTCAAATTTTGAAAAGTTAACTTAAGAATTTATTATACACTTTCCTAAAAAAAAAAAAAAAAAAAAAGAGATAAATATAATTTTTTGCTGCAAGAAGAAAAGAGATGCTAACATACAGTTTCTTTTAACTGAAACACTAAAGAAACATTGTTGCTTTGTTAAAGAGAATTACTCATCTACCGCTGCAAATATAGGACTAAAATTAAAAAGAGCTCTTAGGTACATTTTTTAGACTCTTAATAGTTTTTTTAATTTTTTTATTAAACACGTAATTTTTTTTTTTTTTTTTCAAACGAGCTTTTTAAGTGTTACAAATATTTTTAAATATTTTAAACACAATTTCAAATAAACTCTAAGAGCAAATCTGCACTAAAAAAAAATTCACATTTAAAAGCCAACATATGAAGCCAAAACCGCTCAACGCCTTCTCTCTTTCTCACCTCAATATGAAATTCAAGAAAAATTGTGCTTCTTAAATAAAGGGCAACTTTGGTCCTGTTTGCTAAACGTTTTTATGCGGATGATTTGCGCTCAACACTGTTGAGCGATAGACATGTCACTCACTCGGCCTCCAACGTAGCACAAAATCACTACCTGTATTTTTCTTTTCCTAGCCCTCCCATTCCAAAAATAAAAAAGGGAATAATAGTTTTTTTTTTTTTAATTTCATGTAGCATTGAGAAAGAGAGTAAGGGTTGAACGGTTTCTGCTTCATCTTTTCTTAAATATTGAGAATGTGAAATAAACTTGCCAGCTGAAAGGATGATGAACTGACAACATTCTACTCTCTTATTTCAAAGTCTAAGCAAAAATAGAAAGAGTAAAATTCAAATTGATATTGTTTTCTAAACCTTCAATGGCGAGGGTCTCACGTTTCTTCGGTCCTGAACCAGCTTTCATTCCCAAGGTCATCCCCGGGAAATTATACTACATTACAAATCTTTACTTCTCTGCAATCGTATATTACCGTCAGGAAAAAAGTAGTCATCTCCTTTAGTTTTAGGATTCCTCACAGTTTTCCATCTTTTCCTCTTCTTCCCCAAGTCAGGATTCTGCAGTATATCCATTTTCAGAAATTTGCTGCCTTATCCTCCCTCTCTCTCTCTCTCTCTCTCTCTCACACACATTAGCATAGAGGATAAAACGCATAAAAGAGTCGTTTAACTGATTTTGCATTTTTCTTTTTTTACACTTTTACCCTTATAATTTCTAAGGAAAGAGACTCACTGTAGGTCTTCACTTTTCAGTCATGTTTTACCAGAGAAATAAATAGAACTCAGCTCATATTGAATAATGTCCAGTGGTTGGACGCGCCTTGACACCCACATTGTAGTTTGTGCCAATTGCTCTTTCTCTTCCAATGCTACAAGCAATCCTTTGATAATGCTTCAGCTAATAAAGCCTGAAAATCACTGGATCTATTTTGCCTTGCTGCATATCTTGTGAGCTGTTACACTAATTTCGTTTGTTAGTGAATTGCATTGAATATCATATAATCTATTACTCTTGTTTTTTTTTCTAAGCGTGTATTAGCTGGATTCAAAGGATTCCTTAGTTTCATGTTATGTTTCAAGAGGCATTATTTCATACTCCGAAACACAAGTCCAAATCCACAAATGCAACCTTCTAAAATGAAAAGATGTACTAATGGATATAACTGAATGCCAAACTCTCCCCACAAAACTCTTCGATTAACTAGAATATTTGGCAAAGAACGCTGCACTGTTGTGGGCTTCCACGGCACTATTGCTAGGTTTTTCAACGATTGAAAAATCTGGTTGATAAGTGGGCCATGTAATTAAATGAGAGCGAAAAAAAACTTGTAATGAAATTAGAAGAGACAAAAGCCATTGGCTTGTATGATAAGAATGTAATTGTTCAAAAATCACTTTTTCCACGCCACCAGCACTTACTATAGCTATCCACTCTGTCCTTAAAACTTCAAAAGGGAGATAAGCAACATACATTTACGATAAACTATTTACTGAATGGTTAATTGGTGAAAAAACCTACTTTCGGAAAAAAGTAGAAAATGACCAATAAAATAAAACATGAAAGAGGTAAAATAAAATACACGTGACGGAGAAAGTACGGTCATTCAAGTGTAAAATAATGTGCATTATCATATTCAAATCAATACACAAACAAATAGATGTTGCTTTTGAGTACGTTCGTGTTCAAAATAAAATACGAACGTACTCAAACCGCAGCAGAGTGAAACGAATTATATTGTAGGTGCTTAGATTTGTATTTTATTTTATTTATTTATTTATTTTGGCATTGTATAACTGGTTTTTTTTTTTGTCTTTTACAATGAGGATTTGAGCTTATTTCCATTCAAATGTTTAAATACTAACCATCAATATTCTAACCATTTAATAACCCAAATATTCAAATTATAAGAAAACTTAGATTAGGAATTGAGCTTAGACTACTAGAACATGCCACAAGGAAAAATCATGCATGGGGAAAAAAATTATATGTTAAAAAGAACAAATTACGTAAACCTTAAAAAAGGATAAATCAAGAAAATGATGATCAAAAATAAAAAATAGTAAAAATGAGGAAAGAAGGAATGGAAAGAGAAAAAAAGGAAAATAGCTCAAAACACAACAGAACTTCTCGACTGCAATCGCCAAAAAGTACACAACCACCTTTGTCAATCATAAACTAATTTGGCTGGGTTTGAAATCGAACAACCATTTACGACAGGAGAAAACCCATCTAAATCGGAAGGAAAATGAAAAATACTAGGTAAGGAACTAGCCTGCCTGCATCCATCGTCTAATGTCCATTAACAACGATTGAAAAGAAACCATTTAAATTCAGCAGCATTCAATACCAGCCAATATAGCGCAAAACCAAGCCAACAAATGGACGGTTGAAGAATAGCAAATTATGCCTTTTTCTGCTTCTTGGTGCTGCCAAAGAAAATAAGGGAAAATAAGAAATTCTAACATTTTCCATCTAAAATGAAGGCTTTAGATGCAAAAAATTTAATCCATTTTCTTTGATTTACAATGTTGAGATACAACAAACAAACAGAGAACTAAAACTAACTCACTTACCTATTATCATCTATTAACTCATCAAATAACTAATTCACTACCTTGAGTAACAATCGCTTCAATAGTTAAATTTCTATCATCTTTATAAAAAATCTGAAGCCCAACAATATTATAAAACACTTTTACAAAAAAAAACATTAAGTATATCATAATTTTTACAAAGTTGTTCAAAGAAAATTGTTCAAGAGTAGTGGAGGAACATCCGTCAAAGACTGACATTGAAATTGTATATCGAGTCCTAGAGAAAGATCCGATAGAATAACAATATTAGCGAAAATGTTTGTCGCCATAATTAGCAGTCGGGGTTGGCCTGAGCGATCGACTAAAGACGGAGGAAACGGGTGGATGGTATAAGACTTATAAGAGGACGAGGAGCGGGAAGGTGGGTTTCGTAGCTGTGCTTCTTACTATGTAACACCATTTGAGATTTGGGAAGAGTGTTGGATCGAAGGAGGCCGAAAGGGGTTGTGGTTTATATAGCTGCTATTTAGGTTTAAAGAATATGTCATATCATGGTGAATATTATTTTTGAAAAAATAAAACAAAAACTAAATATGTAAAGTTTTAATGGACGTTTTGGTTTTTTTAAAACTTAATAAAACAAAATATTGTAAAAATTCAAGTTTTTTTTTAAAAAAATTTATAAAAAACATCTATTTTATTTTTTTTATTTTCTTTAAAAAAAAAAAAAAGGATATTTTGAGAAAATACATTCATTTTCGTTAGTTTTTAAGCCAATTACGAAAATATAATCTTTCCTGAAGCAAGCCTTCTTTCGGCAGTAAACAGCTTTAGCTACTGTCACGGGTCATAGGAGACAACGTTGCAAAGGAAAGATACAGGAATGCTTTTGGTGTTGCAGAAAATAAATCAGTGAAGAAGAAAGAAGAAGGAGCAGACGGATAAGGGGAAGGCGTCAGGCGTGGGACTCAATGAGAATCTCTCTTGATCTTCTCTGACGTTGAAAATCTTTTGTTTTTCCAATCTTTTGTCTCTTCCTTATCTTGGATTTTCTTTACTTCCAACTACTTTCTTCAGCTACTCTTTCACCATCATTCCTTATACTTTCATTAATTTCTTCTTAAACTTTATCATAAGGGTGGTGTTTCGAAAACACTATAATTATAATTCTTTTTTTAATTCTTTAGTTCCAAATCTTTATGTTTTTGAGAAAATATATATAATAAGTCTTTAACTCAACCTTTAAAATTAAAAATTTCATAAATCAATCGAAATGATAATATACTCTCTATCGTTAAAATATACTGTTTCTCCTCCTTAAAGTATTAATTTTTTTAAATTAATTTTAAAATTTTTATTTGAAATTTAAAAAGAAAGATTACTGGTGGCCGAACTACCACCAATAAGCAAACCATAACATGAGGCCGAACCATCAAATTTTTTGATTTTCTATTTTTTTTAAAATATTTTAATGAAGTAAAACGGTAAATTTTGATCTAAATTAACTGCTGTTTATTGCCATTCTAATTGACAAAAAGAAAAAAAAAAGTCAAAAAAGAAAATTTAGTATCATTGTTTTATTTTTGTTTTTCCACTCCTTTTTTTTTTTCTAAAGAAAAAGACAAATTAAGGCGGTCTTGCGTTTTTTTCGTTGATTGCAGATCTGAACTACCTTTGAAGTTCAAACTTTTGAGAGAGCAGCAGCAGCAGCAAGTAGGGGTGTAAACGAGCCGAGCTTGAACGAGCTTCCCTTGTTCAAGCTTGGCTCGTTTAAATTTTACTCGAGCTCGAGCTCGAGTCGAGCTCAAGGGCGAGCCAAAAAAATCGAGCTCGAGCTAATAATAAGTCGAGCCGCGAGCTGGCTCTTATATTTAATGTTTTTGTTTTAAATAAATTTTTTAACTTCAAGTACTCTTAAACGGCTTAAGAAGTTAGTTTGCATATGAGTATTTGCTTAGCCTGGCTAGTCGAGTATGGAGCCTGAGTTAATACAGTAAGGCATTTGGTTTCAAAGAGAGAGGATATGCATCCTTTTATAGATAAGCAAACTTGGAGATTGATGTTTTGTTAACAATGTGGGACAAGTTAACAGGTTGCATTCAGACTACATTGGGACAACGCCCCCTACAAAAAAAATATTTTTTTAACGTCTCTCTCTCAATCCCCCTCACCAGTCACAACGGATCTTTCACCTGAACTCTCATTTCCCACTATCTCACTCTCACTCACCAGACATGTAGTGATAGTGTTTAGGTCTGTTTGATTCATCAATAGTTTATGCCTTTCACAATCTCTCTCAATAGTTTCTGCTTGATTCTTCTTCCTTTCGTTTGGATCTGCTTTAATTGAATCGAGATCTTTTTAATGATTGCTCTCTCTCTCTTTCATCACGAAGGGTCTAGAATTTTTCATTCTCTAACGCTTAAATATAAATGCAATTTTAAGGTTTTAATAATTATGAGATTTATAATTAATTATCTATTACTTAGTGTGTGTGTATATATATATATATACACACACATTCGAGCTTATACGAACTGTTCACGAGCTTAGCCGAGTCGAGCCGAGCTTGCTTCGTTTAATATTCGAGCCAGGATTTGTGTTCATGAAGTGCTTCATTTAATATTCGAGTCGAGCACGAGCCAAGCTTATGTGAGCCGAGCCCGAGCTTGCTCGCGAGACGATTCGTTCACTTAACAGCCCTAGCAGCCAGTAACCATTTAAATGAGGTGTCATTTTAAGAGTCAATTTTAAAAATTACTCTTAAAATAATTATAAATAATAAAAAAACAAAAACAGCTATAAAGGAAAAGATAAGGCTTGAAAGACGTCTGCCTTGGAAACATTTAAATTTTTTAAAGCAATGAAAATGAAAAGACAAGACACCATTGTCCTTGTGTGTGTTGCTCTGTCCAATGTTACAGTAATGCTTTCGGCGTTGCAGAAAACAAATCTTGTAAAAAGAAAGCCGGATCGAGCAGCTGGAAAAGTAGAAGGCACGGGACTCAATAAACGATACAACACGTGGCGCAAGCTTAGTGTTACAGTTACCATCTCTTTTGAATGCTAAAATCTCTCTTCATCTTCTCGACGTTCAAAATCTTTTGGGTGACTGGGTGAGTTTATTTAAGACTTTCTGCTTTCAAATTAAAAATAACAATTTCTGATAAAAAACATAAAAAATTTTAATTTAATTTTAAAATAAAATAATTAATATGATATAAAAACTAAAAGAAAGTTTAAAAATAAAAAAAATCAGATGAATATATTTTTTTTATTGTATGTTTTTTCTATTTTTGCCTTGGCCATGAATTAAAGAGAATTACTCATCTACCACTGCAAATATAGGACAAAACATTTTTTTTTTAATACTTTCGTATATTACTAAAATATTATTATTTTTATTTTATTTTTTGGTTTTATTCCTTTAATTTATATTTTCTCTCTCTCCCCCATATTTTCTTCTTCTTTCATCCCGATGTAGTACCCATTTTTTCTTCCATGTGATTTCGTCCTTTTCTTCGTTTCAAGTTTGCGTCTACGTTTTCTTCTCCGATCTATGCCTTCTCCATTGGTTAGCGTTTCTTTTTCTTTTTTCGGCTTATTGTGAGCGGTTGTGGGCTCATGGTTTTTGTAAAAACTTTTTAGAAGATCGTTTTTTATCTTGTTTTTAAAAATATATTTTGCTTTAACATAAAGTTGAAGACGATTGTAGACAAATTTTCACCGCCCAGTAAAAATCAAAATTCTGTCCATTTACTTGAGAAAAATTTATAACATCACGTACGTAGTAGTTCAATCAACAGTTAAAATCAACTTTTATAATTTGTTTTTTTTGTTTTTTTTTTTTTTTTTAAAAAAAAAACATTTATAAATAAGTTAACTTTAAAATTCAATTTTAACTGTTAATTAAATTACAGCATACATGCTGTGATTTTAATAATAACATGCAAACTAAATCCTTTGATTTTACAGAGAGAATCAATACTGTCATTTTAATTTACTTAGGATATAATTTATTTAACTCTCTCAAACTATCAACACAATGGGAATTTACCCTTCAAATTATCAATTGAGACTATTTATCTCTAAACTACCAAAACAATGATAATATTCTCATAATTTTAACAAAATGACAAAATTATCCTTACTAAAATAAAAAAATAGAATACAAAAATTTAATTTTTTTTTTCAAAATTTTAAGGATATTTTTATCTTATTAAAAATTTTATAAAGGTAATTTCATCATTTTGCTCACATTAGGAGTATATTATTATTGTTTTTGTAGTTTAAGAGATAAATTATCGTAATCGATAATTTTAAAAATTAATTATCATTGAAGTGATAGTTTAATGGCGTTATATGAATTTTATCCCTTTACTTATTTTCTAGCTTGATAAACACGTGGCAGATTCATTGGTTGGAACAATAGGTGAGACATTTGGCGTATAGGGAGTATGTTGGTCAAATCAAATGTCTTGTATTTAAAGCAATGAAAATGAAAAGACAAGAAATTGCTACAAGTGCAAAAATTTCTTGTCTAGGTAACGCCAAATGATAAATATTTCAAATATATATATATATATATATATATATATATAGGAACCTCTTGATGTCTTGGTACAACAAATGCTAAACATTTAAAATATAGGGTTAATAAATTTTTTTTGTAATTGGATTTTAATATTTTTATTTTTATTCTGTTAGGTTTTAAAAAAGATGAAAATGATATTTTAGTCCTCAGATTTTTGAAAAGACCAAATCATCACTTCTGTTAAGTTTCGTCAATTTCCATTAACGGCAAGAGTGGCTCAACTCGAACAAACACCAAGGCCAAAAAGATGGACGAAAATTAACGGAAGTAATAATTCGATTTTTTTCAAAATCTGAGATACTAAATTTGCCTTTTTTAAAACCCAAAGAGAAAAAAATAAAAACATTAAAACACACGTACTAAAAAAGTTATTAACCATATATATATATATATATATAAGTTTTTTCTCATTTTTCCTAAATTTAGAAAACAAAACTACTTTTTTTCTTCCCTATTTAAATACACCCCATAATAGCTTCTCGTTATATTTCCTATAATATTAAAATATTATCTTTTTCTAATTTTCATATTCATTTATTTTGTAAAGGAAGGGGTGAGAGGAGGAAAAATGACATTTCATGATTATAATAAACCACGTAATTGCTACATCTGATTATATAAACGATAAAACAAAGCTGTTGTAAATGAATTTTTGTGATTTTCTAGAGAATTTTTTAATATATATACGGAAGGTAATCAACTTTGGGTTAGCTGCTAAAAATGCTAGGCCGTAGGAGCGAAAAAGCGAACAATTATATTATTATAAATTAATTAATGTAAAAATAAATAAAAATATTTGGCATCAAAAATGAAAAATATGATTAACGTAATATAAAAAATAAAATTTTAAAAAATTTATATTGTGATTTTTGGCCGTTGCCAAACTGAATAAAAAATCTAGTCCTTTTACCGGAGGAAAAAAAAAATCGTGTCATTTCATTTTATAACAGATTTAGAGAATCAAATCTGTCCTATCCTTTTTGTCTCTTACCCATCAAATGCTCAAATTTCCAACAAGACAGATATTTTCTACCTGAGCAAAACATTGTCTCCTCATCTCTCATAAGATGAGAATCAAATCTACTCATCTCCTCCGTTTCTCTTTCCCTTATGCTTTTATGAATCTTCCCTACCCTCTCAT
Source organism: Corylus avellana (assembly GCF_965113065.1). NCBI lineage: Eukaryota > Viridiplantae > Streptophyta > Magnoliopsida > Fagales > Betulaceae > Corylus > Corylus avellana. The sequence goes on along the minus strand of NC_142499.1, from coordinate 3,281,499 downwards.
ACAAAATATTGTCTTTAATTCTCTGCCAAAGTATTTGGTTTACAGCAACCACCAGCAAGTCAAGACAAAAACTTTTTCTGAAGCAATCCTTCCTCGCCAGCTGAAAGGATGATGAACTGACGACATTGTACTGCATTACAAATCTTCCTTCTCTGCAATCGTATATTCCCCTCAGGAAAAAAGTGGTCATCTGCTATGCTATAGTTATAGGATTCTTTTTCTCTTCCCCAAGTCTGCCTTCTGCAGCATATCCATTTTCAGAGATTTGCTGCCTTGTCCTCTTTCTCTCTCTCCCTCATTAGTGTAAAGGTTAAAACGCATAAAAGTGATTTTACTGTTTCACTTTGTCTTTTTTTACACTTTTACCCGTATAATTTCTAAGGAAAGAGACTCACTGTAAGTCATCCCTCTTCAGTCATGTTTTACCAGAGAAATAAATAAATTAAGTACTCATATTGATTAATGTCCAGTGGTGGGGACGAGGCATGTTGTGGCCGTCAATGTCAAAATTGTTGCTTACAAGCTAGGACTTCGCTTCCACACTGGTCCACCATTTGCACTTCTTCCAAGCGACCAGCTGTTTGCATCACTATTTATCAACTTACAAGGGACACTCACATTGTAGTTTGTGCCAATTGCTATTTCTCTTCCAATGCTGCAAGCAATCCTTTGATAATGCTTCAGCTAATAAGCATGAAAATCACTGGATCTATTTTGCATTACTGCGTATCATGTGATCTGTTACACTAACTTTGTTTATTAGTGTACTGCATTGAATATCACTTGATCTATTAGACTGTTACTCTCTTGTTTTTTCTAAGCTTGTATTAGCTGGATACAAAGGATTCCTTAGTTTCATGTTATGTTTCAAAAGGCATTATTTCATCCTCCAAAACACAGTCCAAATCCACAAATGCAACCTTGTAAAATGAAAAAATGCACTACTAGATATAACTGAATGCCAAACTCACCCACTAAACTCCTCAATTTCCTACAATGTTTGGCAAAGGACGCAGCACTGCTGTGGTTTCCACGATACTGTTGATGGGGTTTTCAACGATTGAAAAATCTTATTGATGAGTGGGCCATGTAGTTAAATGAGTGGACAAATCTTGTTGTGGAATAGAAGAGACAAAAGGCATTGGCTTTTATAATAAGATTGTAATTGTTCATAAATCACCAGCATTTTACTATAGACTTTCACTGGCCACGAGGACTACCATCTATCCCCTCTTGCTGTTCTTCAAAGGCAGATACACAACATACATTTTCGATAAACTATTTTACTAAAAAGGTTAATTTGTGAAGAGACTATTCTATACTGAAAAAGCAGAAAAGTACTCCATTATTAAACTAGAAAAAACCAATAAAATAAAACAAGTCAGAATAATGAAGGAGATAAAATAAAATACACGTGAAGGAGAAAGTATGGTCATTCAGAAAAATAATGTGCATCGTCATATTCAAATCAATAGATAAACAAATTGATGTTGCTTTTGTGTACGTTCGTGTTCAAACTTAAATATTATTTTTTTTTGACCGTTTGCAAAACACAGCGGAGTGAGATGCTTATATTGTAGGTGCTTAAATTTTTATTTTATTTCTTTATTATTTTTTTTAATTTTGCATTGTGTAATAAACTGTTCTTTTTTTTTTTTTAATCACTAGTACTTAAATACAATGAAGATTTGAGCTTAAAATTGTGTAAAATTCTCCAATCAAATGTTTAAATTCTAACCACCAATATTCTCAACATTTAATAACCAAAATATTCAAATTACAAGTTAGATTAAGAGTTGAGCTTAGAGTACTACAACATCCAAGCCCAATCTCAAGAAAACTAAACGAAAGAAAAATCAGGCAGGGAAAAAATTAAATGTAAAAAATAAGAAATTACGTTAAACGTAAAAAAAAAAAAAAAAAAGGGGATAAATCAAGAAAATAATGTTCAAAAATAAAATATAGTAAAAATGAGGAAAAAAAGGAATGGAAAGAGAAAATAAGGAAAATAGATCCAAACACACCACAACATCTCTCCTACAATCTGCCAAAAAGTACACAACCACCTTTGTCAATCATGAACTAATTTGGTTGGGATTGAAATCCAACAACCATTTACAGCATGAGAAAATTTAACTAAATTGGAAGAAAAATGGAAAATAGTTGGGAAGAAACTAGTATGCCTGTATCCTTGTCCGTTTTCCATCATAAACACCATTGGGAGGAACCATGATATAATAAATTTTTTTTTTTCATTTTGTCTGATAATATATAGCACACAAGTTGATATAATATAGCTCCATCTAATTAATTACATTAATGATGCTCAAGTCTCTTCATAATGCGATGGTGTACTCTCTCTTTCATCACTTACCACTATCAAAGTAAATCGAAACGATAACTAAACCGTACAGGAAGAAATATTATTTATGAAGTTACAAAAGAAAGCCTTTAGAGCAGGTAGAAGCAGAAGAACGCATTGGCGCTGTTACAGAGAACATAAGGGAAAATAAGAAATCTTAACAATTATTCCAACTAAAATAAAGGCTTTAGATGCAAATACATCAACACCTTTTCTTTGGTTTTCAATGCTGAGATATAACAAACTATGGTGATAACAATTAATAACAGACTCCACAAATAACTAATCCATAGATAATTGTATAAAGTTTAGAAAAAGATATAAAATGAAAAAAGAAAACTTACTAATGCATGGTGTGGTGGAGGAACATCCGTCAAAGATTTGACATTGAAATTCTATACCGAGTCCAAGAGAAAGATCCGATAGAATATCAATCTTAGCGAAAATGTTTGTCGCCATAATTGGCAGTCGGGATTGGCTTGAGCGATCGACTAAAGACGGAAGAAAGGGGTGGATGGGATAAGACTTAAAAAGAGGATGAGGAGTGGGAAGGTGGGTTTTGTAGCTGCTTCTTATTATGTAACACCATTTGAGATTTGTGAAGAGTGTTGGATCGAATGAGGCGGAAAGGGGTTGTGGCTTGCTATTTAGGTTTAAAGAATATGTCATTATATATCCTGATAAATGTTATTTTTGAAAAAAAAACAAAAACTAAATAGCACTTAGGGTCCGAGAGAGTACGTTTTTAAAAAATAATTTGGGTTTTTAAACTAAATCGTAATTTTGGACTGTTTGGAATTGCGATTTTAAAAACGTAAATTTTAAAATCGTGAAAAAATTTGCGATTTTTATAAAATGACTAGAGGATATTTATTTAAAAAAATGCGAATTTAAACAAAAATTACAATTTCACTTAAAACTATATTTGGCGAAATATGTACAAATTTTGTCATAAAATCACAATTATATGCTAATGTTATCCAAACACTCAATTGATAAAAAAAATACTTCTTAACATGTTTTACCAAACGCCTATGTAATTTTAAAAAGTAGCGATTTCAAAATCAAAATTTTTAAAAACGTAATTTATAAAATCGCACTTATTGAAATCGAACTACAAACGGACATTGTTTTACTTAATTTTTAGACTAAATAGCAGTAGGTCACACAGCACTTTGGGCACCTGATGTAAGATGCGAAAATCATATAGCATTCCTGCCAATCATGTAGGGTAAGTCATGTGAAGAGAACTGCTAATGAGGCGGCACATATAATAACAAAGTTGGCTTTGAATCTCACATATTGTCATGTATGAGATGATGCTGTTCCCCCTTGCATTCGAGTGGTTGTATTGGCAGAAATGCCTCTTTAAAAAATGAAATATTCAAGTCCCAATTCAAAAATAACAACAATATGAAAAATTAAAACTTCACCTAACATTTTCTCAGAAAATATGACAAAAACTTTTATGAAGCAATCCTTCCTTCACCACACTGCTTCACGGGTCATAAGAGTCCGACGTTGCAAAGGACGTTTCTAACCACAAAAAAAAAAAAATTGTAATCAAAATTGACCTTAAGTAAAGTTTTAAGGGACGTTTTGGTCTTTTTAGAAACTTAATAAAATAAAATATTGTAAATCAATGCAATTTTTATATTTTCTTTATAAAAAAAAAGGATATTTTGAGAAAATACATTCATTTTCGTTAGTTTTAAAAGTAATTAAGAAAATATAAACTTTTCTGAAGCAAAATCTTTTACAACAGGTCAAGACAAAAACTTTCTTGAAGCAAGCCTTCCTTCTGGAGTAAACAGCTTTAGCTACTGTCACGGGTCATAAGAGACAAGGTTGCAAAGGAAAGTTACAGGAATGTTTTTGGTGTTGCAGAAAATAAATCAGTGAAAAATAAGAGAAATGTTAAAAGTCCAACTTTTTTGCTCAATAAAAATTCAACTTTTACTTTTTTTATTTTTCCTAAAAAAAAAGAATAAAAAATGAAAAAAATGTCTGAAGCAACCCTATTTATTTTTTGTCTTTCTTTTATTTAGTATTTTTTTAAAAATGAAAAATAGTATTTTTCTTCATAATAATGACGTTTTCTTAAAAAAATGACATTATTATGAAAAAAAAATACAATTTTTCATTTTTTAAAAAATACCAAATAAAAGAAAGACAAAAAATAAATATGGTTGCTTCAAACATTTTTTCTATTTTTTATTTTATTTTATTTTTAAAAAATAAATAAGATAAAAGTTAGATTTTTGTTGAGCAAAAAAGTTGAATATTGGAAAAAGAATGATGGAGCAGACAGAAAAGGAAAAGGTGTCAGGCGTGGGACTCAATGAGAATCTCTCTTAATCTTCTCTGACGTTGAAAATCTTTTGTTTTTCACTCCAATTTTTTTTTTTTTTTTTTTTAAGTCAAAATCATAACTATAATTGAAATTATTTGTTATATAAAAGTAATTTTGTCCATTTTGTGAATGTTTAATTTTTGAAATTTTTTATTAAAAAAAAAAAGCTCTCTGATAATATTTCTTTTGCAAAACTTTTTAGATGTTTTTTATTTTTTATTTTTGTTTAAACAAATATTTTGATTTAACTAAAGATGAAATTGATTTTGAGTACTTTGAAATGTGTAATACAGTTATAATTTAAATCTAACTTTGGCTCAACTTTTAAACTAAATTTCTCTTTCTCTACTTTAAAGCTCTCTCTCCTCCACAGTCAGCTTTTTTAAAAAAGAAATTTAAGAAAAAAATTAGGTCAAAACTGAGTTTCGGTTGTACTTTTATTATTTTCTTTTTGAAAGTATTTCGTGTTATGAGAATTTTTTTTAATGCTATTTTTTTTTTTTTTGATAAAAATAATAAATTTGGAAAGGAAAACATTACCAAAACCGGTTTGAGTTTTATCTGTAGGACAAATTTCTCTTGTACTGCTTTACGAGGTGTTGTCCTCGGCCAATTCAAGACTTGCAGTACTACTTAAAAACTCTTACATGTTTAGCAAAAGACTTTGACCTTTTTATTATACAAAAAATTAATCGATGTAAGAAAAAAGTAAAAGTATTTGATATAAAAAAGTTAAAAAAAGTTTTTATTGGTATTGAAACTCTAGATAAGGTTAAAACTCCTTCCTTCTGCAGCACACTACTGTCACAGGTCATAAGAGACAGACGTTGCAAAGGACGTTATTAACCAAAAAAAACAAAAAAATCCTTATTTAAAGTTTTAAGGGACGTTTTGGTCTTTTTGAAACTTAATAAAATAAAATATTGTAAAAATTCAAGTTTTTTTTTTTTTTTTTATAAAAAACAACAATGCAATTTTATTTTTTTTTCTTTATAAAAAAAAAAGGATATTTTTGAAAAATATATTCATTTTTGTTAGTTTTTAAACCAATTAAGAAAATATAAAGTTTTCCGAAGCAAAATCTTTTACAGCAGTCAACATAAAAGCTTTTCTGAAGTAATCCTTCCTTCTTTAGCAGACTGTTTCAGCTACTGTCACGGGTCAAAATAGACAACGTTGCGAAGGAAAGTTATTGGAATGCTTTCGGTATTGCAGAAAATAAATCAATAAAAAAGAAAGAACGAGCATCAACACATTTTAATTTTTTTACCTTTTATATCACATCATTTACTTTTTTATAATTATTTAAATAAAAAAATTACTATAAAATAATTTTTTTTTACTTTTTTCATAACACTTTTTCACTTTTTTACACAATTATTATTATTATTATTTTTTTATTTCACATCAATCTACATCAATTATAGTGTCTAGGTCAATTCATTTACCAAACACCAACAAAAAGTGTCAGTGGGACACAATGAGAATCTCTCTTGACGTTCAAGAAAATCTCTATGTTTGGCGAAGGACCAGATTGGATCGGACCTAAAATTTCAAAAAAAAATATTCAAAAATAATTTTAATATTTTTATTTTTTATATATAACATCAATCATTTTTTTGAGTAATGATATAAGAATCCTCTATAGAGTTATTTCAAATGTGACGTAATATTTAAAATTACCATTCAAGTTAAGAAGATTATTATTGAATTTTAATTTATTAGTGATTTTAAATACCACATTACATTTAGTATGACCCTAGGAGAATCTATTGGTGATTTTAAATATCACATCACACTTAGGATGACTCTGGGAGGACTCTAATTCTCCTTATATCTTTACTTCGTTTTTTATTACTATTCAAATAAAAAAATCATTACAAAATAAATTTTTTTCACTATTTTATATAAAACATTTTACTTTTTTCTCATATCAATCAAATTTGCTACAGTTCCGGTCCACTTCCTCAAGTCTACTCATTTGCCAAACATTACTACTTTTATGTTTTGTTTTGTGTTATTTTGTACTTTCGCAACTTTTGTCTTGTTTCAAAAGTACTTACGTTGGGCTCAGTATTTTAACTATTAACTTTTAATATTTTATTTAAAATTTATTATTTTTTATTATTTAGAGGACGTACTCTTAAAACTACCATCAAATTGATAATATTCATTCTCAAATTTTTAATTGTGACAATATTTTTCTAAATACTCTTACTTTTTTCAAATCAATTAATTTTTTAAATAATAAAAAAGTCAAAGCCTTTGCCAAATATGAGAGAATTTTTAAAGAGTGCTACTGAAAAAACACGCACCTCTCATGAAGTAGTTTAAGACAAATTTGTCCTAAGCAGAAAACTCAAACTCCTTTTTGGTAATGTTTTCTTGTCCAAATTTATTATTTTTATCACATGAGAACGACAGGTTGTATGTTATATTTTAAATACATAGTAATATAATATGATAGATAAAAAATTTTAAAAATAGTATTGAACTGTTTTTGGCCTTTGTCTTGATCTTTTGAATCTTTGATACCAAAATCTTTCTTGATCTTCTGACGTTCAAAATCTTTTGTTTTTCCACTCCATTTCTTTTTGGTTTCTAAAGAAAATGACTACTTCAGACGGACTTCCTTCTTTTTCGTTGATGGCGGATCTGAGCTGCTGCAGTTCAGACTTGAGAGAGCAGCAGCTTTGTCTTTTTCTTTATCTTGGATTTTGACTTGGCTTGTCACTTCACGTGTTTTTTTTTTTTTTTTAACAGAAATTCAGATGTTCGAGTTGTGATTATTGGGTCACCGCATGAACAGTAAGCTTTGTCTTTTTTTTTCCCCAAACCCCTTCTCTTCTCACCCACCCACCGTGCGTCCGCCATCTTCACCACCGACGAGAGGTGGCTCATTTTTTCCAAGTAAGAATCTCTCAGACCCAAGCTTGTGTCATCGTTGATCCCAAGTAATCTTCCTCTGCAACTTTTTTCTTTTTCCTTAACTGCTTTTACAGCACCCTGTTTCGCCGATTTATTCTGTTAAACTTGCGCTTGGGCTCTTTTAGTGATTTTTTTTTTTTTTTTTTTTTTTTTTTTGGGATTGGCTATGGCTGGAGTTGAATCAAATCTGTTCATTTTAACTTATTGTCTGACCGTTAAAAAACACACATCTTTTTTTTCAATCTCTCATCTCCTCCGTCTCCTCTTTCTCTCCTCTCATCTCTATCTCTCTCAAAGACTCAGTCTCTCTCGTCTCCGCCTGCTCTCTCAATCTCTTCCTCTCATCGTCTGTTTCTGTCTCCCTCTCTAGTCTTCGTCATCTCAGCAGAACCATGCCGACTGGCCGGATTGATTCTCGGTGGTGGTTGTGATTGGCCAAAGTATGGATCTGCTGTTCTTCGTTAGTTCAGCCCGAAGAAAGAAAATGGAAATTTCAAGGAACCTTCGAGAATGACGAATATTCCCCACCACGGCTTAAATCACATTCTTCTACATAAGCTGTGATGGAGGAATATCCGTCCTACTCGCCGGAATCCCACTCCACATTGTGTGCTTTGCTCTCAACCGTCGAATTAACAGAAGATCTGAGGTACATTTTAGCCCATTGACAATGTAATTAATTTTGTCAATTTATATAATTATCAACTCTTATACTAACATTTTCTTTTTCTATTTAAAAACAAAACAGTAGCTTGTTTGGATGCAGGGCTTTTTTCCAAGTCTTTTTGTTTTACATCTTTTGATTTTAAGGATATTGTTGATTGTTCTGTGATGATAATAATGGCCTATATCCCGAACTGGCATATTGCACACGTACGACGACGATGTGGTAATAATGCAGAGCTCATCTTTTACTTTTAGTCCAAAGCGGCTATGAAGCGAGTAATAGATAAGGTTTGGATCAATGAAATCCCAAATTGTATCTCCAATATTATTTTGGAAGAGCAAAATGCACTTTCTCATTGAGTATTAATTAATGAAAAATGTTAAGGTCACAACATAAATTCAACATACGGTCAACTTTTTTTCTACGCGTTGTTTAAATAAAAAAAATTAGTGGAGAGGACTTTAAGATTTTAAAAATTTGAGAAAAAAAGCAATTTGTTTAACTTAAAATTCAAATTTTTTTTATACGTAAAAAAGAAGTTGATTATAAGTTGAGTTTGTCTTATTCGTATTAGACCTCTTCATTAATTGTACTTTCTCATTGATTATTAATGAAATGCTAGTAATCCATGTATACGGATTCTTATACTTATGCTACACGCCAAATCTCTCTAATTATATGGATTTTTAATTTTTAGATTTTTTTTTTTTTTAATTTCATGTTGCAGTGAGAAAGAGAAGGTTGAACGGTTTCCGCTTCATCTTTTCTTAAATATTGAGAATGTGAAATAAACTTGCCAGCAGAAAGGATGATGAACTGACGACATTGTATTCTCTTATTTCAAAGTTTAAGGAAACTATAAAGAGTAAAGTTCCAATTTCCCTCGAATTACGAAAATAGATAATGTTCACTAAAACTTCAATGGCGAGAGTCCCACGTTTCTTCGGTCCTGAACCAGGCTTCATTCCCAAGGTCATCTCCGGAAAATAATACTGCATTACAAATCTTCCTTCTCTGCAATCGTATATTCCCGTCAGGAAAAAAGAGGTCATCTCCTTTAGTTATAGGATTCCTCTGTGTTTTCCATCTTTTTCTCTTTCCCAAGTCTGGCTTAATGCGGCATATCCATTTTCAGAGATTTGCTGCCTTTTCCTCCCCTCTCTCTCTCTCTTTCTTTAGTTTAAAGGATAACACCATTTACAAATTAATTTCGCTTTAAAAATCAATATAACACCATTTATTTCCCGTAAGACAGGAGAATTAAGAATCGAAGGAAACAAAATCGGCAAATAAGCATGCAATCTTCAAAACATAAACAAAACCATCTTCTGGCCAACCGACTAGATGATGAAAAGTAAAATTTCCATAGAGGCTCATTGCCTTCATCCCCTTAAATACCACTTCCAGAACAACAACCTACAAGATAAAATGAAATTAGTCAACAGATTATGCAATACCTGGGAATATTAACAAGAGAAAAGTAAAATTAATTCAAATAATAGAATTTACAGAAAATATATACGACTAAAACAAAACTGTATCTCACTCAGGCATTTTAACAAGCATCTTACCAACGAATACATATAACACCATTTACAAATTAATTTCGCTTTAGGAGTCAATATAACACCATTTATTTCCCGTAAGACAGGAGAATTAAGAATCTAAGGAAACAAAATAGGCAAATAAGTATGCAATCTTCAAAGCATAAACAAAACCATCTTCTGGCCAACCGACTAGATGATGAAAAGTAAAATTTCCATAGAGGCTCATTGCCTTCATCCCCTTAAATACCACTTCCAGAACAACAGCCTACAAGATAAAATGAAATTAGTCAATCGATTATGCAATACCTGAGAATATTAACAAGAGAAAAGTAAAATTAATTCAAATAATAGAATTTACAGAAAATAATATGACTAAAACAAAACTGTATCTCACTCGGGCATTTTAACAAGCATCTTACCTACGAATACAAAACAAGCTCTCACTCTAGACCCATTTCCCATCCTCAATTTCAAAGAAGCATCGAAAATACTCAAGGACATAAAAATAATGCAGATCTGTGAGAAATACCAGATGAAATTAAAAAAAAAAAAAAAACAAAAAAAACAAAAAAAACCTCTTTTCTGGTTGGATGGTGGGTCGTCGATGGGGGTGGTGGCGTTGGGTGCTGCTGAGCGTTCGTCGAGTTTGGGCCAATCTTAAAAATACACAGATTAAATATATCCCATCATCTAAGAAATTTGAGCAAACACTAGAAAAAACACAAACAAAAAAAAAAATCAAAGAGGAGCCGTGGGGAGAGAAGCACCGGATAATGGATGGCGGCTCCTATCTGGTGCAGTAGGTCGGCGTCAGCGTGGGCCTCGCCGAAAGCCAAAGGCGTGGGGTGGGGGAGAGAGAGCAGAGCTGTAATGGTGTTGGGGAGAGAGCTGAAGGTGAAGGGATAGCATGGGTGGTTGGAGTAATGATATGCTGAACACCGGTTTGGGAAGAAAAGTCTCGTGGGGGAGAACTAGAACCGGCGGGAGCTGATAGACGGGTTCGTTGGCGGCGGTGACGGGGGGGAGACGCATGGTGGGAGGGAGGAGTCACGCCGGCACCGGTGGGGGAGAACCAATGTGCCGGTTGGGGGGAGAAAATGGGTTTGGGAAGAAAATGGGGGGAAATGAAAAATGGTGATCGCGGGAATTGGTTTTGACGCTTGATTTTGAAATTTTTTTTTATTTATTTATTTATTTTAAAACAGAGGTTACGACGTGGCACATGCCACGTCAGCGGCGTGCGTTACTGTTCACGCACGCCGCGTAACTTGAATCATTACTCGAAGAAAATATATCAGTAAAAAAGAAAGAAAGAGCAGCTGGAAAAGAGTCGGGCGTGGGACACAATGAAAATCTCTCTTGATCTTCTCTGACGTTCAAGAGAATCTCTGGCTGTGTTTGCCGAGTCGTGATTCAGAGTAAGCACGCTGTGTAGGAATTTTTTTTTTAATATTTTAATGCCAAGAAAAAAAAATAAAAAATTTTTGCACTGGCGTACTCAAGATGCTGCATGCTCTTTTTATTCACCCGTGTTTGCCCGGGATTGGACCAGAGCCGACATTGTAGTGTCTTTTTAAAAATATGTATTTGATTAATTTCAGTGAAAATATTTTGTGAAAAAACATATATTTTATATGAAAAATGTAAAAATTTGTAATGAATTTTTTATTTAAATAATAATACAAATAAATAAATAATGTATAAAAAGTAAGAATATTATAGTTAATTTTGAGGTGAAGGTATTTTTTTTTTTTTTGGGATTGAGGAGAGGCCCGGTCCAGCCTCTTGGCAAACACTGCTGGCAAAGGACTAGATTGGACCGGACCTAAAATTTTTTTAAAAAAAATTTCCAAAATCAATTTTAATATTCTTATTTTTTTATATATAACAGCAATCATTGTTTTAGAGTAATGATATAAGAGTTTCCTTAGAGTTATTCTAAATGTGATGTAACATTTAAAATTATTATCAAATTTAAATACCACATCTCGTTTAAGATGACTCTAAAAAAACTCTAATTCTCCATATACTAAAAATTAATTGACGTAAAAAAAGAAAGTATTTGATGTGAAAATTTTTTAAAAAGTTTTATTTTGTGCAAATTTTTTTTATTTAATTAGCTGTAAAGAATAATTAATATAATATGATGGATAAAAATATTAAAAAATTAAAAATTTTAAAAATAGTATTGAGCTGTTTTTGGCCTTTGTTTGATCTTTTGATACCAAAATCTCTATTGATCTTCTGACGTTCAAAATCTTTTGTTTTTCCACTCCATTTTTTTTTTCTTGGGTTACTAAAGAAAATGACAAATTCAGGCGGTCTTGCTTCTTTTTCGTTGATGGCAGATCTGAGCTGCTGCAGTTCAGTCTTGAGAGAGCAGCAGCTTTGTCTTTTTCTTTATTTTGGATTTTGTTTTTTTGCAACTTTTTGACTTGGCTTGTCAATTCAGATGTTCGAATAGTGATTATTGGTCACCGCATGAGCAGTAAGCTTTGTCTTTTCTTTTCCCAAACCCCTTCTCTTCTCACTCATCGTGGAGGTGGCTGATTTTTTCCAAGTAAGAATCTCTCAGATCCAAGCTTGTGTCATCGTTGATGCCAAGTAATCTTCGTCTGCAACCTTTTTCTTTTTCCTGAAGTGCTTTTATAGCACTCTGTTTCGCCGATCTCTTCAGTTAAGCTTGCGCTTGGGCTCTTTTAGTGATTTGTTTTTTGGATTGGCTATGGCTGGAGTTGGAATCAAATCTGTTGAAAAAATCTGTTCTTTTTAACTTATTATCTGACCGTTAAAAAAACAAATCTTTTTTCTCAATCTCTCATCTCCTCCGTCTCCTCTTTCTCTCCTCTCATCTCTATCTCTCTCAAAGACTCAGTCTCTCTCGTCTCCGCCTGCTCTCTCAATCTCTTTCTCTCATCGTCTGTTTCTGTCTCCCTCTCTAGTCTTCGTCATCTCAGCAGAGAACGATGCCGACTGGCGGGATTGATTCTCGGTGGTGTTTGTATAGTTTCTTTATCATCATACCCGTGATATGGGAGATTTCTTGATCGAAGGCTTTTTCCTTTGCAGTAACTAGCAAGTGGGAAATTTTATTTCTTAGGGTGTAAGCATAAATAATATCTCAAGGTTTGTAATTCCAATTAGGATTGAGATATAATCCGTTTAATTAAATTAGTTGAATTAATGTTAACTTATGTAATCTTATATTAACGACTCGAGTCGACCCGACATCCGACGTTTAGGCTCTCAATTTTTGATACTATCTGTAGATTAAGGTTGATTTATATAATTTTATATGTATGCACTGAAGCAACTTCGCCTTAAATACACGGAGTATAAAAGTACACTAGAATATATACGAGGTAAAGATGGTGCTGGTTGGAAAAAGAAATTAAAAAAAAAAAAAACAAGATGGTGCTGGTTGAAAAAAGAAATTAAAAAAAAAAAAAAACAAAAAAGAAGAGAGAGAAAAGAGATCAAACGTCGTAAAAAATGTGAAATGGTAACAAAAAATAAGATCTTTTGCTTTAAGAGTAAGAATTCAAAATGGGTTTCATAGCTAATTAAATAGACAACTGAAAGCCATGTACTTGTTTGACAATACACCAAAAGTATTTATCAAGTTTTGAGAAGTAGTGTTAGCCATCTCTAGTCTTCGTCATCTCAGCAGAACCATGCCAACTTAAATTATGTTTCAAGTCCAAATCCACAAATGCAACCTTCTAAAATGAAAAGATGCACTAATGGATATAACTGAATGCCAAACTCTCCCATTAAACTCCTCAATTACCTACAATGTTTGGCAAAAGACTCAATACTGTTGGTGGGTTAGTCATGTTGGTGGGTTTTTCAATGACTAAAAAATCTTGTTGACAAATTGAGCCATGTAATTATATGAGTGCGACAAATCTTGTTGTAGAATAAAAGAGACAAAAGCCATTGGCTTGTATAATAAGATTGTAATTAAGTAATTGTTCATAAATCAGAGTTTTCCCACGCCACCAGCATTTTACCATAGACTTTTACTGGTCAAGAGGACTGCTATCTATCCACTCTCGCTAAACAACACACATTTGTGATAAACAATTTACTAAAAAAGGTTAATTTGTGAATCCATTCTGAAAATGTAGAAAAGACCAATAAAACAAAACAAGTCAGAATCATGAAGGAGAAAAGATAAAATACAAGTGAAGGAGAAAGTATGGTCATTCAAGTGTAAAATAATGTGCATTGTCATACTCAAATCAATACACAAACAAATTGATGTTTCTTTTTGAGTACGTTCGTGTACAAAATAAAATAATATTTTCTTTGACTCTCTACTTTTCTGTTTGCATACCGCAGCGGAGTGAGATGACTTATATTGTAGGTGCTAAAATTTTTATTTTATTTTATTTTCTTTATTTATTTTGGCATTAGGTAATGAACTTGTATTTTTTTTCTTTTTCTAAACACAAGTACTTAAATACAACAAGAATTTGAGCTTAAAATTGTATAAAATTCTCTAATCAAATGCTTAAATTCTAACCACCAATATTCTCACCATTTAATAACCAAAATATTCAAATTATAAGACAACTTAGATTAAGAATTGAGCTTATAGTAGTACAACATGCCAGAAGGAAAAATCATGCATGGAGAAAATTACATGTAAAAAAGAAGAAATTACGATAAAAGTTAAAAAAGGATAAATCAAGAAAATGATGTTCAAAAATAAAATATAGTAAAAATTAGGTAAGAAGGAATGGAAAAGAGAATAAGAAAAATAGTTCCAAATACACTCGAACTTCTCGCCGGTAATCTTCCAAAAAGCTCACAACCATCTCTGTCAATCGTTAACTAATTTGGTTGGAATTGAAATCCTACAACCATTTACAGCATGAGAAAATTCAACTAAATCGATAGATACAAAGAACATAGTTGGGAAGAATTTAGCCTGCCACATCTCTTGTCCGTTGTCCTATTAGAAACCATTGAAAAATAACTTGACATGATGCGATAGTGTAACAGATTTTTTTTTTTTTTTTTTAATTTTTTTTTTTTCAATTTTGCATTCAACCTCAGCCAATAAGACATAAGTTCAAGATGACGATTGGATTGAAAAAAAATTATGATAGATAATCCCCTGCATAGAGACCCAACGTGATCCAGCCTGGAAGGGAGGAAATTATAATAGCTAATCCTCCGACAAAAAAATTTTGTTGAGGCAGAAGAACGCATTGGTGCTGCCAGAGAGGACATAAGGGAAAATAAGAAATCTTAACATATTCCACCTAAAATAAAGGCTTTAGATGCAAATACTTAAATATCATATCTTTGATTTATAATGCTGAGATACAACAATTAAATAACTAAAACTAACTACCTTACCTATTATCATCTAGGGTGATAATAACACTCTCCAAATAATTAATTCACCACTTTATAAACTATATGCTTCTTTTCTATTTTTTAGATTTTAGATAATTGTAAAAAGTTAAGAAAAAGATATAAATAAAAAAAAAGAAAACTTACTGATGCATGTGTGGTGGAGGAACATCCGTCAAAGATTGACATTGAAATTCTATACCGAGTCCAAGAGAAAGATCCGATAGAATATCAATATTAGCGAAAATGTTTGTCGCCATAATTGGCAGTCGGGGTTGGCTTGAGCAATCGACTAAACACGGAGGAAAGGGTTGGATGGGATAAGACTTAAAAGAGGATGAGGAGTGGGTAGGTGGGTTTTGTAGCTGCTTCTTATTATGTAACACCATTTGAGATTTGGGAAGAGTGTTGGATCGAATGAGGCGGAAAGGGGTTGTGTGGCTTATATAGCTGCTATTTAGATTTAAAGAATATGTCATATCCTGGTGAATATTATTTTTTTATTTTAAAAAAAAAAAAAAACGAAAACTAAATAGCCCTTATTTGTTTTACTTAATTTTTAAACTAAATAGCAGTCAGTGGGCACTTGAGAGCATTTTTAGCAAACTCTTTAGGAGGAAGTTGGTCTTCTAAATTTAAGAAATATATCTAAAAAATTGTGAAAAACATTTCACACTCTTTAAATAAATCTTAAATATTAAAATTGTTACAGTAAAATTATTGCAATCCTTATGGTTATGAATACAGATGCCTCTATTTATAGAAAGAAAAGTAAGCTAATAAATTAAGAAAATAACAAGTAAATAACTCTAACATAATATTCTTAACAAAAAAAAAAAAATGATTCTCTCTCATTTTTCCTTTCTCCTCTTTCCTCTTATGTCTCACAATTCTCTCTCATCTCTCCTCTCATATATATAATATAATTAAAAAAAAACAAATATTTAAATGATATCGAGAATGATTAAGAGAAATTATAATGAAGTATACTTTGACATAAGAAAGTAAAAAGTAATTCAAATTCTTAAATGTAAGAAAAATAACAAGAAAGTTACTAGAAATGCTATGATTGAAGATGCGAAAATCATATAGCACCTACCAATCATGGAGGGTAAGTCATATGAAGAGAATTACTAATGTTGCGGCACATTGAATAACAAAGTTGGCTTTGAATCTCACATATTGCCCTCCCTTGCATTGGAGGTTGTATTGGCCGAAAGGTCACTTTAATAAATGAAATATTCGAGTCCCAATTCAAAAATAATAATAATATGAAAAATTAAGACTTCACCCAACATTTTTTCAAAAAATATGTCAAATTCTGTACCAAAATATTTCCTTTACAACAAAATCTTGTACAGTTAGGCAAGAAAAAAACTTTTATGAAGCAATCCTTCCTTCTTCACCACACTACTTCACGAGTCATACGAGACCAACGTTGCAAAGGACGTTTCTAACAACAAAAAAAAAAAAAAAATGTAATCAAAATTGACCTATTTAGAAACTTAATAAAATAAAATATTATAAAAATTCAAGTGCTTTTATATATATATATATATATATATATATATAAAACATCTATTCAATTTTTTTATTTTCTTTGTAAAAAAAGGTTATTTTGAGAAAATACATTTATTTTCGTTAGTTTTTAAACAAATTAAAAGCTGATTTGGAATTGCGTTTCATAAGTAGAGTTTTTAAGTTAAAAAGAGTTTTTGGACAAAAATTTCATTTTTAAGACTTTACCAAAAATACTTTTTAGCTATTTTTTGGCTTTTTACTCTTAAAAATATTTTTAATTTATTTACTAAACAAATTTTTTTTTTTCAAATAAATTTTTTTGAAAGTTATAAATATTTTTAAATTTTTAAAATGTAATTTTAAACTGACCCTAAAAAAAATATAAATCTTTTTGAAACAAAATCTTTTACAGCATGTCAAGATAAAAACTTTCTGAAGCTAGCTTTCCTTCTGCAGTAAACAGCTTTAGCTACTGTCAGTCTGTCACGGGTCATAAGAGACAAGGTTACAAAGAAAAGTTACAGGAATGCTTTTGGTGTTGCAGAAAATAAATCAGTGAAAAAGAATCAAGGAGCAGACAGATAAGGGGAAGACGTCAGGCGTGGGACTCAATGAGAATCTCTCTTCCTGATCTTCTCTGACGTTGAAAGACGGAAAAGGAGAAGGCGCCAGGCGTGGGACTCGATGAGAAACTCTCTTGATCTTCTCTGACGTTGGAAATCTTTTGTTTTCCAATCCAATTTTTTTTTTTTTGTTTTTTAAAGTCAAAATCATAACTATAATTGAAATTATTTGTTAATATAAAAGTAACTTTAAATGTTTAATATTTGAAATTTTTTATTAAAAAAAAGTTCTCTAATAATAATTCTTTTGCAAAACTTTTTAGATGTTTTTTATTTTTTATTTTTGTTTAAACAAATATTTTGATTTTACTAAAGATGAAATTGATTTTGAGTATTTTAAAATGTGTGATACATTCACAACTTAAACCTAAGTTTAACTCAATTTTTAAACCAAAATTTTTTCTCTCTAGTTTAGAGCTCTCTCTTGACTACTGGCATTTTTTTAAAAAAAAAACTTAAGAAAAAAGTTAAGTCAAAATTAAATTTAAGTTGTACCTTTATCATTTTTTTTTAAAAAAAATTTGTATTATGAGAATTTTTGTTAATGCTTTTTTCTTGAAAAAAAATAATAATAAATTTGGACAGGAAAACATTACCAAAACGGGTTTGAGTTTTATCTTTAGGACAAATTTCTCTTATACTGCTTTGCAAGGTGTTGTCTTCAGCCCATTGATGACTTGAAGTACTGCTTAAAAACTCTCACATGTTTAGCAAAAGACTTTGACCTTTTTATTATACTAAAAATTAATCGATGTAAAAAAAATAAAAGTATTTGGTGTAAAAAAGTTAAATTTTTTTTTTTTTATTTGAAAAAAAAGGTTTTATTGGTATTGAAACTTTAGATAAGGTTAAAAGTACTCCTTCCTTCTGCAGCACACAACTGTCACGGGTCATAAGAGACAGACGTTGCAAAGGACGTTATTAACCTAAAAAAAAAAAAAAAAAAAAAGACCTTATCTAAAGTTTTAAGGGACGTTTTGGTCTTTTTGGAAACTTAATAAAATAAAATATTGTAAAATAAACCAATTAAGAAAATATAAACTTTCCTGATGCAAAATCTTTTACAGCAGTGAACATAAAATCTTTCTGCAGCACACTGTTTCCGCTACTGTCACGGGTCATAATAGACAACGTTTGGAAGGAAAGTTACTGGAATGCTTTTGCTATTGCAGAGAATAAATCAGTAAAAAAGAAAGAAAGAGCTGCTGGAAAAGAGTCAGGCGTGGGACACAATGAGAATCTCTCCTGATCTTCTCTGATGTTTGCCAAAGGACCAGATTGGTCCGGACCTAAAATTTCAAAAAAAAAATTTCTTCAAATCAATTTCAATATTAATCTTTTTTATATATAACATCAATCATTTATTAGAATAATGATATAAGAGTCTTTCTTAGAGTTATTTCAAATGTGATGTGATATTTTAAATTATTATTTAATTTGAGATGATTATTATTTAATTTTAATCTCTTGATGATTTTAAATACACATCACATTTAGGATGATTTTAAAAGGACTATAATTTTCCTTATATCATTACTCCACTTTTATTACTATTCAAATAAAAAAATTATTACAAAATAAATTTCTTCTCTTTTTTTATATAAAATATTCTTACTTTTTTTTTCTCATATCAATCAAATCTGCTACAGTTTCAGTCCACTTCCTCAGTTTCAGTCCACTTCCTCAAGTCCACTCATTTGCCAAACATTGCTACTTTTATGTTTTGTCTTGTGTTATTTTTTGTACTTTCGCAACTTTTGTCTTGTTCCAAAAGTACAGCTCAGCATTTTAACTATTAACTTTTAATATTTTAATTAAAATTTATTATTTAGAAAAAAAAGTCCACGTACCCCCTAAAACTACCACCAAATTAAAAATGTCTCACTTCAAATTTTTAATTGTGATAATGTTCTCACAAATACTCTTACTTTTTTTTCACATCAATTAATTTTTAAAATAATAAAAAGGTCATAGTCGTTTGCCAAACATGTAATGTGAGAGTTTTTAAGGAGGAACGCACCTCACGAAATAGTTTTAAGACAAATTTGTCCGTAAGAGAACTCAAACTCGTTTTGGTAATGTTTTCTTGTCCAAATTTATTATTTTTATCACCTGAGAGCGAGAGATTGTATGTTGTCAGAGCAACATGTATATATTGACCTATTCAAATTTCGTCAATTGCTAACCGTAATTGGCCTAAACAATTAGTTGGTTAGTAGTTAATAACCACCAATTGTCTCTTTTCTAAAGTAAATTTAGTACTTCAGAAGAAAATTACATCATTAACAAAATTTGACCTAATCTAAATCAGACCTATCTTGCCACTCGTGTGACATAAATCAGACCTATTAAAGACTTTTTTTTTTTTTTTTTTTCTATTTATGAAACCATATCTGTTCTAGATATATTTCCCTTGTTCTAAAATTGAAAAACTCAATACTTAAAATCTTTCAATAATATATACCGAAAAAGCAAAAGGCTCAATATGAAATATTAATTAAATACTCAACTACAATTTTAAAAATCAAACATTTTAAACTCACTAATTTTAAACTATACTTTTTAAAATCACATACCCAAATGAATTACAAGTAAAACCACGCCCATTCACCAATACCACAAGTAATGATATAAGAAGGACTAGAGTCCTCACAAATATAATATAGTTGTTAAAATTACCATTGAATTTGATATAATCATTATTAAATTTTAATTTATTAAAAATTTTAAAAGTCACGTTACATTTAAATGCATTCTAAAGTGACTTTAGTTCTCCTCGTACTATTACTCCCACTACCGCATCACTTTTATATTTAAGGCAAACCAGCAAACAAAACGAAAATTGGGATGAGATCGTTGCAGAAATTGAGTAATATATATGTGCTAGACAATGCAAGAGGCACAATCGCCACAAAGACCAAGGATCGGTTAAATATTATACTAAGTCAACACTGTGCTTCGACACATTGATATGGATGGTTCACGTGACACCAATTGTTATGCTGCGTTGTGCCAGAATATCTTAATATCATAATTGTTTAGTCCAAACCCTCTCTCATTTCTCTTGTGTAAACATGTCAAAAAAAAAATCATAATATCTGACATACAACTCACTTGCAAAAATTTAACATATATAATTCCCTTGTGTAAAAGAGTCCATATTTCTCATATGTATATATATATATAGACACACACACTTAGTGTTTGTTTGATTCGCAAATGACTATTCCATCAAGAAAAGCAATTGCTATTCCTAGGAATAGCTGAGGCATTGTTTGGGAGCAAGATTTTCCAACTCAAACTCAATTTTTTTCTAAATTCATGTTTGGAAATTTTTTAAACTCAATTCAACTCAACTCAAAAATTTTCAATCCAATTAATAAAAATTATAAATAAAGATTGAAAATAAATAAATAAATTTAGGGTGGCCGAAACACCCTAGATTGTGGTTGGACCACTCCTAAAAATCTGAAGGTAACCGATCCACCGCTGGGGGGTAGATCGGCCTCCCTCAAAGGCCGAAGCTAATGGGGGTGGCTCGGCCACCCCCACCCCGTCTAATTTAGGGGTAGCGAACCAGCCCCAAGTAGCGGCTAGGGGTGGCCGAGCCACCCCCATTAGCTTCGGGGGTTGTCAATTCACGCAGTAGGGGTGGATCGACTATGCCCAAGTAACCGTTAGGGGTGGCTCAACCACCCCCAAGCAATTTTTGAGGTGGTCGAGCTACCCCAAAATCGCTGTTGGGGGTGGCTGATCCACCCCTCGATGGTTGTTTGGCCACCCCTAAGGGTGGTTCAAAATTGCCCCTAATTTTTTTTTTTAATTTTTTAATATTTTAATATTTATTTAATTATATATATTTTTATAATTTTTACTTAATTTTATTAATTACCATCCAAACATAATCTCTACTCTTTTTTCTCCTCAATATTTACACTAAAAAAAACTCAAAAATTAATTGAGTTCAAAACCAAAAAATGGCATTCCCATACAAGGCCTGAGTGTGGAATGAAATAGTTATTTATATTCTTTAGTTTGGTTGAAACACTAGAATGGAGTATGGAATGAAATAGCCATTCCTATTCCTTTGTTTGGTACAGTCAAATAGGATGGTGAATGGAATCCTAATGTAATCAAATAAGATTAGTTATGCTACAAAATTCTAATGTAATCCTTTTTTTTTTTTTTGAAAAAAAATATAACATTTCATTTAATAATACCACGAGCATAACGCTCTTACATCACAGAGCAAAGCTCTGAAGCAACCATAGCATAAAGCTACAAGATTACCAGGTTTAGTACAAGATTCGAGATCAATTCATTAACCTATGACTAAAATCAGATTTAGTATTAGATCTGTAACAGATAGACTCAACCAAATGCATGAATATGAATTATTCCTCGACCCTGAGAGTGGAAAGACTCTCATGCCAAAACTCTTCCTCCTTGACCCGAAGGCCAATTCTAATGTAATCCTAATTTTCTAATGTAATGGAATGAAGTGGAATCCTAATGTAATATTCTAGTGTGCAAAGGAATCCTAATGTAATCCTAATATTCCTTTTTTTTTTTTTTTTTTTTTTGTAGTTATGCTACAAAATTATTTATAAAAATAAAAAAATAAAAAAAATCATTTATCAATCTCATTGTCCTCACTTTATAATTCTTCCCACTACTCATGTAGACAACACAATAAAAAAAAGAGTTAAATACCTAATACTCTTAGGGTTTCATTATTTTATTTTTTTCTTTCCTAGAGTTTGATTTTTATCACAGGAGGTCCCAGTGATTTTGATAAATAACCAAATTAATCATTTCGTTCGTTGACCGCTAGTTGACTTAACGGAAGTCCACGTTGGTGAATTAAAATTTGACACTTGGCATAAGTGGCAATGTTATCAGTGATGTTATGGCACCTAATTAAATTTTTTATTTTTTATTTTTTTTAAAAAAAATCGGGGGTGGCTCGGCCGGCCTCTTGGCCATTTGGGCGTACCGAGCCACCCTCTTGGCTCCAAGGGGGTGGCTCTTGGTGCCCAATGGGGGTGGCCGAAACCTTCCCCAGACGAGCCACCTCCAGTTCTCATTGGGAGTGGTTTCAGCCAGCCCCTTGGAGCAATGAGGGTGGCCAATTTTTTTTTTAATTTATATATATATATTTTTTAATTTTTTTTAAAAAATTTAATTAAGTGCCATGTCATCACAGATGATGTGACGACTTATGCCCGGTGTCAAATTTTAATTGGTTCACGTGAACTTTCATTAAGTAATTAAACCATAAGGGGAAAAAAATAAAGTAATGAAATCTAAGGGTATTAGGAATTTAACCCTAAAAATAAATAAATAAAAAGCAATCATTATTCCCACTTGGAAAGGAATAGTTATTCATCTCATTTTTTAGAGGAATAGCTATTCCTCTCATTTTTTAGAGGAATAACTATTCATTTGTAGAAGGGATGAGCTATTCCCATGGAATAACCATTTATAGGATTAGGTTTTCACCAAACAAAGGAATGGCTATTCCACAGGAATAGCTATTCCATTCCAAGGGTTTATTTCGCGAACCAAACGAGTCATTATAAGTAGATGTCATCCAACCTTGAGAAATATTATTTTAGAACCCTAGAAGTTGGTGGCACCATCTGCATGTATAGCGGGAGTGATTTTCACAAAGCTCTATTTTAGTTTGCACCTAATCCATCCGCCATCTTAAGAAAATGATTTGCAATTGTTAGAATATATTTGAATAATTCTAAAATTAGGTATTTGATAAAAATTGATGAAGATTCTGGCCGATCACACATGATTGTTAGACCTTCTATGCATCTTGATTGTACCATTTTTGGTTTGAAAGAACCTTTTTTATTTTTTTATTTTTTATTTTTATATTGAGTAATGGTTTGAAAGAACTTATTTTGAAACTTTATTTACAAGCACTATACATATTATATATGAGAAGTTCTACAACCTAAACATCCCAAATTTTATTCTCAAATGAGGTTGCATTATCTAATGAGATTTGTTATTTTGAAAAATGTGTCACTAACTCATGGGATGGTGACACATATTTTGGAAACCAATTTTTAGAACAAAAATTTGGGATATTTAGCATTTCTCATTATATATTCCTATACGTAGAAATTAAGCATATATATATATATAACCATGATTGACTTATTGTTTAATGTAATGCAGGTAAAACGGTGTGTTTTGAGTGTCCCTAACGCCTGTTAAAAATTTTTGATGGCAAAGATTTTATTATATATATATACGATTGACTTATTGTTTAATGTAATGCAGGTAAAACGGTGCGTTTTGAGTGTCCCTAACGCCTATTAAAAAATTTTGATGGCAAAGATTTTATTATATATATAACCACGATTGACTCATTGTTTAATGTAATGCAGGTAAAACGGTGCGTTTTGAGTAATCCTAATAACTGTTAAAAAATTTTGATGTCAAAGATTTTATTGTCATTTCAATTAACCCAGAGTGTAAATTTTTTTATTTTTTTTTAAAAAAAAAGCTCAGGGAGTTTTAAATTTTTGAGGGTTGACTCAAGAACTTATTATATATTTTCCTAAAAAAAAAAAAAAGTGATGAATATATTTTTTTACTGCCAGAAGAAAAGAGACGCTAACTTACAATTTCTTTTAACTGAAATAGTAAAGAAACATTATTGCCTCTTTTTTTTTTTTTCTTTTTTTGTATTTTTTCCCTGGCCACCAGTTAAAGAGAATTACTCATGTACCACTGCAAATATAGAACTAAGAATCTGTTTAAAATTGCGTTTAAAAAATAGAGTTTAAATTAAAAAAAGTTTTTAGACAAAAAATTTAGTTTTAAGCTTTTGTCAAAATTGTTTTTTTTTTACAATCTTTCAGCTTTTTGGATCCTTAATAGTGCTTTTAATTTTTTTACAAAATAAATATTTACCTTTTTTCAAACAAACTTTTTAAATGTTAAAAACACTTTTAGATATTTGAAATGCAATATTAAACAGGACTTAAGAGCTGATCCTGCATTTAAAGGATTCACGTTTAAAAGCCAACGTAAACCCCGTCTCTCTTTGTCACCTCAATATGAAATTCAAGAAAAATGCTGCTTCTTAAATAAAGGGCAAGTTAGGCGGCGTTTGCTAAACGTTTTTATGCGGATGATTTGCGCTCAACACTGTTGAGTGATAGACATGTCGCTCGCTCGGCCTTCAACGTAGCACAAAATCACTACCTGTATTTTTCTTTCCTAGTCCTCCCATAATCCCATTTCAAAAAAAAAGAAAAGGAAATAATAGTTTTTTTTTTTTTAATTTCATGTAGCATTGAGAAAGAGAGTAAGGGTTGAACGGTTTCTGCTTCATCTTTTCTTAAATATTGAGAATGTGAAATAAACTTGCCAGCTGAAAGGATGATGAACATTGTACTCTCTTATTTCAAAGTTTAAGCAAAATATTAAGAGTAGAGTTCACATTTCCCTCGAGTTACAAAAATTGATAATGTTTTCTAAACCTTCAATGGTGAGAGTCCCACGTTTCTTCGGTCCTGAACCAGGCTTCATTCCCAAGGTCATCTCCAGGAAATTATAAGCTACGTTTGGCAAAGGAAAACCCCGCACTGTAGCTGGAACGGCACTGTTCCAGCTACAGTACGGGGCTGACATTTGGCCAGCTTTTTCATTTTTTTTTTGTTTGAAAAAAAAAAAAAAAAAAACAGAGGGGAAAGATGGGGTGGTTCCAGCCACCCCTTGGCCAAAATGGGGTGGTCCAGCCACCCCATTTTGGCCAAGGGGGTGGTTCTGTTTTCTTTTTTTTTTTTTTTTTTTTTTTTAATATTTTGCCTTAAAAAAAAATAAATAAATAATAATGAAAAAGCTGGCCAAATGTTAGCCCCGCACTGTAGCTGGAACAGTGCCGTTCCAGCTACAGTGCGGGGCTTTCTTTTGCCAAACGTAGCTATACTGCATTACAAATCTTCCTTCTCTACAATCGTATATTCCCATCAGGAAAAAAGTAGTCATCTCCTTTAGTTATAGGATTCCTCTCTGTTTTCCACATTTTCCTCTTCCCCAAGTCTGGCTTCTGCAGCATTAGTGTAAAGGATAAAACGCATAAAAGTGTAATTTTACTGTTTTTGCTTTTTTCTTTTTTTACACTTTTACCTTTATAATTTCTAAGGAAAGAAGACCCACTGTAGAACTAACTACGACTCATATAGAATAATGTCCTGCGGTGTGGACGTGGTATGTTGGGTGGCAAGGGACACCCACATTGTAGTTTGTGCCAATTGCTCTTTCTCTTCCAATGCTGCAAGCAATCCTTTGATAATGCTTCAGTTAATAAGCATGAAAATCACTAGATCTATTTGCATTACTGATGTGATCTGTTACACTAATTTTGTTTATTAGTGTATTGCATTGAATATCATGTGAACTATTACTCTCTTGTTTTTTCAAAGCTTGTATTAACTGGATACAAAGGATTCCTTAGTTTCATGTTATGTTTCAAAAGGCATTATTTCATCCTCCGAAACACAGTCCAAATCCACAAATGTGACCTTTTAAAATGAAAAGATGAACTAATGGATATAACTGAATGCCAAACTCTCCTACTAAACTCCTCAATTACCTACAATGTTTGGCAAAGGACACAGTACTGTTGTGGGTTTCCATGGCACTGTGAAAAATCTTGTTGATGAGTGAGGCATGTAGTTAAATAAGTGCGACAAATCTTGTTGTGGAATAGAAGAGAAAGGCCATTGGCTTCTATGATAAGATTGTAATTGTTCATAAATCAGTTTTTCCACACTACCAACATTTTCCTATAGCCTTTCACTGGACAGGAAGACTGCTATCTATCCCCTCTTGTTGTCCTTTAAAGGGAGATAAACAGATTTA
This sequence comes from Corylus avellana, assembly GCF_965113065.1. Taxonomy (NCBI): domain Eukaryota; kingdom Viridiplantae; phylum Streptophyta; class Magnoliopsida; order Fagales; family Betulaceae; genus Corylus; species Corylus avellana. The sequence goes on along the minus strand of NC_142499.1, from coordinate 3,255,239 downwards.
CGATAAACTATTTACTAAAAAGGTTAATTTGTGAAGAGACTACTCTATTATGACAAAGCAGAAAAGTACTCCATTCTGAAAAAGTTAAAAAGACCAATAAAATAGAACAAGTCAAAATCATTAACGAGATAAAATAAAATTTTTATGTTATTTATTTATTATTATTATTATTTTTTGCATTGCGTAATAAATTGGTATTTTTTTTTTCCTTTTCTAATAATTAGTACTAAAATACAATGAGAATTTGAACTTAAAATTGTGTAAAATTCTCCAATCAAATATTTAAATTTTAACTACCAATATTCTCAATATTTAATAACCAAAATATTCAAATTACAATTTAGATTAGAAATTGAGCTTAGAGTACTGCATCATCCAAGCCAAATCTTAAGAAAACTAAAAGAAGGAAAAATCAGGCAGGGAAAAAATTATATGTAAAAAGAAGAAATTACGTTAAAAGTTAAAAAAGAATAAATCAAGAAAATGATGTTCAAAAATAAAATATAGTAAAAATCAGGAAAGAATGAATGAATAGAGAAAATAAGAAAAATAACTCCAAACACACCCGCACTTCTCGCCTGCAATCTGCCTAGAAGTCCACAACCATCTTTGTTAATCATGAACTAATTTGGTTGGAATTGAAATCCAACAACCATTTACAGCAAGAGAAAATCTAACTAAATCGGGAGGGAAATGGAAAATATTGGAGAAGGAACTAGCCTGCCTGCATCCCTTGTCCGTTGTCCCATCAAAAACCATTGAGAAGGAACCATGATATAATGCGATGGTATAATAGATTTTATTTTATTTTATTTTTTCAGTTTGTCTGATGATGTACAGTACAAAAGCTAATATGATACAGCTCCATCTAATTAATTTCATTAATGAAGCTCAACTACTCTGCTCAACTATTCTACTCAATAGTAAAATCTGTACTCAAGATCAGCTAATATGACACATCAAAATCGATATAACAGGTATTATCCTAAAAGTTACGGGAGAAAGCCGATAAAGAGATCCTGCAAAAACAGAAGAACGTATTAGTGTTGGCAGAGAGAACATAAGGAAAAATAAGAAATCCTAACATATTCAAACTAAAATAAAGGCTTTAGATGCAAATAATTTAATACATTTTCTTTGATTTACAATGCTAAGATACAACAAACTAAGAATTAAAACTAACCCACTTGTTTATTATCATCAACTATGATAATAAGACTCCCCAAATAACTAATTCATCACTCTATAAACTAAATACTTTTTTTCTATTTCTAAAATTATAGACAATTGTAAAAAATTAATATAAAGGTTGACCTCGTTCATTGGTCTCTTTCCCCGACGTCTTTGAGTGTGGTGGAGGAACATCCGTCAAAGACTGATATTGAAATTCTATACCGAGTCCCAGAGAAGTATCCGATAGAATATCAATATTAGCGAAAATGTTGGTCGCCATAATAAGCAGTCGGGGCTGGCCTGAGCGATCGACTAAAGACGGAGGAAAGGGGCGGATGGGATAAGACTTAAAAGAGGATGAGGAGTGGGAGGTTGGGTTTCGGAGATGCTTCTTATTATGTAACACCATTTGAGATTTGAGGAGAGTGTTGGATCGAATGAGGCCGAAAGGGGTTGTGGTTTATATAGCTGCTATTTAGGTTTAAAGAATATGTCATATCTTGGTGAATATTATTTTTGAAAAAAAAAAAAAAAATTAAATATGTTTTAAGGGACGTTTTGGTCTTTTTAGAAACTTAATAAAATAAAGTAGTGTAAAAATTCATGTGTTTTTTTTTTTTTTTTTAATTTATAAAAAACATCTACGCAATTTTTTTATTTTCTTTTAAAAAAAAGGATATTTTTAGAAAATACATTCATTTTCGTTAGTTTTTAAACCAATTAAGAAAATATAAACTTTTCTGAAACAAAATCTTTTTCAGCAGGAACTTTCCTGAAGCAAGCCTTCCTTCTGCAGTAAACAGCTTTAGCTACTGTCACGGGTCATTAGAGTCAACGTTGCAAAAGAAAGTTACAGGAATGCTTTTGGTGTTGCAGAAAATAAATCAATGAAAAAGAATGAAGGAGCAGACGGAAAAGGTCAAGGCGTCAGGCGTGGGACTCAATGAGAATCTCTCTTGATCTTCTCTGACGTTTTCCAATCTTTTGTTTTTCCAATCTTTTGTCTCTTCCTTATCTTGGATTTTCTTTACTTGCAACTTCTTTACTTGCAACAGCTCTTCGCCTACTCTTTCACCATTATTCCTTATGCTTTCATTAATTTCTTTTTAAACTTTATCATTAGGGCGGTGTTTGGAAAACACTACCATTATATTCATCTCTTTTTTTAAAAAAAACAATAAAAAAAATAAAACTTCACTTACTTTTATTAACTTAGGCGTCTTTTGTAAACATTCTCACATTATTTAAAATCTCTCACTTTAATTTTCTTTCACTTTTTTCTTATGTTATGATTTTCTGTTAAATCTTAACATAAATATGTGAAATTATTAAAATACCCTAAGTCATTTTTCTCATTTTTCTATTTAATTTTACTACGATATTTAAGAATATGGGGTATTTGAAATGAAACGAAAGTTCGATATACCAAAATGAGATATTTAAAATATTGAAGGGGTGTTTGCAAAATGTGCATAAGGTCATGGGGTAAGTGAAGTTTTCCCTTAAAAAAAATTAATTTCACAATATTTTCACTTTTTATACCACATCATTTACTTTCTGTTACAATTTAAAGAAAAAAAAATCATTACAAATTTTTTTTACTTTTCAATACTATTTTTTTACTTTTCTATACTCATTAGTACACTCATTTTTTTTCTCACCAAACATGAACAATGCCTTGTAACGTTCATGTTGTTCACCAAATAAGGCTTAAAATCTGTAAGGTCTATGTGTGACTCCTACATAATCAATGGTAAATTTGAATAAAATATAGATAGAAATGAACGAAAGATGAATGATTTTTTTTTTTTTTTTTAAATAACGTTTAAAATTAAATAAATTACTATTAAATTTTGGTTTAACAATAATTTTAAATACACGTCAAGATACGAGAGAATAAGACCGAAAATGTATAACATTTCTCTTCTTAAAATAATGGGAAAGGTCAATTAGAGGAAGAACTAATGAACAAACTCACACGTATTGGCATGAGGCAAGTGATTAACACCACTACTACCATGTGGCAAAATTGCAGTGTATCATTTCTGATACAATCCACTGGAATAAATTGTGGTGAAAGAACATTCATCATGCTTAAAAAAAAATCAATACATAACACAAAACAAAACATGTGGTCGTCAAATGCACCATGAACTATGAAGAAAAAATATTAGATAATTTGGGTCGTCAAATTTTCAGAAATAGAAGTCAAAATTATCATTTATCATAATCTTTCTGGTCAACTAAACGACAATTGACTTGATGGTGCACTTTCCCTACTTTGTATTTAGGCTATTTTAGAGCATCTTGGGCAGTTGAGGTTATTTAAAATCAACCTTTTTTTTAGTTTAGCTATTAAGCTTACTACCTTTTTCGACTTTTTTAGTTTAACTACAAAAAAGTTAAACTAAACTAAAAAAATTTAGGCTAATTGGTTAATTAAAATCAACTTTTTAGAGCATTTACAATAGAGGGGTCAAATTTAAATGCAAAATTGTTCTTCAAAACTTTTATTTAATTTGATTAATGAATTTTTAAATGCCTCTACATCTGATTAACTATATTTTTATCTATACCATTTAAATATTATTAAATGTGAAAAAAGTTTTGGGAAAAAAAAAACATGTGAAAGGAAAAATTGAAAAAATTTTAAAAAATAGAGGAAAAGATTTAGAAAAAAAAAAAGAAAACATGTAAGATAAACAATAAAAAATAAAATGACTTCTTTAAAAAATGTTTCTACATTTAACTTTTTTTTTTAAACTCTTCTGATCAAATATCTATTTTACATTTATTTTTAGCTAATTTAATATAATTTTTTTTTAAAACATTTAAAAATTTATTTTAGATAAAAATTTATAAAATTTTTTTAAACTTAAAAAAAATTTAGGCCAAAGTTGAATTTAAATTTTACGTTTAACATTTTCTTTTTGAGAGTATTTCGTGTTAAGAGAATTTTTTTTAATGTTTATTTATTTATTGATTTTGATAAAAATAATAAATTTGGACAAGAAAATATTACCAAAACGAGTTTGAGTTTTCTCTTTAGGACAAATTTCTCTTAAACTCCTTTTCGTGGTGTGGTCTTCAGCCTGAAGTACTCCTTAAAAACTCTCACATGTTTGGCAAAAGACTTTGACCTTCTTATTAAACTAAAAAAAAGTTTTATTTTGTGATAATTTTTTTATTTAATTAGTTGTCAAAAATAATTAATATAATATGATAGATAAAAATATAAAAATATTTAAAAATAGTATTGAGCTGTTTTTTGGCCTTTGTCTTGATCTTCTGATACCAAAATCTCTCTTGATTTTCTGACGGTCAAAATCTTTTGTGTTTTCACTCCATTAATTCTGGCGGTCTTGCTTCTTTTTCGTTGATGGCAGATCTGAGCTGCTGCAGTTCAGACTTGAGAGAGCAGCAGCTTTGTCTTTTTCTTTATCTTGGATTTTGTTTTCTTGAAACTTTTTGACTTGGCTTGTCACTTCACGTGTTTTTTATTTTTTTAAAGCTTTGTCTTTTTAACCTAAACCCCTTCTCTTCCTACGCATCCGCCATCTTCACTACCGCCGATAAGAGGTGGCTCATTTTCCTCAAGTAAGAATCTCTCAGACCCAAGCTTGTGTCATCGCTGATCCCAAGCAATCTTCCTCTGCAACTTTTTTCTTTTTTCTTAAGTGCTTTTTCAGCACCCTGTTTCGCCGATCTATTCACTTAAGCTTGCGCTTGGGCTCTTTTAATGATTTTTTTTTTTTTTTTTTCTTTTGGATTGGCTATGGCTGGAGTTGAATCAGATCTATTGAAGAAATCTGTTCTTTTTAACTTATTATCTGACCGTTCAAAAAACAAATCTTTTTTCTCAATCTCTCATCTCCTCCGTCTCCTCTTTCTCTCCTCTCATCTCTATCTCTCTCAAAGACTCAGTCTCTCTCGTCTCCGCCTGCTCTCTCAATCTCTTTCTCTCATCGTCTGCTTCTGTCTCCCTCTCTAGTCTTCGTCATCTCAGCAGAACCAGGCCGACTTGCCGGATTGATTCTCGGTGGTGGTTGTGATTGGCCAAAGCATGGATCTGCTGTTCTTCGTTTGTTCAGCCCGAAGAAAGAAAATGGAAATTTCAAGGAACCTTCGAGAATGACGAATATTCCCCACCACGGCTTAAATCATATTATTGTACATAAGCTGTGGTGGAGGAATATCCGTCATACTCGCCGGAATCCCACTCCACATTGTGTGCTTTGCTCCCAACCGTCGAATTAACCGAAGATCTGAGGTACATTTTAGCCCATGACAATGTAATTAATTAATTAATTAATTAATTAATTTTTTTTTTTTAAATTTTGTCAATTTATATAATTATCAACTCTTACGCTAACATTTTCTTTTTCTATTTAAAAACAAAACAGTAGCTTGTTTGGATGCAGGGCTTTTCTCAAGTCTTTTTGTTTTACATCTTTTGATTTTAAGGATATTGTTCTGTGATGATAATAATGGCCTAATCCCGAACTGGCATATTGCACACGTACGACGATGCGGTAATAATGCAGCTCATCTTTTAGCCAAAAGAGGCTATGGAGCTGGTCATAGATAAGGTTTGGATCGATGAAATTTCAAATTGTATCTCTGTTATTATTTTAGAAGCGCAAATTGCACTTTTTCATTGAGTATTTAATGAAATGCTAGTGATCCATTTATTAAAAAATAAAAAAGATAATCTGTATTTTTATTCACCTTTAATTTGTCTACTATCTTCTCTGAAATAGGGAAGGGAATTTTGCTAGTCATTTTGTATTATATTTAATAAAGGGTTAAATACCTAATACCTTTGGTTTTATTATTTTCTTTTTTTTCTTTTTAGGGTTTGATTTTTATTATAAGAGGTTTTTGTAGTTTTGTAGTTTTAATAAATGATCAAATTAGTCATTCCGTCCGTTGACTGTTAGTTAATTTAACGAAAGTCTATGTGAACCAATTAAAATTTGACACTGTAAGTGTCTATATCATCACACTGATTATGTGGCACATAATTAAATTTTTTATTTTTAGCAAATATTAAAAAAATATATTTTTTCCAAAAAAAAAAAAATTGGGTGTGGCTTGGGGCCATTTGGGGTGTAGCTCGGCCACCCCAGGCCCCCCATCAGGCCGAGCCACCCCTTGGCTGAGACCACCACCTGCAATTGGTGGGGTTCAATTTTTTTTTAATCTTTTGTTTTTTTCAGAGAAAATATAAAATTGGCTCAAGTGCCATGTCATTAGCATGTCATTATTGGTGACATGGAAACTTATTTCAAGTGTCAAATTTTAATTGGTTAATATGAATTTTTGTTAAGTCACTTAATAGTTAGGGGACGAAATAATTAATTTGATCATTTATCAAAATTTTAAAAATTTCTTGTGATAAAAAATTAAACACCAAGAAAAAAAAATAAAATAAAGAAATCCTAAGGGTGTTGGTGTTCGATAAATTTACGTTCATAAACTTGTTTTCCTAAACTTTATTTTCTTTTTCCTAAATCATACAAATATTATCTTGAAACTTTTTATTTTTAGTATTCACAGTTTTTAAAACAGTAAAAGAGGATAAATAATAATGCACACTCGAACGAAAATTTTCCATTACTCTTTGATCCAGTTGAAAATATTTTCTTTAACTAAGAAATATTAATACCTAATAACGGTAATATTATTTTGTTAGGGAAATTCTTTTTTCTTTTGGGTGAGGATGACACGTGGTGGTGGTAATTGGTTTATATGGAAAAGTATAAAGGTACAATCTAAGTCAAACTTTGGCTCAACTTTTCTCTTTTAAGTTTTATTTTTAAAGAAAATTGCATGTAGAGAAGAGAGAGCTTGTTAAACTATAGCGAAATTTAGTCTAAAAATTTGGTAAAGTTGAGTTTAAAGTGTGGTTGTATCATATCTTATTTTATATTTATTCTATTTTATTATCTATACATATATTGTGACTTTAGTGAATAAGAGTCCTTTGAAGTGTTTTTTTTCTTCAGCCATGAAGAAAGTAATTACTAGTAGTTGTGAGAGGGATTAGGTTGTCTTTTTTTAAAAAAAAAAAAAAATTTAAGATACATTCAAGAACTGTTTGGAAATCTATTGTATTTTCCAGAATCATTAGATGTGAGAAATTAAAAAGAACGCAAAAATAATAATCACAAAATACATAAATTTATGCTTACCACTAAAAGCTATGTCAACAATGCTTTACTATTTTCAAGAAAAACAGGATGCGACTGTAAATATGATCTTCAATTTGGTCAAAAGCACCTAAACGGGCCAACACAATCGAACCGGTTTGATAAGAGGGTCAATTTAGAAAGATTGAGAATAATTTTCTAATTTCTTTTTATTCAAATATTATCATTTAAATAGGAAGATTACATGCCTTAGACTTTGAACCTCTAGAAAGATAACTAAACTCTAAAATAAATAATTAAATAATTAAAATACAAATAATGCAAATAAATGCATGTTTATTTTCAATTTAAAAATACTGATAACATAAGTAATCTAAATTAATTTTAGATGAAATTTAATTCATATTAAATATAAGTCTACTCTATGCCAAGCATCACTGCCACCATTTTCGATACTGATTTTTATTTACAAGCCAAACACAATAAAAATATTTTCAAACACAACATTTTACATGAAACAAACCGAACCTTAACAAGTAAACAAAACTTATCTCTTATACATCTACCCATTTGCCTACGACGTCTTTCTATTTCCCGACTCATTGCGTGATTTGCGGTTGTCAGCTATTGACCCACCGGCACCGAGTCAAGCAGCCGAAGTCCAGAACCACTGAACCAGGGTCGAGGAGGTCTACCAAATATGACAAAAATATTATGAGGCTGCGACCTGTTGCTAGCAACCATACACGTGGATCTCAGTTTTCGTATACTCTAACAAATACGCCCACATCGTCAAATCTTAACTTTGTCTTAGAGAACGCATTGCATGACATGCACGTGTCTCCAAATCCTACCACCAAAGAGCTTAATTTATTATTATATATAGTAATTTGTAAATATGATATCGTAGTGGGAATGCATCTCAAAAACTCCAAGTGATTGCAAGCTCTGACAATCATGACCCCCTCCCAGGCCAGTTACAAATGTATGTATAATATATTAAAGTATTTATATAAAAATACCTAAAATACTTATGTAAATTTATATATAGCTAAAAAAAATCTAAAAATATATATATATATATATTTCTCAGCCTAAAAATTAAGTTTTGTTGTCACCCCTTTATTAATGTTTTGACCCCTCCTAATAAGAAATCATAATTATGTCTCTGCTCGAAACATCGTTTGTTCAAAGAAAACGGTTAACTTTTCCGCGTTTTAGGACATAGAGTAATGTTTTTATACGATTCTCCCAGTACTTCCATATATAGCATGATGTCATAGAATGGTCGTATATATGAGTAAGCTACATGAATGGCCTCACAAAGTTACGTGTGCCTTTGTTAATGATGCATGCAACTTTGTAATTTCTATATTGGAATGCTTGACCAGTGAAAAATGTGGAGTTTTATGGAATTTTTTTACCCAAAATTCTGACGCAAGTAGAAGCCTCTGACTCCCTCTATAAAAGGGCAGCTAGCTTGAAAATGTTAAAAGCATATATAGTTGCTACCATTTCTTACCTTATTTTCTTCTATATTTGCTCCAATGGCTCAATCCAATTGTGCTGCCAACAGCCCTCCTATGATGATTTCCACCATGCTAATGCTTGGGATGCTAATGGCCACCCTAGGCCAAACAGGTCTCTCTCTCTCTCTCTCTAGTCTTATATTTGAACTTTGTTTACTTAATTCATGTAATCATATATTGATATAGAAATTAAATTTTATATATAACCAAGATTGACTTATTGTTTAATGTAATGCAGGTGCCCAAATTGGTGTTTGTTATGGAAGGGTCGGGAACAACCTACCACAGCCATCTGAGGTTGTAGCACTCTACAAACAAAACAATATCCGACGAATGAGAATCTATTTTGCAGACAAAGATACTCTCCAAGCCCTTCGCGGCTCCAATATTGAGCTCATGTTAGGCCTTGCAAATGATAACCTTCAAAATATTGCTTCAAGCCAAGCCAATGCCAATACCTGGGTCCAAAACAATGTGAAAAACTTTGGTAATGTCAAATTCAAATACATTGTTGTCGGAAACGAAGTGAAGCCTTCAGATGGAGTTGCAAAATATCTTTTCCCCGCCATGCAAAACATTCAAAACGCAATTTCTGCGGCTGGCCTTGCGAACCAAATCAAAGTTTCCACTGCCTTCGACACCGGAGTCCTTGGAGAATCCTTCCCGCCATCAAAAGGCTCATTCAAGTCCGATTACCGACCGCTTCTCGATCCGATCATCCGCTTCTTAGGGAACAATCGATCTCCATTACTCGTTAACTTGTACCCGTACTTTAGTTACATTGGCAACACCAAAGACATTCGTCTTGACTATGCTCTTTTCACAGCTCCTTCAACAGTAGTGAATGATCCCCCGCTCAATTATCGTAATCTTTTTGATGCCATTTTAGATGCTGTTTATGCAGCGCTGGAAAAGGCTGGAGGAGGATCTTTGGAGATCGTTATATCGGAGTCTGGTTGGCCTTCTGCTGGTGGGACAGGGACATCTCTTGACAATGAAAGAACTTACATTACGAATTTGGTTCAGCATGTGAAGGGGGGGACTCCAAAGAAGCCCGGAAAGCCTATAGAAACTTATGTGTTTGCCATGTTTGATGAAAACCAGAAAAATCCTGAGTTTGAGAAATATTTTGGGCTCTTTCGTCCAAATAAACAGCCCAAGTTCCAAGTGAATTTCAGTTAAGAATATCACTTCTACTGCATCCTGGAATAAGTGCAGCTTTGGTGCACATTAAAACAAAAAAATAATAATAAATTAAGAGTTACTTGTAATCCCGTAGACTCAAAACTATGGTTATTTCAATAATATCACATGTTCTATGGGCTTATGAATACTTTTACTTAATCACGCCACTTTGGCTTTCCTTTTTAACAGTATGATTTGCCTTTGCACCTGATTGGGCACACCTAGTTTTTTATTCACAAAGTTATGTATTAATAAAAATAAAAAAATGGAAGAAAAATTGTACCAGAGTTGTGTGAGGATTGGAAGGCCTCTGCCGCAACTTGCTTGGGCGTCTAAGCTCTTTGCTCACGTAAAAGGCCCTTCTCACGGCCCCGGCCAAATATTCGGGGACAGTGATTATAACAAAGATTTTTAATTTTTTGAATTAATAACTTTTTTAGTACTTGGGTTTGCAACTTTTAATTTTTTTCAACTAACTTTCTAAAACAGTCAAAAATTGTACCTAACCTATGGGAAAAGACGAAATTGATACCTCTGTTAAATTTCATGAGAAAAAATTAATGATCTGCCATGTGTTACTCGCAAAATATGTCACATGTCCTCAAAAAATTAATAATAATAAAAACTAAACCAAAAAAAAAAATTGAAAATTGCATAGGGTAGCCAGCCACCCCATTTTGGCCACTGGGGGTGGCCGAACCACCCCCCAAGGCCAAAAAGGGGTGGCTGAAACCATTCCCAAAGCCCTTGGAGGTGGCTCGACCACCCCCATAGGCCAGTTGAGCCACCCCCATTGGCCAAAACGGGGTGGCCGGCCACCCAATGCAATTTTTAATTTTAATCTTAATTTTTTTGCTTTAATTTAATTATTATTTTTTTATTTTAAATTTTTAGGACACGTGGCATATTGTTAATTTCCTCTCACGGAATCTAATGGATGTATCAATTTCATCTTGACCTATAGGTCAGATACCATGTTTGACCGTTTTGGAAACCTAGGGAAAAAAAAAATATTGTAAACCCAAATACTATAAAAGTTATTAATCCTGTCCTCAAGTGGTAACTCAATCGGCTGTGGACCACGTTTAATGAAGCGGAGGTCACTAGTTCGAATTTCTCTTCTCTTGTGTAGACATGCAAAAAAAAAAATAAATAAATAAAAGTTATTAATCCAAATTTTTAATTGTAGAGAATTCTGGTCAAAAATTCTCTCTCTCTATATATATATATATAAACCAAAAATTCTATATTCTCTAACTCACAGCGTAATTGACGGTTGTCAACTAATGAGCCGCCGGATGAAGCAGTCGGTCTTCTAATATGATCAAATCATCAGTTATTGCACCTGTGACTGGGAAGGAGGGCAGTGGAGGCCGACCAAACAATTATGTCTCAATTTTCCACAGAACATTAGTAATGTCCAAATGCTCCACACAACCATGTTGGAAGCATAGAATTTACGCATGTTATGGTTGGAAGCATAGAATTTGCGCATGTTATGGTTGGAAGCATTGAATTTGCGCATGTTTACCATAATGGGCAGGAATCAGGGCGGCTCTAAGGGGAAGGCATGCAGCCAAGGCAATTTGCTTAAAAACCCCTATGTTATAAAGACCCCCCCAAAAAAAGTGCCCTATTATACCTAATTAATTGTCCACAAAATGATAGAGAAACGCTGGACAACACGCCACTATCCCACTATATTAATGTAATAATATTGTCAATTTATGATTGCATTTTTATTTTTATAAGGTTGATCTAAGAGTGAAATAGTAGTGGTATGTCAGCTGTGATGTCTCATATTGCCTGGACATGAAAAAGATGATGTGTTTATATGAAATATACTCTCTCTAAATGGTATGATGCATTTTAGGGGTAAATCCAATAATAAAACCGTGCGGGCTTGGCCCAAAACGGATAATATTATACCACTTGGACCATATTTGTTATATATGGTATCAGAGTCATAGCCCAACCTGAGATGAGGGGAACATGCACAAGCCCATGAGGGTCGCCAGCGAGGACGTTGGGCCCTAAGAGGGGGTGATTGTGACGTCCCACATTGCCTGGACATGAAAAGGATGATGCGTTTATATGAATAAACCCAATAATAAAACCGTGCGGGTTTGGCCCAAAGCGGACAATATCATACCATCTGTTACAATTGTGAGAGATTAATGCGATATTGATGTGGTATATATTTATAACATACAACCTCCCACCTCTAAAGGATGGCGTGTGCAACCACCCCCACCCTACCTTGTGAGTTTATTTAGATAAAGAAGAATACTTGAGAAGTTTATAAGGTAAGACTTTTTTTTATCAAACTCACCCCCACCCTACCTAGGGGGTTTCTTAAAAAACAAAGTACTTCTTTTTCTCCTATGGTATTTCGTCCTCAAGGGGTAGTCCAATCTGCTGAGGACTACGTCTCATGAAACGAAAGTCACTAGTTCGAATTTCATTCAACATCTCCTTGTGCGGACATGTTAAAAAGAAAAAGAAAAAAGAAAGTATGGTTATTTCAATAATATCATATGTTCTATTGCAAATATTTTCATTTAAAATAAAAATTGATAATATTGTGGCCTGACCACGTACACCACTTTTGAAAAGCATGTTATAATACGAAAGCCTTATATCTTGAAATTAAATTATTAGGTTTATGATAAAATACATGAACCTTCTGGCAGACATTAAATTTCTTCTGTCAAAACATGATTTTTGAGTTGTAATATGCATGTTTAGGTTTGAGTTAATTATTATTATTATTTTGACATGTTCGCACAAGAGGGGAGGGGGAATTCAATCTAATGACCTCCGTTTTATGAGGCGTGGTCCCTAGCCGATTGAGCTACCTCTTAGGGACCATGTTAGAAGCATAGAATTTGCACATGTTTACCATAACGGGCACGGCTCATGGCTTTAAGGGGAAGGCATGCAGCCAAGGCAATTTGCTTAAAAACCCCTATGTTATAAAGAGCCCCAAAAAAAAGTGTCCATTTACACCTAATTAATTGTCTAGAAAATGATAGAGAAGCGCTGGACAACACGCCACTATCCCACTATACTAATGTAATAATATTGTCAATTTATGATTGCATTTTTATTTTTATAAGGCTGATCTAAGAGTGAAATAGTAGTGGTATGTCAGCATTGTAAAAGGACGCTGAGCCCTAAGAGGGGGTGATTGTGACATCCCACATTGCCTGGATATGAAAAGGATGATGCGTTTATATGAATAAATCCAATAATAAAACCGTGCGGGCTTGGCCCAAAGTGGACAATATCATACCATCTGTTACAATTGTGAGAGATTAATGCAATAATGATGTGGTATATATTTATAACATACAACCTCTCACCTCTAAAGGATGGCGTGTGCAACCACCCCCACCCTACCTTGTGAGTTTATTTAGATAAAGAATAATACTTGAGAAGTTTATAAGGTAAGACTTTTTTTTTTCAAATTCACCCCCACCCTACCTAGGGGGGTTTCTTAAAAAACAAAGTACTTCTTTTTCTCCTATGGTATTTCGTCCTCAAGGGGTAGTCCAATCTGCTGAGGACTACGTCTCATGAAACGGAAGTCACTAATTCGAATTCTCTTCACCCTCTCCTTGTGCGGACATGTTAAAAAAAAAAAAGAAAAAAAAAAGTATGGTTATTTCAATAATATCATATGTTCTATTGCAAATATTTTCATTTAAAATAAAAATTGATAATATTGTGGCCTGACCACGTACACTACTTTTGAAAAGCATGTTATAATACGAAAGCCTTATATCTTGAAATTAAATTATTAGGTTTATGATAAAATACTTGAACCTTCTGGCAGACATTAAATTTCTTCTGTCAAAACATGACTTTTGAGTTGTAATATGCATGTTTAGGTTTGAGTTAATCATTATTATTATTTTGAGATGTTCGCACAAGAGGGGAAGGGAGATTCAATCTAATGACCTCCGCTTTATAAGGTGTGGTCCCCAGCTTACTGAGCCACCTCTTAGGGACCATGTTAAAAGCATAGAATTTGCACATATTTACCATAACGGGCAGGGATCAAGGCTCTAAGGGGAAGGCATGCAACCAAGGCAATTTGCTTAAAAACCCCTATGTTATAAAGAGCCCCAAAAAAAAGTGCCCATTTACACCTAATTAATTGTCTAGAAAATGATAGAGAAACGTTGGACAACACGCCACTATCCCACTATACTAATGTAATAATATTGTCAATTTATGATTGCATTTTTATTTTTATAAGGCTGATCTAAGAGTGAAATAGTAGTGGTATGTCAGCATTGTGAAAGGACGCTGAGCCCTAAGAGAGGGTGATTGTGACATCCCACATTGCCTGGATATGAAAAAGATGATGCGTTTATATGAATAAATCCAATAATAAAACCGTGCGGGCTTGGCCCAAAGCGGACAATATCATACCATCTGTTACAATTGTGAGAGATTAATGCAATAATGATGTGGTATATATTTATAACATACAACCTCCCACCTCTAAAGGATGGCGTGTGCAACCACCCCCACCCTACCTTGTGAGTTTATTTAGATAAAGAATAATACTTGAGAAGTTTATAAGGTAAGACTTTTTTTTTTTCAAATTCACCCCCACCCTACCTAGGGGGGTTTCTTAAAAAACAAAGTACTTCTTTTTCTCCTATGGTATTTCGTCCTCAAGGGGTAGTCCAATCTGCTGAGGACTACGTCTCATGAAACAGAAGTCACTAATTCGAATTCTCTTCACCCTCTCCTTGTGCGGACATGTTAAAAAAGAAAGAAAAAAGAAAGTATGGTTATTTCAATAATATCATATGTTCTATTGCAAATATTTTCATTTAAAATAAAAATTGATAATATTGTGGCCTGACCACGTACACTACTTTTGAAAAGCATGTTATAATACGAAAGCCTTATATCTTGAAATTAAATTATTAGGTTTATGATAAAATACTTGAACCTTCTGGCAGACATTAAATTTCTTCTGTCAAAACATGATTTTTGAGTTGTAATATGCATGTTTAGGTTTGAGTTAATCATTATTATTATTTTGACATGTTCGCACAAGAGGGGAAGGGAGATTCAATCTAATGACCTCCGCTTTATGAGGTGTGGTCCCCAGCTTACTGAGCTACCTCTTAAGGACCATGTTAAAAGCATAGAATTTGCACATGTTTACCATAACGGGCAGGGATCAAGGCTCTAAGGGGAAGGCATGCAACCAAGGCAATTTGCTTAAAAACCCCTATGTTATAAAGAGCCCCAAAAAAAAGTGTCCCTTTACACCTAATTAATTGTCCAGAAAATGATAGAGAAACGTTGGACAACACGCCACTATCCCACTATACTAATGTAATAATATTGTCAATTTATGATTGCATTTTTATTTTTATAAGGCTGATCTAAGAGTGAAATAGTAGTGGTATGTCAGCATTGTGAAAGATTAATGCGATAATGATGTGGTATATATTTATAACATACATTCACTGCTAATGCGACGACCTACCACTTGCATATGGAGATGGCTCCCACGGGCACATAGCCACCTCCCACCTCTAAAGGATGGCGTGTGCAACCACCCCCACCCTACCTTGGGAGTTTATTTAGATAAAGAAAAATACTTGAGAAGTTTATAAGGTAAGACCTTTTTTTTTTCAAATCCACCCCCACCCTACCTAGGGGGTTTCTTAAAAAATAGAGTGCCTTTTTTTCTCCTATGGTATTTCGTCCTCAAGGGGTAGTCTAATCTGTTGAGGACTGCGTCTCATAAAGTGAATGTCACTAGTTCGAATTCCCTTCCCCCTCTCCTTGTGAAGACATGCTAAAAAAAAAAAAAAAAATGTTATGGTTATTTCAATAATATCATATGTTCGATCTATTGCTAATATTTTCATTTAAAATAAAAATTGATAATATTGAGGCCTGACCACGTACGCCACTTTTGAAAAACATGTTATAATAAGAAAGCCTTATATCTTGAAATTAAATTATTAGGTTTATGATAAAATACATGAACCTTCTGGCAGACATTAAATTTCTTCTATCAAAACATGATTTTTGAGATGTAATATGCATGTTTAGGTTTGAGTTAATTATTATTATTATTTTTTAACATGTTCGCACAAGAGGGGAGGGGAGATTTGATCTAATAAACTTCGCTTTATGAGGCATGGTCCTCAGCCGATTGAGCTACCTCTTAGGAAACACAAGAGTGGGGTTTGAGTTAATTATTAAGTTGGCGTAAAAAACGGTTCAAGATAAGACAAGACACAAAAAAATTAATAAATAAATAAAGGTGTGAAAATTTCTTCTTCTTTTTTTTTTTTTTTTTTTTTTTTTTCGAATTTATTAGAGTATTTTTGTCTTATTAAAAAAAATTATGGCCGTTTTTGTCTTTTTGCTTTTCTTGGGTTTCATTGTCAATTTTTTAATAGTTTAGAGAAGATATTGTTGCGATCAATTATGGAGAAGACAGCTGACTTAAAAAATAATAATAAAAAAAAAAATTTTTAAAAAATAATAATTCTCACAAAGGAATATTGAAGAGGGGTGTTAAGAAACTGCATGCCCCAAAACAACAATTATAAACAAAACATTGGCTTGCTTCTCTTTAGAGTGCTTGACCAGTTGAGGCATGGTTGGTTGACAAGCACTTAGTTTCATGAATAGGCTTCTTCATTGGTGTGCTACTTGTTAAATTGAGAGGCATATTGCCAAGTCAAATTTCTTCATGAATAGATCGAGTGCTTGACATGTTGCATTGAACATTCAAATTAATAACGCAATTAATGCATACTCCATATATATATCTTTATAGAGTACTTGACCCGTTGCAATTACTCAAAAAAAAAAAAAAAATCTTCCTAGTGTTTGATTTCTTGACCAGAACAACCATTTCTCTCACTATAAAAGGTCAGTAGAGTAGTGTTGGAATAAGCATATATACATACTTGCTTAATCTTTCTTTCCCTTCTATGTTTCTCTCCATGGCTAACTCTCATTCAACTAGGAAAACCCCTTCCATGATATCCATTCTGCTACTCTTTGGGATGCTTTCTGCTACCCTTGACACGACAGGTCTCTCTCTCTCTCTCTCTCTCTCTCTCTCACACACACACACACACAAAAGTAGTGCAAGTAAAACTTCTTTAAAATCTCCTTGGACACGCTTTAAAAAGATCTATAATTATGAGTTTGTTACCAAAAAAGAGTAGTGCTATATATACTCTCCACGTACCGGTTGACGTAGCGTATTTTAGGTAGTTAATATTTTTGTTTTTTTTAAGTAACTGATATATGTTCAAAATCGCTTAAAACACACGACGTCAGTTGATGTGAAATAGATATGAAGAACAACATTTACTCTTAAAAAATCATAAAACGAATCAATATAACTATACTTCTTATCAAATATTCTTCTAGTGTTTGATTACATGTTCTATCTTATACGTTTGTCTAATTTTATGCCAAATTTTACATTAGTTTAACTTATAATTAGCTCGTTCGTCACGATTCACACACACACACACACACACACACATATATATATATAAAACAAAGATTGACTTATTGTTTAATCTAATGCAGGTGCTCAAATTGGTGTTTGTTATGGAAGGGTCGGGAACAACCTACCACAGCCATATGAGGTTGTAGCACTCTACAAACAAAACAACATCCGAAGAATGAGAATCTATTCTCCAGAACAAGATACTCTCCAAGCCCTTCGAGGCTCCAATATTGAGCTCATTCTAGGCCTTCCAAATGATAACCTTCAAAATATTGCTTCAAGCCAAGCCAATGCCAATACTTGGGTCCAAAACAATGTGAAAAACTTTGGTAATGTCAAATTCAAATACATTGCTGTCGGAAACGAAGTGAAGCCTTCAGATGGAGTTGCAAAATTTCTTGTCCCCGCCATGCAAAACATTCAAAATGCAATTTCTGCGGCTGGCCTTGCGAACCAAATCAAAGTTTCCACTGCCATCGACACCGGAGTCCTTGGAGAATCCTTCCCGCCATCAAAAGGCTCATTCAAGTCCGATTACCGACCGCTTCTCGATCCGATCATCCGCTTCTTAGGGAACAATCGATCTCCATTACTCGTTAACTTGTACCCGTACTTTAGTTACATTGGCAACACCAAAGACATTCGTCTTGACTATGCTCTTTTCACAGCTCCTTCAACAGTAGTGAATGATCCCCCGCTCAATTATCGTAATCTTTTTGATGCCATTTTAGATGCTGTTTATGCAGCGCTGGAAAAGGCTGGAGGAGGGTCTTTGGAGATCGTTATATCGGAGTCTGGTTGGCCTTCTGCTGGTGGGACAGGGACATCTCTTGACAATGAAAGAACTTACATTACGAATTTGGTTCAGCATGTGAAGGGGGGGACTCCAAAGAAGCCCGGAAAGCCTATAGAAACTTATGTGTTTGCCATGTTTGATGAAAACCAGAAAAATCCCGAGTTTGAGAAATATTTTGGGCTCTTTCGTCCAAATAAACAGCCCAAGTTCCAAGTGAATTTCAGTTAAGAATATCACTTCTACTGCATCCTGGAATAAGTGCAGCTTTGGTGCACATTAAAACAAAATAATAATAATAAATTAAGAGTTACTTGTAATCCCGTAGACTCAAAACTATGGTTATTTCAATAATATCACATGTTCTATGGGCTTATGAATACTTTTACTTAATCACGCCACTTTGGCTTTCCTTTTTAACAGTATGATTTGCCTTTGCACCTTATTGGGCACACCTAGTTTTTTATTCACAAAGTTATGTACTAATAAAAAATAAATAAAAAAATGGAAGAAAAATTGTACCAGAGTTGTGAGAGGACCGGAGGGCCTCTACCGCAACTTGCTTGGGCGTCTAAGCTCTTTGCTCACGTAGAAGGCCCTTCTCACGGCCCCGGCCTAATACTAGGGGACAATGATAATAACAAAGATTTTTAATTTTTGGGGTTAATAACTTTTTAAGTATTTGGGTTTGCCACTTTTATTTTTTCCCATTAGGTTTCTAAAACAGTCAAAAATTGTAACTGACCTTTGGGAAAAGACGAAATTGATAACTCCATTAGATTCCGTGAGTGAAAAATAATGATCTACCACGTGTCACTCCCAAAATATGCCACATGTCCTAAAAAAATTAAAAATAAAATAATAATAATAATAATAAAAGCTAAACCTTAAAAAAAATAAATAAAATAAAATAAAAATTGCATAGAATGGTCGGCCACCCCATTTTGGCCATTAGGGGTGGCTAGGCCAGTCTGAGGTGGGCCGAACCACCCCCAAGAGCCCCAAGGGCCAAAAACGGGTTGCCGAAACTACTCCCAAAGCCCTTGGGGTTGGTTCGACCATCTCCAGAAGCCATGGGGTGACTCAGCCTGAGCCACCACCATTGGCCAAAATGGGGTGGCCGGCCACCCAATGCAATTTTTGAAATTAATTTTAATTTTTGAAAATTTATTTTATTATTATTATTTTATTTTTAATTTTTAGGACATGTGGCATATTGTTAATTTTCTCTCTCGGAATCTAATCGATGCATCAATTTCATCTTTACCTATAGGTCAGGTACCATGTTTGACCGTTTTGGAAACCTAGGAGAAAAAAAAAAAAAAAAATTGTAAACCTAAGTACTAAAAAAGTTATTGATCCTAATTTTTAATTGTAGAGAATTCTGGTCTAAAATTCTCTCTCTCTCTCTCTCTCTCTATATATATATATATATATATATATATATATAAACCAAAAATACTCACAGCGTAATTGACGGTTGTCAACTAATGAGCCGCCGGATGAAGCAGCCGGGTCTTCTAATATGATCAAATCATTAGTTATTGCACCTGTGACTAGGAAGCAGGTGGAGGCCGACTATATAAACCAAAAATACTCACAGCGTAATTGACGGTTGTCAACTGATGAGCCGCCGGATGAAGCAGCCGGGTCTTCTAATATGATCAAATCATTAGTTATTGCACCTGTGACTAGGAAGGAGGTGGAGGCCGACTAAACAATTATGTCTCAATTTTCCACAGAACATTAGTAATGTCCAAATGCTCTACAGAACCATGTTGGAAGCATAGAATTTGCACATGTTTACGATAACAGGCAGGGATCAGGGCGGCTCTAAGGGGAAGGCATGCAGCCAAGGCAACTTGCTTAAAAACCCCAATGTTATAAAGACCCCCAAAAAACAGTGTCCCTTTACACCTAATTAATTGTCCAGAAAATGATAGAGAAACGCCGGACAACACGCTACTATCCCACTATACTAATGTAATAATATTGTCAATTTATGATTGCATTTTTATTTTATAAGGCTGATCTAAGAGTGAAATGGTAGTGGTATGTCAACATTGTGAGAGATTAATGCGACAATGATGTGGTATATATTTATAACATACATTCACTGCTAATGCGACGACCTATCACTTGCATATGGAGATGGCTCCCACGGGCACACAGCCACCTCCCACCTCTAAAGGATGGCGTGTGCAACCACCTCCACCCTACCTTGGGAGTTTATTTAGATAAAGAAAAATACTTGAGAAGTTTATAAGGTAAGACTTTTTTTTTTTTTTTTCAAATCCAACCCCACCCTACCTAGGGGGTTTCTTAAAAAACAGAGTACTTTTTTTCTCCTATGGTACTTCGTCTTTAAGGGGTAGTCCAATTTGCTGAGTACTATGTTTCATGAAGCGGAGGTCACTAATTCGAATTTTCTTTCCCCTCTCTCCTTGTGCGGACTTGTTAAAAAAAAAAGTATGGTTATTTCAATAATATCATATGTTCTATTGCAAATATTTTCATTTAAAATAAAAATTGAAAATATTGAGGCCTGACCACGTACGCCACTTTTGAAAAACATGTTATAATAGGAAAGCCTTATATCTTGAAATTAAATTATTAGGTTTATGATAAAATACATGAACCTTCTTGCAGGCATTAAATTTCTTTTGTCAAAACATGATTTTTGAGATGTAATATGCATGTTTAGGTTTGAGTTAATTATTATTATTATTATTATTTTTTTTTTTAACATGTTCGCACAAGAGGGGAGGGGGGATTCGATCTAATGACCTCCGCTTTATGAGGCGTGATCCCTAGCCGATTGAGCTACCTCTTAGGGACCACAAGAGAAGGGTTTGAATTACTTATTAAGTCAGCGTAAAAAACAGTTCAAGACAAGACATGACACTAAAAAATAATAATAATAATAAATAAAGGTGTGAAAATTTCTTTTTTTCTTTTTTTTTTTTCGAATTTATTAGAGTATTTTTGTCTTATTAAACAAAATGGTTAAATACCTAATACCCCATGGGGTTTAGGAACTTTATTTTTACCCCCTGTAGTTTCATTTTTATCACAGGACCTCCCTGAGGTTTTGATAAAGGGCAAACTTAGTCCATTCGTTAGTTGACCGTTAAGACTGACACGTGTACCAATCAGATGTTGACACGTGGCACCTATTTAATTTATTTTAAAAAAAATGTATTTAAAAAAAAAAAAAAAAAAATTGGAGGTGGCTCTTGGCCATTTGGGAGCCACCCCCTTTGGCCAGGCCTTAGTCCTTTATCAAAACCTCAGAGAGGGTCCTGTGATAAAAATGAAACCCCAAAGGGTAAAAATAAAGTTCTTAAACCCCAGGGGGTATTAGGTATTTAACCCTAAACAAAATTATGGTCGTTTTTGTCTTTTTGCTTTTCTTGGGTTTCATTGTCAATTTTTTGATAGTTTAGAAGAGATATTGTTACAATTAAAAATTTAGAAAAGACATAATTAATTGAGTAGTAGTTTGAGGGTATCTTGACTTTTCCCATTTTTCTTTTCCTGATTTTTCTTTCCACAAACTCTTATGATTACTATTCAAAATTCAAATCTGAAAAAAAAAATCAAATCAAATGTGATCACCCCACCCGGCGGGGGCAGAAGACTAGAACATGCCACCATTCGCGCGCATGCACATGCAATCGTCAAAGGGCAATCAATTATGGATAAGACAACTGACTGTAGAAAAAAAAGAAAAAAAAAAACACAGAACATTAATTCTCACAAAGGAATATTGAAGAGGGGTGTTATGAAACTGCATGCCCCAAAACAACAATTATAAAGAAAACATTGGCTTGCTTCTCTTTAGAGTGCTTGACCAGTTGAGGCATGGTTGGTTGACAAGCACTTAGTTTCATGAATAGGCTTCTTCAATATTGGTGTGCTACTTGTTAAATTGGGAGGCATATTGCGAAGTCAAATTTCTTCATGTTGCATTGAACATTCAAATTAATATCGCAATAGTGCATACTCCATACATATATATATATATATATATATATATATATGGAGTACTTGACCCGTTGCAATTACTCAAAAAAAAAAAAAATCCATATATATATATATATATATATATATGGAGTACTTGACCCGTTGCAATTACTCAAAAAAAAAAAATCTTCCTAGTGTTTGATTTCTTGACCAGAACAACCATTTCTCTCACTATAAGAGGTCAGTCGAGTAGTGTTGGAATAAGCATATGTACATACTTGCTTAATCTTTCTTTCCCTTCTATGTTTCTCTCCATGGCTAACTCTCATTCAACTAGGAAAACCCCTTCCATGATATCCGTTCTGCTACTCTTTGGGATGCTTTCTGCTACCCTTGACATAACAGGTCTCTCTCTCTCTCTCTCTCTCTCTCTCTCACACACACACAAAAGTAGTGCAAGTAAAACTTCTTTAAAATCACCTTGAACATGCTTGAAAAAGATCTATTATGAGTTTGTTATCAAAAAAGAGTAGTGCTATATATACTCTCCACGTACCGGTTGACGTAGCGTGTTTTAGGTAGCTAATATTTTGATTTTTTTAAGTTACTGACATATATTCAAAATCGCTTAAAACACACAACGTCAGTTGATATGAAATAGGTATGAAGAGCAACATTTACTCTTAAAAAATCATAAAACGAATCAATATAACTATACTTCTTATCAAATATTCTTCTAGTGTTTGAGTACATGTTCTATCTTATCCGTTTGTCTAATTTTGTGCCAAATTTTACATTAGCTAGTTTAACTCATAATTAGCTCGTTGGCCACGATTCACACACACACACACACACACACACACATATATATATATATATATATATATATATATATATATATGAGACATGTCTTTAACGCATGCAGGTGCCGAGATTGGCGTTTGTTATGGAATGCTTGGAGACAACTTACCACCTCCAAATGAAGTCATAGCTCTCTTCCAACAAAATAACATCCGGAGAATGAGGCTCTACGGCCAAAACCAAGCTGCTCAAGATGCCCTCAGAGGCACCAATATTGAGCTCATGCTGGGTGTCCCTGACGAGGAGCTTCAATACATTGCTTCAGCACAGTCCAATGCAGATGATTGGATCAGAAACAATGTACAAAACTATGGAAATGTCAATTTCAAATACATTGCCGTTGGCAATGAAATTAAGCCACAAGGTCCATACGCACAATTTCTTTTCCCTGCCATGCAAAACATCCAGACTGCAATTTCCAATGCTGGCCTTGCCAACCAAATCAAAATCTCCACCCCCATATTCGGTGCTGCTCTTGGAGAAGAATCCTCCCCTCCATCGAAAGGCTCGTTTAACTCCGAGTATCGGCAGCTTCTCGATCCCATCATCAGCTTCTTAGTGAACAACAACTCCCCATTACTCGTTAACATGTACCCATATTTAAGTTACATTGGAGACACCACTAACATTCGTCCTGATTTTGCTCTTTTCACTTCTCCGACGGTGTTAGTGCAGGATAACCAGCTGGGGTATAGTAATCTTTTTGACGCCATGTTGGACGCCTACTACTCGGCGTTAGAAAAGGCCGGTGCAGGGTCTTTGGAGATCGTTGTATCAGAGACCGGTTGGCCATCTGATGGAGGGCAGGCGACAAGCATGGATAATGCTAGAACTTACAACACCAATTTGGCGACACATGTGAAGGGAGGGACTCCAAAGAAGCCTGGCAAGTCTATAGAAACTTACGTGTTTGCAATGTTTGATGAGAATAAGAAGGATCCAGAGTTTGAGAAACATTGGGGCCTCTTTTTTCCGGATAAGACGCCTAAATACTCAATTGATTTCAATTGAGAATAGCATGTCTATAGCTAGAACATGCACTTTGGAATAAGGCTACCTTTGGTGCATGGTCAGGGATATGATGCATATGTTAATGCATACATGCAGAAAATGCACCCATAGATCGGCCAAGAGTCTAAAAAAAAAGAAGTTTTCTTTTCTGTTAATTGTACGTCCAGCTGAAATTAAGAAATTCTATTTTAATGTAATCTTGAATTTTATTGTAATATCGATGTAGAAAAAGCGTCAGTCACATCTAATAAAGAACCAATGAGAGAATTTATCATCATAAGTGCTTTTATTATCTATCCACTTAATGTGTGATATTCAATTTTTTTTTTTTTTTTTTTGACAAGTCCACACGAGAAGAGGAGAGGGTATTCAAACTAGTAACTTTCGGTTCATAAGGCGTAATCTCTAACCGATTGAGCTACGTACCCCTTAAAAGACTCTGTGATATTCATATTGCCAATGCACGTAGAACTAGGTTATTAGATATATGCTTAATTTCAACGTGTATATATATATATATATATATATATATATATATATATATAAATAAAATATGTACAGTGCTTGTAAAGAAAGTTTCAAAATAAGTTCTTTCAAACCAAAAATGGCACAATCAAGAGGCATAAAAGGTCTAACAATCATTTGTGATAGGCCGAAAATCTTTATCAAATCTCTAATTTTAAGGTCATTCAAATATACTCTAACAATTGCAAATCATTTTCTTCGGATTTTTCTAAGAACAACACCAAACTCCTATATATAACATAGTAATAAAGAAGGAAAATATGAAAACAAAATCTTGAGTAAACCAAATATGCAAACATCAATAAACATTGAGTAATTAATGATGTATGTATCAGGAGAAACCTTAAAGTTAAGAAGATCACATGAATTATACGGTGCAAACTGATTGAAGATCTTTGTCAAAATCACTCCCCCTATATATATATATATATGCAGATGGTGCCACCAACTTCTAGGGTTTTAAAATAATATTTCTCAAGGTTGGATGACATCTACTTAATTATAAGTCTCAGAGTATATTTCCATATGTATGTGATTACAATCAAATTGCGTATTAAATCATTGTGATTGATAATGAAATCTTTATTATTGATAATCAAGTCTTTATGGTTTGATTAACTTATCTGTAATGTATTCACCTATTCTATTTTTACTAGGATTATTTGTATCGTAAAAATATTAACAAATAACTCCAAACACAAAACAAATTATTATCGCATTTATGTCAAATCAAAACAATTTTTCAAAGAAATGAAAGTAAAAAATAACTTCCACGTACAAGTACTTATAACTCAAAAGTAATTCATATACTAGAATATTCAATTTTATTACCCTTCAGCAATTTGAATATATATATATATATATATATATATATATATATATATATATATATAACAGAGTCGCTTGTTAAACAGGGACTCTGTTTTCGCGCCTGAAACTTTGGTTTACAACTCCACCGACTTTGGCAAAATCCCCAATTCTCCGATAATATATATTCTCTGGATTCTTCTCTGAAGAAAACCGTGGAATCCCAGATCGCCTCCAGACGTATAACAAATACTCGATGGAGGGAGCCGTGGTCGTTCAATCAACTGATATATATTGTTTCATCTCCCCTAGAAAATAAGAAGAAAAACTGATGCTTCTTCATCATCATCATCTCCTCCTTACGACGTCCTCATCTCTCTGCCTATCTCTGTGAAGAGGGAGAAGGAAAGCATAGAAAGGTGGTATACCAAGGTGCTGAAAGGTCGATCTCTGAAGCTTGGAGACAATATACATATTCTCCACATATGAATTCTACCTTTGCATTGCTGGGCTCCGATCTATACTCTGTTGGTGGCCGAAGCTACAAATCTGATTTGGGTCCATTTCTAATTCCCAATGTCTACAAGGTAAACATTAGGTGGTTGGATCCCTGTTAAACCCATGATTTCTCCAAGAACGAACCCATACATTTTAGTCCTAGGCGGTAATATAAATTATATGCCATATCTGGGGATACCCTTCTTCTCCTTTCCCGGGGCAGTGAGGTTTATGACCCCATCGCGGATTCATGGCAAGCCTTGCCTGATCCCCCATGTTACATAGGAACTCACATTCTCTGTGCAGCTCTGGAGAATCCAAACAGGATTCTCGTCGCTTCACTCTCAGGGTTCCGTGAAGAATATGATGAAGATGATGAACCTGTTGTTGACTTTTCTTCTGCAAATTTCTTTATCTACGAAGTGCAGAATTGTTCTTGGAAAATGCTTGACCCTTCCCGTCGCGATCTTCATGGTGAATGTCCTATGGGACTCTATACAGGAAAGGCTGTTGTTGCAGTAGGAAATCACTTTAATCTAAAATAATAATTTGTCTTTTTCAAAAGGGAAATGCTAGGTGTGCTTCTTGTGTTCTCCTGGTGTCCTCCCAACTGTAATGTGGTTTTTAAACTCATCGTTGAATTTAAGATTATCATTATTGACTTTTAATATATTAGTGATTTTAAAAGGCACATCACAGTTAAGAGAACACCATGAGAATACTAGAAGAACACCTAGCATTTTCCTTTTAAAAATATCGCAAAATGTAAAGCATTTGACATTACAATTTAAAAATCACTTAATCTAAAATAATAATAGATTTTATAAGTAAATTAGAAGTGCTTATTTAAAAATTCACAAATTTAAAACAAAATAATGACTTTCCATAATATATATATATATATACTTTTTAACATTTTTTACCTAATGTCTTTACAATTTTAAAAAGTAACGATTTCTAAAACGCAATTTTTAAAATTTCACTTATTGATACCGCAATCTCAAACGGACCTTAAAAGGATGATCCTAGGAGTAAAACAATTTTTTTGGTATTCTTGAAAGCTTTTAAGGGTGTGTTTGTCATTGCGATTTCATACATAAATAAAAGTGCGATTTTAAATCAAATCACAAAAAATAAATCCTTTGGAATTGTGTTTTTAAAAATTGTAGGTGCAATTTTGGAATTGTGAATTTAAAGGTCAAACTGCGATTTTATTAAAAAGATTTTTAATTGTGTTTTTAAAATCGCTATTTTTAAATTTTTAAAATCGATACTTTTTGAAATTGCAAATCTAAACGGACGATAAAGGTATATATATGGAATTTTGGTTTTTGATTTTGGGTACTTTTATAATAACCAAACCAAAGGGCAAAAGTTATGTCCGGTGATCTAGTATTTGCTCTTTTATCCAATTGGTTCATTGATTTTAAGATATCTATGTTTGTTATATCCCACTTTTACTCGGATGGAAAATGGGATTTCATGTTTGTAGATTGTTGTAAAAACTGATTTTAGAGAAGTGTTAGGGAGCCAAATAAATGAACTCACAAAAATTTTTAAATTGACGTGACAAGAGTTTTTAAATTAAAAAAATGCAATTTTCTCTCCCTTGTCTGCCACTCACGGTTGGGTATTTTTGTATTTGTGAATGGAAATATAAATGAATTGGATGATAATTCACATGATTTGTCTTGATAAACGAATAAATTAATGACATGTAAAGAAAATTTCAAAACAAGTTCTTTCAAACCAGCAAACCATTCATTGCAAATCATTTCTCCCACGGATTTTTCTTTTTTAAACACAATTTATCGAGTTCATAGAACAAGTAACAACACCAAACTCCTATAAAATAGTAATAAAGAAGGAGAAATATATCCAAAAAAAAGGAAAAAAGATTTTAGTAATTAACTCTTCATGCTAATAGAAATCTGCTGAGGGAACTCCTCTCTTCTCGTTGGAAGCAATGGATTCACCATCAAAAGAAGACCAAAAGGAAAGCCCATCCACATAATCTGTGCGTTGCTTTGGTGTGCTTAAGGATCTTTCTTTTGCCTGGGTAGATTCTGTTGCACTCATGTAAGTTCTAAAAATGGGAGAATTTGGCATCAAACTATCATTCCCAGCTGAATTCTGCTTCATGTGACAGAAAGATCTCCTTGGGAACGACCACTGTGAATCCAGTACTTCTCCTAGACAATCTTGTTTTCCTTCATTTCTGGCTTTAATTTGTGTTCCTGCATACCTTTCACCCTGCACTGAAACTGCTGCTGCTTCAAAAGCCTCTTTGTTTAGCAATTGTTCTAGCCTGCAGCTCCTCCTTCCAAATTCCTTCTCCTCCTCTGATTCTTCCAGCACTCGAGCATTTTTTCTCTCCTACGAAACACATATCGCAATGTTGTTTTGTTTTTAGAAATTGTGATAAAGTACAGAGTTAAGGTTCCAACTCAGGCCTCGGCTCTAATTGTTCTGAAAATTAAGCTGATAAAAATAAGTGAATTTAGTTACCCTGTGTGAAAATGAATATTTCTTTATGCGCTCTCTTTTGATGATGGCCTCTTGTTTTCTTAACCATATGGCTTCCATATCTTCCTTCAGAAGTGTGCTGCGGTCCCAGCTTCTCTGACTGCTGCATTCAAGCTGCCAATAAACCAAATATGCAAACATCAATAAACACCTACACAAATTTTGGTTTTGCAGCCACATTGAGTAATTGATGATGCATGTATTCAGGAGAAACCTCTCAAAAGTGAAAAAGTTTACATGAATTAGGTCTTTTATACCATGCAAATTGATTGAGGATCTTTGTCAAAATCATTCCCCCTAATGCAGATGGGGCCACCTACTTCTAGGGGTTAAACAAATATTTCTGAATGTTGGCTAACACTTGCATGCCATGCTACACAAACTCCCACTTTTACATACCCAATTGCTTACTCTTAATGTCATAGTTGAAAAAAATAAAATAAATAAATAAATAAGCACTTAGGATTAAAAAACGTTGTAGTGAAAAACTGACACGTTAAAAAGTTAGCACTCGGGAGTGTAAAAGTGGTAGTTCGTGCTTGGGATCCTCTTTGGACTACATTTTCCCTTTTTTTCTCAGGGAGGTTCATTCACAAACAATGACATAACAGAGCAAGTAGGTTAATTTCTTCCTGGTTTATTAGAACTCAATCTTCCAGGAGTTTCTTCTGAAAACACCTTAAAAGGCAATATTTAACATAAATTTGAATCATCTGACTACCTTTGTTTCCTTTTCATCCAACTCCTCTTTGGCCCTGAAAAACTCTTTTGTATCCCCTAATGCAGTGGGGCTGCTCCTTTTCTGGACCTCTGCCTGTCTTTTTGCAGCGGGTGGCAAACACTTCAATGAGACTGCTTGGCATCTCACTGCTCGCCCACGAGCTATGGCTTGAAGTCTCACCAGTCCCTTCAATGCTCTCAATGCTTTCCTTGCCTGTTTCACTCCCATTTGAAATTCAAATTAGGCATGATGAGCAATTCTTTTTCAGACATAGCCAACACATGTGAAATCCTTCTTTTAATCAGCTTGTATAGAAAACTTTGCCTGTCTAATCAAAATTTAGGTAAAAAAACATTGAAATTTCATAAAATTAAGTAAAATATTGGCTGCTAAAACTCTGTTTCTTAAGGTCTTGGATTTTTTAAATCTTCAAATTGGTGTCAGATTCCAAATACACATTGTGGAAGGCTTTCATCATCTTCAAGAAGCATTTGAAGGAAATCTTTATTGTTGAATGACTTCCAATTCTCACTAGAGTTCACCAAGCTATCCACTCAAAATATCAGTTAAAGTGATTTTCAGAAAAGAAAACAAGACCAATTTGAAGGTAAACATTCAAGCACACTGAGACTGAAAACCTTTGCAATTGAGCACCAGAAATCATTCCATGAGCCAAAAGTGGGTAGTTTTCTTTTAAAAGTGTATCCGAACTACCCTAATCAGAGTCTTACTTGCAATCTTGCAATTCCAGAGAAACAACAAATTTCAATGGAATGCAGAGATGTCACAAGTCTGTTAGATTTTGGAGAAAAGTAGCATAACATAAAGGAGAATCACAAAAACACTTACCTCTCACCATTATTGATCAAGTGCTTGAATTGAAAAACCAAGACTGAACATTTGTGAATTTGTAGAATCTAATAACCCTCACACTATGTTTAAATGGAGAGATAGATAGAGTTTTTTGCCTATCTTTTTCTCACATTAAAGTTGTGACCGATAGAGAATCACAAGCTTATTTATAGATATGCCGAAACCCTTATCCACTAACTTGCTTCCCTCCATCAAGGAAGACAACTTTGAGGAAATAAGACAACCTTTCACCCTAGTAGTTATCTGTGTTTTTAATTACCCAAAAGTTTTAGTTTAATAAAAATTATTTTAATATAGTATAATATATAATATATGTCTCCTTGTAAGAGATGTGTTCTAATAAAGTCTATTTTCATATAAAATTTTATGCAGAAGTTACTTGGGGAGAAAGATAAGCAAAGATTTCAAGGAACTCACCAGATGTGCCCGGTAAGCGCTTTGAATCCTAATGGCAGCCAAATTTCTAGCTTGCTTTGTGAAACGCTTGCAAGAGTGAGAAGCGCTGGTGAGCCGGACAACCTCGGCCGCAGCATGGGCAGCAGCCATTGCAACCTCGGCAGCAGCAGCTGTTGCAATGGCAACAGTCAAAGCATGCTTTCTCTGCTCTTCCGTTGCCTCCCTCAGTGTCTTCTGTGGTGCTATCAGTGCAGGGTACTGCTTACATCTAGACTTTTCAAAAGACCATCTCAGCTTCTTCAATTTCTGACAATATAATGGATAGAAAGATTACCAAAAAGAATTACTGAAACTGATCATTTCAAGCAATGAAAATAGAAGGGTGTAAATCAACCTTTTCTACTTTTGTTTTCGCCTGAGAATTAAAGAGCCTCCCCATCCAACCAAACCAGCACTTGGTCTTTGTCATTGATTTGTATGATCGTATTGACCAAATTCAATAGCATCAGTCTATATTCTTCAACTAGACCCTACATTTGGGAGAGGAAAAATGGAAAACAAACAGAACCCTTTTAACATTTGTTCTATAGAAGCTTAAAAACAACCCAAGAAAATAAAAAAGAAACCTTTTGGAGAACATGATCAAACAATTTTCTACAGAAAAAACACTGGGAAACAAATTTGGAAGTGCAAACATTTGATAGCGTCAATGGCACTAATATTCCTATTTCTCAGTTGATAATTATTCATGAAATCTAAAGAATCACAAAGGTCAGTGTTTTATCAAACAAATGGAATATGCAAGGAGAATATATATGAAATATACTGTAGCTCAGAGAATCTAACCTTTTATACCATCAAGTATCAGCTACAGAAGAGCACCATTTATTTAGCCTGAAAGGTACAAAAATATAATGAAGAAAGTAAATATTAAAGCATCTGAATGCAGAATTCTCTCTCTCTCTCAATGGTCTTGAAAACACATAATAGCCACTGAAACTATCTTCTTGATGCATAACCCCATGTGGGTTTTTTCTATTGCTTTTGCTTGGTCTTTGTTTTCAAGACCAAATTATATATATAGATTATATGCTCAGGAAGTGAGAATGGAAGCAAGAACATTGCAGGGAAAGGCAAAAGCATTACTCTTTGGAGTAAGGTGTGAGGTGTAAGGAGGCTTTATGCAGATACTTTGTGAATTGTGATGGTTGGTGCATGGTGGCTTAAGAGCAAGTCTGTTCAACATCATGAGGGTCCCTATGCTTCATATTCTATCTATTCCAACTGTCAATTTCACAACTGCCCCTGACCGGTTCAAACGTCTGTTTTTGTGCGTTTTACCAGATTGACATATTTGGTTCTGCCCCTAGGCCCCCTACCAACCAACCAAAAAAAAAACACTAGAAAAGGAACAAAGAAGAAATAAGGTCCTCAATACATGTCCAAAAAAATGGAGTGATGGATTTGAGTCAGAAAAATCCTAAACCATACCTATTTATTTTGGGTGAATTGGGTTGAGATTAAATTTTCCAAGTCAATTCCCAATTAGGAGATATGTATTGCAGGGTTGAGAATACATTTTCTAGGTCAATTCACAATTAGGAAGTATATGTCACGTTTTTGAAGTGTCATCTTAGGCTGAAAACATGGGTTTTGATTGACTAATAATATAAGCATGAAAACTCCGATTTTAAAGGTCAAACCGTGATTTTATCAAACACTTAACCGTATTTTTAAATATAATATATTTTCATATCGCACATATTGAAATCACTATTTTTTAAAATCAAACGTTTAAAACTGTAAATCCAAACGAACCCTAACTCTTTATATTCATGCAAAAGCAACGTCGACATCAAATTTCTTACTCCCTATGGTGTGAACATATTCGGAAATTTGCTTCATGGGGTGATTTTGAAGAAATTTGCACTAGAAAGTAATCTTTGTTGCATGACATATTAATCAAGCCAAAATAGCTTCGTAAAGATCAGTCAAAATTGGCTATTCTTGTTGAACTTTTCGTGGATTAGATAAAGTATATGATGAATATAT
The DNA here is from genome assembly GCF_965113065.1 of Corylus avellana. Lineage (NCBI taxonomy): Eukaryota > Viridiplantae > Streptophyta > Magnoliopsida > Fagales > Betulaceae > Corylus > Corylus avellana. Next base: position 3,222,652 of record NC_142499.1, on the reverse strand, counting down.
ATATTCAAAGCCATGGCATAAACTTTGGTCCCCTTCTCTTTTATGAATTATGATTGGCCATGTGAACAGTTTTTGACTTGTCCAAGATAATGGAGCTTTAGCAGCTCGTTTCTTTTCCATTGTGGACCAGCAAAATGAGAGCAAATGGCTTTTGAGCTGCTTAATGTCCCAAGAAGAAGACATGAATGCAGTGAATTCTATATCTCTTTTTGTTTGGTGGGGAAGGGATTGGAACTTGTCTTAACAAAATCGGCCTACCATGAGTTGTACTGTTAGCAAGAGAATAAAGTGCCTTTTTCAGTTTGTAATGGCCCAAGCAGCAGGGCTCTTCTTTTTCTTTTTCTAATAAGATTTTTTTTTTTTAAAAAAAAAAAACTAAGTGGAAATAATTGTAGCTTAAGCAATGGGGTAGCCTTCAAGCCCTCCATTCCCGTGAATTGAACCTAAAATCTCTCTCTTTTAGTAAAGAAAGAGGTGCCCTTCATTATAAGCAAAGGGAAAATAAAAATTAGTCCTTAATTTTTTATTATTATTATTATTATTATTATTATTATATATATATATATATATTTTACATCTTTTTAAGCTTTATCACACTTTCAAATACGCATCCAATCAATCAACACCCTGCCGCATCAAACCACTAAGTCAATGACATGTGACTCACACCTGACATGTTATGTCCCAACAGTACATCTCACTAGACAAATCTATCCTAATTAAAATTAAAAATAAAAGAGACGTAGCGGCTATGAGAGCTGACCTCTCCTTATAAAGGATCGGTCGAAAACCCATCATTAGTGAAGGGTGGCTACCTAGGCCCACCCTTATGAGAGACGACCCCTCATTAAATGAGAGGGCCACCACTTCTAATAGATTTGTGAGGGATGGACTCTCCTCACAGTGGGTGGCCGCCCTTTACTGGTGATGAGTGGTCAGCCACTTCTTTATAAGGGAAAGCCTCAGCTCATAGTTATCACTCTTCTTTTATAATTTTATTTCTTTTTTATTTTTTAAATTTTTTTATTTAGAGTAAACTTGTAATTTAAGATTGATTTGCTTATAAGTACCCCCTCACTCTATCAACACTAACTCAATGGCAACCCTTTCTCTTTAGCAATTCTACTTACTTATAATATTTAATGACTTAACACCATGCTCATACGTAATAGAAAAACATTTTAATCCAACTTAAAAGTCACCTCAAAAAGCCATATTGGATATTGATTTAGGTATCGTTTGTTTTCTGTAAAAGATTTTTCTTATTTTTGAGAGTTGAATAATCTCTGACGAAGTATAAAATGATAAACATCATCTTTTTCTTGATTTTTCATAAAGAAGCTTTTTGTGAAAGAATATGGGGGAACTTCTTTTCGTCACTTGGATTTTAAACAAGCTGACAGCTTAAGCATGCACATTATTAAAATCAAATTGCATATGCTTGGTTTGATTACATAAAACCAGAGTAGCAACTTGTCATGACAAAGAGGCTTTTCATATTAATGGACCATCACTGTCACTATAATTACATGCACTCATGCACATCGCCGTTTGCCAATCTTAATGCAATATTACATCCCTTGATTTAGATATTCATTAGAAAATTCTAGTGTTATTATGATGCTTACTTTCATTCCTTTTATTAAGCATTCCTTCCTCTTTTATTAATCTTTTATGTGTGGAGAGTGGCGGAGCCATGTAGCTTGATTTGAGAGGCCATGGTCGGTGCACACATTTAGGTGAGAACATATATTTTCCGTTTAATCAATTATTTATTCTAAAAGCTTAAACAGCAGGCCAACATTCACCTCACTGGCTCCCCTTCGTCTCTTTGCAAGAAGATGCAGACGTGCCCTCCACCAAGTGGCTTCGAGCATAGTTTGCGTTGAAAGACTAGATGAATGCAAGATACTGAAATTCACACGAAGTATCACATTTTCTATGTTCTTCATTGGTATGAGAGCAAAGAAATCCTTTGTCAAGAGTCGTTACGGTTGAAAACAAGATGTCACTGCTGGCACACACTCCGCTTCTAAGGTGACCAAAATCACTCTTTTGTTCAAGTGCTCATTAATATTATTATACCTGGAAAAACATATCATGAAAGTTACGGGGTTGTTTGTTAAACAACATCCCACCTTTCCAAACACTATTCATTTCATTCTCCAAAAAAATAATATCAAAATATTCATACTTTTATATTATATCATTTACTTTTTATATCATATCATTTACTTTTTACTACTATTCAAATAAAAAAAATCACTACAAAATAAAATTTTTTCACTTTCCAATACCACTTTTTCACTTTTCTATACTAATCATTATTTTCTATTTTAATTTTGTTATTATGAACAGTGCCGTGGAAAAGCAATGCTGTTTGCCGAACACCAAGGTGTTGTGTTGACAGAGAGAAGGAAAAAAGGAAAAAATAATGTGGCCTATCAAGTATTAAATATATATACAAATTTATTATATTCCTTGATATATACAATTTGTAGGACTTAAGGACTCAAGACCACTCTACTGTGCACCACATTGTCCTCCATCCTTATCCAAGATTTAACAGAGAAGGGCAGCTGAGTGATTTCTAGAATCCTAGCTCCCCTGGGCCAGTCTCCATAGCCACCATAACCAGTATGCCTAGCAAAGCACAGCCAAAGCTTCTTATAGGGGCAGCACCAGTCCAATCCATGATTGTGCCCAACGAATATTGCCTGCCACAATGAAAAGAGAAACGAATAAACATGACCCCATTTGTTTCCATCAATCCAGTGACAAAGATTCATTTCATCTCTGACATTCAGGAACCTTAAGCACACATATTACACATTAACCGATCTTTCCAATTAGCAGGACTTTTGAAGCCAAAACTGATCAGGATATACTAAACCTTTTTGCCAAAATATTAACATTTTTTCTCATACTCTTTTCATGCTTTGAAGAAAGATATATACACAATAACTAAACTTCAGTTCATCATCCTAAACCACATTTTGATGATTTTGGTGTGACTCAAATGTCGTGGGTGCTGGAACTCATATTTTCCTGAAAGTGGATTGTCATCGAATTCAAAAAAAAAAATTGCTCCATCGACTTCAGAGAAGTCATAGAAGACACAAGTATTAGGTACTTCAATCGTAACATGCTAGAAGATTGTCAATGGTCATTCTTAAGTAACTCTTGTCCATCAAATGAAGCAATGACAAAAAGAAAATGGCCATTCAGGGCCATAAAAGCCCAAGTACATAAGTATCAAGCCAGACAGCGTGTCCAACTTGTGATTCAAGAAATTTGCAGCTGCCCCTTTGATTTGGTATTAGTTATAAATCGAATACAGATGAAAATTGGGCGTTCAAGGTCAAACCTAGGCCCATTACGACCAGGAGCGTCATGGATATGTACGGGGGTATGTGCATTTTTGTAACAAAAAATGTTAGACCTACAACTCTTTTACAACTTGCTAACAAATGTAAGCATATGAGTTGAGGGTGTCAAAAACTGTTTTTGGTGGCTGATGTGATACCAATCACATCCTAACACGTGTCAACAAATTGTAAAAAAGTTCTACGTCTAGCATTACTGTATGTAAGTATGTTTCTTTGTGTAGTTACCGAGAAAACAGACATCTCACGTGAATGTATGTTATGAATATGTGAATGTACATAAGTACACATGAATATGGTTAACTGTATAAGAATGCAGATCTGAGAACTTACCTTGACAGAAGGCCTTTTAACCAGAAGTTTCATGATACCCATTTCTGCTTCTTGAGCAGCAACACTTTCTTTGTTAATTGAGCCCACACAAGGCTGGTATATTCCAAACCATGGAGTCACCTTCTTATATGCAGCACTTGGAATGTGCCAGAATATTAGCTCAGGAACCCTGTCAGATAACACTTCATTTGATGGACGAGAAAATGGAGGAAAACGATAAAATAAGAATAAAGAAATTCAGCATTTTTAGTGTCTCTTATTGATGTCCTTTGTTAAATCATCAGTTGTCCTAAAAGCTTATGCCGATAGAAAGAGGTAAATTTAATCACTTAATCAATACTTTTAACACTCTCCCTCACGTGGGGGCTCAAACTCCCTCTTAATAGGTGAGATCCAAAAAGTAGAATATTTAATTTAAATGAGGGGTAATTTGATGGAGTCAAGGTTCAATTCCATGACCTTTTGGCTCTAATACCATGTTAAATCACCCGTTGTCCTAAAAGCTTAAGTTGATAGGAAGATGCAAATTTAATCACTTAATCAACACTTTTAACATCCTTGAGAGAAGAAAACCCAAACCTCACCATAGTCAACTACAACTATTTGCCTTACTTTCGCTTAAATCAAACAACACCCAAAGCAAGGTTCCAATTTTTCAACTAATTTTTTTCCTTTCTTGGAAACCATTTAAATCAATGAACTAAAATTTAGATATTTAAACCTTGTTTCTAAAACATTATATCCTGAGCCCATAAGTTGCAAAGAAAGGTAGTTAAAAAAAGAGTTGTATTTCACTGTTCTTCTACCTTGAGTCAGGGTTGATCTCTTGAGATTTATGCTGGAACCATTCTGCTTGGGCGCTTGATATTACTTCTGGATACGACCCACCACCAGAATCCAAAAAGTAGAGGTATACCACAGGTGACTTTGCATCATCTGATGAGACCTGGAGAACATAGTTGGATATACTTGGCCAAAGTTCTTTAGGACCATTTCTAGAATGAGAGAGTACATTATGGTCAATCTCATGCTTCATCAACTCCAGACGATGTGTGCCTCTAAAGCTACATGCTTCTTCTCCTGCCAGACATTGGGATTCATTTGGTTTATTAAAAATTTTGTTTTCTCTTCTCAAAACAAAAACATTAACAAACAACTCAAACACAAAACACTCTTAAAAACACCAACAAAAACAACTCAAACACAAAACACTCCTAAAAACACCAACAAAAGTTTTCACTTGAATGTCACATCAAAACACTTTTTTATTTTTAAAAAACTTCTAAAAAATATTAACAAACAGAAACAGAGCCAACATGTTTCTCCTTTTTGGATGAATACCTTTACAATTCAAAACAAAAATTACAGCACACTGCTCACTTACTCAAAACAGAGAGAAGAATTCCGCACAACCCAATTCAACACAAAATTCTTAAAACCCTCCTCATAAAACACTAACAACAAATGCCACTAACTTCATGCTTACTTGAATTTGTGGAGTTGGCCGCTGGGCAAACAAGTTGAGGAATTCCAGGGGCTGAAAACCATTCCATTGGCCATTCAAATGCTGCATCGTCATGGTTTCCAAACACACTTGCCCATGGTATTCCCCTGGATTTTGTTGGAGAAATTGCCTGATCCCAATATAAGCTGGCATTTGCAATCGGTATATTGTTGGCCGTGATGACATCTCCAAGGTATATAACAAAATCTGCTCCACAATCACTTCATTAGCATTTTATACCAAAAAATAAACAAAATAAATGAATCAAAATATTAATTATACAAAGATGCCATATATCAAGCTTTGCACCCTTAAAGCTTATACTTAAGCTTATAGTTAATTCATACAACTTAGAAGTGTATGAATTACAGTTTACCTTAGATCATTGAAGTGATATTAGTACCTGGAGTTTCATCGTCCAGTACAGTATTCATGACCTTTATAGAGTTCGCGTCCTGGCGGGGTCCCCAGGCCGTCCACGCGTCCTCCCCAAAATGCAGGTCTGCAAAGAGAGCGATCTTGAACGGTGCACCCTGCCGGATTCGGAGGCACTTCTCCGACGTCTTTGGCAGGGCGAGCACTTGGTAATCAAATCCGAGGGTCAGGATGAACTGGAAGTAGAGAGAGAAGCAAGCGAAGGACAAGATCGTCAACTGAGCTGGGGAGCTCTCCATCGTCGCAGAGCAGAGAACGGTTGCAATGATGGTCTCGTCCGCATCGACGAGGTGAGTCAGGTGACGGGTATGGTACGCATCGATCTCGGTTTTGGTGGGAAAGAGGATGATAACGTCAGCACTAGCCTTATCTTCTTTAAGGTTAATGCTGCGGTACCCCTACTTTTTAGCATAATTCTAATTACCCCCTATTTCCAATCTATAAGGACTTGGTTGAAAATTTGTTTCAACTTACTCTAATAAGTGACAAATGTCATTTAATATCTTTGAGTTTCTCAAAAATTAATGTTTGGTTTCTTAAGTTAGTAGAATGATAATAAATGACTGTTAATAATATATATTTTTTAAAAAAGTGATAGATCATAGATGACACTTAACACTTATTGAAATTGACTGGAAAAAATTTCCTCCAAACCAATAAATTTTTGTCCCTTTTGGAGTTAGACCATATCTCTCATATAGGACATGATTTTTTTTTATATAAAAAGAATTCGAAAAGGTAGGCGAGAACCAACCCTAGTTATTAGGGACGGAGCCAGGAAGGACTAGTATAGCTATATAGAAAATTGAGGGATTTTGAAATGGAGAGAATCATTTTTCAGCTATATAGGCCATGCCCCCCTTCGATCCTCTCCATTTCAAAATCCCTCCATTTCCTCCAGTTAGTGCATTTTGAAGGGTATTGCATTTAATGCACTACCCTTATTAAAACTTTTGGACAACACTACCCTTCACAATGCACTAAATGGAGGAAATTGAGGGATTTTGAAATGGAGAGGATCCTTTTCCCTTCCAAAAGGCCTGGCCCTTAGCTGCAAAATTTTTTGGCCCTTAGCTGCAAAATTTTTTGGCCCTTGGCTCTTGCCCATAATAGTTTCTAGTTCTGCCCCTAATAATTATTCTAATTGGAGTAATGATGCAAAGCACGCGGCGTGCGTGGCACGCCCACGCACGCCAGTGCAAAAAATTTTTTTTTTTTTTTTTATTTTTTTTAAAAAAATAATAAAATAATAAAAAAAAAAAATTTTGTGCCTGGCGTGCATCACTGTTGATGCACGCCAGGCGTGCTTTCCATCATTACTCTTCTAATTGAATATGAGCATGGTAATATCTGCCTGTTAAGAGAGACTTAGACTGTAGTTCTTACCCCATCAATAGAGACGCATCTTGTGTTTATTGATGAGAAATGAAGATAATTGTAGGGTATAAAATCTAAGGCTTGAAAAGGTAGAGGTACAAATGAGAAATACACAAAAGTTTGAGAGCTTAATTGAAAAAGTTATTGGCCATTCGCCCAAACCCAGTCGATCCCAATATGATTGGAACTAGGATCTAGGCACATTCTTTGGCATACAGGTTCTCTTTCCAAATGTATACTTGTTGTTAATTTAAACCTATATATATTCTAAAGTTTGCATTTTGTCCCTATATAATTGTTGTTAATTGATAACAACGGTCAACTGTCGGGTACCAAAAATAAATTAACAGAATGTCTAGTTGCTTGTATATTCTAAAATTATGTGAATTCAATTGGTTCATTGCATTGACTTAAAAAATATTATATGTTAAAATGTGAGATGTTATTAATGAGAATTTAGTATATTTTCGTTAAGTTTTCACGCTCTATGTTGTATAAAAAATTTGAGCCAAAGAAACTATCTTTTAATTTTATGAAGAATGAATGTCTCTTCAAAAATGAAAAATAAGTATTTTAGAAAGAAAATTCTTTTTGGTTCTCGTGGTAATATGCCACATTTTTAATATATAGCATTTTTCAACCGTTCAATGCAAAAAAGGACCTGAATTTACATAATTTTAAAACCTACAATTTCAAAAAGCTGTAGGGCATCCTCTTTTCTTTTTTTTTTCTTTTTATATATATATATATATATTTTTTATAAACTCTTAAAATTTTAACAGTAAAGTCCATTTAACCCCCTCAAGCTACCACTTCAATGACAATCTACCCCCCAAACTATCAATTGCGACAATTTACCCCACATACAACCAAAACAATGATAATTGCCCCCCAAGGCTAACAAAATGACAAAATTACTCCTATAAAATTTTCAATAAGACAAAAACACCCTTAAAAATTTGAAAAATAAAATAAATTTTAGCAATTTTGTTTTAGTAATGGTAATTTCGTTATTTTATTAAAATTTGGGGTACATTATCATTGTTTTGGTAGTTTAGAGGGTAAATTGTCGCAATTGATAGTTTGAGGAATAGATTGTCATTAGGGTGATAGTTTGAGAGGGCTTTACCCAAATTTTAATTATTACTTGTGATTAGATAATTCATATGTTTTCATCCTACCCTCCCCATACCTCCCTCCACTCTCTACCCTCCCCATACAAAGAAGAAGAGTGCTGGACGACCTATGGGCAAATTGTGAACGCTGCTAAAGAAGAAATTGCACAGCACATGGGCTGGGTGGTTCAATATACCAGCAGGGTAGCCAATGGGGTAGCGCACAATGTAGCAAAAGGCGCGTTTAGGTATGGGGAGGGTAGAGAGTGGAGGGAGGGTTTCCCGTTTGCTGTGGAAGAGTTAAGTTCCTGATGTATTAGTTTTGCTTTTGGCTTTTTATGAGAACCAATTCAACCAATATATATATATATATATATATATATATATATATCGTTAAGTTATATATTGAGGGAATAGTAAAATCTGAATAATTTAATTAAATAATTATTATGACATCCAAATGATCTTAAACGAACAGAGAGTGACAGAATTGGCATTTTTTTTTTTTTTTAATTATCAATGATTACATCAAAATAATGTAATTTTTTTTTTTTTTTGACATGTCCACATAAGAGGGGGAGGAAGATTTAAACTAGTAGTCTCTATTTCATAAGGCATGATTTTCAGCTGATTGAGCTACCCAAACGTGCCTTACATGGCACTCTCTTACTGAACAAGCAATGCGCCTTCCCATCGGCCCACACCAAAGTTCTCAGAACATTCCCAGCAAGGAGTCTGTTTCCTAAATTTAAGAAATATGTTCAAAAATCGCAAAAAAAATCCTACAGCAGACTTTCTAAATGAACCCAAAACATTATGATTGCTACAGTGAAATCCAATGTTTTGGGTTCTACTATTGCAATCTTTATGATTATTAAAATTAAAAAAAAAAATGATTCTCTTTCTTCTCTCCTCTCTCCTCTCTCTTCTCACAATTCTCTCTCATCTCTCCTCTCATATATATATATATAATATAATTAAAAAAAAAACAAATATTTTAATAATATAGGGAATGATTAAGAAAAATTATTGTGGTGTATTTTGACCTAGGAAAACAAAAAGTAGTTTAAATCTTTAAATATATATAAAAAAAAAATGACGAAAAAGCTGTTGAGAATGCTTTTACCAGACAAGTCTTGCTGATCAGCACATGTACATATTCTTCGGCCAAAAAGTGCCAATGGCGTATTTTGTCAAAGATCATGCTACGGTAATTATGCGGAATATCTTTTAATTTTAACCAAAACAAAAGGAACGATAAAAAAAAGTTATGCAAATTGAAATCAATACTCCAATTTTTTTTTCCTTGACAAATCAATACTCCAATTTAAATACTAAGTTATATAACTAAAATTGGATTATTTTTCAAATGTTTGCACAGGTTATAGACTATTATCGACAATACTCGTAATACTTGTGAATGTTTTCAAATAAACTAATCATATATATATTATTTATTGAGAATAATATATTAACAAACTTGAAATAAGATCCGGTGCTCGTCAAACACATTGTCGTCTACCACTCATACGTCATTGTTGAGTGGAAGGTTGGGGTGAGGTGGACGTAATGTGGGTGGAAGATGGAAGAGTGGCGGTGGCCGTTGATAAAGGCAATGACAACAATAAATACGAGCGTCGAAGAGAAAGAAAGGTTGAGTAATCTAGTACGGTTGGAAACTCTCTTAAATCCCAAATTAAGTGACATGGCAAAAGTGTAATCTTTGTATGTATTATACTATTATTTACACATGTCATCCTTCAATATAAAAATGGGAAAAAATTGGAGGCTCTATCCATCCTTTCCATTTCAATTTTTATTTATTTATTTATTATATTTTTAACTTAGAGTCATTTTATAATATGGTCAAATTACATTTTGTGCCACGTTATCTAACATTTTTAATTGACTTTATTAAGATATTAATTTAACATGTGATTTCATTATGGTTCAAATGAACAGGATCCTATTTGCATACATGCTGTTATTAAAATAACAGCATGTATGCTGTAGTTGAATCAACGGTCAAGATTTAATTTTAAAGTTGACTTACTTTTATAAACATTTAATAGGGGAGAGAAAATGAAAAGAGATTTTAAAAAATTCAATCTTGACCGTTGATTCAACTACAGCATACATGCTGTTATTTTAATAACAGCATGTAAGCCAAATCCTTGCCCGTTGAGGGGCACAGTGGTCTATTGATTATTACTTAGATAAGACTTTATTGTTTAATAAATAAACCTCGTTTATAGCCTGCCGGGTGGGTAGTTGACACTTGACTGTGTCAATGGCACAATTTCTCGATCCATTAGTAATTAAAGTTGTTTCGGAGGGTTATAAAAGTAACTCTATAGTCTTTTAGAAAGTATCACACAAGTAAAGCAAAACAGGTGTCGCCTAGGTTCCGACTTTCTAGAAGGCTACCACATTCCGTCAGACACAAGGTAATTCAACTCTAGCCTGCAGGGTAGTTTCGCCAATTCGCATCTCGTTTTTGTCGCACAAGTATTTCTTTTGTAACCCGCGCTAAAAATTCCCCCAAGCGCGTGCTACACACTCTTTAAGATTACCTTTTGTTTTTGTTTTTGTTTTTTTTTTTAGAGGCAAATAGTATATGTAGAAATTTGTATTTTTGTTAAATTTGTCAAGATAATGTCCTAAATGATGGGAGAGATCGGACAATCGTGGGTGATGTTAAAGAGTAAGAATGACAGTCAAATAGTTATTTTCCGGGATGTAGGATTTGAGCTTCGGGAAGAAGGCCAGTTGAGTTGCTAGGAGAGTAGTGAGAACCTCCCGATTTTATTATTTTTATTTCATATCGACTGGCATTACGTGTTTTAAATTAATGTGAATAGTAACATTATTTTGACTCATGCTATATACTATATCATCATTCCGCTAAGAGGATAAAAGTGTAGTATATAGTTTTTTTATTTTTTTGGCCTGTGTTAAAAGGATTGAATCTTATTATATCTCTAAAATACTTGATTCTTGTATGTAAACATATTTTTTTAGATGTTTCATAAATGTATAATGTGAAAATACCCACAAAATGAGATAAAATTTAATTAATTTATCAACCTACATTTAGAAAGTGACATTTGACCTATAATCTTGTGTTCTTGTTTATTTTGTTAACGTCTTTTACACTTGATCTTAGACATTTTTATTCAAATAACAACCTTAATAGTCATTTTATTCAAACCACAAATGAGAAAAGTGCTCAAGATTTAATCATATGTCAATCAAGTCAATGTTTTTCTCAAAGCCTGTGAAATACAGGTGAATGTTTTGATGACAAATTTTGACGAATGTCAATAGGACAAACCTCACATGGTTAAAATAAAACTTGTTGGGAATTGTGCTCCCACTTCTAAGCCTAGACTGTGAGAAGAAGGCTAACCCTATACAGCTACGTTTGGCAAAGGAAAGCCCCGCACTGTAGCTGGAACGACACTGTTCCAGCTACAGTGCGGGGCTGACATTTGGCCAGCTTTTTCATTTTTTTTTTTTTTTTTTTTTAAAAAAAAAAAAACAGAGGGGAAAGATGGGGTGGTTCCAGCCACCCCTTGGCCAAAATGGGGTGGCCGAACCACCCCATTTTTGGCCAAGGGGGTGGCTTCAGCGTTTTCCTGCCTCTTTTTTTTTTTTTTTTTTTTTAATTTAAAAAAAAAAAAAAATTTTAAGCTGAAAAACAGAAAAAGTCGGCCATGTGTCAGCCCCGCACTGTAGTTGGAACAGTACCGTTCCAGCTACAGTGCGGGGCTTTCCCTTGCCAAACATAGCTTACGAGTCCATTAGCGAACGAGAGCAATCATTCATGATTGACACCTTCGAGCCTTGGGTGTTGTTTGGTAAACCATTAAACCATAAACACCACGACATGTCCAAACAATGTTTATGAGTAGGTGAAAAAAACATTATACTGAAAAATAAAAATTTTTTGTTTTATAGTAATTTTTTTATTTAAATTGTAGTAAAAAATAAATAATGTAATATAAAAAATAAAAATATTTTGATGTTGAATTTTTGAAAAAAGAGACGAATAATATTTGGAGGTAGAAGGGTGTTTAACAAACCCCCTATCACAATTGAGGCTAGGCAAGGCAATCAACTCCTTGGCGGTGAATTCTTGGCGATTGGGATGGGGACCAAACAGTCCACTTTGATTATCCCATTCAACTTGTCCTACAAGATCCTCCCAAGATCTCGCTATCAATGAGATTGATTTTGAGGAAAATATGCTATTAATCTTTTTTTGGTAATGGGAAGGGGTTGGCCCAAACAATGTTCATTACAATTTCTTAAAAAAATCAACATCAAAACATTCTAATTTTTTTACTTTTAATATCAAATCATTTACTTTTTATTATTATTCAAATAAAAAAATCATTACAAAACAAAATTTTTTCACTTTTTCATACTACTTTTCATTTTTTTTATACTAAACATTCTTACTTTTTTTCACATCAATCTATATCAATTACAGTGTTTAGGCCATTCCATTTGTCAAACACCCCCTTAGTTGTACCAGAGTATGATTACAACGATTTGACAAGTTACAATATTCAAACATGATTAACGTCCTATCAACTCCTTAAACAAAGGAAAGCATGCACAGTAACATGTCAACACGTGGCATTTGGCGTCACCAAAATCCACCTCTAGTTGTAGCATGCAGGAAATATGAGATTAGTCATCGTCACAACATTAAAAGGCTTGATCTCTATAAATACCACACGACAACTGGGTATGAAGATCCTTTAGCAATTTGCCACATAAATTACAAACTTGGTCATTATCCATCTTGATGGTAATGACTAACTTTTGATGGTAATGACTAACTTAAACATTGAAGTTATCTCCCACAGGCCTATTCCAACAACCTATTTGCATTGCCTCATTTTTGTCGATCAGTAGCGATTGGAGATGACTCATTGCAGAGAGGCCCAAATGAACTTGACTGAAAACTTTCATAACAAAACTCAAGGTTTTAATGAATTTATCTTGGTCGATACTAACTCAATTATTCCTTCTCATATCCCAGGCAAATAGACGAAAGTTAATAGGAAAAACCCCATATGGTTAAAATATATTTTTTCATTGTAGATCAATAAATCAAATAGTCCTTATCCAACAAGTAAACAAAAAAAATTACCATCAAATTTGTCATATGTCACGCAAGTAATGTTAGAAGGAAGACTTTTGTCTCTCTAAAAGTAATATGGCTTTAAAAATTACCAATTAATCAAAATTTTACAGTGATTATTTATAAATCTAATGATAATTTTAAAAAGTACATTACATTTGAAGGGTTAAGAGAATAACAAAAGTCTTCATTCTATAATTATTCATGTCACTTTTATCCCATTTGAATGTTAACGTCAATGACAACGCCCCCAATGCAATGTCACGTAAGCAAGTGCTAAGTCACTCATAAAAAATCAATTGATGCAGGAAATTTAGAGAAATACAAAACATGAGGAAAAAAAAAAAACTACTTACAACTTCTATATATCTTATTCAATTTTATCTACTTGCAAACAAATTTTAAAAGCCAAGTCAGGATGAAAAGGAGGTCACCTAGAACATTTGGAGCCCATTTCCTTGTCATTCCTTCATTTTGTAATTACAATAAACTTTCAAGAAATCAATAGGCATGCATCCCTTCATGTATACAAAAAGATTTCATTGAAAATTTTCAAGAAATCAAATAGGCATGCGATGAATCAGCAGGTATGTGACCCTTCGTGTATAAAAAAAGACTTTCAATAGATTCTTAAGAAATCAACATACATGCAACCCTTTTGATTCGATTCAACGTTTGTTATTGTAGCTTTACTATTTAGGTCTTCAAGTGTTGTATTTCTCTAACGTTCACGCATCAAATTAACTAGTTTTTTTGGCGTTTACTAGTGTAGCATTGCATTGCATTGGGTGCTTACATTAACACTAAGGTGTCAAACGAAACAAATGTAGTAGATGACAACCTATTAATCTTAGGGGTGTTAACTCGGTTCCGGTTAGTGGTTATTGATTAAAATCTCTAATTAGAATCGAGGTAGCTGGTTAGTCAATTTAAAAAACCGGAATCAATAACTGGCTATTGGTTACCTGGTTATGTAATAATCGCCGGTTACCGGTTGGTAGCCGGTTATCAGGACTGATAATCGGGTCTTTAAAAAATTGGGTATTTTAGAAATTGTGCATACTTTTTGGGCGTAATTTAACACTTTTTGGTCCTTTTTAAAAAAACAATTAGGATTTTTTTGGCCTAATAAGCCAAGCTTTGTTATATTGTTAAAAATATATCTAAAGTAAACAACGTTGTTTTACATTTTTAAAAATTAAATATATTAATATATATAAATATATATTATATATACACACCTTTATAACCGAGTATATATAAATGCAAAAAACTGGTTATTTTCAACTGCTTTTAAAAGCAGTTGGTTGGTTATTGTTAAACTATCATTTATCCAAAAAGCTTAAGCTGATAGAAAGAGATAAATTTAATCCCTTAATGATTATTTTAACACTTCCCCTCACGTGTGACTCAAACTCTCTTTTAATAGGTGATGCCCAACACATGAAATATTTAATTTAAATGGGAGATGATTTAACAGAGTCAAGGTTCGATCACATGACCTGTGGCTTTGATACCATGTTAAATTATCAGTTGTCCCGAAATAAAGTCCACAGGACCATTTGGATTGATCACTAGCGTAAGCCGGTGGCTCTAATACCATGAAGGAATTTATAATGCTATAAAAAAATAAATTAAATGCGGAAATAATAAAATAAATAGCACAAAGATTTTACATGGTTCGATCAACGATCTACGTCCACAGATAAAACTCAAATGCCTACATTATGCTCTTATTATATTACTTGATATTTTACAATATATGATATTCCTATTTATAAGAGAATTGAGGTAGATAATTTTGATAATCAAATCAAAATAATTTGATTACCATCAAATCCAATTACAATCAAATGATAATCAAATTCCCTAATATTCTCTAACAGTTATAACTGTCCGGATTTACACTCCTAATTAACCTAAAACACTAAATTTTCAAAATTGAAAATTTAAGAATTAAATTAAAACCAAATGAAAATCTAGATAATAAATATGATTTTTAAAAAAAATTATAAATGACAACCGAGAAGGTAGCACACACGCTCCTTTGGCAGTGTGGTATTTCACCACCGCCTTTCATTCACCGCCTATGAAAATGAGAGTCCTTATCAAGAGGGGAAGCAAGCAAAGCGGACCGAAATAGTAATTAAAAGCAAAAGAAAGGGCCTTCTCTTCGAAGAAATCCGTAACCTCGGACACCTTCCTAACTTTGATCACGTCACGGAAACTCCTCAACTGCTTTCAATTCCTCATCCAATCGGACTGCTCTTTATAAGTCTTCGTCAAGAGAGGAGAGCCACAAACCCACCTGCTTTTTGCCCTGCAAAACCTGAGATTTGCCTGGTCTTGTTTGCTGCCCGGGGCGCAGTTTCTGGCGCTGTTTTCCTTGTTCCTTTGCTTCACTTTCCCGGATTCTTTTGCGTCGTCTTTTGGGCGTGTTTCGCTTTGGGGTTTACCCGTTTGAGAAATGGGTCGTTGGAGAAGACAACAAGGTGGAATTCATCATCAAGAGGCTCAGGGGCCAAGATCACAGAGGAAGCCACCACTTGGGGGTATGTATGCTTTCTGTTTTTTTTTTTTTCTTTTTAAATCAATATATTCGATGATAAATTAGTTTTTTTTTTTTTTTTAAAAAAATATTAATATAAATAGATTCTCTTTCATGGATTTTTGCTTCAAAAAACTGGGTTTTTCTTAGAATTTGATATAGCCGCCGCTGTGTGTCTGTGCATTTGTAGTTGTCCTTTTTTGTGCCCATTCCAAGCAGTTAGATCAGTGATTTTCTAGGATGATGGTTTCTATTCTGGGTTTAGGTGATGATAGAATAGTTTTATTGCAGAATTTGGGGCGGTTTATGTTATGCTTGATGTGTTGAACTTTTAGTTTTTTTTTTTTTTTTTTTTTTTTTTTTGAACCTTAGATCGTTGAGGGCGGGTTTTGTGTTTGCTTCTCGGTTATGGAAATTGGAGGCGATGTTACATCGCGTATATTATAATGCTTCCTCCTCGAATTTGGAGTGTTTAAGGTTTGTGGTTGTGAGGTTGTATTTGTTTATGGTTTTAATACGGAGCCAGGAATTTATCTTGGGGGACTAAAATTATGATGTTTTTAGTTATTTTTGCTTACGGTATATTCTAATAATGTACATAAAGCTCAAAAAATTATTATAAACACAATCCAATATGCAACGAAATATTTAACTATCCAATAGGTTTGTAACAAAAAACGTATGTATCTAATTTCTTGAACGTGTGTAGACATTGACAACTAGATTGGGGACATGATCCAATTTGAGTACCTCTACAGGATAGTCCTCAATAGAAAGCTGAAGCTGAAGAGGATCGGCAGCAAGTGATTAAGTAGTTCCTCGTATAAAAGTATTGAGTCACTAAAATGTAGGTATATATGAAGGGAAGAAAAAAAACTAGCAGTGTGAGTAGGTTTGAGTGTTTAATGAGTGAGTAGAGTGATGGAATTTGATTCACAATGAATTGAAGGGACATTCAGATTTTGCATGGTTTACCTGATGTCTTGTTTGAGTTTCCAGGAGTTCACCACAAAAACACTGATATGTTTGTTGGATGTGGGGAAATGTGAGTTAATGACAACATTGACAAGGGAAGTGCTCCAAAATGGTGAATGATGCTGATGAACGATGGCATCTGTGTAGGAGTTATGTTAGTTGTATAATGGGACTTGCCTCTCATTTCCTTGACTAATAATACCTAATCCTTATCTACTGTCTTTTTCTGCTAGCTTCTCCTGTAGGTTTTTCATATATTACTACCTTTATTCTGAATTGAATTAAACTGATATATCATTGATGCATTACTGTGGTCGGAGGAGTGGGGCCCACCTGCAAATGGTGATGGCTTTAATGTTTCCAATTATTGAAATGGATTTTATGTTCCTGTCAACTCTGCTATTGCCTTCTTCTAAGATTTATATGCTTTTAATTATTTTTCTGCTTTTAAGTATGATGGTGGATCCTTGCATGCATGATTGAACATGTTTTCCTCCTTTTGTTTTCAGATAATTGGCAGTTATCTGTGCCTTCCTGGGAAAAGAAATTCTGCACATCAATTGGTTCAGTTCCATGGCGAAAGCTCTTGGAAACCAAAAAGTGTATGTATCTTTATGACAATGTAGTTCAATGGAATGACTCTGCTGGTGAAGAGGCATTTCACAATGCAAAAAACCGGTATTGGGCAGAGATTAATGGCCTTCCATGTGACATATCATTGCCTGATCCTGATATTTATATTGATGAAGTTGATTGGAACTCCATGATAGATCCTGAATTGTTGTTGGATTTGGAACGGGAACCTGAGGTTCATACTGATGGAGATAAAGATGAGAAGGTTTTGATTCTTGGTGATTCCGTCCCCTTGAACCAGTCTGTTCCTTGCACAGGATGGGGAGATAAAGATGAGAAGGTTGTGATTCCTGGTGATTCCGTCCTCTTGAACCAGTCTGTTCCTTGCACAGGATGGGGAGATAAAGATGAGAACGTTGTGATTCCTGGTGATTCCCTCCCCTTGAACCAGTCTGTTCCTTGCACAGGATGGGGAGATGCTGAAGAGGACTATAAAAAAACTACTGATGTACCTTGGCATCCTGGATATGGATATTGTGACCACAATGTGGATAAAGCTAATTCTTGGGAGCATAATCATAGTCAGAGTAATATAGCCTTGAAAGATAATGGATGGGGATATGATCAGAATGATTCATGGGGATGGAATCAGAATCAGTGGAAAAATGGTTGTAATGAGTGGGAGAACAATTATAACGTGTCAAATAACATGGATAGTGGGAATGGATACTGGGGAATGTGGGATGACAATAGTAGAAAGAACCAAGGCTCTGAACAGTACATGTCAAGGTATAAAACCTCACGGTTTCAAGGCAATGGGTATCAAATGGCGAATGGATGGCAAAATGGCAGGGGAAGGAGGGTAAATGTTGCATATGAATGACCATTTCAATATTTTTTAAAGGAGGAGAAAAAGAAGCCCTACCTCACTGCAATGGAACCTGCACTCTTGCGGTTATGCCATTATGTATCCAGCAGAGTAGGAGATCCATTGAGTTGGGATAAATCAGTTTTGTGAAACCCTTTGAGTGTATAATATATTGTCTACTTGAGTTTGTTATATTCTTTGTGATCAGTTGAAGATATGGTATGTAATAGTGTACTACATACCCAGAAAAGTCCAATGTATTGTTCGGTTTATGCTGCAATTTTGTGGTTTGCTTGGTAAGACTCAGCAGATTTTGAACATGGATTGTGCTGCTGGGTCAGGGGAGCATTGTTAACATGTTTAGTCTATATAATTTCTTGTCATAAAATGCTGCTTTGCTGTGTATATAGCAATCCCAATGTCAATGTTGAGGGTATTGTATTGTAATTTAGGTTTAGAGAATTGTAAGTTCTGATATAAGTTCATTAAGATTTTCGTCCAAGTAATGAATTGTTATTCCCATCTTTTATCTTTACCAAATTTTACAGCATTGTATATGTATCTTCCTTGTTCTTTATTTTTGTTCTATGGCTAAAATGAAGCCAAATCTTGCTTTTCAAGCTATTATATGTAGTGTTCATATCCGGTTTAGCAATTTATTTTTTATTTTTTATTTTTTCATTTTAGTTTTAAAAAATCACTTTTCTTTTAATTTTAGGTACATACTTTTTCAAAGCACTTATATTTCACTCTCTATTTTAGTTATCTACTTTTACTATTTAATTTAAATATTATTTCTCGATTTTTTTATCCAACAATTATATCTTTGAAAAAAATTAATCTGTTTTCTTTTTAAAAATAATTAAGTTTTTCAGAAAAAAGAACTACTACAAATATAATTTAAACAAAACTAGAAATATATTTAGATTAATTTTGAACCAATTTTAGTTTATATCTAGTCTGTCTAAATTCAAGTAAAAACTAAACTGACTAATATGTACCCTTTTTAAACCTAATTTTTAAAAACTTGTTTCAATTTAGTTTTAGTTTGTCTAAATCTGTATGTATCCAAACTAAATTGACTAATATATATATATATATATATATATATATATATATTCTAAAACTTTATATATCCAATTAAATTGTCAAATTTATTTAGTTCATATAATTATTGGATGTTTATCCTATGCTTTGAAAAAATTTGGAAGTCATTAAGAACCCCACTTTTTAATTTTTTTTTTTTTTAATCCTCTTGCCTAATATGATTGTATATAATGTGCATGCAAGTTGACTCGAGTATTAAAGGGGTATAGAGAATTTGAAGTTGAGATTGGAAATTGCATTTTAAAATGGAGAAGAAAAATGACAGAGTGGGAGGAAGAGTCAAGAGAGGGAGAGATTCTGTATTTATAGCCTATAGGACTTAATTTCTCAAAATAGTTTAGAGAAAAAAAATCGTACAAATATTGAAAGAAAAAATAAAAAATTAGGAGTAAAATAGTATGTTTGGGATTAATTTGAGAAATAAAACTTTTAAATCAAAAAGAGCTTTTGGGCAAAAGCTTCATTTTTAAGCTTTTGCCAAAATGTGTTTTGACAATTTTTAAGTTTTTTAGACCCTTAAAAGTGCTTTTAATTTTTTTTACCAAACAAATATTTTTTCTTCTTCAAACGGACTTTTTGAGTGCTAAAAGTATATTTAGGTCCCTCAAACGCAATCCCAAACAGACCCTTAGTGTACAACTGCCAAGTTTAAAACTGGGTTCGTTCTTGTTGTAGTAATGATTTTGAAAAATGTCTTTTTAATTTTTAGTTTGAAATAAACGTTTTGATGTGATATAAATTAAATGCTTGTTTGGGTGTGCATTTAAGGGCAAAAATATGCGTTTAACACTTAAAAAGTTCGTTTGAAAAAAAAGGACTTATTTGGCAAAAAAAAAATTGAAAGCGTTTTTAAAGGTAAAAAAAGTTTAAAAAATGACTAAAACGCACTTTGGCAAAAGCTTTTCCCAAAAAATATTTTTTTTACTTAAAAACAATATTTCTCAAACAAAATCCCAAACATGTTTTAAAAAAGTAAAAAAAAAAAACCTTTTGAAATTTGTTATCAAGCATAACAACTTTTGATTTGGCACAGTTTTTATATATTAAAAGTGCTTTTTACCCTTTATAACGTAATTTCAAATAGACTCTAATTTCACGTCATAGCCAATTAGAAGACGACCTATGTCCTATTTATTAAAACTATAAAAACACAAATAAAGAATTATAATTAAAATTCAAAATATAGAAAACAAAATTAATTAATTAAATTTTTTTTAAAAAAACCCGAGGTCTGGGGTGGTGGATGCCTCGTGTCGCGCAGCCATCCAACGGTCCTACCTCAATTTTTTTTTTTTAATACTTATATTCATAATTTTTTATACTTTTAAATTAAAGGGAAAATATGTTTCCTTTTGAGCGTTAAAAAGAATTTATTTGATAACAATTGAATTGAATAATTTTGAGAAAAAATTTAAAAATCAACGAGGCCCGTTGGCCCAATAAACCCCGCAATAAACCCTGCACATTAAAACCCTTCCTCCCTATCAATCAGATTTAACGAGGGAAACCACGCTCTCCGACTCGGTCCCGGAAAACCCACCTGTTTTACTAATTTTTCCCTCTAAAACATCAAAGAAGAAGCCATAAACGCCCTCTCGCTCTCTCTGCAACATAGAACAGAAACAAATTTGGATATATATATATATCTATATATATACATATATAATCGTCGTATTTCCTTTTGTGTTCCGATGGGGAAGAAATTCGGCAACAATCGAGGTTAGTCTTTCCAACTCTCTCTCTCCCTCTCTCTCTCTCTCTCAGTGTATTTATTTTTTTCTGAATTTTATTTGCTAATTGCTTGAATGTTAATGCGTATTTACGTTTACGTAGGATTGAAGAGACACAAAGTGCCCGACAAGTCTGGCTTGAGTAAGCATGTAACTAAGAGTCGCCGTATTCAGGAAAAGCAACCTCGTAATCCCTTGCCCAGTTCCTCAGGCACGTTAAGCCCTCCATCTTTATGTATTCAATTGCTTTTCTGATTTTAATTGGATAATATTGTTTTTTTTTTTTTTTTTTTTGTGAATATTTAACAAAATTGACTATGGAATTACGAAGTTTCTTGTTAAGTATGGAGGATATACACCTGAGCTTTACTATGAGGAATTTTTAATTGTGGGTTTTATGCCTTTTTTTTTTCTTAAAAAAAAATTTAGGATTAGAAGAATGGATTACTTTATCGCCGTCTTAGTATTGGAATTAATACGTGGACCAAATTTTTAATACAGATGAGTCATCGGAAGAGCAAGCTAGCAGTGTGGCTTCGGAAGAAGAAGTAATTCATAGAGAGGCTTCAATGTATGATAATTTATTGAGGTCACTGCGGCCGTGTAGCAAATCTGTTGATGATGCGTGTAAAAAGAGGTAATGGTCCGCAAGAGGATGGTGGTTGAATTAAAAGCTTTATTCTTCAATACCTTTTTCTATTGGATGGCTGCCCTGGATTGCTTTCATTTTTCTAGCTTTCGTGATTTCTTGTTTCTCCTTATGGCTGCCCTGGATTGCCTTTGCACTTTTTAATAAAATTCATTTACTTTTAAAAAAAAGAGGTAATTATTTCTTATGCTGGTTTTTTTTTCTTCTTCCAATCAATCTACTCTCTCTTTTTTTTTTTGGTAAGCTTTTTTGAGTATTAATGCTGCAAGCTTATTTTCTTAAGCATAATATATGATTGGGTTGGGTTTTTGGTTGCTGGTTTGTTGTGGTTGTCCTGAATTGTTATTTGTGTTATGCTTCGTTGATTGTTGTTCCGAGCGTTATGATCATGGGGTAGCTTTTGACTTATAGTTTGTTAATTGTTGTTCCAGTGGCTAGTTTGCTTTAATGCAATGTTTGATAGTGTGCCAGTGCCATTAAGATGCAATGATCTCTCTCTCTCCCTCTCCCTCTTTTAGTTTGATATGATGATTCTCTTAGCGTTGTGAAACTAGTTTTGCATAAATAACCTTACATGTTTGGAGCATCCAATTCACTAGTTCTTGCTATTGTTAATAAATTCTTGCAATTTGTAAAATGATCAGAAGCCAAAAAAAGATCTCGGAGACCCCATTGATGCATGGAAAATTAAAATTCAAAGGGTTTGGTGGTCAGTACTGGAAATCGTTTAGTTGAAGTTTGAACTGAATTTTATGGATGTAAAAATAAAAATATTACTTGTAGAAATATTTGGATATGTTTTTGGGTGAAATTGAAGGGCATGAGGACCTGGTTGTTTGGAGGTGTCCCTAAAATCGAAGTGTTAGAAGTTTATGGTCTTTTTTTATTTTTTTCCTTTCAAAGTTCCAATAGAACTTCGGAGGAAAAAACTTAGTAGTTCAGTTTTTGATGAGTTGAAGCAAATAACTACAGGAGGTTAGGGTTTTTTATTTTTTATTTTTTAACTTGCAGGCAATTAGGTGAATCATTAGGAACACCCCATTGTCTTTAATGTTTGAAAAGGGACACCCCATTATCTTTACTGGTGCATTTTGTACATCTTCTTTGAGAGATGATTTTAAGTACCTTGACATTGCTGGCTGGTTATGCTGAGTCGAACCTGTATAATAATTAGTTATTTTTTATTGAAGTTATTACTGACTTATGTTCATTATTGGCCTTGGCGTTTGACCTTTCATAGGCAGTATTGATGATTGTTGTATGATCCATTGGTAGTTTAATATCTTGAAACCCTTTATTAAGGTATGCCATATAATATATATATTTTTATAAGTAATCGAATTTCATTAAAAGCCAAAGGACCGCACCCAAGTACACATGAAGTATACAAGAGAAACACCTAACCAGAAAAAGAAAAAAGATAAAAAGAAAAAGTCATGAAAGTGAGAAATATACAAACAATCATAGGCAACCAACCAGCAAAAAAGGGTATTGAAGAAGAAGGCGTTTAACTTCGCCACTGTCCTCTCCCTATCTTCAAAGCATCATATAATTATAGACTATTCAAATTTATTTTTATATTGTGTACCAAGCATCATATTTTAAAATGTTATTCCTTTGAGAATTAACTTCTTTTCACAACTTTATCTTAAACTGGATATTGCATTAGCCACACTCATACTTGTTGCATGCTGTGTATCAGCATTTTTGGCTTCTTGAACCATTGCATCAAGGTGAACTATAAAGTTAAGAAGCAAATTTCTGGAGGACCTTAAAGCTAACATTTATCATTTACTTTTTTGGTGTATAGACAAAGATGGGGGGAAGTTGGCAAAAGTGACTCTGAAGAAGATGAAGATGATGACCATGATTCTTTTACAGTGTCAGAGGAAGATAATAATGAAGAAGGTAAGAAACATTTCATGGGATTTTATAAACTTTATTCAAGTAAATATCCATAGGCTTCAGTTTTTTATGTTTGAATAGTATTTTACATCAATTTTCTAAGTTTTGATTTTGCTTACGGGCTTTTTATCATGTGGTATGATTTATAAGCCTTTTGTTTATGATCATAGTTTCAGTCTGTATCTTAAAAAAAGAAGAAGGAAGTTCCGATCTATGTTCTCCTAAAACTCAAAATGCTGATTTAATTATGATGCTAAAGGCGTGTCTTCTAGTCGTGGGAAAGGAAAGGCTTATGTTTTTTAGCGTTGAGCGCTTCGTGTGGGCTTTAGGTGGTGTTTTGTGGGTCTTTAGGGTGGTGTTTGTGGGGTTTTCCTTGGTTGGTTTCTGTTTGGTTTTGGGGAGGTTTTTTTGCTTGTTCTAGGTAGGTGTTTCTTGTTGTATACTTCCTGTATAGGTAGGGCCACCTTGCGCTTTTAATAAAAACTTTTGATTACTTATAAAAAAAAAAATCATTGATTTTTTCAAAATTCAAATTTTGCGCAAGGGACATGAATAGGTTGTTTAGGTTATTTATTTGAAATAACCTAAACCATTTAGGGTTCCTGTAGCTTGCTTGACATTGCTTTTCTGGTAATTTTTAAGTCCCCCCCCCCACACACACATAACTGAGGACAATTTCAAATGGTTATCGATGGTAAGAATCTGGGTGGACAAGAATGTTGAGATCAGCTATTTTTTTTTTTTTTTTTTTTTTTTTTTTTTTTCTGATTTGAAGGCTGTTCTCCTCGCTGGGGTAGAAACTGAATTCATTTTCAGTAATAATTTCCAAATATTTGTTAACTCTTTTCTTACTGTTAGATTCATGTTGATGTGTGGCTGAGAATTGTGAATTATGCTCAGTAACTTTGGACCTGCTTGATCATCAAGACTTTCCACTGCATTCTCCTCATCTGCACCTTGCCAACCCAATGTCGAGCTTCCCCATCTCTGGAAGATTCACCCTCAAAAGTATCTGCATTGCTATCCCAATATGGGCTGATCTTGAAACCTTGGTTTCAAAAAAATTCCTTATCTGAGCCCTGACCCACTGGACCATCTCTTTTTGGGTACATTGGCAAATTTAACTACAGTCTTCTTATGATTTAAATCCTTTTGGGCCTCATGAGATGGGCAAGATTTGATAAGTAGAGCCCAACTCGTGTTAGTCTTATGATTAGGATTTTGTAAGCTCACTGAATGCACATGTTTCCCTCATCAAGACCCACTGATGTAGGACAGCAGCAAAGAAGTGGTCTTCCATGGCTGCTGCCATGGTCCTCCATCACCCACCTTTATTTGAAGACTCTTTTTCGAAGATAAATTATATCTTTCACGACAGATTCATGCAGCCTATCGCCTCTTAAAGTCTTGCCATCTCTCTTGCTGAGAACCCCAAAGGCATATGTGGATCATGCATCTTTAAGCTAGCTCTCTCTTCAACTGGCTGCATCAGCCTGTGACTTCATGCGCCCATTCTTCTTGCACATCTCATCATCATACCTTTTAGCACAGGCTTTCTGGTTTGATGATGATCTTTAATCTCGATTTTGAATCTATTGCCTTTGTTGACACTCATCTGACACATGCCACTTTTTATATGACCTAACCAGATATTCGGAGCCCAACCATCCACTTCAATTGATGGCTATCCTTTATTTCATTCCTTAGCTGTTGATCTTTTGGTCCCATCAAATAATCTTGACCTTGAAAATGGTAATATTTACAAGAACTCTCTATTTATCTGACATTTTCTTTCAATTCATACACACCCGTTGGAACAATTTTCATCAGAGAAATAGCTAGGGATTTCTTTGTCTAACTTCGCCCATCCCACCATGTCCACACCCTCTAAACGGCTAGTAGATTCTTTCATTGATTTTCTATACAATTCTAACATCTCAAGAAATCTCCCTGCTTTTTCTAATCAAGCAGGGAGATTTCTTGAGATGTTAGAATTTTATAGAAGATCGATGAAAGAAATCTCCCTGCTTTATTTTCCCTGCAAATCACGTCAATAGTTTGATACCCATCTTAAAAGTATTTGAGAAAGATTCTATCTAAAAATAATCTATCTGTAATATGATACGTGTCAAATCTTCCACCATCAAACTTGGAAATAAAAGTGTTGGAATTGATATGAAGAACCCTCATTGTCATTGCCTATTTTAGCACGCATATTTTCTTTTGTTGTCCACATTGTGGCGTTGTTTGTTTATAATTTTTTTTATCAAGTAATCATTTAAGACGAGCTCTTAATCTGATTTTTTTTTTTGGTTCCTACTGGTAATCCTCTCTAATATATAAGGTATTCCACAGTGGGTATGTGGGTCTGGAGTTGGATTTCTTTTGCTGCTTATTTATGTGATTGGCCCAAATGCAAATTCTCCAAATGCAAAGGCATTTTGTCATATTTTTTGAAATGCTTAAGAAATTATTCTATCTTTAATCTGCCCCAATGGGTTGGATGGGGTGGTTTAGGGAAGTCTGGATCAGGGGAGATGTTTTGCCAATTGGATCAGTGGCTGTGTGCAGACTGATTTATGATCTAGGATTGGGTAAGAGGTTCTCTAATAGGGTCAGGTGCTGTGTGGAGATGGATTTTATGAACCATGGGGTGGTTGAAGAAGTTTAATCGGTACTGATTCGAATGGTAGTTCTAAAGAAGAAGGCAGTACTGAGAACTTCTTGTCCAAAATAGATGCTTTAGTAAGAGGATAACAGTTGGACGATGAAATTTGTTCTAACACTTTCAATATTTTGTTATGGTTTATAAATTCATCTTTCAAGATGAAAACCATTTTTTTTTCTTTTGTTTTCATGTGTAGGTATGGGCGTAAAATCTATCAGTCTTTCAGTTGGCTGTATGCAGACTAATATATGCAGTCATCATGTCGTGCTGAATTTTGCTGCTATTGATTTAATTTAATTTTGAAATTTTCTTTTGTGTTCCCTAAGGAGCTGATGATGAGTTTTTTTAATGCTGTAGAAAGTTTACTTCAAGGGGCTGACATGGTTGAAACTGGGGACCAAAGTGAAGATGCTGAAATTGAAGATGACCGTGAGGCCTCTGATACAGATCAAGAACATGATGTTGGAGTGAATGATCACTCTTCTGCTGTAGGATTGGATTTCATGAGGTTTGTTTTCATTAAAACCTCTCTGTTTTATTTAATTTTTAATTAAGTGCTGGTCTATCATGTGATATTCTTACATAATGTTGAGATTACAGATATTCAATCAATTACCAAGCGTACAACTAGAGTATGTCTATCCTACAACTGCATTCCTTCTCTATTTTTTTTTTGTCTTTTAATTAAGCTAACTTAATATAGTGTCTATTCATTTTGCTTCTCCTAACTAGTTGCTTCCTTTTGTATACTTCCTGTGTGCTTAGGGGTGCCTTTCCGGGTTTAATGATATTTGTTGATTACTTATAAAAAAAATGTGATCATGTTGAAGGCCTCAATGTCATGAACCACATGACCAAGGGATTAGTGTAGTCTGGGAAACTAAAGTGGACATGCTAACACCCAGTGACTTGAGCATTTTTCTCCTCCTATTGGAGGTCAAATCCAGAAAGAGGAGAGGGATAAAAGGATGAATAATTTACAGAATAAGATCTAGTATAAGCCTAAGATATAAGCACATTGAGAAAAACAGAACAATTAATCACTGCGAATAGCGGGAGATGAGGGATGGTAAAGGCTAGTCCTCTAAGGTAAATGCTGCTTCTATAGCAAGGTTTGGGGTATTCAACTAGCGTAGTCAGCTGCATATGGGCTACAGCACTACAATCACAACCATCTTTATTGCTCACCTATTACTTAGAAATGGAGGAAAATATGGCTGAATTGTTTCACGGTTAAAATCAAAGGTTCCACTCCTATCAGCCCGCTTGAAGCATATGTTTGGTTGGAATGATGCTTTACTAACCAACAAAATGGCGTTTTGGTTGATTACTTATCTAATGGGGAAGGGCCAATGTGTGAAATAATGTAAGAAACAAGTGGTGCAAGTCACTTAGTGCCAAAGTACTTCCTACATCTGCCTTGTAATTTTCTAACTTTTACAAGTCACCAATTACACAATAATTACTTTATGGAAATTTTTTACTGGGTCCATTTTATGATGAGATATACTGATCCTTGGTGTATATTCTTTGTACCAAATTGATCTTCAAACAATTTGTATACTTAGTATGAGTAGGAAAATTATACAAAATTCAAATACTAGTAAAAGTCTGTTTTGTTCGGAGATTTATAAATAAACAAGACTTCAATTAGTTCAGCCGGAAAGAAGAAAAGAATAAGTTTCATTGGTTAGGTTTCTGCTTTCTTTTTGATTTTCTGTATGAACCTTAGAATCTATTAAGATTTAAGAGAACTTTTATCAGCTGTTCATGTTTAAGAATTTATGCTTTTTTTTGTTGCATATATAGTTCTGAATTTCTATGTGATATTTGTCAAAAAAAAATTTTTTTTGATAAGTAATGTTGTATAATTTTTTTTTTTTTTTTGTCAAAACATTTACTAGTTATTTGAGTAATATTTAGTTTATTTCCTACTAGGTTGTGTACATATATACATGTTATATAATTTTTCTGTCTTTCATCGTGCAGTTCCTCTAGTATACACCTTGGGCGCAAGCTATCAAAAGAAGAAGTTGAGAATCTGCCACAAAAGAAATGGAAATATAAGTGGGAGGTGCCTGCTGTTGGGATGTCAAATTGCAAGTGGATGGGAACTGGAGACTGTTTCCTAAAGGTATGTATTCCCTATTCCATTCTTTAGAATTTACTTATGTTAAATACTATTAGACCCATTATTTCTTACTACATCTTTGATTTAAAGTTTATTGCAATTGTGATGTTCCATATCCTCTCATTACCCCTAAAAAGAAAAAAAGAAAAAAATTGTGGCAGTTCTTATTATTTTACCTCCTTGTAACGCCTTAGCAATATCTTAATTTTTTGTGATCATGGCAAGGTGGGTAAGAAAACTATGTAGCCTCTCATTCCTTTCTCATGTTTTTTTGTTGTATATTCTTGTTTGAGTTTTATTCATAACCTTTTTTCATATTCATAAATGGTGAGGTCATTGATCATTTAATTATTAGTGTGTGTTTTGAGCTTTTGGGAGTTAAATTGTGGGAGAGGTTGAAGGAGGACTTGAGAGAGGTGAATGGAAGAAGTGGGAAATGAGGGAAATGAGTAGAAGGCAAGAGTTGGTCGCGTGATATGTTGTCCTTGAGTATAAGAAATCAAAAAGTTGAGTTTTGAAATCCCATAAAGCATTCTTGCCCCCCCAAAGGTGGAAGGTCATCTCCCATTATCTAGTTTCTCCCATGCAAAGTTGCTTCTTCTCAATCATAGGTGGTCTTTTGTATGTAAAGGTTGATGATTTCAAGGTAAGAAAATTAGCAAGGGTTTGAATTAATTAATTAGGATTAAGAATAGGTAAATCACTTAATTAATCAAAAGTTATGTTAAATTGAAATCATAAGATTTTAAGAAATTCATTAGATCTTATGATCTCCTTTAGGTGGCTTCGATCCAATTTTTACCAAGCTAACTAGGCCCAATATCAATGGCATGCACATCTAAGGCCAACACTTTGGCTAATTCTCATTCTAAGCCTCTATTGTAATGTGAGGGTGTTTTAGAAGATGTGACACTAGTATTACACCTGTCAACCTACTCAACACTCCTTAATCTAGGCTTGGGACCAATTATGAAAAGGATGACACTATTGTATGACATAAACGGATTTTGTTGTAACATATATGTGAGGTTTAAATCTACTTGTATGATTACAAGAGAGTTGTGGATTATCTGTTCTTGGTGCTTTTTTATTTTTAAGGATACGCTCTCTGGAGGGAAGTGGATCATGCAACTTGATGGGAGAGAGGTAGAGGGGTGTTTGCTTTGAGGGGTATCCATTTGTTCTTTTCTTTATAATTGAAGTAAAGTAGATATTTACAATATTAAGCTCCCTACATCTAGATAAATTAGTTAATGCTTAGATTGTATTTGTGTGGGCAAGATGTGTAAATCAAACTGGGGTTGGTTATGTTCATTGTCAGAGAAATGGTCCTTGTACAGAGGTGGAGTGCCTTTGTTCTATAAAACAATTGGGTCCCTAAGTGGATCTCTGTAGGAAATTTCTAGGAGCTATTAAGGATTTAAATGTTGAAATTTGGATTGGTTAAACTGTAGGTTCCATGTGTCATTGTAGCATACCCATTATTTTCTGGATTAATTAGAATCTTAAAGTTGGATTTGTAAATCGTTGTTCAGCAACTGTCTTTATCCTTTTATTAAGCTTTCTACTGCTGAATCATATATTCTGATTGTTACCTTTGCAGGATGTTAACATCAATTCTGGTTATGGTCTCAAGCAAAGGTTGTATAACCACTGGTTGGATGTGTATAACACATCTGGAAGGAATGATTTTCATTCATCTAAAGAGAGATTATTCTTTTCCCTTTGTAAGTGAACCTGATCTTGTTGTCCTAGATCAATATCTGTTCAGTTGCATACACCTGTGTCTTGTCATACTTATGCAAGTTAGTTGTTTTTTTATCTTACAATTGGTTTCCTGATGATGTTTATCCATGTTCTTTGCTTCAATGATGAGGGATAGTGGGAAGTCGCAGATGGCCACCTGTTTAATTACTGCAATGCTGGTTGTAATTATGATTTGGGGAAACTTCACTTACCCCCCTTGAATTATCACCCCTTTTGCAATGTCCCCCTAAATTTCAAAACCTCTCAATTTAGTGTATTAAACTTTTAATTTTTTTCAATGTCCCCATTCCGTTAGGATTTTTCGTTAAATTCCAACAAAATTCCCAAAACACCCCCTTTGTTTTTGGAAAAAATATTTAATTTTTTTTTTTTTGCAAAGATTGAGGCATGGGTATTTTTGCAAATACTGTTAAATTCGGACCTAACGCCTTAATTTTTGCTATTTTTTTTTTCCTAAAACAAATGGGGGGTATTTTGGATAAAGTTAACAAAGGGGTGAGATTGCAAATAATTGAAAGATGAATACACTAAATTGAGATAAATTGAACTTTAGGGGGAACATTACAAAAGTGATGACAATTGGGGGCCCGGGGGGGTGGGTTGTTTCCTCTAATGATTTTGACTTACATCCTTCTTGTGGCTTCTAAACTTGAGATTTTCCTTTGACTGAATGAAACCTTAACAGCAAATTTCAGCTCCACACAATTGACTGTGTTTGAGCCTTTGTCAGGTTCACTATCTCTAGTAGTAAAGAAGCCAGCTATCTTGTGTGCAAACTCTAATGGAACTTCAGCCCGTTGGTGTTATTCTATGACCCTGTACTGATCTGGACTTTCAAATTAGATGTAATAATATCAAAGACAGAATTCATGTGTCTTTGATACTATTAAAGACTCTTTTCCAATGGGCAGACGCTTTTCATGCATCTCAGTTTTTTACTATGTCTCAATTTGTAGCTTTCTGTTCTTCTTTTCGCCTTCAAGGGGGCCTTTTTTTGTATACATCGTGTGTACTAAGGTTGCGTCCCTTTGTGCTTTTCAATGATTTACTTATTTATCAAAAAATAAATAAAAAATATCAAAGACATTTTTTTTTTAATGAGTAATAATTTATTGAAAGAAAAAGGCAATGCCTTCATACACGAAAAGTAAACAAGATCACAAGCACTCTACAAGCATCTAAAATCTAAGCAGCTGGGACAAGTTGTTGAGTTGTGTTGAAATTTTTCTTTGTTTGATATATTTTTTGTAACACTGTTCATTTGTTTTCTTTTCTGTTATGCAAGAAAATTTGATTAATTTTGATAATTTTTTTATCATTTACGTTCCCTGTCAGTTGCTCTTTTTTCTCTTTCCCTTATTAACTTTACAAACTTGCAATCTTAGGATGGCTTTACTGATTCTACTGTTACATGGGTATTTAAATGCTTCTGCTGTCTTGATTTTTTTAGGCAACAGCTATCGGGATATTCTGCACTGTGAAAAGAAACCCTTTTATCTCAAAGGCCTGGAAGAAGACTCAAGTATCATGGATGCTTACATTATGCATTCTGTGTGTGCATGCTCTCTGCCCATTCTTGGATGATATCACTTGTACTCTTTTTTGATAGATTGTTGGTGTTTTTTATTCTCGTAGAGTAATTAAATGAAAAGTATATTATGCAGCTGAATCATGTCTTCAGAACTAAAGATCTTGTGACAAAGAATGATTCAAAACTGGCGAAGCATCCAGAGATTGCTGACAGTGAAATTTTTGATGGTGATAGTTTCCGTGACCAAGGGTTTACCCGTCCTAAGGTAGTCTAAATTGTTTTCTTGTGTTTTGATGTAATTTATCCTAAGCAGGCTTGAGCTTTTCTATAAATAAAAAGATAGACCAGTTTCTGGCATGCAAATGTAGAAATTAGAGTTACTTGTGGGATTAAATAATTATATAATAGATCATTTTACGATTCCAAAAATTACGTAACAGTACAGATAAAAAAAAAAAAATTACGTAACAACATGTATATGTATACTTATATCTATCAGCTCATACCTTCATTATTGTATCCTTTTTCTATAATTGTTTTAGCAGCCACCCGTACAATCTGTATCGCTACAATATGTATCGTGTTTTCTTAACTGCCTAAACTTTAGTTTTGAAGATTGGGCTTTACAAATTCCAAATTTTATTTTTACAACAAAAGTAAAAGTACTAGAGACTCGCTACCAATGATCTTCTGTTGTTCCATTCATAATTTGTCATAAGCCTTTGGATTGAGAGTTGAACTTGTTAAGTTTGCTACTTTTGGGATGTGGAATATGCAGAAAATAAAGAGGTGCCAAATTGATATTTTGTGAATTAAGAATTTCTACACTTGGAATTAATTTAGTCACTTGTGTATTAGATATTGCATTAATTCATTTTAAAGAAGCAGCTATATAGACTTCTAAACATGTTGATAATTCTGCTGCACCATGTCATACTTGTTCATGGATTGTATATGGGCTTTCTCTACTTGGATTTTGTGGACTAGTATGTGAAACTCTGTTATTGAGAAAAAAACATATATCTCCTTTATGGGAAAACAATACATATCTTCTATAAAATAGGTAGAAGTTATTGAAAATGTTTTGTCCTCTCACTGTTATTTTTCTTTTACGAATCATTTTATGTAGTATATTAAAATGTGCTTGCTTAGTCAACAAGATTTGTTTTTGATTTTGGGCACCAGGTTTTGATCCTATTGCCACTTAGAAACATTGCGCTACGTGTTGTTCAGAGGCTAATTCAATTGACCCCTACAGGTTACAAGGTATTCCATAATTTCTGATTTGTTTTGTTTTCTCACCAGCTTGAACTGAACTTTTGCTGTGGCACTTAAGCTCGGTTATTCACATTGAGTTGGACGATATGTTCTTGTACTAGATAAGCTTTGATGAATGATTAAACTGCTGCTTACTCTCTCAGACTCTGATGTCTGAAAAAGCGAAAACCGCTTGATAGTCAAGATTCAGTGGATCTCGCCCTCTTTTTAAATTCTTAGGAAAGAACTAGGAATCCAATTCCTCCATTTTAGTTGAAAATGAAGTCTATCTGGCAAGGCATAAAAAAATTATATTTTGACGTGGTTTCCCCATGTCCACTTTGCACATTAGATGGTAGTCAATCAATAGGATATAAATTATATAATAGAAAAGCTCCCCCTCTTGTTGAAATGAGAAGGTTGAACATGGATCAGCTATATTCTCAAAACTGCCCTGTTATTGAAATTTCCCCAAAACTTTCATAAAATGCCCTTTATGATGACCTCCGATATCCCTAGTAACCTTGAAGAATTGAAATGTTCAGCCTTGCAGTGTTATCAGCATTTATCGATTTCAAAATCTCACTAGTTATCCAACAGTTTTCAAGCTTTAATTTGAAAAAGGAAGCTATTTGTAGTTCATCAGAAAACTTTTCCTCTCGACTGAGCCATATCCAAAGCGTATTAAAGTTGTACATGAGGTTTCTTAATGAAATTTATAAAGGAAAAAACAAGAAAAGAGTCTTTTTCTTTTTCCTTTGTTTTTAATTGAATCTTTACAAGGAGATTGTAACTTAGATCTTTGCCAAGGTTCTAGTAAAAAAGGAAATACACTCTTTGTCGATCTTTATATCCTTTAAATACATGGATTATTCATGAAATTGAAATAATAGTAAATGCAAGATATTCTTAGCTATTGCCAAAGAAGGTAGTATAATTATATTCGAAGAATTGATTGGGTTACAAATACAAAAAGTCTTATACACAAGAAAATAGATTGCCATGCCAAGCTTATGCTATTTCATACTATCAGATACATATGCCACATAACTCAGCCTATCTGTCTTATACAACTTGCACATGGCCACTCAGAATTGTTATTGGTTCATATAGTGAATGTGATGCAATACTTGCTAAACTTTTTCTCTACATTGGTGGAACCTTTTTTTTTTTCTTCAATTTTTGAGTTCATTGCTGAAATTATTGCTTCATAGAAATGTCTAGATCTCAATATTTTGAGTTATTTCTACTTTCTTAACGAATATATCCTGCTATTTATCACTATAATGAAATATGCGCTAAAAAACATTTATCAAATTTGAAAAAGAGCTAGAAGAAATGGTTTGATCCTCAAAAGTAGAGAAATGCTAGAGCCTCTACTCTGGTCATTCTCCCGTCTTCATACTTTTTCATTTTTTTTTTCTTTCTAAAATCAACCATTAGATTTGTAGGACCCACCTAAGTGAAGGTGTAGGTCCTACAAATCCAATGGTTAATTTTAAAAAATGGAGGATGGAGAAGAATGGGAGAAGGACTGGGGTTAATGCTCTAGCATTTCTCTTACAAGTATTTGTGGAAGGTACTTCTATTTTTATTTTGTTCCTTTTGATAAGAAAAACGATTGTCCAATTATAGAATGTTCTTTTACTCTTCTCTTTATGGTTAGGTGTTTCTTTTGTATACTTCCTTTGTACTTGAGTTGCGTTTTTGCACTTTTTAATGAATTTCATTTACTTATAAGAAAAAAGAACGTTCTTTTTACCATCGGTGTTCTCAGGTTAATGTGGAGCACATTGACCGTTTCGTTAAAGAATTTGGAACTCAAAAGGATGAAGACAATGGGGACGCGGACGAGTTATTGGGAAATTTAAAAGCTCAGAAGTCTTCAAAGCCTTCTGACTTTCAAGCACTTTTTAGTGGGAAAAGGGATGAAGAAGATCAATTTATGTTTGGAATTAAGATTACCAGGTAAAATTTATTGAATGTGACCCAACAACAAATCTATCAAATTAACATTCTTAGCTAATGGTGGCCTAATAGTGCTTCATCTAATATTGTTACATGTGGTGAAAAGAATTATGTTAAGTGTTTCAAATGTGAGGCTAAAAGTATGATAATTTTTGGAGTAGTTAAAAAATAAATATGTAGTCACGAGATTATTTTTGACCTCTGTGCCGTAATCCGCCATCTTTGAGTGGCAAAAGTGCCCTCATTGGCCAATAAACAGACTATAGTATTATGGATGCAAATTATAAGGCACTTTGAGGTGTTTCCTAGATTTTATGGTCGACTAATGTGTATCTAATTGTGCTTCTCGGTTGCAGCGCCAACTTATTATGATAGTTTTATTCTGTCACTGGAAGGAAGGAGAGCAAAGAAAGCAAGGATTATCAAATCAATGAACATAAAGAAAATTGAACTTTTTTTCATAAAAATATACCAAGTATATATTCTAAAATATGTTGGCCATATACGTAGTAATACACTAGTATGGATTCTTTGGAGGCCATCCACCACTCTCAAGATATGTTTAAGATCAGTGGTTGCCTTGCTCCCACACCCACTTTTTGGATTAGTCAGCTAGGTTTTGACATCAAACATTTAATTTTTAAATGTGAAAGTTATTGGTATTTGGTTTTGAAAGTGGCTTTGACAAGAGTTGCCAGCAGCTAGGGGCACTATTGGGGATCTTTGGCAATTAGGTCAACTCCAGGTGCACAATTGGCTTATGAGGCTAAATTATTACTTCCCTATAAGAACTTGTTAGAGGTGTGATCATGGGTTTAACACCCATTCAGTGAGCGTGCAACACCCATGGGTTTAACACCCATTCATGGTTTAGTTGCTTTTGTTGCTCGTGTATTTATGAATTAATGAACCGCATGGTTGTCTATGAAGAAAAATATAGTATCCTCATTATTTTCACAGTTGTACTACTCTACCAGGCCATCACCTTTGGTCATTTGATCTACTTCAACATATGTTCAACCTTCGTCAAATGTTCTTGTCATTGCTTGATTCAAAAATTTTGTTGTTAGGCGCTGTCATTGTTTATTTATGCATACCTGTTTACTCATTTTCTTTCCTTTTTTTCCTTTAATACTTTTGTAGGAGGAGCATAAGGTTGTACAGTGATTTCTATTCCTCAGACATAATTGTTGCTTCTCCAGTTCGTTTGATTGGGGTGAGCATTTATTCTTTTCATTTGTTTTTTCAGATTGTTCCTAATCATTTTTTTGATAAGTTGGATTGTTACTAATCATTATCCTAGAGACTGGTCTAGCTATTACTTATATATTCTTGTTAGAAGAATGTATTAGGGTTTGAGGGTAGTTTAGTCATTGTCATATTTCTTTAAGCTTATATACTAATATGTTTGAGGTTGGCTACGTAACATTGAACAAGCCTCCTCTTTTCTCTAAACCTTCTTCATGCAAACCTCTCAACATGGTATCATAGCCTAGGGTTTATACCTTTTCTTGATATTTTGTTTTTCTCTTCTTCCCAATTTTTTTTATCATCACGCAAAGCAATTATTATGCACATTATACGATGAGCTTAAACGAAATGCAAATTCTCATCTTTGTTTTGTTTGATGCACATCACATAATTTAATTATCATAAGAAGAGAACTTATCTTGGTGCAAAGGCTGTATGGGAATGCCTAGATCTGTCTTACAGGACCTTCTTGGAACCTTTGTAGTTTATGAATTGGGTCTTTAACATCTAGTGATGCAAGAAACTATTTATTTATTTATTTTGGTGAGTTCCTAGAAGGTCTTGCAAGACAGATCTAGGCATTCCCATACAGCCTTTGCACCAAGACAGAAACTATTGTTACAAGATGGATTAACAATATATGTGCTTGAGAAGCTATGATACCCAGACACTTCACTTAGCCTGCCCCATGTTGACACGACATTACATGGGTCAGTACATGCTTTATTCGACACTGTCCGACTTGTTGGAAAATTTGAGGAAAAAAATGGACAAATCTGGCAGTTGAGTATTAGTGACATATGACATCCATAAACAAGTCCATTTGACATAAATGACCAGCTAAGAAGTAATATAATTAGACTTAACCAGCAAGAACACTAAATTGAACTTCTCATCAATTAAGAAGTAATAAAAACGTTCGGTATGCCTTGAACAAAAACAGAGTTACTCAACTTCAAATGTTTAGGATTTGAATCCAACTAGCAAGGAGCATTATGAGATACTAGTATATTTCAGGCTTTCATTGAAGGCTTTGTTAACAAAAGAAAACCCTCTTGCCAAGAGCTAGCTCGAGCAATCCGGAAGTTCTTCAAACTTTATGCTGTATTTTAAAATTTCATTGTTAGAAGAGTTTGAGTTTGAGTCATTAGGGTTTTGGGGGTAGTTTAGCCTTTATGGTATTTTCCTAATCCTATATAATAGGATGCTTGTATTAGGTTAACATAAGTTGAATAATATAATAGCCTCCGTCTTTTGTATGTAAACCGCTCATACAAACTATACCATGGTATCAGAGCCTTAGGGTTTTAGATCCTTAGTTCTTTTGTTTGTAGTTTTTTTTTCCGCTTTTTTTGTTTTGGTTGAATCTCTCGTTCTGTTGTTGGTGAGTGTTCTTCTAGTGGCAGCACCACCCATGTGGGCGTAATGCCCACACGGGCAGTGCCTCAAAGAAGCTGTCTATGGTTGTTTGTAGAAAAAAAAAAAAAAAAAAAAAAAAAAAGAAAAAAAGAAAAGAAAGTTGCTGTGAAAGCTGTGCTTTGTACTAGTTTTATAAGTTTTGTATTTTCCGTGGCTCTCGGTGGTTTTCTAGTAAGATCTGGAAATTTTCAGCGATTTCTAAGTCTCCGGCAGCCGTTTGTGGTGTTTTCCGGCGCTGTCCGATCGCTCGTTTCCAGCATATTCGTGGCGTTTAATTGTGTTTTTTGAGTTCTTTGACAATCTCTGTGGTGTTTTGAGGTGTTTCTGCTAGTTGTGGTGATCTCTGGTGGTTTTCCGGTGTGGTCGTCACCGGTAGGTTTCTGGCGTGTTTGTTGGAGAAGATGACACCGTTTTGGTTACAGGTGTTCCCTGTCGCCTATCTGGAATAAGGATATCCCAGTCTCAAAACCAGGATATGGCTGCCCGCATTACTGTTCAAACCGGTCCAGGAAATTCCAGGCCCGGTTCAGTGTTGTTTCAAGCCGGTTCATGGGTTTCCAGTCCGGTTCTTGCTGTTTTGTGACTGGTTCAGATTGTTTTCCTAGCTGTTCAGTGTGTTTAAGACCAGTTCAGTGCATTCTAGAACCGGTTCTGTCTCTTTTAGACCCGATTCAGTGGGTTTTAGATCGGTTTAGCCTCGTTTACAGCCGGTTCAGTGTGTTTCTATACTGGTTCAGCAAGTTTCATGTTTGGTTCATTTTGTTTTGAGGCTTGTAAGTGTCATTATAGCCCGGTTCATGTTGTTTTGCGGCGAAACTCGTTGGTTGTTCATGTGAAATGTGGTTGTTGGTTGTTGGCGATCGATGTATCCGACCGGCCTTGGTGTTTTACGGTGAGACCCGATCAAGTGATCGTTGTATCCGACTGGCCTTGGTGTTTTGCAACGAGATCCGATCAAAGCTTGGTTGTTGAAGTTTTCGACGAGTTTTCAACCGGCCTTGAAGTTTCATTAAGTTATCTTGTTATTTCTATGAATTTTAGTATTGTATACTCCAAGCTATTCCAGCTTGAGGGGAAGTGTTAGAGTATGTTTTTCTAGTTATTTTTCGTTTGCTTGTATCTTCTAAGCTGGATTCATATGATGTATATGCTCCAGCTTGAGGGGGAGTGTTAGAAGAGTTTGAGTTTGAGTCATTAGGGTTTTGGGAGTATTTTAGTCTTTATGGTATTTTTCTAATCCTATATAATAGGTTGCTTGTATTAGGTTAACATAAGTTGAATAAGTTGAATAATGTAATAGCCTCCGCCTTTTGTATGTAAACCGTTCATACAAACTATAACATTCATGATAGATAGTGTTGGGTCATTATCATTGATTCATGTTCTGGTAGATCATTCATGCCACAATTTTTAAGTCCTTATGCCTATTCTCATGGCTCAGCTCAGTGCCTCTGTTTTGTGCAAGGCTGTCCTGCTTAGAAATTAGGTTTTGAAATCAATATATTTTAGTGGCTTATTTGTGAAGGGGATGAGATTGCTGCAGTTGATCCCCTTGATGTCCATATTGTTTTCTTCTTTGACCAATGTCCATATTGTTCTCTTGTTTAAACTTGAAACATGGGTTCCTCAATTGAACGACCTTTTCCTTTGGTAAAGGAAGCTATATTCGCTATTCAGTTTTCTTGCAGTCTGTATTTTTCAAAGATGCCTTTATCTGCTTAGGCTCTAGCTTAAAATATACTCTTTGACCGGTAGCTCTGTAGAAGGTTTGCAATCAATAAAATTAATATCACGTGTTCATCAAGCAGGGAGAATTTAGCGATCATTTGTTTGTTCACAGTTAATATCTCTCTCTCTCTCTAAAAAAAATTCTTTTGGACACATTATCATGGGTTAAGATTCGGGTAAAACAAGATAGCACACGGCGTGCTATGCACGCCAGTGCAAATTTTTTTTTTTTTTTTTTTTTTTGTATTAAAATATTAAAAAAATAATTTTTCCTTCACGGCGTGCTATGCACGCCGCGTACTCCCAATCACGTCTCTTAAGATTCAGCCATACTGGTGCCGTTGCTTTGTCGAACCTTTATGGAACAGTAGAGTTCAACATGATGTAGCACTCATTTCTGTTATCTTATCATCTTGTGAGTCATCTTGCAAGTTTGAGGGGCAATGAGAAGAAAAGAAGTTTTAAGTTTATATTAGCAAGATTTGCACACTGAGGGCAGCTTAAACTGTTTATGTAGTGCTGGTCATGCTGTGAGTTGCTTTTTCTACCTGTATAATGTTATATTTGCTTGCTTATATGCATTTAGATTGTTTACATTTTTTATCCTTTCAAATATGGTAATACTGTCTTATTTATTTTGGCTAAAACTGCAAGTGACACCTGACTTTCCATGTTCTCAGAAAATTTGGGAGGCTCAAAAGTACAAGGAAAAAGATGTTGATTATCTTTCTTCTATAGAGGTAACTTGTCTTATTTGTCATTTTCAGGAGTATGCATTTATACTAGCTCTGTCACTATATAAAAAAAAAAAACAAAACACTTATCGAGTTTCCTAGATTGTTGATATATAGTATTTGCAAATGTGCAGGTTCTAATAGTAGATCATGCAGATGTCATAGGAATGCAAGTATGTGGTGTAGTCAACTTTATTACTTGAAGTATATCTCTTGCAGTTCATATGGAGCACAATGCTAATTTTGTTTCTTATTCTTCCACCCCCCTCCTTCCCTTTTATAATAAAAAATATCTAGAATTGGTCCCATGTGAATACAGTTGTTGAAGAATTGAACCACATTCCATCTAAGCCGCCTGGAACTGATATTATGCGCATTAGATATTGGTACGTTCTCAATATCTTTTTTTATTTTTTTTTTATTTTATTATTTTTTATTTTTTAAAGGATAGGAACATTGTGTTTCTCCTCCCTCCACAATTCGATTGCTTTTCTTTCATCTATTTAATTTTTATTTTTTCATATTTTCATGTGGAGTAGGCTAAGGGAACCCTTAGCATATAGGATATAAAGAAAAGTTCCCTCTCTAGGTTTCTAAATTTTTTGGTTTTAGGTATGACAAAGCTGTCTCTGTGGATGTACAAGAAACTGCCTAGCTAAGCAAAATGCATTAATTATCTTTCTCAGATTGAGAATTGGTTTTTGAGAAATTTTATTCTGATTTGTATCTCGAAATTTACTGACACTTACTTGTCTTTCATGTTTAGGTATCTGGATGGATTTGCGAGGTTTTATAGGCAAACAATTATTTTGGGTTATTATTCTAACCCAGGTAATAGGTGTTTCTTCTATTCTTACAAAGCACTTTAAATGAGATTGGTTTATTACTTATATAAATAAAAAGAACATAACCATCTTTTGTGTGTGCATGTGCTTTTTATTTTTTCCTTTTGGGAGGGGAGGGGGTGTTGAGAAATCATATCATAAATCATCATGCATTATGAGTTGTGGTATTCCTTTCGTCAATTTTTCAAATTATTGCGCAAATGTGGATTCTAGCTTGGTCAATCCATAATGTCTTCCTTTATGTGCATGCACAATTCAGCTTGCCTTTGTGAGGGAAATTCAGAGCTTTTGGTCATAGTTATTTTGAGAATTCTTTTAACTGATATTAGAATAATAAGTGTTTTCTAATCTATATTTATACTTTCTTGTCTCAGATATCAATGGATTGTTCAATCGCCATTGCATTAATTACCAAGGAAAGGTGCGTTGATACTCTTTGTCACATTTTCGATAGAATGTATGCATGGTAGCCCTAATGTTTTCTTGTCTTGTCTTTTTATACTATGTTTAACCATGTTTCTTGGGTGAAATATATTTGAGCCTGTTTTGTTATCTCAACATCTAGTCACCATATAATCCAACTTCTGTTAGGATTTTGACTTCTGTAATTGAAGTGTTGTTAGCATGCTCATATTATTTGAACCGGACATTTATTCTCTCTTTTTTTTTTTGTATGGTTATCATGTGGTTGTTTGGTAGAGAGAGGAACAATTATCTATTTAAAGTTGTTTGGGTGCCAATATTTGAGTTGAATTCTTCA
Source organism: Corylus avellana (assembly GCF_965113065.1). Classification (NCBI taxonomy): domain Eukaryota; kingdom Viridiplantae; phylum Streptophyta; class Magnoliopsida; order Fagales; family Betulaceae; genus Corylus; species Corylus avellana. The sequence continues at coordinate 3,180,933 of NC_142499.1, read as the reverse complement.
TCTATTATATCTTTGTATGATTGGATAATTGCTTTTGGCATTATTGCTTTCCCTTCTTTTATAGATTTTTAGGGAAAATACACTTAGCTGCCCCAAACTACAACCTACCACCAAAATTTAAAATGTGACACTTAACCCCTTTTAACTAACCACCTATTACAAGTTGCACCCACTGTTAAAATGGACGGAAAATGTTGCACATGGGCCACATGTGAATTTTTTTACCTAAACTTCCCAACTTGACCAATTAGGGGTGGTCAAAGCACCCTTGTAGGCCGCTAGGGCGGGTGTGGGGGTGGTTCAACCACTCTTGTTATGAAACAGAGGCGGCTGAACCACCCCCGCTGGCTGTGGGTGTGGTTTGGCCACCCTTATTCCATATTTGGGCATGGCCTAACCACCCCATAAGCTATGGGTTGGTTTAATCACCCCCTGTTGCATTTTCAGGTGTGGCAGAACCACCCCCATAGCTTGTGGGGTGGTGCTGCCATCTTTATTTCATATTTGGGGTTGATTTGGCCACCCTTGTTGCATTTTCAGGGTCCTTTTTTTTTTAAATAACTTTTAGGGGCATCTAGGTTTGAATCCCATTGGGTGTAAACAATTATTTGGGGTCACACCTACTAGCAAAGCCAGAGTCTTAGTTGATTCATGTGGAGGGGGTACTTTGCACGGGTTTGAGATTTACCCGATATGGGTGATTACATGGATTGGCCTTGCCTTGGAAGGGTCCCCTGTCATAAAAGAAGAAGAAGAAGAAACTTTTAGGGATATCTTGGGAAGTTCAAGTAAAAAAGTTCACATGTCATACTCATGCGAGTCTGCGACAATTTCCGTCCAAACGCTAAATGCTAATGAGGGGGTGTAACTTGTAACTGGGTTGTAGTTGGAGGGGATCAAGTGTCACATTTTAAAGTTTGGTGGTCTAAGTGCCAAAGAGGTGGTAGTTTGGGGTGTAGTGTATTTTCCCCTTCATTTCTTTTAAACTTAGATTGTAATTTTTAGGTAAATGTTTAGCAATGAGCTTTATCTCAAGAGGAACTTCCTCCCCCATATGAATGGGGTGGAGAGTGAGTTATAGGTTCAAGGACTACTGAATGCATGTGTAATGCACCAATTAAAAAAAAAAAAAAGTGAGCTTTCAAAGTTTATGATATCAAATTCATTAATTATTTACAGGTGAAGTCGGTATGTGAGTATAAAGGTGTTCTTCCAAAAGTCTTACTCCAAGTACGGCAGGTATGTACCTCACAGTGCTTGCTGTATGCTTAAATTATGGTTGAGTGATGTCTTAAGTCATTAAGATGCTCTTGGTATCTTATTATATTCATTTTCTCTTTTATATGTCAAGAACTACGTTATGCATGCTGTTGGTAGAAAAATTTGGACCTGGGTTGATCTAGATAGATTCTAAATTACTGTAAATATTTACATCTATTTGAATTGCAGCATGGGCATTCCTCAGTACACTAAGAAAAACGAGTGTGTTGCCATAAGTGACTTTCAAAACCAGAGATGACATAAAGCAAACAGTTAATTACATGCTTATGATTAATAACTGTATTAGGTGAAATTAAAATATCTTTACTCTTTGTAACTTATCAAAAAAATATCTTTACTCTTTGTAAATGGAAGACTTGGAAGTTGCAGACCTGAAGGATCAAACTTTCAAGGATGATAATGTAATGTGAAATTATGATAGATCTAGTTTATGGTTATAGGATTTCACAAAGGGGGTTATGATAAATTATAGGTTTTATTTTATTTAGATTTTAACTATTTTTTTTTCTTTCATATTTTTGGTAAATACAGTAATAATACTTGACTGTTCCTCATGCTTTTTCTCCCGGGACCAGCATACTCTTTGTAATTTTATTATAAGGTAGCCCGTCATCTCTAAGCAAAACAAACAAATCTCAAATAAGTCTAAGTATCACCATAAGAAGTTGGTACATCCTCTGCAAATGCATAATTGCATCTCAAACTGTTGTCTCCATTTCTGGTTGCTAACTAAGATATGGTCTTTTGTTGTGAGAGAGATGGACAAGCACTTATCCGGGAAAAAAAAAGAAAAAGAAAAAGAAAAAGGAAAAGGAAAAAGAAAACAGATGGACAAGGACAACCTTCAGAGTCTTTCATCTCTCATACACAAAGAAAAGAAGTTCTGTGGAATGGAAAAAAATGGGATTCTTTAGTCATGAAATCAAGCATTTTAAAGTAGAAAGGAGTGTTTACCTCTTGGAAGAGTTTAATAGATCTTCAACCTCTCTTATCCATCCTACCATTATATATTCTACGATGTAGATAAAGCTACATGGTTCATTGACTAGATCTTGAATTTTTTAATTGTCATTATTATATTTCTTTTGACATATTCTTCCTGCTATCACATCTGGAATAGGTACATGTTATCACAAGTTGTTGTTCCTCTGACTCCCCATTTTCTCCCTCTATCCTAAAGATATTTGTCTTTTATGAATAAGTGTACACTTTAAGGAGATAATAGTTGATGCATTAACAGTTACCTGTTTGGAAGCCAGATAATTTTGTTAAAAAAAAAAGACAAGACACTTTGGGATAGAATAAAATAGCTCGGAGGAATGAAGGGAGAGTTTCTTGTAGGATTTTGTCCCTTCTTTAGTATTCTTTCTAGCAGCTGGTACTTGCGTCCTTAGAAATTATTACATCTGGAAATAGAATGGGACAGTGGTTTTTTTTCTTTCATAGTGCAATTATGTTTGAGGCTGTTTCCTGTGTTTAGTTCCTTCAGTAACTAAGAGAAATTAAAAACAAAATGGTTCCTTTAGTATATAGCCGATAATACACCCTTGCATTATTGTTATCTTCAGTGTGTTCAACACATGATTTTCATTCTTCTTTAGTAGGGTTCTAATCCCACTAATCACTGTTGTAAATCTGTCATCTCTTTGAGGGTAAACATTAAGTTTTACAATACTAATGCATCTTCTTTCTCTTCAACTTTACAGATATATGAGCGATTTGTTGTGGACTCAATAATAGATGCTGACGATGCTCGTTTTGAATATTTTGTTAAGAAGGTTTGTTTGAAACAATTTTTTTTGTTAACTTAGTTATAGAAATGAAACATAAAAATGTAACATATGCTACACACACCTCTTTTAGGACACATATGTTATCATTAAATTCTAGGCAACTTTAATTTTCATTTAGACATTTGGTCCATTCTAAAGTTGAATGAGTATTGAAATTCTGAGTAATTATACAGGCTTCCCCAGTCATCAGGTTTGCTGTTTTTGGAGAACCACCCATCATACCTTTGCGTCTTTTTTGGGTTTAAATGTGACTCAATCTAACTCAACTAGGCTTGATTACATGAATCCTCATTTTCCATCTACTAAGTGGCAGTTAGTACTGTCTAAGAACGTCTTCTTGTACAGGAATGCCGTTACTTACTATTGACCATGTCTTTAGGCCTTCCCTCAAATCATTTTGCTCTCATCCTAAATTAAAACCAACACATTCACAGGTCTTCGTTATATATTATTGAACCATCTCAGGAACTCTGACTAATCTTATTACCTCAATTGGTGCACCTCCACTTTATGCGAAAATCTTGATTTCCATATTGTCTTTCATTAGGCAGCCACTCTTCCATCTTCACATCCTCATCTCCTCTATCCTCCTTTTAGGCTTTAATGTGACTTTTCCCTTCTTTTCTTATATGGTTTTAAAATAAAGTCCTGGTTGGAAGACCAAATTTGGTTATCTTCTAAATTGGCAAACTTCTATTTTTCTTCAGTCAGATATCATGTTATGATTATAATGATTTTCTTTGTGCAGGTATTCCCAAAGATAAAGGATTCGGTTCAGGTACTTGTATTTTACTTGAACTTAAAAGAATACTGTAATGCCTAAGCTTTGAGCCGTTTGCTGTGATCATTATAAACTGTGCAGTTTTTTAACTTCAATTGAACTTTCCATGTAGGGGGGAGTTATGTTATTTATCAGTTCTTACTTTGAATTTGTTCGAATTCGAAATTTTTTAAAGTCGCAGGAAGCGTCTTTCTGTCTGCTTGGGGAGTAAGAAACTTCCTTTTCTCTTCTGATCCCTTCCCTGCAACCCCCCCCCCCCCCCCCCCCCCCCCCCCCCTCTTTCTCTCATTGCTTGTCTCAGTCCATTATATGCAGCTCACTAAAGTATTCAGCGTTGCATTTTGAGATATTAGTCGTGACATTGGCTTGAAATGTAATTACATGGCAAAATACTGGTCTTGTTTTTCAGGTACACAAAACAAAGTGATATTTCTCGTGCACGAGTTTGGTTCTTTGAAGGAAGGCGGAAAATTATGCTTTACACCGAGAGGGCTCACTTTTACTATAGATACAAGGTTCTTTAGACTGCTTTTACACATGCATTCTCATCATATTTCTATATATATGTGTTTGTCGGCTGTAATGTAATTGTGTAGATCTTCTATCCATTTGTACATTTATGGGTTCAAAAGTGTACCTGATGTGATATAAAGAATTATAGATGATAATGATTATTTGAATTGCTGAAATACCCATGTCTTGATGCTTTCATATGAGACACACCATTTTGTTAAGTTATGCTTTATTAACTTTTGTAACACCTCTAAATTACAACTTTGAACATAAGAAACAGTTTACGTTAATACATAGTGTTGACATCTCCATTCATATTTTCTTGCTTGTAGATTCGTGGTATTCAAAATTTAATAATCTATTCACTCCCAGAGAGGAAGGAGTTCTACCCTGAGGTGAGCATGATCTTTAAATAATGGGTTGCCTTTCTCATAGCTGCCTCATTCAATTATTGCTGCGTCTAGGAAAGTCCACATTTGATTATTTTGGATGGGTAAATCTTCATATCTTTTGTCTCTTTAAACTTTCTCGTGGATTTTGCAGATTGTTAATATGCTTGATGGTTCCCATAATATGTCGTGCACGGTGCTATTTTCTCGCTTTGACCAATTCCGGGTAATATTTCTGGTCTCTTTAATGGTATGGGTAGGCTAGCACATATGGTACATATTTGCTTGTGGTTTGTGGGTTTGGTATTAGTCAAAGGGGTTGTGGTGGATTTTCCTGGGGGGCAGGAGGGCATGGGGTTTGCTTTTTATGGTGGTTGTGATGATGCAGACCCCTTTAATAGGGTAAACACAAAACTAATCTTTTGGTTTCATTGACCCACGCATGATGAGCTAGAGGATGGTTGACACATTCGTGAGAGTGATGAGAAGATTGCATATTTTGATTATTTATGGAAAGCTAAGTTTATTAGAGGAAATAAAGCCTCTTTAGGGTACTGAAGTGCACAAAATCATAAAGTTCTTTAAGGAACTAACAAGAGAAAGGCAATCTTATTGATAAATAATGAAGAGAGCTCCCATTTCATAGCTTTTGTAATCTCTTATAAGAAAACACTAAAGCCCAAAAAAATAACTAATCATTATCCTTAATCTAAACTTATCCTAGTACTAATTAAAAAATGAGACAAAAATACCCTTAAACCCTAGCTATGCTAGTACTAATAATACTACCAGATACTATTGCAATACCTGTGGGCAGTACAGCAGGAACAGTATATACAGTACTCATGAACAGGATTTGTTTTTTCTCTTGTCACACATCAATTCTCCCGTCAAGTTGGAAAAAATCCCATCGTCAATTTTGTATTCAACTTTCTACGGTTTATTGGCATTCCAAATAACACTTTCCATCCTTTCTTTCTTTTATGTCCCATACGAGTAAAAGCTTACAGACAATTGATAATTTAAACTTCCTAGTCACACCTTCCTAGTCACACCCATCAATTTAAGTAAAAATAAACAAAAAGACAAAAACAACCTCAAGAATCGTAGTTATACTAGCAATGATAATGCTACAACATCTGTGAAGAGTTTTTTTTTTGTCCTGACGCAGTCAAGAGCATGATGAGAAAATGGCATATTTCGATTATCCATATCCAGGGCTAAGTCTTAGGAATTAGCAAGCTGAAGGCAATTTTATTGATAACTAATCAAAGTAATATCCATTACACGGCTGTTAGAGCCTCTATTTATTAGAGGATAAAACCTGAATCAATTAACATTGATCCTTAATTTAAGCTAATTGTAATCATACTTATCAGCTCGAGAAAAAATAAACGAAAACACAAAATATCCTTAAAAATCCTAGTTATACTGGCACTAACAACATTGCTGAATATTGTTACCAACCCTGTAAACAGTACTATATTAACAGTATGCTATAGTATCTGTGTTGCTGTGTATAATACCCGTGCTCTAGGGATGGAACTATTAGAAGTTGGGTGACCTTGAAGACAGTAAAAGTTGTGTTTTGATGGTGCTGTATTGTGGCGGTGGTAACTGGTGGTAATGATAAAATGGTTGGGTATAGACGTATAGTCAGGTGGTGTTAGCTATGGCATCATAATTCATATAGTGTTGTTCTCGCATTGCTTCTAAGAATTTCTATAATGATTTTTTTTTTTTTTTTTAAATTTTTTATTTTTTATAAAATAGTTATTAAAAGAAGTTAATTTTCTTCTCCCCACTTTCTGGCTGTGTTTTTAGTTGGAGAGAATAGTTGGAACTGCTCCAGCAAAAAGGATGGTGACCTCGGAGAAGGATGTCTTTGTTTTCTGTTAAATGACTTTTCTGAGCTCCTGAGGCTCTAGCAAATGCAAGATAGCTTATGTATTTGAAAAGCCAAAGTGGTAACTCCATTGCCTACAAGCACCGGAGAATACAAGCTTCATTCATCTGTCTTCACATGCCTTTAGAGACTGTCTTTGACCCTATGCTAACTAACAATGAGGGCGACTGTGTCTTGAAAGGATGCTTGAAGCCAATCTTGCATCTGGAGGATTTGATCATTTTTGACATTGAGCACTTAAGAACTTGCTTTTTGTTCTCTTCTTTTCACCCACTTTCTGTTATTTTATTTAAGTACTTGATTTGTATTTCTTGAAGAGTTGTATAGAGAAAGAGGCACAAAGCAGGATCCTGGTAGAATTTTTGTAACTTCCAAATTTTTGTAACTTGCTCTTTGGAGTTTTTTTTTTTTTTTTTAAGCTACATACTTTCTATCTGTTTTATCAAATAGTAAGTGGATCATAATGTTAACAACTGCTATCCTGCTTCATAGAGTTCTGTGTTTTTGTGCATATATCAGCTTTGGTTTTTTTTTTTTTTGGATAATTATTTTCTTCAGTGGCTAAGGATCCAATCAAGAGGTTGATGCTTTTTTAAAAAATAAAAAAAATAATAATAAAAATTCAAGCCCTTTACGAGCAAATTGTGCCATTTTAAGTGGATTTATAATCATATGATGGGTTAGGAATTAGGATTGAAACCGGTTAACAAACATGCAATAGCTTTAGTTTTTTTTCTTTGTGACTAGTAAATTTTGAAGTTTAAGATCTTAATTTGTTTATTTCATTAATAATATCTGGCCCCCAGGTAGATCGGATTATGTTTCCCTATAATGATTCTCAAATTATGTATTTTTGGTCATTTTTAGGTATCGAAACACTTGAAAAGTGTCTCCTATTAAAAATATGGTATGTTACAATTGAGAATTAAGTATATTTTCATCAAGTTCCTGCTCTCTATGTTGTCAAAAAGTTTTGAGCCTAAAGTTTTCTTTTGATTTTATGAAGAATAAGCGTCACTATAAAAGTGAAAATTAAGCTTTTTCATAAGGAAATTTATTTTTTGTTACCTCGATAACATGCCATCTTTTAAATAGGTAGCATTTTTCAAGTGTTCTCCTTCCCTAAAAACAGCCTAAATTATCTAATTTGAGAATCTATAATTTTAAAGAAATTGTAAGGGATCTTGATCCGAGTAGATCGGAATCCCTTATTAATTGGTTGTTCGAATTGCACGCAATTTAGATAACTACAAAGATGAATTGTGGGGTTCATGTTCCGATTATGTGCGCTCAGCGCTCTACAAAGATGGATTGTTGTGTTCAAATCTTGGTACTTATATGTTTATACCTAAAGAGATGTGTCAATTAAAAAGTTAGTTGATTTGGTAAAAAAAAAAAAAATTAAAAATATTTTTTGACTTTTTTTTTTTTTTTTTTTTAAATAAATCTCTATTTTATTTATTTATTTATTTTATTTTTATGCTCAATTATAAAGAAAGGAGAGGCCTAAGTGCCTAATTGTTTAGAGTCGGCGCCCTTTCGAGTTAATAAAATCCATACCAGTTTTTCTTAATTACAACGATAACTGTGCTTCCTGGCTCTGCTGCTGCCGTACCCACAAACTCCTGCCTCTACTGCGTACCCACAAACCCAAGAGAGGGACAGAGTAGTCGGCGATTGAAAACCTCAAGTGGGTCTGCTAATTCTGCGCCGCCGGTAAGTCAATCTCTTCATTTTCGGTATCATTCTTTGTGTTTTTGCCGGTATGGTAATATCGAAAGGGCCCGATGACTCCTCGTCGTTTCCGGCGGCCGTAACTCCGTTGGAGCGGCTTCCAACGTCCTCCAAATCGTTGTTGCGCCGGCGGTGCGGCGAGCACTATTTTTCTTTTCTAGAGCATGGTACTATTTTTCCTTTATTGTTCTACAAGCATTGCGTCTGTTTGGCTATTGATGCGTATTTTTTAGAATCGATTGTAAGGATAAGTTAATTTCTCAGTCTAATTCTTGCTATGTGATATTCCTTAGTTTGATTTTACAATTATGCTTGCTTGTATATATAATCCTATAATTGTTTCTAGATTTTCTTTTTGATTGGTAAGTAACGTGCTCACTTATAATGTGATTGTTAGCTCATAGAAGAAAGTACGTGAATTGTGAATACATTTTCCGTTGATGCAAATAGAGGCTTGCCCATTACTGAATTGTGAATTCGTGTTAAATGATAGCTTTAGGGTTGGTATTTGTTTTACTTATAAGAGCTTTCACAGCAAGCTCTCCATTTCGTTGTTTCGGCAAACTTTGGAGAAAATTCTCAAAAACGGTAGATTAACAAGCTCTCTATTCGTTCCTCAAATTTGGTTTTGTCAGAATCTCTCCCCAGATTTATCTAAAGAAAAGTTTTCGCCATTCCTTATTTCTCAATATAATATTTCCTCTCTCCCACGCTTCTCTCTCTCCTGCCCTCCTTGGGTTCTCTCATCTACAAACTAAAACTGTGGCCTTGCGGTAGTGGTGGTGCCGGAGGTGGTGGGATAGTCAACATATTTCCTCTCTCCCCTCCGGAGTCCGGTATTTTCCCCCTTTCCCTTCTCACTCTCTCACAGATTCTCTATGGGTATGTGCTGATTTTGAGGTTTGCTAGAGTTGGGTAATGTCGTTTTGATGTAAGTTATTAGATTGGGAATTTTTTTTCTGTGGATTGTGGAGCCTTGATTATACACCGAAAGGCAATATCATGCCCACTTAGCATTGTGTGCTTTAGTGGAAGGGGTGGTATTTACTAGGCAATAGACTTGCAGCTGATATACTGGGTGGTGAATTGTGAGTTCTTGAAGAGTAACAGAGGATTGTGGTTGATAAAACGTAAAGCTCTTAGTTTGGGTATAGTTATGAGATGAAATTCAGATATTACCATTTTCTTTTTGTTTTCCCATCTTTTCTGCCTTCAATTTACAATGGTACACCTGTTTCTGCTTATTTCTTTGTTAGTGTAGATGACAATAACAAAGAAATAGAGTTTGATTTCACCCTATAAGTTCCTTTCTTTTTCATTGAACTTTTTTATATGCTTTTTTATTTTTATTTTTCAGTGGTTAGGTATCATGGAGGTTGACGAGGAAAGCCCTACATCACCTCCTCCTGCAGAGGCTTCTGATTTGATCCCTGATAGTGAAAGTGTGCTTCCTGATGTTAATACTACTCCAGTACAGCCAATCCAGCCAATAGTTCCACCAGTGGCTGTGCCTCCTATTGCTCCAATTCCGACGATTCCTCCTCTCCCTGTACTACGCCCATTGGCACCTCTCCCCATCCGCCCTCCTGTTTTGAGACCGCCCATTACGCAAAATGGTGAGGTGAGAGCAAGTGACTCAGATTCAGACCATGATGACTCTGGCCCAACACGGACTACTTCAGGTCCAACTGGGGAATATGAGATATCAGAAGAGAGCAAACTGGTGAGAGAGCGGCAGGAAAAAGCAATTCAGGAGCTTATGATGAAGCGGCGTGCTAAAGCTCTCGCGGTGCCTACTAATGACATGGCTGTCCGGACTCGTCTTCGCAAGCTTGGTGAACCTATGACCCTTTTTGGAGAAAGAGAGATGGAAAGACGTGAGAGGTTGCGGACAATTATGGCAAAACTGGATGCTGAAGGGCAGTTGGAGAAGCTGATGAAAGCTCATGAAGAGGAAGAGGCTGCAGCTTCTGCTGCAAAAGCAGATGCTGAGGAAGAAATTGTTCAGTACCCATTTTATACAGAAGGCACGAAGGCTCTCTTGGATGCTAGAGTTCATATTGCAAAATACTCTCTTGTGAGGGCAGCTTTGCGTATTCAACGCGCACAGAGGAAAAGGGATGATCCAGATGAAGATATTGATGCAGAGATGGATTGGGTGCTGAGGCAGGCAGAGAATTTGACGCTTGATTGCAGTGAGATTGGAGATGATCGGCCACTTTCTGGTTGTTCATTCTCAAAGGATGGAAAACTGCTGGCTACCTGGTATCTCTTCTCTCTCTCTCTCTCTCTCTCTCTGCCCAAAAACATGCACAGAGAACCATAAACATGCCTACACAGATGTGCAACTTTATTAGTATGCGCTGATAGACGTTATGTCTTGCCCTTTCTTGTTAGAATCGTAAGTTTCAAAGGATCCCAATCCCAACTCATTTTCTGACTAAATTTCATTAACAGCCTCGTGCACAAACTTTTGATTAGTGTCTAAAATTGCACTAGTGGTTTTGAGTACAATTATTGCTTCACCCTCTGTTTAACTTATCATGGTGGGTTTCCTATAATGATATGAACGTGTACATGATGTTGAGTACTTTGTGTTAGCTGCATTCCCCCTCCCTGTTTTTGGGGTAAAGGAATACATGCTAGTAGAGGAAACTTAAATAAGAATTGAGTCTCCCTGCTTCCCAATTTAAATTTCTAATTAGGTGCTTCATTAGTAGTGAGCACGGATTTAAGGTTTTTTTGTTGTGATATTGAAGATTTATGTGCTTCTGATTACAATGCTACAGAAACTAACCAGATTTCTCAAATTGTCTGCTTCTATCAGCTCTTTGAGTGGAGCTGCTAAGTTGTGGAGCATGCCTCAAGTTACAAAGGTTTGTGCATTAAAAGGACACACAGAGCGCGCTACTGATGTTGCATTTTCTCCTTTTAAACATGACCATCTTGCTACTGCCTCTGCTGACCGAACTGCAAAGTTGTGGAACACTGAAGGATCTCTCTTAAGGACATTTGAGGGCCATCTGGATCGTCTTGCGCGGATTTCCTTCCATCCATCAGGGAAGTACCTGGGGACCACTAGCTTTGACAAGACATGGAGATTATGGGATGTAGAAACTGGTGAGGAGTTGCTTCTTCAAGAAGGTCACAGTAGGAGTGTCTATGGGATAGCCTTCCACCATGATGGATCACTGGCAGCATCTTGTGGACTGGATGCACTTGCTCGTGTTTGGGACCTTCGAACTGGCAGAAGTATTCTTGCATTGGAAGGCCATGTCAAGCCGGTGAGACTCGAAATTTCATCTGCTTTTTTTTTTTGTTCTTTGTGGCCCGTGCAGGGGGTAGGGGTTCCTATATAATTGTGATTATGTGCATGCATATTTAACTGAATCAATTACATGTATTTTCTCTTTTTTTTTTTCAGGTTCTGGGAGTTAGCTTCTCTCCTAATGGCTACCATTTAGCCACGGGGGGTGAAGACAATACTTGTCGTGTCTGGGATCTTAGGAAGAAAAAATCTTTGTATACTATACCGGCGCATTCCAACCTTATTTCAGAAGTAAAGTTTGAGGCTCAAGAAGGATATTTCTTGGTAACTGCCTCCTATGATATGACAGCTAAGGTGTGCATCCTTTCCGAACACCATGATTCTTACATAAAAATTGAAGTTTAACCTTTTATTTTCATTTTGTTTTTCTGGTTCCTTTCTTGTCTACATATGATTTCACCTTAGGTGTGTATATTTCAGATTTGGTCAGCCCGAGATTTTAAGCCTGTGAAGACACTGGCTGGACATGAAGCAAAAGTCACGTCTTTAGATATTGTTGGAGGTAAGTTCCTGACTATAGAAATGTTGCATATGCCAAGATTCTGATTTTGTTTCCTGTTTTCACTCATTTAAGCAAACTGAATATTTATGGATGGAGGGAAGTGGAGGTACCCCCTCCAATTACCTTCTATCTTCTAGTATTCAAGCAACTTTATTGCTTTTTCATTGGGATTAGTTTCTCTGATTTCCTTTTTCATTTTTCTCCCTCTTAGGCGCTCTCTTTTATACTCCCCGTGTATGTGGGTTGCGCCCCTCTGCGCTTTTGATTTATATCATTATTACTTATCTAAAAAAAATTCAAGCAACTTTATTGTAATGTAATTATATTGAACCTTTGCATGATTTATGTACATATATTTTGTTTGTTACCTCTTCTATCCTTGTATAGGAGCCAAAATTCTTATAATCATATTATATAAGTTGAAAAACTAGATCTGGTGCTTTTGTGGTCTCAACTTATATATAGGCCATTTAGACTCTACAAACTAGTAGGTTCTCAATAAATTAATACTGTAGATAAAACACTAAAGATGACTTTCCAACGCTGCAAATTTTTTTTTCTCTCTCCCCCTCCCCACGCCGCAGGTGGCCCTAACTTAAGCTTTTGGAACAAGTAGTGATTCTTTCCTTTATGTCTTGTTTTTTGCTACTTTGGGTGGTCCTTAACAGGAGTTGCAGGATCCTTCTTCTATTTCCTTTTTTCTTTTTGGTTAAGGTTGTGAGTTATATTCTAAAATATGTATTCCTTTTTTCTCCCCTTAAAGTTCAATGACGTATTCCTTGCAAACGTCAGAAACCCTTCCAGAATGCCAGCAATGAGGTCGTGCATGGTGTGCAACCTAGAAGCTGAGACATGTATTGGTGTCACAAGTAGAGATAGACAACACCAAGAAATAAGTTTGAAGATCCTTGAAACAGCATTGCGGTTTCTATTACCGCTATCACACCAATCATTTGAATTTGTGGCTGCAGATGCTGGCATGTTTTATTTTGCAAAATGTCATGGTATCATTTTGCTACCCTTAAATATTTTCTCTAGGGACAGACAACATCTTTAAGAAATAAAAGAGAAAAGACAGAAGAATAGAAGTTATGAAGAAAATGTTGTTCAATGCTCTCAATAGCCTTTTTATTTGGTTAGCAACTTTTTAAGGAACTTTAGGTTTAACTGTGTAACTTCTTTGCCGTACTGATTAGTAGTGTTGTTATATAAGCTAAGCTAGTATGGAAGCCATTTCTGGTCTGGCCTTTGTTAAAATGTAAAATGACACAATTCATAACTGGCAGTGCCATAATAACTATGCCTTTTAATTTGATAAACACAATCAAATGGAAACTGCAATTGCTTGGTGAGTTTTTATGTGGGGGTGTATGCAACTGTACAAACATGTGCACATGCACCATTCAAATATATATCAGCATGGTCTGGAACTTTTTGAATGTCTTACCTCAAACGCTGTATTATGTATGCGAATTTTTTTGTTGATATCTTATTTTCTGCTTTGACGTCTAATTATTGTTTTCTTTCAATGGCAGATGGGCATTACATAGCAACCGTTTCACATGATCGGACAATCAAGCTGTGGTCTAGCAGTAGCCATGAGAAGGAACAGGCTATGGATGTGGACTGTTGCTAAAGATGATAATTTTGTTTTCTTTACTCTCTCAAATTCAATCTGCTCTTCTTGAACCAAGATCTGACGCAAGCTGTGTTAGCTGGATATTCCAACAAGTATAAGATGTAACAAGTAAGAAATTTAAAAAGATGAGTTCTAAGAAGCTGAGAATGCTGCTAAGTTGTCGAGCATGCCTCAAGTACAAAAAGTTTCTACCAATGTTGCATTTTCTTGTGCTTAGCCATCTAGCAACTGCCTCAGCTGACTTGACTGCAAAGCTGTGGAATGCTTTGAAGGGTCTGTCCTGAAGAAAAGAGGGCCAGCCTGACTGTGACGACTATCATCCATCGGGGAAGACTTTGGGGTTGGGGTTTTCTGTACGAGTTTTTATTTTTTATGGTCAACGTGACGGACCATTGGCAGCATCCATCTTGTGGTCTTGTTGAGGCAGTTAAGACACTCGGTTCTTTTTCTTTTGGTTTTCCTTTAAATTAGTTTGAAGTAAATTCCACCTATCTAATCCATTAACATGATATTTTGGAGTTTAGAGTATGCGATTTTTACGTGCATTTTGAATACATGCATTTGAGCATGTGATTCTTTTGGAGGAAAACTTGGTTCTTTTCTTTTTTCCTAAAATCAGAATGTGACATTATTATGAATACGTACATTGTGTGTATGCATAGGGGTAAACTTACCTTGGTTTCTCACATTAAGTCCACTAGGAGATACATTTTTTTTTATTTTTTTTTATTTTATTTTTAAAGGATCCAATATTAAGATTAGGTAGATCATACTAATCTTCACAAAAAATCAGACAATTTTAATGAGTAAACAATTGGTCTAAATTTTCATTCACTACAACAATCTAATGAATTTTGAGCGGTTTTTGGTAATTAGGAATTAAGGTCATCATCTCCATTCAAACTTCTATACATTTGTCGTACGAGATGTATTCAATATTGAGTTCCTATTTCGTAATTGTTGACATGATAATTTCTCAGAGACCTAACGAAGCAAAGATTTCACCATACATGTAAGACTTGTTCTCTGAATCACATGTACATCAATGTCTTGTGGGCATGCATACGGTAATTCATGAAGGTACACTATCTCATTCGATTGAAGATAGCGTGGAATCGCCAATGGCCGACTCAAGCATTGCTGTTGTGTAGCAAATCAGTGAAGTGGTGGTTTATGCATTCATTCTCAACCACTATCTAAAATATTGATCATACAAACAAATAATTCTCAACAGGGTACACGCTAATCAGAAAACGATCCAATTTATTATTGGACCGACTTCTTTTTTAGGCTTCTAACAACCACAAATGTTCCAAAATTTGATCCTCTAGTCAATTGTTAATGCACCACAAACTTTGTCATAGCGAAGCACTACAAGATAGCATCCCTAGTCTTATGCAGGAGGTTGGCAGACTCCAAAATAACTATATAGAAAAAGCAACAGAGTTTCAGAACAATTGTGCAAATTTTGGATGTTAGAATATGTAAAGACTTACATTTCACATCACCTACAGCTGCATACACCCAAAAATAAAGAGGTCAAATTTTCTTCATATATTTTCAAAAAGAGATGCATCATTCATCGTCGTTAGTCCTTAAGTTTAAACCAGAACACTATATGAAGTAATCATCAATAATCATATAACAAAAGTGTGTTAGTGAAACAACAGAAATGTCAACAGTAACATGGTCTTTAACTGTCGTCACTTTCCAGCAAGAAAAATTCAGTCAATTTGTCCTCTCCTCTTGAAGGACCACGATATAAAAATAACTGTAAATTAATCTCACAAGTATAATGTCATTCAGCATGATCTCCAAAAATGTCAAAACTGCTAGGGATTTGTGTTTCGGGTGAAAGACTTACTCCAGTAATTTTGGTATTTTAATCACTCTCAACAACAGAGGGTCATATCTGCAACATACCCTAGCAAGTAAGCAAAATTCCCAGATGATAACTAATATAACCAGAAGATCATTTCTTTGATGTTGCCACCTCATTTGTACCAACCGGCAAGGAAATACCTCAGCACGAAACAGAGGCAGCATGCAATGGCCTGTGGAAAATAGATACAATTGCGCTTATGAGCCATATTCACAAATCAAATACCCATTCACACGCACACAAACATGCAAGGGATAACAGTGGACTGTCTCATGTGATGCATGCTTTAACAGCATGGAACCAGGTAAGAGTAACACCACGATCTGAAGAGTTCTCATTAGAAACATATAATGCTAAAAATCACCTGGAAAACAAGAAGAACGGTGCAAAGTGATTTTTCGGACATCCTTCCAAGTATTCTCAAAGTGAAATTAACAAGTGTCCCATCGTTTGTCCCAGTCAGTAGTCCACTCTTAGAATCGAACCTGATCAGTTAAAAAGATATGGCCAATATTACTGGAAAAAGTTTCACATACTCTTTGACAGTTTGTAGAGAATGAATCTAAAGGACACAGAAAGCTACCTAGGCAGGCGATGCCGTGGACATGGAATGAACCCAGAAAGCTGAGAAAAAAATAACACAAGTTAGATGCCTTGACCAGCAGAGTTCTAAATTATGCGCCTTATTTTTCCCTTTTTGGTGGGGTGTGGCAGCGAAAAGTTTATTAGACCAAACCTGGGGGAGTGATAAGAGGAAGTTCAAAACTTGAGGAGCAAAGAAAATCAGGAGTGTTTCACTGCAACAAAGATTTCAAAATGAAAAAGGAAAACCATTATTAGGCAAAATATTAGCATAGTGATACAAGTAATATTCAAGCTTACTATACTTGAATTTGATCATGTTGATTAACTCTACAAAACTGGCAGTGATCCAGCAGAAATGATAATGGGAGAAGAATGTAGGTTTAACTCAAAACTTATCAACGCAAAGTTTGAAATTCAAAATTCTAGATTGCATGTATGTTGGAAACAGGCTCAAAACTGATCCAGAACTATTCAGAAATGTCAAACCGATTTTTCCAACGAATGAACCATGATTTTTCCATGCAGAAACAAGTCCCCAATTATTTTTAGGACTCCTCTCAGACATAATTATTAAAAATCGTAATTAGACGGTCCATGCAGAAATTTCAGTATGATCTTTCTCACCAATTGCAGCTAAGGCAGAGTACCTAAGGTCCAATTCCTTAACCACAATTTTCTCTAACATGAATAAATATTTTAACTTCAAAGCCCCACTAAGTAGGAAGGGTCCTGGGAAACTGAGAGGAAAAGACATACTTGATGCTACTGAAGATATAAGTTATTAGTAGAAATTAAAAACTACCACCCACACTGTTTCTTAGTTTTTCTGTTTTTCCTACTACTGCATAATTTAAGATAAGAGAGCAACATCATGCTGGTGGAGAAAAACAAGAAAGAAAAAGAAAAAAGAGAGAAGACTCCAACTTTCTGAAGCACCTATAAGAGAATGTAAGTTAACACACCTAAAATGGCCTAAAATCCCGACTACAGCCATAGTCATCCCAGCAAAATAGGTGTAGGTATCTCCAACAAAAACTGAAGAAGGGTACCTATCATAAGCAAGTCAACAAAAAATGTCAAGACAAGTTACTTAAATTTGCAGGAAGAATGATCATAAGAGACTATGTAACAAGATGATGTATCACTACCAGTTAAAAGAAAGTAAAGCCAATGATGTCGCAAGTAACGGTTGAACTAAATAAATTGAGAATGCATGGGCCTGCTTTTGCTCAGGATCTGTGGATGCTCCAATTTGCATGATATTGTGTATCATAATCTGCAAATTGCTAAGATGTGTTATTTTCTCTAACAAAGTTAAAATCCAACTGTTTTACTAGCATTTATGCTTACAGCAGATGCAATGACAACAGTTTGTCCAACTTCAAGTCCATTCAAACCAGCATGGATATTTATAGAGTTTGTGCAGAAAACTGCCAAAAGCCCCATATATAGTTTATATATCCATCCTGTGACATCAGAAAAATATTGGTAAGACAGACTAGAAAAATAAATGACTAAACAATCAAAATAACAACCAGCATTTCAAATGTGGAGAACATTGGCAAAGTCAGGGAGAACCTGCTTAACCCAGTCAAGAAGTAATAGCACTCTTTTTTTGGCACCCACCCAGGGTGGTGGCTAAGCACTCATTAAACTCATGCACACAATGCATGTAATTTTAGAAGTTAAGTGCATAATCATGAATGTAATCAAGCAGTTTAGCAGTAGATTCTTTCATGCTGTCTCACAATTTACTTGTTGTCGCCCTTTAAGAGAGAGAGAGAGAGAATTGTGTCTCTCCAAATGACCATACCAGCCCATTCATAGAAGGACCGATCAACCAAATATGTATATATATTTTTTGATAAGTAATTTATATTCATTCAAAGAGCAAAGAGACACAACCGTAGTACACAAGGAGTATACAAGAGAACCCATAAATCATAGAAAAAGAACATAATTCTAAAAATTCAGAAAAATTAAAAACAGACAAATTATTGCATGCCACTCTCCATATATACGGGGATTGTAGCATTGTCTTCTTCATTTCTAGCAATCCATTCTCACGATCTTCAAAGCTCTTTTTGTTCCTCTCTCTCCAAAGACACCATATTAAACACAAGTCTAGTAAATATAATATTCCAATGATTCCAATGATTCCAAGAAAACACTTATTCTTTCAGTAATCACACTTTTCATGTGGCACACTTGCCATGTGCATCCCAATCATATTATTTTGCACAAGTACTTCAATATCAAAACACCAATCTACTATCATAATTGAGAAGAATTGTCCAATACTCTTCTTTTCCTAAATTCAATTCATTAAACATCCATTCTAATTGATTGTGTATTCTTTAAGGAATAGCCAAAACTAGGCTCATAGACAACCATAAACAATTTCCTTCAACAAAAATTAGCCCCACACTAAGAGTAGGATCATCAGTTAGATGGATGATTCTGGCATGCTTCCATATTTCAGCAAATTCTTCTGATATTGAATAATGAAGAATCTGATGCCTCATCCATTAGGAGGCCCCTTACATGTGTTTCAAACATCTTTAAAAAAAAAACGTGCTTCAAACTTATAATATAGTTGATACTATGCTTCTTGAGAAAGAACCTAATAACATTGACTGCATCCTTTCTTCTACATGCTAGTTTAAATTGATGGATCTACTTTGGATTCTAACATACTATGCAATTATGTCAAGGCTCATGTTTACTGATTCAATGAAATTCAGGATATATATTTCAATTACTAGCAGCAAGGCACATACTTCATGTTCTTTATTCCATGCTTGTGATTTTACCTGCCACTTACACACTTCTTAGATAAAAATATGTGAAATTTCCATTGAAATAATAACTTCAATCTTTTCCCCTGGCTAGGTACTAACCAAACTTTCTTCCTGAACCTGAATTTGTATAAATGTCAACATTTATATACCCACCAAAATTTGGAAGGACAACCCAAGATATTTACCACATAAAAAGAAAAGAAAAAAACTAAAGTTTGAAGATAAGTTGATGGCAATAGAGAGAGAGAGAGAGAGAGAGAGAGAGTAAATAACACAAACATTTAAATGGTATGTTTCTCTCTTTGTCATATTGTTTTTTCACATCAGAAATCATACCTAGATCAAGAATCTCTAGTCCAACATATGGAATAAGAGGTTTTGGTATAATAATTGTTGTATGCCCAGCATAGGCCATCAACAAAGGAAGAGCAGCAAATGATGGCAGTAGTAATTTCCTGCTCTTCACAAATCACAAGGAAGCACATAAGAAATACAATCCAGCACTAGTTCAAGAAGGATGCAATGAAATAAATGCTTAGGAAAAGGACAAAGATGACTGGATACTCACACTCTCCAAGGGGTATCAAGGACATCATCAACAAATCCAAGTAATGTCATGAAGCAGATGGATGCCAAAGCCGCATTGTACTCAACAAGCCACTGCATCATTGATGTGGTGAAAACATCAATTTTATTCTAGTTAAGGCCTTTCGCAACTTATTAAAAAGATGTTAGTAATAAGGACATGATGAGTTATGTTGAGCTTAAAATTAATCCAAGGAGTCCCAGTAAGCATAAAAATAAATAAAATCTTTGCACAAGTTTATGAAATATAATTTTTTTTCAAAAGACAACAAACTTACGTTTGAATCTGATGTGAAGTTAAAATACTGAAATAAGATGGCCAAGACCAAGAAAACAATCCCAACAACAATACCCAACGACTCAGGCCTGCAAAAATTACAAAATATTGTCATCAAGGATACTAAGAGAACTTACATGGATGCACTAAGATTCAAAGGAATATGAATAAATGGAGGAAAAAAACAGAAAAGAAAAAAGAAAAGAGACAAAAGAGAATACTAACAACATATACTCATAGCTTTGCTTGGACTTAGCATTTTTTTCCATGGCAAACTCGCTCCTATGGTTTACAAGACCTCAGAATCACAAATTGATTGATTACTTACAACATATACTCATAGCTTTGCTTGGAACTTAGCATTTTTTTCCATGGCAAACTCGCTCCTATGGTTTACAAGACCTCAGAATCACAAATTGATTGATTACTTAAGATCAGTTAAAGTTTATACTTGCAACTCCCCATACTATAAATAGCTGAAAACAGAATTATAATTGTCCACTCATAAACTCTTCTTTCCCAGTTGTTGGACCATTTGCAAGCACCGTCAAACTGAAACTGTGCAGCTAATTCATTGAAAAAAAAAAAGAAAGAATGAAACTGTGCAGCTCAGGTTTTCAGCTATCGTTTAATGAAAGAGAAATTAGAGAATGTATCAAACCAAAAAGGAGAAGAAAAGCATGAACACAAGTTCGATTTTAGGATAATTACAAAAAATTAATGAACTCACGCACACACATTAAGTCAAACTCGGAACAAGGGTGAGGCATCTCATATAATTTCCAATAAACAAACAGTCTTAAAATGTTAAGATGAAAACAAAATTTGAACAAACCATTACTGTCAATTAAAAATAACTTTAAACAAAGAGGACAAACAAAATCACACTTTTATTTAACGAAGGCAACGAAAATTGAGAATCCAACAGAAACCCAGTTCATAAATTCGACAAAAAGGAAAATCTAACAGAAACAAGTCCACAAATTCAACGAAAAACTAGTTTAACACATACCTAGTTGACAAATTCAATCAAAAACCAAATCTACCACACACCCAGCTGACAAATTGAACTTAAAACCAAAATCTAACACATACCCAGATCATAATTCAATCAAAAACCACACGCAAACAACAGGAAAGACAACAAAAAAAGATACACTCACACTCTGAGAGTGCCTCCAGGGGTACCCTTCTTGTTGATATCGTAGCCAAAGAGATTGCGCCTGATGACGTATCTGGAAGCCACGGGGATCAACTTAAGAGTGACGAAGAATCCCACGATGCTGAGCCCCGCATTTATGAGAATCGGCCTCTTTAGGTCCTGGTCGATCTTGTAGTGGTGGAAGATGAGGTACAAGTATGGACCCAATAGTAAGAGCGAGAGTTTCACAATGAAGCCGGACTTCACCTTTAGTGGCGCAGTGGGAGGCTCGGCTGGCGTGGGGTCTTGGGATTTCGGTTTCTCTTGGGGTTTGGGTTCTGTCGATGCGTCTGCCGAAGCTCTCTTGCGAGCTGCCATGGTGCTCTTTCTCTCTCTCTCTCTCTCTCTCTGTGAAAGATTACTGTTTGTAGCTATTGGTCTTTTCCATTTCCAAAACTTTTTGGACACGGTCAGAATTAGAAGTTTTCTTCTTCTCTTGCATTGTCGTCATTTGGGCGAATCATATCTTGCCATGTCCTCCATTGGATGGGTCCCAAGTTCAATTCCTGCCACATCAGCAATCTGTCTTTTGTTTTTTTTTTTTCTTCCGACCTAAGTTCTCATAAAAATATTTTTAAGATTTTTCCCGCAGGAAAGCTAAATCCAACCTTTTACTTCAAGCGACATGTATTCAATTTAGCTCCACCAACTCACAACTGTGTTATTTGGATACACAAAATTATAGATAGCGTTTTCTATCAAATTATGTTGGAAGAATTTCATTAAACTTAATATATAAAAATAGCATATGTCTGTTTGCATATGAGATGTACATACATTTTAAAATAACATGTGAGAATTACATATTTTTTAATCAATTTTGTTATTGCTATTAAAAATGCATGTACTTCTCACATGCAAATGAATACATGGCATTTCTATAGACAGAGTTGAACGAAGTTCTTCTAACCTAATTTCGAGGATTACTTTGTCCCAAAATTATCATAAATGAATAGTAGTAGTAATAATAATAATAATAATAACAACTTATCTTTAAAAAAATCTTTGAAATAGGAGTAGCCGAACCACCCCATATACTGTCAAGTATCAATTAACTTGTCAAAATGGAAGACAGAAAAGGGGGTTGGTTTATCATAAATGAATAGTATGATGATTTACACTTTATGCACTCCAATATGTGTTACCCTTATCACTTTTTTTAAACCAACAATTTCTTTCAAAATACTATTTAAATGGAGGCTTTAATCTAGTAATGTGTTATGAATATTGTATTATACCTCTTTTTCTCTTTTCTTTTGATTCTTAAACTAGGACAATGATACCTCTCCACTTGTTCTTTTATGTAAGTTTTTTTTTTTTCATATAGTAGAGTTTTACGAGGAGTCACATATTACTTGTGTTAAAATAAATAAATAAAACTTTTGTAAAACCTCATGCTCCTAACAAAAGACGTTATTTGAACGAAGAGTTATTTTACTAGAATGTTTTTATATTTCCAAAAGTTACTAATCTTAAAAATATAGATATCTTTTTGGATAAGAACTTTTTTAAAAAATGAATCAACACACAAGCTAGAATATTTAAATTTCTTCAAGCTTCTCAAGCTATTCAATAGTATAGTGATTCAAGGATTTAATCCCAATAAATAGTTTTTGTAATTGACCTCCAAATTTGAGAATGTTTAGAGTGGGAGAAAGACGATGACTAGGAAAAGTATGGCAAAACTTATGCTAGTGATGATGGAGTTGATTATTTTCATAATACTCAAAGTTCATGCTAATGACCATACCCTTCTCTCTTCCACTCCCACTCCCCTACCAACGAGCCTTCATCTCTTCCAACTTGATAATGAGGGCATGACTCATATCTATCGTTGCCTTGGAAGCACAATTGAAGAATGGAAAAAAGGACAGTTGACGAAGGTGTCTATCGGTAATTTTCTTTTTGAATGCCTTTTTAAGGACCCAATACATCGTAAAGATCTTCCCATGAAACTTGATGAAATTAAGTTGGAGTGCATGTATTATTGTCGCTTGGAATTTGAAACTAATTACCTCCAGTATATAGCATGTTTGGTAAACCAATATGAAGAGCTTATCAAGAAGGATTAAGTGTCTATATCAAGAGAACTCGTTTTACAAAATATCTTTTCCCCTCTCTCCTCTTACTGAAGACAACCTCTCCTTTCCGGCAGCCTATGGGGGAGGGAGCTACGGCTCCCTCCTTCCCTTCCTTTTTCCTTTCTTCTCCTCTGTTAATTTCTGCTACTTTTTGCACCTCTTTGGAGGTCCTATCCACCTCTTTGGAAGTCCTATCCGCCTCTTTGGAAGCCATATCCGCATCTTCGGAGGACTTACCTTTGTCAAGCAACTCCATCAGCCCATTCAGCCGCTCGGTTTCAGCCTCCAACCGTTGTCCTCAGCCTCGGATCTGCTACCTTTCTAAAGATTTTGGATTTGATTTTTTAAACATTAGATCTGTCATTTTCAGGAAGCCATATCCATAGAAGTCTTCGTCCGGCCACCACAAGACGGTACATGGCCCCCATACGCCCGATAGTAGATCTTACTCGTGGGAGCATGAACACCACGCGCCGCCGTGCTGCGGCTTCCTTCGTCCCTTCTCTCGGTTGTCGGCTGTTTTCGCCACTGATGTTGCTTTTTTTTCTTTTTCTTTTTTTTTCTGCTTTTTGTCTTATTTTCCTGTTTGTATTTACTGTATTCTGTTATGGTGTGGCCGATTGTTGGTGACCCAAATATGGCCTTTTGCATCGCAGGTTTTGTTTTGCTTGCAAAGATTTCTACGAATTTCTTTGTTTTGCCTTTGATAGCAGCCCTTTGTGGCTGCATTGGTACTCTTATAGGGCCGGGTCATTTTTTTGACCCATTCCCTCTTGTTACTTTGCTTGGTTTTCATTTTTCTTGTATTTGCTTTGCAATTTGGTTTGGTTTGGGCTGTTGTTTGGATTGGCTACCCTCCTTGTAATTTCCCTTTCCCTTTTCCCTTATTTGCTTTAAAAAGAAAAAAAAGAAAAAAAAAAAAAAGAAAAAGGGTGTCTATATCAAAAATCGATGAGCTCCTAGTTTGACAAAAGTTTCCCACTACTTCTCGAGCTCTGGCTTCATAGTAGAAATGCACACTTAAAAAGAAAATATTGCCAAAAAAGATGTGCGAATAAATTTTCTCATATATGTTATGTAATTGCACTTGTCATCTCATGACTTGTTCTACGTTACTATTAACCACAAAATATTCCACACAAAATTGTAATTGCACTCTTCGATTAATCAAAACTCCTAGTGATATCTTATAATTGCAATTTAACCATCAACAAAATTTTCATAGTCGAATTAAAGTCATAAATAAAATATCACTTTAATTCACCATCCCTTAATCTCGAGTAACCGATTGAATCTCTTGATTATTTTTGTACCGTTGAAATCATACTTCATCTAGTACATTTTATTTTAGTAACTCCTAACTAAAATGCTCTCACCAGAGACTTAGAATAATTCCATTAAATTTATCTAAATAAATATCATATCTCGTTTATTAAAATCAAAGGATTATAAATTTCATCTAGAAAAATAGTGTTCCCATAATGTTATATGTGATCAACCAATACACTGGGATTTTGACCATGAATGATCTCATTCCTAAATGTATCAAAATGACCTACATTTTACGTTTGAGTTCACATTCTTCTCAAGATTAAAAGTCAATGTTATATGCAATTTTGAGTTTAAGTTATTCATATTAATAGCAATTATATAAAATAACAATTCACGTAATATGTTCAGTGCATTATTAGATCCTACAAATTCAATGGTTAATTTGAAAAAAAAATAAATAAATAATTGAATAAGAGATATACCACAAAATGTGTAATAACATTTCTCATCATAATATAATTGGTGCTGACATGTCAAGTTAACGGATTCTGCCAACTTCTACTACAGTAGGGATCAATTTTTTTTTTTTTTTTAACCCTAGTGAGTGATTAATCACTTCCAAACCCTAGTGAACTATTTGTCAAAACCCCAAATATTCCATAATTCACCTCCGGTAGAAAGCTTCTAGTACCTTAACAAAATTTGGTTCTTGACAAAAAACCTAAACCAATGTCAAAAACCATAAATTAGCTCATTGGAATTTTTGCCAGGTTAGCAGAGTGGCAAAAGAGGCTGTACAAATTTCCCACTATTACCCCACCAATGGCTTTAGGTTCATCACAAATGCCCCAAAAGATTGGTTTTGATGCCACGGGGAAAAACTAAAGCTTAAGTACAAGGCCAATGGGACAATGATCACTACCGCCAACATCAGCTAGAATATAGGAGTCATAAACCTTGTCGGCCATGGATTCTGAGACAAGGAAGTAGTCGAGCCGCCATCCTGTTTCAAAATCCAAAACACTTGAATGAGATAAAAAAAAAAATCCATATTTCAAGGGGCTTGAACCAATCAGATTACTGATTTAAACACTTTAAAACTAGAAGATGGTAAAGATAGATCAAATATTGAGAATCTTTATAGAGATATATGTTAACTGAGTGGTTCAGGTGCAACATGGGATTTCAGAATTCTTTAAGGCAAATACTTATGCTTGGGAACAGAATTACAACACATTCAATCACAGCGAAGGATGGAATTATGAACACCTTTTTTATTAGGAACTATGAACTCTTGAAACGGGATGCATCATAAGATCTTACATATGTTATCAACATCACAAAATGCTCATTTCAAACTCAATGATAAGAAAATAGATATTACGTTTGAGAATGTAGACTGAATACCTCTGTTAGTTTTGCGACCACCGTGCCGATAACCCCAGTAAGTATAGCCAACAACTCCTGGGTGTTGCCGTCTAAAGGTATCCACAAATCCCCTAGACAAGAAGTTTGTCCCAAATGACTGCCTTTCTTCATCGGTAAACCCAGCACTTCTTTTATTTCCCTATAGATTTGATGTAACAATCAAGAAAATGCAAACAACTTAGAAAGGGCTATGGGTGCTCAAATTTGGAAAAGAGAGCCAATCACAGCAAATATTACAGTGTAATTATGGCTGAAACTGTAACTACTACTTAAAATACCATAGCAAAACCAACCCACCAAAATTCCTTGTTATCCTCCCTTAGGCTAAATTTTTGGCACCATGTAAAGGCATGTCAAAAGGGTACATTTTAGGTACTCCAAAAGTTATTTTTTTCCCATAACACAAAGTAACAGATATTTTTATCACACACCATGGCTTCCAGTTAATTCTGACATTCTCTAGAATCATTTTCCAAGCCTTGCCAAACTAATTAAGTTATCAGCAGAATTGCTCTCCTAATCTCCCGAGCCAAATTTCTTATTCCAACTGAGAGTTGATTTTTTTAAAAAAAAAATTTTCACCTTTATCAATTCACAACATGATCTTAAAATGTCTAAACTTGTCATCAACGTTTTTTTTTCAGGTAAAATAATCCATTAATAGATTATTGAAGAAAGAGGAAATGTGAATCTCAACCACCATTTTTTTTGTCTAGGCTTTTTTTTTTTTTTTTTTTAATTTTATTTTATTGTTATTATTATTATTATTTTTTTTTATATTTTATAGAGAATTTCACTTATCAAAAAACGGTTCAAAGAAGTCTTCATTGATGAGTAATTAACATCTCTGAAATGCTCATTACCCAAAAAATTAAGAGCCTCAGGTTTTTTTAAAAAAACAAAGCCTTAAGAGGTTAAAACACTAGGAAGCACCAATACATCAATTCTTGAAAACTTAGGATATGATACGACGGTGACACTTTAATTAATTAAATATGCACATAATGTTTTCAGATACCATATTATGCTAATTTTTAGTTTAAATGATAAAAGGTATAAATATGTCCAAATAATAAAACTAGATAAGAAGCTATTAGTCACACACAACAAAGAGGGAGAGAGACTAAAGGAAAAACTAAAGAGGTGTCCTGCCACAACCAGGAGTATCTAGCCACTAGTCTGAAGTATCGGTGCTTCCTGAATAAAACACCATCACCCTACATGAGATTGAGAAATGATAGAGCCATCGACATCTTTAATAAAGGTACAGGTCATTATCAACATCATCTCTTAATCCATAATGCACTCACTCACTCTCATAAACAGGAAGTCACAACAGTTTTCTTGGCATGTGGTTAATTCTGAGCAGCACCCACCCAGAGAAAATTAAACTATAATTATAAAAAAGAAAAAGAGATAGAGAGAAGAACCACAAAAGGTAAAAATAGGCACAAAGCAAATGATTGCATCCCCAACTCTGACTCTTAAAATAGGACATATCAGAATGACTACTCGTATGCATTTAGTTCAACAACAGCTCCTAAAAAAATAAATTAAAACACAAATTTCTCAGGCAACATCAAAATGCAAGGGTTGATTCGATAATTGTCATCATGTTGCTCAAGGCAGTTTTATTATATTCTCCAACTTAAGATAGAAATGAGCCTTTGCTACAGAAAATTATGGTGTTTTTGATTGGTAAGATTGAAGCCTAAGACCTCCCACTAGCCACCCAATCCTCTTATCACCTGAACTAACCTTACCCAATTCCTTTTCCAACAAGACAGGAACAGGGATTACATTTTCTCAAAAGAGCTTTTTTTTTTTTTTTCTTGGTCTGCACATACTTTCCAAGATTTTGATATCAGTTAGGGACTATAATAAGGACTCATACACAACATGAAAATCTAAAGCACTTACAGCAGGATTATATATGTCTATCTCTTCATGAGCACAATTCAGATCACCAGTCAAAATGACGGGCTTTGATTTTTCCAGCTCCTGCATCAAGCATGAAAAGCACCCTGAGCATTAAGTGCTAAACATCGGGAAATGGTAATCAACTATGCCTTTTGGAAATATAAATTATTCATTTCTATAAAAAGAATATTTAACCACAAAGAATATGCATACTTCATTAAAAAAATATTAAGTATACTTGGTCCATTTTTTGTGCTTTCAAGGGTCACTGTTCTGAGCTAGAGCGTAGGCAAAGTGTGTCTAATTAAAACTCAGCTAGAGATAAAACTTTGTTGCTGTATGATTGTGGAGCACTAAGCCATCGACAGAGATATGAATCTCCTTTTTTTTAATAAGTAATTGGCCCCAAGGGGAAGGGGAGATATGAATCTCAATCATTCAATCTAGCAAATTATGCTGGATAGATCCTACCCAAACGCTTCACTCCAAAGATCATTCTTATGGTAAGGAGTTAGACACATCCAACATGAAAAAAATATCTAAATCTAGCATGGATAAACAAACTAGAACCTATCACAATGGAAATATATAACAAATGATGTACAAAATACTTGTTAAAAAAAAAGAATAATAAAAGGACAAATCAAAGCAATCTTACTTTCATGTAATTGCTGAGAGCTGGATCCCATTGTGTAACCCTGTATGACTAGAATTGAAAGCACAGTCATTGATCCACAAAATGAAACAACTAAGGGAGTCCAATGACAAATAATATTACTAAACAAGGACCTAGACTAGTAATATTGTGCTTGAGGTCAAGTACCAGTCTTTTCAAGCCATCTCCAGAATTAGGGACATATCCATTCAATAGATAAAATGAATCAAACTCTGCCGTCACAAGCCGACCTTCACTATCATGATCTGATATGCCTAGGCCATATCTGACTGAAAGCGGTTTTATCTGTCACAAAAGAGCCAATGTTTACCAGCAAATGAACACTCAAAACCATAATTAAAAGCAAAAAGCTTGCTCGCAATTAAGAAAATGAGGCAGCAGATTGTTATGAAATGGATAGCATTGAGCACATCCTTTTTAGATCCTAGTAAACCATTTATAAGCATTTGCAAACAGGATTAGTCAAAACAACTTGCAACAGTAAAAACCATGGTTATTTCTCAAGATCACAATCTTACACGAGAATCCTCAAATTAGCAAGAGACAGAGTTTGAATTATCATCAATCTCATTTCATCCAAGAAGCTTCTATTTCTTGCTTTTTTCATTTACAAAATCATTTCTAAGAGAATGCACAAGATATAATCAAAACAACGATTTATAATATTAAGAATAATTTTAGGCGACTAGAACTGAACATTCTGCAGGATTGCTTTTGCAAGAAACAGCCACATCTAAGATAATAGCGAAGTTTAACATGATATAGCGACTGTAATGACTTCTATATATGTCAGATAGGCAGAATGGACGATGTTACACACAATAACAAAAAGAAATAACAATATCCTTGATGTTCTAAAGAAAATAGACAGCTTCTTGTGGAAAAAGAATAAGCATACTCTTGAGATAATTGCTGTTCCAGAATAACCAAGTTTGGAAACACTGCAAGTCCAGAAGCTATTCTCATAGCCATCTATAAGACACTGTTTGATATTTTCAACATCCTTCTCCTGTTCACAAAGAAAAAGAAAAGGAAGATTTACTTGGATGAATTTAATCGCATTAGAACAAACTATGCACTAAAATTAATGCTTCAAGACTTTGAACTTAGCATTTAAGACTCTTAGAATGGTTATCCAGCTGGCTCTTTCAATGATAAATTAGCAACTTTAACTTCTTCCAAGTGGCGCAGTCGAGCTATCACATGACCTATGTGACAAAATAGTCTAAATTCCCAATTCGGTTATCATTGGAAAACTTCAAAACTGTTTCCAATAATCCCAACCACCACTCAGAGCAGGGAAAGGGGAAAAAGAAAAAGAAAGAAGGAAATTTACACTGGTCAGTGGTCACGATGCAGAAGGAAAACAGAGATTCATGTGACTAATAGGAAATAATTATTTTTCCACTTTCTTTGATAAGTAACCATCAGTCTTATTAAAAGCGTAAGGCGCCCCAAAGTACACTGGAAGTATACAAAGAGGATCACCTAACTAGATTTCCACTTTCTGCCGAGTTGAATAGCAGAACCAACTTCCCACCTTGGGTCAAAGCTCTACAAACACTAATCCTAGGCCTTAGATGGCCAGAATGGTAAAAGATAAATGCAATCGATTCCAAATTCTTAGCATAATGTTCTGCAATGGTGGGCATTTAAGGAGGATAATCTTTCAGATGCAAGGAAATTACAAGTACACCAACACAGTCATGCTTTCAAAATGGCAAAACTACTGCCAAATTGCAAATGAGCCAAAAATTAAAACTAGATGAAACATGCCTTTTTTATCAAATTAATAAGGGCCTTGACATAATTAAGAGTCCATAATTTCTACTATGTTGTCAACAAAATCCTTTTTTTATTTTATTTTATTTTATAAATATGTTTTTTTTTTTTTTTTGATAAGTAATAATGTTATATCAAAAGCGCAGAGGATTATTTTATAAATATGTTGTCAACAAAATCCTAAGCTTCAAGAAACAAAGGTTCGAATATATAGGATATTTTCCATACTAGCCGTGATATATTTTTCCTTAAAGGTATTTAGCATAGTTGTCTGCCCAGGATTTGATGACCTTTCCTAACTTACCTCACCTACCATATTTTTCCAATAAATAGACCCTCTAATACAATTATATAATCAAGTCAATAAAATCAAGATATAGCCCTATAGAACACTTAACTAGTGGTAGATGCAGACTTCTAAGGCCGAACCACCCCAAAATTTTGTATATTTTTTTTAACTTCCGCTTTTCTTATTTTATATTTTACATCATAAATTTCTACATAGTATTAGAGCCACTTTCTTGTGGCCTTTAGTAGAGTTTTTTTTTTATAAGTAAAAGTCATTGTATTAAAAGCGCAAGGGGCGCAACCCATAGTAGAGTTAGAAAGCTTCCACTCAACATGCACATTTTTTACTCAGTTCGGGCGTCTTTGGGTACCATTTTGCTAACTAAACAATGCCCACATACGCAAATAGTCCCGATCAACATTGTGTCAGTGGAATGAAGCTGTTCTAACACTACACATGCCCTCACACGCCACTAGAACATGTCTTTGCAGTCCACGCGCTTCACACACCGCCTGCCACCCTACACACACAGTCACTGTTAATTGCTTCTAGTCATTCATCCCCAGAAACAAGCACGGATGCTGCCAATCTGCTGAACCGAAGAAAGTTCCTCACGGTACACCTATACACACGCCCTCACATGCTGCTTCAAGGTTCAGTTCTCCAACTAACGTGCCTCATGCACCGTGGCAGATTCTAGCCATCCTCATGTGTTGCACGTGCATGCTCCACACATGGCTTCCTCATGCGCGACACAATTGCACATCGAATTCTTGGGTTACCCAATACGATAACCAGCCCAAGTCGGCCCACTTCAATGACCCAAATTCTGCCCAGTTAACAACCCTCATTTGGCCCAATATGGTATGCAGTCCTGTTTGGCCCATCGCAGCCCAAGCCGGCCCAGTCAAGCGGCCCATTTCAATGGCAATCGTTCACCGCCATCAACGTGGCTATTGGCCATTGTCCACCACCGTCATAATCGGCCCACCTCTAATCATCGTTTTCAATTACCTTCGCCACTGTAATGGTGGACTTCACGAACCATCCACCACCGTCACCATTGACCACCATCTTCAGTCGCCTCCAAACAATACTAGCTACCATCACCGGCCACCATTACCTTTGTAACACCGCCATTAGTCACATTTGTCTCCCATCTCCAGTATCATCTTTGGTCACCTCCAACCACCATTCTGGCCAATGCCAGCAATTGTCGCTGCCGTCACCAGTTACTGTCTCTACCGTCATCGCCATTGTCTCTGGCCACCATCTCTAGCTACCGTCTACCACTAGCGACACACATTAGCTCCCAAGTCAATGCAAGTCAACCTGTAGTCAACTCACCAATTCTACTTATACCCAACGAGTCACAACCAGGTCAACTAAAAAAAAAAAAAAGTTACAATGAGCTAACTTGACATGAGTTGACTCAATCTGAGGAAAAAAACACCTATCACACAAAAAAAAAAAAAAAATTTGCCAATTATTTTCTTTCCGCCTTGAGTTAGAGAGGAGAAGTTAGAATTTTTTTTTATAAGTAAACAAAATATCATTAAAAAGCACAAAGGCACAACCTAAGTACACAAAGGGGGATGTTAGAATATATAAGATGTTTTTCATATTAGCTTTGATATTTTTCCTTATAGGTATTTTCCATAGTTGACTGTTTGAAATCAAATCTCCAGGATTTGATTAACTTTCCTAGCATATCTCACCAACCATATTTCCACCATAAATACTAAATAGACCCTGTAATACAATTGTATAATCAAGTCGATAAAACCATCCTATGAGCTCTCTAAAATTCACTTTTAGCTCAAATTTGGTTAAATTATACAAAAAGCAAGCTTTGTCAAGCTCTCTATTCCCCTCTCTATTTTAGGGCTTGTCAAACCTCTCTCCATATTTGGAGAACAAAATCAATGATTTTATATTACCGCTCACACTTTCAACAACAAAATATGCATTTTACATACTTGCCTGTAGTTTGGTCTCTTGCAAGCATAACACATCAAAATCTTCCCTTTGTGAAAGTTGAAATGCAGAAGATCCCTCTAACTTTAATAAAGCTCTCAACCCATTGACATTCCAAGAGATGAGTTTCACAGAATTGGTATCCCTGGTAATAGGTGGAGGCCTCATGGTTCTAGGATTATATGGAATCCAACCTTTCTGAGGCTTCTTGTGGGCAAGAACCGTCCATGGTTCAGTTTGTATGATGGGGGTATTAATTCCTTCATCAGCGTTGTCAACTTCAGTAACAATGTTTGAAGAAACTTTTCTCTTTGCCCGGGAGACCTTCCCACCTACAAACATTAACCACAGCAGTCATGTTTTTTTTTGGTGGGGGGAAGAGAGAGAGAGAGAGAAGAAGAAGAGATGGGGAGATTTTGATCCAGAAATACATAATTATGTAAAACACTACTGGAAAAAGAAAAATCTATGTATTCTAAGCACCTGGAACCTCATCAGATCTGATTGACAGCCCCTTTTTTGTTGTGACCTTTTTAATCTGGAACTCAACAGTATTACTTTCAGCTGCAGATTTCTTTACTCTTCCCTTATGCTGTGGAAATCCAGGAACCTCCAAATCAGTGTTCACGTCTTCAACACTGTCTTCAGTAGATAAATTCTTAACCTTAGTCTTTACTGATATATTTTCAGCAGAAATGGAGGATGCTTGTTCTTCTACCGCCAGAGAATTTTCACCTACAAATTGGAGAAACTTCTAACCATTGGAAATGAACAAATTATTATGGACTCCAATAGGTTGAATAGAACATGGACGAAGATAAAGGAAAGCTTGGAATCAGTTATTTAAATTTGATAACAGAACATATAGGTTTACCATCCATCTTCTTGTCCACAAAACACTTCAAAGCATACACAAGATCGCGTTTACAGCCTTTAGCAGGAACCCCCACACTCCTGACAATTTCAAAACCATAATAAAACACTGCAATCATAAGACATACAGCTGAACGGTTTCATCTCCTACTGATCAACAGTTAAACTTGTATCATTCTCCACAGTGAAAACATGCTTAAAAAGACCATTTCCAGTAGTTGAAGAAGTGTCAAGAATTAAAAAGAGACACATTGTCTCACAAAGCACATGAGGTCCTAGTTACCTCAATGCAGTTCTGAGCTCTTGAACCGTCATTGCCTCGATTGTTGCCGGGTCATCCTTAAATCTCTCAATCTCAACTGAAGAGCTTCTCACACCATATTCCTATATGTCAATGAATACTAAATCAATACACGCTACTTGCACAATCAGAATGACCATTAAGCATACAACAGATAGGAAAAAACAGTATCAAACCGACCTCGACAACACCCTTCTCAGAATTCGGATTTGTACCCATTAATCCCTTCAGTCTCTTATCTTTCTTGTCCTCAGATGACACGGGTACCAGGGAATTCGAGAGCTGCCGTTTAGACCCCATTGCTCTTACTCTAAAACAAACCAATGTTCCAATTCCCTGTAAATTCCTCCTCAGACCTACTGCAGAGCTACAATTTCCTTTGTCAAGTAAGCTGTAAATTCCTATTACCAACTAATAATATCATGGAAACCACTGTCTAATAATCACATTGCGTAACAGTAAATTCCTAGCTTTTTTTCCCCCTCATGTGTTTCATATATGCGACCAAACAGAGAATCAGGTAAAATTATATATATATTTTTAAATATCAACATTGAAATTTACCAAAAACACGTATAGAGAGTTTGGTGATGTTAAAAAATATTAAAGAAAAAAAAAAAAAAAAAAAAAAAAAAAAAAAAAAGGAAAAGGAAAAGCGAAAGACAAACCTTGGAAGGTTCATGAAACACCTAAGCCCCAATTGCAATGCCTGCCTCATTGATCATACGAGATTAGGAGCAGCATAGTTAAGAGAGAAGAAGAACCCTTTTGGCCTTCACTCTTCAGGCACAGGCGGCAGTGGCTTTGGCAAGCTCCAACCGGAAATGTGTTTAAGGACTACTTAACACGTGCGGCGTACAACGTGCACGTGTACACAATGGCATTTCCCTTTATTTTATTTTATGGTTCATTTATTTTATTTTAACTCATCCAAGAAATTGTGGCCGAAAACAATTTAACATATGTTGGAAAATAGATAGAGATTATATAAATTACATTTTTATTTTACTACTATATTTCATAATATTGACGTGACAGTCTTAACTAATTCTTAATTTTTTTTTTATTTAACAAAGACTAATTCAAAAATTTGTTGAAGCTAACACCTCAATATTATGGAATAAAAATATTATTTATAGCATTATATACATTTTCTTCTACTTGTGCAAAACATAAAAAAATAAAATAAAAGTAATGCTAATGTTTAAAAATAATAATAATAATTCAAAGACTAATTGACAATGCCACGTAAGCAAAGTAAAATAAAAATATGGTATTTTCTCAAACGATAAACATGGTAACATGACATTTTTCAATAGTAAACTTTTTATTTTTATTTTATTTCTTTTTATTGACATGTCCACAAGAGGAGAAGTTGAAGAAGGTTCGATCTAATGACCTCCACTTCATGAGACGTAATTTTCAGCCGATTGGTGGCATAACAATCCTAAACAACTCTTATCACGAAACTATCACAACTACTTTCAACTTATGTCACGTAAAAACAAAAGGCACCATTTAAAAAACATTATCAAACGGTTGTCTTTTTTGTCTTCTCAGAAAAGATTCCTCGTCTCAGAAAAGAAAAGAAAAAAAGAAAAAGCCAATTTATTGGGTAACCATCTCTGTACTGTGTCTATCTTGACTGGGGAAAGATCATAATATTTCCCCTTCAATGTGTATTAAAAAAACATATATGAGGCTAGGGTTTCAGATTACAACATCAGGCAATCAGCCAGTAGTTACATAAATGACCAAAGATATAAAGAAAATCAAGAATCTGCAATTGAAATCCCCGCTCTACAACTATCACTCTGTCAAATCTATCAGATTCTAAACCTGAAATGTACCCTAGCGCTTGGTTAATGATCGGGAAGAACCCCATAAGAAAACTGAATATGGAAATATGCCCGTCAAAACAGCAAAACCGGAAGCCGGCAATGGCGAGGAGGGAAGAATCAAAGATGAATGGCAAAAAATTGAATTATGTATCGATGTGAAAATCATGCAGGCCAGGAGGAGATAAGGGTGGGATAGCCAAGGGGTGAGCAGCAACTTCTTTGGTTTCCAAGACTCTTCTTACAGTTGCTTGAGATTCTCCTCTATTAACCATCTTTCTTGAAGAAACCATTCCAGATGTGGTTGCCCTAGAAGAGTTGCTACTCTCGACGGATTTTAAGAAATTGTCTTTCGACTCACTTGTTTGCATGGCTGATATGATTACGGAGCTAAAAATGCCAGATTCCCTCAGACCCTGAATAATCACCTGAAGAGAAAAATTGGAGTTTGAGAATAGCTAACAACCAATATAAATTTTTCCGCAGTTTAAAGATAACTAAAAAGACAGTAGACTTCAGGCCGATTGAACTAACCGTAGGAGCATATATGCGAGTCAAGATGCCCTTCCTCAAAAGTTTCAGGTTTAGTTCTTTATCAGTCCACACAATGCGTTCGCGGTACCTATAACAACAAAGTAATGTAAGCGAGCAAAAATTTATACAATCCAACACTAAAGAACAGTTATGTATCTCAATAGGTCATCTTGGCAATGGTGTTTGGGTAAGTGAGTTGTTAGAATTCTATAAGTGGTTATCATTCACTGTGATAGTCCCATTCACCACAATAATTCCCACCGTGAAAGCTTAAAGGCCGTAATGAAGTCATTCAAACTCTGTGATGTCCAAATCTAGCCTTGAATGTAGCTTGCAATGTGCAGAACCCAAGGAAAACTTAAGTTGTAAGAGCTTTATCAATTGAAATCAAGGATAGGAAAATTTTGTCTTAGTTTCCCATACCAGCGAAGCATTTCCTCCTCTGTTGCAGTTGAAGCGATTATGAATGCCTGCACATCATATAATAGAACAAAGCTGTAAGGAAGATGACCCCAACGTAATCAAGCGCCTGCGTAACTTTTGCTAAAATATTTAACTTAAAAGTAAAAAATTTAAAATATACTAACATCATTAATGCCTTCTCCAAGCAGTATGAAATTCAATTACTTCCAGTGTCA
Source organism: Corylus avellana (assembly GCF_965113065.1). Lineage (NCBI taxonomy): Eukaryota > Viridiplantae > Streptophyta > Magnoliopsida > Fagales > Betulaceae > Corylus > Corylus avellana. The sequence goes on along the minus strand of NC_142499.1, from coordinate 3,144,127 downwards.
CATTATAGATAAATCCCTCTCTTATATTTAATATAAGGGTTAATTACCTTTAACCTCCCTCAACTACCACTCATTTATGCATTACCCTCACAAACTGCCACCTATCACACTCAACCTCCTTCAACTACCAATCGTTGGCAAAAAAACCTTAGAGATCATTAAATCAGACGAAAAAACGCACACATGACACGTACATGCTCATTTTTAATGCGAAAAATAACTTTTGAGCAGAGTATGAACTTCAACATCAGGACAATTCAGGCATCACTCATCATATCAATACCAACAAGGTTAAAATGAAAAATTACAGTATTGGACCATTATGGTGTGCCGTTTTGGATTCACCATTACATATCCACACACATGCACACATATAAGTTTGTATATTTATAAACACAAAACAAGTCCATCTAATTCCTCATACATGATACAATAGATTTAAACCATCATATAAATCATTTTTTATCATTAGATTTTATTTTATTTTATTTTTCTAATTTTAACCACAAATCAAATGGTCAAGGCCTTATTTTGATGAAAACTTAACCTATATTGCTAAAAAAGAAAAAATCTAACGATAGTTAACAAAACTGTGACAGTCTGAAACGCAAGTACCAGTGGAAATGGCTGCAACAGGCCGAAATGGCACAATAGGGGTATGGGCTTACTTGCCAAAAAGAAAAAATCTAATGATAGTTTAACAAAACTGTGACAGTCTGAAACACAAGTACCAGTGGAAATGGCTGCAACAGGCTGAAATGGCACAATAGGTGTACTGGCTTACTTGCCAATATGAATTATTTTGGCCATTCTGGGCAGAGTGCAACGGAATTGGTAACTATGCCTGCTCCAAACTACATGCCATCTATAATGCATATGTTGCATCATTTTTAAGACATTGGTCATCAATTAGACATCTAAATAAATTACCATGTGGAGGATCTGATAGAGTTTGTATAACTGTTTCTAATCAAGCTTCTTTAACCATAGGAATAGCATAGTGAAGACGTCAGAACTCACAGATCTGTCAAACTCCAGCATGAAGCATCTTTTGACATCTTCCTTTGTAGGCTTGCAGCCACACCGATCACGTCTTGAAGTTAAATCAGAAAACTTCGGGTATGTGTAATGTAGAACAGCAGCCTCATCTAATTTGATCTCACTATCAAGTAGGTAGACAAAATTATCAAAATTCCATGGAACTCATGTATAGAATATAAAGGTATGTATATATATATTGAAATGTCTTCATCAGAACTAATATATCAATTGTAGATCTCAGTGCATTATATACAGAGATATTTTAAAAACAAAAGAAAATTGATAAGGGCAGGCATGCTCATGAAATTGCTGAAATATGACAGATGAACATACTTTGGGGTCTTCATATAGTTGTGCCATCTGTGTGCACCATTAGGACGAAGATGGTCTTGAATTCGAGCAGCTGATTTCCCGTTTCCATAGGTCAAAAAGTAGTTAGGATTACCACGGGTTGCTTCTCTATAGTTGCCAAAATATACATCTTTTGGAAGATGGTCATAGTTCTTCTTGAACATCGAGACCTATCCAACATAATATAAGTGATATTAGTCAACAGCAAATGTGTGTATGTAATAACAAAGGTCACATTACAACATTGATGTGAATAATGGGACAATCACAAAAATTTGAACACTTCAAATTATCTTAGCACTTAAAACTTGATTATGCAAAATGCCAAAATTGACAGTAAAGCTATACTAATCATATCAGAGAAATAACAAAGCAAATAGACCACCATTTGCACAGACAGGCTCTGCATATTAGTACGAGCATGTCCATGTGTGTTATGTCTGTACTAAGACCCATTTGGAAAACTGCAAGGTTGGGCTAGCTAGTTCAATAATCATATTTAACAGGCAGTCCATCATAATTCAACTCAGCAAAAAATTGTTTTTCGTTGAAGCAACTTTGACAAAGTTTTATTTATTTTTTGATAAGTAACTTTGACAAAGTTTTATTTGAAACAAGTCATGCATTTTTTAATTTTCTAAACACAATCCATCTGATTTGATAAAGATTGAAAATATCTAGGCAGACAGCCCATAGTACAAATTAATTTTAATGTTCCAATTCGACTTAATTATAACATTGCTAATCTTTAAAAACCATCAATCATATCTATTTTTGAAATCTTAGTTAGAATCATATGAAGGCCAAAGATATTATACCTCGCTGAATGGATCCTTGATATCGTCTCGTTCAACACTGCTCTCCTGAGGCAATAACAACATGCAAGCATAATTAAAAGTGCTTCTATTAACTAGATCAAATGAAATTCTAGACAAAGCTGTTTCACTCACATAATTTGGAAAGATAACCATATCAACATTTCCAGGAACATCGGATAGCAATTGTCTCAAGGAGTACTCCTGAGTGCCTACTGGATGCATTAGTTCATCAGTGTCAAGATGAATGATCCAATCCATTCCAGCCTCCTAAATTGTGAAAGACAATGTTAGACCTTTATTACATAAATGGAAAAATACTAATCATGTCATGCAGTAGATGAAAATTCAGTACCCATACCCTTGCCATGACAATCGCCATTTCCATATTGAGAGATTGCTTCACAAACAACTCATAGTTACATGGTTTATAGAAGAAGCTCGCCAACCAAGTCTCATTCCAGATCCGGCTAATTACATCATTACAATAAAGGAATTGTATCATAATTGTTAGATTCATAGTAGTTGGCAACATGTACAAGATAATACAGTTTCACAATGTAAAAAGACAACCAGACTGTCTCCACTGATGGATTAAGTGTTTCACAGATTCACTGAACAAGTTTGAGAGGAAAAAAAAAAAAAAATTCAGAGTAGGAAGGAGCAATAAGTTAGGATCTTTTAGGGTGTTGAAGCCCATGCTGCCCATCCATCCAATGGTCGCTAAATTGCAACCTCATGAATCTTTTTCTTTTCCCACTTGAGAACCAACATTTTGTTTCTTTTAATACTTCTGCCCTGAATATGGACAAGAAGTTGCACAATCCATGTGGTGGACCCAGCCCACAAATCAACACATTCAAGTTGTTTATCCTGACATATCATGCTGTATATCTGGGTAAGAACAAAGAAAAATGAAGTAAATACTGAATAAGGAATGTTTTTAAAGATGAGGAAAGAAACTCTAAAATTAAAACCCAAAATGTTTTTGCCTTTGCATCCAAAAATTTACTCTCCTCTTCGGTACAATTGGCCATTCCACATTGAGGGAAAATTTTGACTTTTAAAATGAACGTGGACTTAAGCTTAGCTTTAGTATTAAAGGTGAAGGTATAGTTGTTCTAATAACATTGACTGTTCAGGGTAGAGAATGACCTAAAAAAGAAAGTGACAAACAGAATTATTAAAAAGAAAAAAGCAATTTGGATGGAGAATGTACTAACCTTTTAGCTTGCCGCTCCTCTAGTTCTTTTGTTCTGTATATAACTTTCACCCCCTGAAAAATAAGTGTTAAGTCCATAACAAGATAAGTCAGGAAGTTCAAAACAAGAAGGGAACTAAAGTGACAACTTGCAGCAACCAAACAAAACTAGGTATTGACTGGAAAAATGTAATATATAAGCAAAGGACATAAACTCACTGGAATTGATTCTAAGACTTTAGATACATTCGCAGATGCAGCCTTCCCTTCTACAAAAAGGAAAAAGGTTGAAACTCCAATGACCTTATGATAAAAGATCCACGGCAAAGTCTGCTCTAGACCAGCAGAAGTGCTTGTTGTAATACATATCTGGTATACAGCAAAATTTCAAAATAAAGGGTCATAAATTGATCCATAATTCACCAAAAAACCAAAATCAAACATATGATAAATTAATCCAAAAACAAGGTTTCAAATTGCTTAGAGTCACAAGATAGAAGGAAGACTTCTATTGGCTTAAGGATCAAAGGAAATGGTTCTCAATAATAATTGCTCTCCCAATATAAATGATTACAAGTGCCAAAGAGGTTCAAATAGATACATTGTGTCAGTTAAGGAAAAGAATATAATAAAGGAAAATACCAAGGAGAAAAAGGAGTCACATGACTCTCAAAATAAAAATCAAGATGCAATATTTCAATAATATAAATGAAGGAAGATATCCAAGAAATTTTTTGGCATTGATATAGCACAGGATGCATTTCACACCAACTGACAGTGGCCACATCATGCAAAAATGTCGAAGGTTAGGATCATATCCATATATCTATCCTACTTTTGCTGGACCAGCACTGGGGGGGAAATGTATTTAATGCCTTTCATGCCAACTAAAAGAGGCATTCTTCTTTTAAACATTTTTACAACTTGGGTCCTATTTTAATTACATTCTATTATCTAAGATTTCACATAAATTACACTTTTTATTTTCTTCATACCAATAATTTACTGATTTTTTAAACATCAATGTAACAATTATGAATTCACCCAGACTCTTAAGATATCCGCCATTTCTTCATGCACATAGCATTAAAAATAGTTTATAGATATTGCAATGTTATATTGCTGATCTCAAATATTTCTAATCTCCTTAATCAGTATTCTGGAATACATTAGAGATTTTCGAGGATACATAAATACCCCGCACAAAAACCCTGAACATAGTGACTATAGATCATCTCCAATTAAGAAATCAGATACTCCACATAGATTTATCATGAATGTTAAATAAATACAAATATTTCGCCCACCACGCACCTCCATCAGGGCTTGTATTCATAACAAGTCATTTCAGATTGATCAAACAAAATGAAAAATAAAAAATAAAGACATAGGACATAAATGAATATTTTAAATAGAAATGATCTAATAAATAAAAAGGTTTTGAATCAAAGAAAACAGTAATCAACTGCTTACTACATTATGAAATTTAACTATAAATTAGAGGGAGGGAAAAACCAATTTGATTACCAATGCGCAACGGCCCATATGAATTATATCTGAAATCTACTCTAATTCTAATCAAAATTATACATTACCTCTCACCCCAAACTTAAATCAGCATAACCCAGATGCAAGATCCGAAAACCCAAACACACCCATCAAAAATCAAAGCCCAAGAAACCCAACAAACTCAACAAAAAACCAAAACCGATTACCCAAAGTAAACCAAAAACCAAAACACCAATAACCATGCAATCAAATTCCTGTCAGACACTCACCTTAGGATTCAGATCCGACTCGTACCCGAACGTCCAATCCCTGAAATACGGGAAGGCCAGCGAGCGGCTCTGACCCAGAAGATCCACGCAATCAGAGCCCGCGGAGCGAGACGAGTGGGAGGTTTCGGAGCCGAAAACAGCCATGCCCGGAAACTCGTGGTGGTCCATGGACCAGCGGGTGATGGGGTCGTTGAGGCCGCCCCGCCATTGTAAAATGAAGGCGAAGCAGGCGAGTGTCAATGAGAGGACTGTGAGGAGCAAGAGGAGGCGAGAAGCGAAGGACTGCGAGGAAGACAACGAAAATGTAGAAGCAGAGGAAGAAGAGGTGGAGGACGAGGGGGGCCTGAAGGCAGAGTGTTGACCCGCCATGAGACGCTGCAAAGAGAAACACTTTGGCGCATAAATTTATATATATTTCTTCGGAGTTCTTGCGTATGCAAATGCCAAGCGAGCGTGGAAGACTGGAAGTGAGTCCTTGGGTTGACGCAGAAAGGAAACCTGAAGGAGAACGATGGAAACCAATTCAAACCACTGTTGGAGAGCCGTTTTGTCGTTAGGTGCTGTCATTTTTGTTGCCGGCTAAAATATTTGTGTTTTTGTTGTTCTATGACAAAGAAAAAAAAATCGAAAAATAATTAATAATAATCCAATGGTGAATTGACATGTGTACATAATAATATTGGGATATTTATGAAATATATTAGTGTTATATATATCATTTTTTTTAAGAAAGAAAGAAAAAAAAAATTAGATTTTTCTTGACTTTTTTATGTTATCGAATAAGAAATTTCTTTTCTTTTAATGTTTATTTAATAAATATCTGTCCAGAACACATACGATTCTCATATCAATTTTTAATAAGTACACTTTTATTTCACTACTATCTTATCTGGTTGATCGTCAATTAATCATTGAATTTTTATTTTTTTTAATAAAGACTAATTGACACCACCACACATCAGCAAAGTGGGACATTGATGAGATAAATTATTTTGTTTTTTTTCAGTTGTTTGAATTATTTCTAATACAATGATGCATAATAAAAGTAAGTTAAGAGTAAGATTGATTATTAATGCATATCAAAGCTTTATTACACAATAATTACCTAATAGCAATAATAAAGGGCTTTTAATTATTGTTTTCTTGAGAGCGAAATGGCCGCAACAAGATAACATTGCTCCAACCTTATTAATTCCCACGTTAAAATCCATGTAATTTGTGTCTTAATTGCCACGTTAGTATCTATGTAATCCGGGTCTTATGTTGCCAAATGGATATATAGATTATAGATGCTTGATAATGTTTATAATCTCTAGGGAAATTTTGGTCACCATGTTTTTAATGCTTGAAGGGTTTGCTTTCTTTTGTTGTTTTCTTTTTGTTAATTATTTTAAGAGTTAAGTTTGTTCCATAACTAAATTTGCTGTCTTATTCCTTCTAAAATTAGTCTTTACTATCAAATTCCGTAAAATAAAATAAAAATTCTTGATGGATTCTATTAGTGCATACAATATATCCAATGAAATTATAACACTATTTATTTTATTTTATTTTTTTAATTCAAAGCGGGAGAGGAGGAAAAGGAGAATAACACTTGTTACTCATACTAAAAAAATATATATATATTATATATATAAAAACTCAAAACTAAAAATTTTTTTTTTAAAAAAAAAATTAAAATTAAAATTTAAAGGGGGTAGTAGAAGAGGGGGTGTATCATAGGCTTTTTTTTTTTTTTTAACATGTCCACACAAGGGAAGGGGGAGGGGGAATTCGAACTAGTGACCTCAGCTTTATGAGGCGTGGTTCACAGCCGATTGAGGTACCCCTTGGGTACATCAAATAGGATCTTTGACATGAGTGACTGTCAAGACTATTTCTAAAATCAAACATTTTACACTAAAACATTTAGGTGTTTAAAAATTTACAAATATTGTTTTGATTACCGAAATGAGTCAATATCTTAAACCTAACAAATCCCTTTGATTTATGCACGGTAGATTTAGACAAAATGTTGTCTATGTACGCAGTTTGACTAATAGACAAAATGTTCTATTAGTGTATTTTAAGAATCTTGAGTGTTTTATATATCGTGCTTATAAAAGGTCGAGTAATTCTAGAAGTTCTTATTTCTCACTAAAAATATTTGATCAAAATTTAATAGTGATCAATTATAAGCCTAAATAGTGATTTTGAAATTTACATCATTGTTGGAAGAATACGAGACTTCTATCATTATTATAAAATGTCTATTAGACTCAACTTTCGTGGCATTGCCATATCAACACCCAAAAAAAAAAAAAAAAACACAGTTCATGTGGGAGCATTGGACAATGTCAGTCATGATCTTCATTCTTGCTTGGTGCATGTCCTTTTTGCAAATTTTCTCCGGTGAAAAACTTTCCACTGCATGTTAAGAATTAATTTACAGGAATAGAGGGAAAGGAAGAATGAAGATTCCGAGACAAGAGTAAGGTTCGTCGTCTTGTAATTGATGGTGGAAACCTTGGATATACGCAAATTCTTCTCCTTGGGCACAGGGGTGACATCAAATTGGACGCAATGAAGATCAATATCAGGTGTGCGTTGTATAATGCAGAATCTTTGATTCTCCAAGTGGATGAAGCCAGGAGGATCGGGCACATCAAATTCAAGAAACGGAATTTTCAGAGCTTTAAGATCCCCAGTTAGCTACAAATCCGAACCTAAATCGAACACCAGCAATTGAAGGTAGTTTGAATATACCTATGTCTGGCATGACCCGAAACTGACACGCTTATGTTGCGCCTCTTAAGGTTCCATGTTGCTCAAAAGAGTTTTTACTTTCTATCATAATGCATTAACACAGTGAGATGACTGCATTAGCAGGACTGTCTTAAGTACATTCTCAGTGCATCACATATATCAACTCAAAAACATGAAACTTTTAACCATGATAAATGATAAAACACCAAATCAATTTTATTTTATTTTTTTATTAATGGTACAAACATCAAGCAGTATTCCATTATACAAAATAAATCACTGGACAGTCACTTACAAAAGGAACATTATTATCAGTTTGGGCAGGCTTATGACGAAATTTAGAAGCTTAATTAGCTGCTTCAACAATGTGGTATAAAATCAATGCTATGCAAATGAGTGAAAAAGAATGCTCTGGATGATCCTCCCTATTTTTGGCAGCACCATTTTAGTTTACAAATCACCTCTTCAATAGCTTTAGTACATCCCCAACCAGATGCAATGACCCAGTGACAAGAACCTGTAAATCAACAATAAGCATAATAATGATCACCTGATTAACATGAGTGACAGTCAAGACTCCCATGTGGGGTGTACTATTATTACAAGATGGCATATCATTATCACTATTTATCATGCACAAATCACATCCAGAGAATCCACATCCCAGCTTACTTTTACAAATCCAGATAGAGAAACCATAACCAGCTAAAGAAAACGACACTTCATTTTGGAGAATTCGTTTCGCCATTTCTTGTGTTCAAACAAGAATCAAGTGAGTTTTTAGGACTGGTTTGCCCAATCTATTTCTCTGAAACCCAATATGCAGCCTAAAGCCATTTCAACTTCAAGTTAAAAAAGGAACAGGTTGCCATCTCAGATAGTAATCTTACCTGAACTCTTACAGACGGGTTTTCTTTGACACAATCCCGCAGCCATTTTATCGTCAATGGCAATGACGGCATTACTGCACTGCAAGAAAAATTATTATCCGCAGGATTGCAATGAGAAGCATCCTCATAAAGAAATTCATGTGGTGGTAAAATCTTTGCATTGTCCATCTTGGCACCCATGTCAAGCGAAGTATCTACTTCTGCATGTGAACAGAACAACAGCTTGCTTGTCAGATCAGTCTTTAAAAGCTTTGATATAATAGCTATTATTTCAAACGCATGTGTAATTCAAACCCACGCGAAAAAGAATACCAAAAAAGAATACATGGTCCTGATGTTTTTGCTCCTCACAGGTCAGCAATCAAAGTATAACACACTTCAGGTATCAGTGGAACTGCAACAGTTGCACCAATTAATAAGTTTGGGTGAATTACTATTACGACAATCCTCTTAATTGAGACTCTTCCAGGATCGTGGTGGTGTGCTTCTAATGTTCAACAGACATGGAACCAAAACCTCAGAAAAAAAAAAAAAAAAAAAAGCAAGCCCTATGAACAAATTTTAAATACAACACAACTCAACTAACCCTTGATGCCAACAGGAATAATTCTTGAATCAAATTCTCTAATGAGTCATGCAAGGATTACTATAAGAATTATGAACAAGTGTGAGCTGTTCCAACACTCATTGATTTAGCCCTTTCAAGTCTCACACTGAAACTTTAATGGTTGCAGCAAGATAATTTACAAAAAGTTGAATTAACACTGTTATCTCATGGATAAACAGGAAGTGACACTGAGCATAATTAACAAACACGCAACTTTAAGAGTAAGCCAAAAAGATGGGGTATACCTTTCCCATGGATAATCTTTTCCCAGAGTCTCTGGAGGTTAAATTGCCAAGACAAATCCCTGTTAAAGATATCTGAAGGAATGACTGAGGCACCAGAAGTAACCTTGTTGTAGGTTGACATACTTGGGACAAAAAGGGCTTTTGCAAAATGCGTTCCTGCACAAAATCATATTAAATCCTCAACACATGCTCTTCAGTCTCATCATGCATAATTCTTCATGGAAAGAAAAACAAGGCAGAGAAAAAGTAAGGCTATGTTTTCATGTAGTCATTTTTAGCACAAAATGAGAATCAAAAGACCACCTCGTTCTTGAGTTAATGTGCCAACAACCTTTGGATCAAATGACACTTCGACTCTCATTAAGTATGTAGTATGGGTGAGGTCTTAGGTTCAAGTCTCATGAAGTGTGTGAGTTACTTAATCGAAAAAAAAAAAAAAAAGTTGCCATGGGCACTAAATTCTGAAAGCTCTACTGACAGAATCATCTGGAATCCGCATCCACTGTTATTCGCCAGCAGAGAAATTCTGCCCACAAAATCAAGTAGAATTTGTTTGCATGTTATTGTCCAGATTCCAGAATGAAGCATGTGAATCACAATACTTGATTTTTTTAAGTGCATTACACCACAACTTTATTTATTCTTTTTTTCCAAGAAATAAATAGAGCCCTAATCAGGAGAAAGATGAGTGTTGATTAAGATAATTTGGCCATAAGGAATAGAATAATGCGACTAGCACTGGAATAAAGTAATATGATTTAAGGCTTTGTAAGAATTCTAGAACAAGAAGAGGATGTAAATTGAGGTAGATAAGAAGACATTTTGCAAACGGTTGAGCAAGTACTTCAATAAATGTAGCAAACTAATAAAACCAAACTCATACAGCTAACTCTGATTAGTGTCAATAAGTGAATTCAGCTTAGCAATAAATAGATCTCTATGGTACTTGATTAACTGTGAGGTTCAGATGCGTAGTAGACAGATGATTTCTTGAAAAAAGAAGAAAAGGAAAAAGATGATCTGTTTAAGTTTGAAGCAGCAATACCTGAGGAAGCACATGTGCTCACTAGACGAGGAAGCAAAATCTGAGGGTCTCTCACATCCATGCAATTGAACAAAAGAATCTAAAATAATGTATAAGAACTGTATGTAAGCCAATTAATCTCCATTATAATCTATCTAGAAATGGACAAAAGCATCCATCACTAAATATGTAAGCCTTGATAACTGGATCAACATAAGCTGTTTAGAGACACCTAAAAACATAGATCTTCAAACTACAAGTCTGTTTGGGATTGCGTTAGTCTATTAGAGAGCTTAAAAAGTACTTTTAGTACCTAAAAAGTTATGTCAAACAAAAAGCTAACATGTTTGGCAAAAAAATTCACAAGCATTTTTTTACTTTTTTACTTTAAAAATGGTCAAAACACATTTTTGGCAAAAGCTTAAAAATGAAGCTTTTGCTTAAAAGTTCATTTTGACTTTAAAGGCTCTATTTTCCAACGCAATCTCAAACATGCTCTACGTCTGACTATTTATAATGGATTTTTACCTGCTTTAATAATTTGTCAGACTCCATACTCTTTCTTGCATGTTGGATATGACCATTCCACCAAACTTCCTCCAAACATTCAACATTAAAAGAAGTAGATAATGATTTCATGTTTCCTTTCACAGCACTAGAGAACCACTTGGCACAAGCCTCCATGCTCTCAGGACTATGAGCTCCATCCAAGTAGAAGACCAGATCTCCACAAGAATTTTCAGAAACTTTGAGTGAATTATAGGATTGGGAACAAGTATCATAAACAATCTGAGCCCTCCCAGAAATATGTGCGGTTGAAAGACCTCTTAGAAAAGCCTCAGGCAAATTCGCTTCCTGGATATCCTTTACATTCAAAGTTGAGACAGTTAAAGGTCGGAAAAAAAGGGAATACAGAAGAAAGAACAAAATAATAAAAAAATAAAAAAAGCTATTCTAAAACCCCCATACAGCCAATGTGAAAAGGCCAACTATTCTCTTTAAGTGTCCAAATAATTAAATAATAAAAGTAAAAAGGTTACATGAAATAATTTTTTTTCTCAAGGTAAATATAATTCCCCACACCCAAACAATATCAAACCTGACACTTTACCCTTTACCACTTATTTATGGGAAAAGGAGATACGATTTAGCCAAAGGGCCACTGGTTTACACAACATATTAGACACCATACATATCCTTTTTGTGCTTCTGGCTACAGCACACTCAAAAGAAAACAATCTCTCTCTCTCTCTCTCTCTTTCCTTGTGTGTGTGCACTGTGTACACATAATGATAAGCACATACCCCCTAAATGCAAACACAAGCAATCTAATACGGGTGTATCTTTGTTTTATGTGTTGATCAATTTCTCAACATTCCCATTACACTGTCATGATGAAAAACTAGGAAGGTTCAGTGAGTTTATAAGCTAGATACTGAGTCATAGTTTGCATGGTAAAGCAAAACCAGGAGCAGATGAATTTCAACCAACATTTTGGAATAGTTTTTCCCAATTTCCCGTTCTTTGAAGCCAACATTTACAAAGGGAAACAGCGAGACCAGCATTAATGAACTGATGATCACCAGACAAGCTAAGCTTCAATCCATTCAACTGTTCATTATCAAGAGGTGTCGCTACTTTCAATGGAACCTGCAATACAGAAGAATAGATCTATCAGCTACATCATTATCAATTCAATAGACTATTTTTCTGTGTGTGTATGCCCATGTGTGTGTATGCACATGTGCACGCACATGCATGCATTTATGTTTTTGAGTGTGCATTTAATTGGCAATAGCGTAACATTGTACAAATCCATATGATTGCAGGTGAATTTTATAAGTATTAAACCTATTCTAATTCAATAAATGATTTACCATAGTTACTATATGCATAATCAATGTAGTCCTGTGGTTGAAAATTTATTATTTATAAATACAAGAACACATGTACAGTCAAAGAGACAAGCATACAAACACACATGAAATTACAGATACATAAGAACGCATAGTTATCTGGTCCATAGTGAAACCAATTCATGAACTAGGAATTCATGATTAATGTGTTTGCCGATAAAAATAACAAACAGCAGGTCATGTCAACGCAAGTAAAGTAATTTCACCAAGACATAGCTACAAAAACAGGTGCTTGAAAAGAAGAAAAAAATCTTTACCACGATTTAGTTCAGGTAATGGGATAAGGAATATGATTACCTTCAGTTCATGGGCTCTCTGCAGAATAACATCCATTGCTTCAGAAAGTTGGGGCACCGTGAATGCAGGAATTTGAGGCTTCATGAGCAGGGAAGACATCAACCCAATTCAGAAAATACTTGTAAATCAAAACTGCAACTTTAAATAATCAAGCCACAAATACTACAATAAATAACCCATTATTAAAGAAAACTAGATACATTATAGTTGGATTTGCTTAAAGGAGTTTTATACCTTGAAAATTCCAGCTTTGTGTGAAGCAATAAGTGCAAGGGTATTTCCTGCATGTCATACAGTTAATATCTTAGGCATCCAGATGGCAGATACATCTTTTTCCTTTTCTCGTTACTTAACTTTTATTGCACAACAGATACTGAAAAATTCAAGAAAAACATTAAAAGAAAAATAGTTTGTATAAGAGTCAACTGGATATTAGATAACAAACGCATCACAAACAAATTACTCCATAGAAAGTTATAAACTTCCCATAAATTAGACATTGAGATAGAACTGCATTTACAGAAAACAAAAACCAGCAAACTTGTTGAGTTAGAAAGGGCGCACCCAAGGTCTCTGTATGATCCATTCCCAGAGATGTAATGCCACAGACAACAGGCTTTTCAATCTGCATGGTTTATCACCAATCTTCATAACCATCACATTTATTTACGCTAGCAATATTTTCAAATAAATGCTACAAAGAAGACGTAAGCTTTTGTTTATTATCATGCCTTTTTTGGATTTTCAAACTAAAATAAATAATAGACGCTTTAAACACCCTAAAATTAGAACTTGAAAGCTTGCATGACTGTTTTCGTACATCAACCCACCCCAAACCCTAGGACAGGACAACCTAAAAGATAGAACTTGACCAACTCTTTCTTTTGCTCAAGCAAGGCACTTCCCCTCATTCCGCGAAGCACAAGAATTCACAATATGGATTCAAGTTGATAGAATGGGTATTTTGAAAAAATGAATCTACATAATTCTATAAACAGATGCATACCACTTCTGTTCCCAACCCAAAGAAAAAAATAAAAACATACCACATTTGTTGAGTCCTTCGTGCCCCCAAGACCAACTTCAATAATAGCAACATCAACCTACAGACAGGAACTATTTTCAGTGACAGAATTATCCCCAAACACAATAACTCAAGAAGCAGCATTGCTTTTAATCAGAATGCAACTTTTACCACTATAAATTGCTTAACATGGTGGACAATCAAATTAGGAATACACTTGTATAAATATAGCGGCACACTGCATGAAGGCCATAAAAATGCACAATGATTCAAGAACAAAAAATGTGTTAGGTTTTATTAAAATGCTGGCAGAGATGTAACTGAGAATAGCAGCAACGAAAAACACTAGGACAATGTCAGCATCCATAGACACCATGGTTGTTAGAAATGCCACAAAAACATAGTTCACCATTGAAGTAGTGTGGTCAAACCATACAGCCTTATCAAATAGTGTTGTAAGATAGGGGTGTTCAAATCCCCATGCATCCGAAAACCAACCCAATTCCGACCTGATCAAATCCACTTCTGATGGTTGACTTCTGACAAAAGTCGGGTCAGAAGTCGATATAGAGTACGAATTTCTGACCCAACCTGACTTTTAAATAGTATTTAAATTATGATTAAAACATCGCCATTTTATGGGAGCAGATGAAAATAACTAACAAAACTCTAAGGGCCTAAGGGTCAGACTATTCTATTTTCTTGTGCCATTTCTCTAGTCCCAAAATAGGAACTAAGAAAACATCTAAGTTCAAATGGCAAGATACATTACTAACCTTTTCGCATATAAATATCTTGAAAGCCAAAACAGTGAGGAACTGAAATAATGGAGGCATTGGCAGGTTCTCAGTAACCTTTTCCTGCAAATTTAAACTTCCAGAATCAAAAATGGCCATTTATAAGTTGCAATTTTGAAAAAGAGGCTTCAATTAAATGAGTTGCTATACATTGTCGAGATGAGTAATACTGTGTGATGCATCGTACAACAGTGTAAATATAAACTTCAAATTTTGGATCTAAACATCAGTTTTACCACCACTAGAATGCAAGTGATGTACTGTCAGTTCTACCCCTGTGTAATTGTGTTGCGCCCTTTGGGTTTTTTGATACTTATCAAAAAAAAAGTGATGTACTGGCAGTTACATAATGCAAATGGAAAATCACATAAATTCCAAACAAAAGCCAGCAGATAGCTAATACTAGGAATAACCAAATTAAATAACCACTTACTCTGAAAGGCTAGCTGATCATTAACGTGTCATCTTTGGAACGTGCAAATTGTTTGAAAGGATAACAATCACGATTCTGTTCTTTAACTTTTCTTTAAGCATGCATACTTGGCTTCTTATCTAGAGGCACTTCCCTTGACTTAAAACACTAACCAACCACCACACAGTTCATTCTAGTAGACAAAGTTCCTCAGAGAGATTCAACACCTAGTATCAAAAACTAGCAACCCCAAATTACCAGCGATTTAAAATACCTACGACAAAGAATACAAGAGGATTAGAACTCTAATGTACAAGACTATTAATTTCCACAGAGAATCCCATCACAGAAGGTCCAAGACCACAACCAAAATGCCGTGAGTCCAATTTCAAAAGTGCTTATGAACCATGCTTGGGGTCCAAGACTCAAATATAAAGTGCTTTTTTACAATTCAGAACAACTCTATCTTTGAAGAGAATCTAGCTTATCTGGCTTTCTTATAAGCATATAAAGTAAGAAATTATACCTTCAATTGGTTCCAACAATCCCAAAAATACTGTAGAAATTTATCTTCAGATATGTCCAACCTACAGAGGCAATCAAAGCCAGACATGAGTATTCTGCAGAGTGTTCATACCAACCAAGAACATGACATTCCGAAATTATAAATGAATGGTGATACAAACATAAAGAAAGCTAGGGTTAATTTTTGTAGTAAAAATGGTCTTAAAAAGAGAGAGCCTACTTTCTCTTTTATGCCCCAAATTTCAAAAAGAGAAAGGCTTCCATCAAAGTAAAATGATCAGGTTTACTTTCCACTGGAGATTACTAATCCATCCCCTCTTTGCTTTTAATGAATTTGAATTACTTATTAAAAAAATAATTGTTTAAAACACCTTTACATCTCAATCAACAGCCGAAAGAAACAGATGAAGCCATAAATAGTCACAATAGATTCAACCATAATATCAGTAAAGATGTTCAAAATGAATCTCCTAGTGCTTTAACCAACTTCTAGAAAGAGCATGCAAATGAAATGACTCCATAGTTATTTACATAGCAATTGAATGTCCAAATTTATCTTCTGGTCAAGTTGCTTTTTGCTTTTACTCCACAAATCAGGAGACCTGTAGAATTTCATTTCATAGGTACTGATCATTCATCTACTTATAGACATCCTATGACAATACATCCAAAATAATAAAAATCTTCTATTAATACAAACCATAGCTTTTTTTAATAATAAAATTTTTTCTAGGATGGGACTATTTTAGGGCATTGATGTCATCACCAGACTGCCAGGAGAGAGAGAGAGAGAGAGAGAGAGAGAGAGAGAGAATTAATGACAAATTTGATATTAGTGATTCATTTGAACACTAACCCATTTATACGAAATCGTTCTCTCACATCAATTAAGTGAGGGGAGGTGAAGAGTCCAGTTTGCAGACCACACTCCCTTAAAACAGCCTCACAGAATGTGCATGTAGAACCCTGAAATGTGGATTCATTAAGCCACAGCAATTCAACTAAGAAAAAACCATAATAAAATATCAGTTCTCACTTTTATATTCCTTTCAAACGAAGAGATCAAAATACTGAATTATGAATGCTGATGTTAGCAACTTATCAACTGATATTTTTGTCACTTTTCTCATATTAGCCCTTGTATCCATGTGAGACCATACATGTGCATACATAATGATAATGCATTTCAAAGTTTTAGATGCTTTGTCCTTTTATGGAATTGGTAACCATGTTAGACATACTATCACTAGTAAAGTTTGAAAAAATATTTAAGATCAGAATTTCATATCAACAAGTCTCAAGCTAGTCTGATCTATCAAAAAACTATCATAAGACATTATTTTTGGAAGAGTACCTTCCCCTTAGTTCCAGCCACATGGATTATTTTGAGCCCATCCATATGTTCTTCCAAGCCAAGGATCTGTTAAAAAAACATGTATGCATTGAATGTTTCAATCTTTGAGAAATTCTGTTTAGCAAAAAATTTATTCAGATTGGATGAGGAACTACAAAAGCAAACTTCAATGACCACTTTCTGTTTCTAAAACCAAGTGAAAGCTTTAAGGAGAAGATGGCAATTGTGTTGAGTAATTGCCCCTCAAACTTTTGAACTGAATTCTTTAAAAATTATCGAATTTATTTAAAAAAACCAAACCAAAATGCTTAAGTTGATGGAAGTGGGCCATTTTTATCAAGCATATTACAAACATGAAAAATTTGTTTGGAACTTACAAGTATACAGCATTCTTATCTCAAACCTGGAGGAAGAATTGCACTATTGTTACCTTGAGATACTCGGACATTCTTTCCAATTTTCCGTATGTACCACCAACAAACGATTTGTCTCCTCGTTTCTTACGTGTAATGAGAGAGGAAAGTGCTTCCATGGCAGTTTCGTATGAATATGGAACATCAAAATCTTGCAAGTCCTCCTTCACAACCACATTGTTTCCCATCTTTTCCATGACTTTAGATGACATGACTGTATATACAACACCTACTGCATTAAGCAAACCGAAGGTTAATCTTTTGCACCATACATCAAGATAAGGGGTTACTTACAAAATTATTAAAGAGACAGAGGAAAGGCCAGAAACCAGAAACTTTCCTTTTATTACAAATCAATCAAGAAAAAAGCAGTTTCTTCCCATCACTAAAATTTTCCTTCTTGAGCTTAGTAAGAAAGTACAGCAACAAGGAAGTCAATCCCCAGGAGGATAAGCATTTTCATTTTCTTCAGATCGCTCCACATCTCAAAGTGCACTAATTTTAGGTGTATAAACATTCAGACTTGAGTTAAAACAAAACTTGAAGCATGTGACGACACGCGAATATTGCAGAGGTTGATATCTAAAGTTTAATGTATATGTCAGTGATCACATGCATCATGTTTGCTTCTGTAACTGTCTCTATAGCATTTCCAATTAGCATCCCATAAGAGTAATAATTTTCCTATTTGGGATAGTTTACCATTGCATCCCCCCCCCCCCCCCTGTTTTTCCCTTTAATCTCTCTAACAAAATGCCTCAAAAAAAATTACCCTTATGATCAGAGAAGCTAATACTATCTCCATTTTTTTGGACAGACAAATTATCTAATTTTATTCATGGGAGTGTGAAAACATTGCATATAAAGTGATAAATATCCATGGATTACATGTATCCCTGAACCTACAGGTTGTTGGAGATGAGGCTTACTGTGTCTAGTCAGATGAAGTGCATCCACACGAGCTGGCAAACAATTTAAGCTCCATGTCCTTCTAATGGAAAAGTGACAATCTTTCTTATGGAAGTGTGAAACTCCAAATATCCCACACTTCAGGTAACTGTTCGCATAAACGAGCATCAGGAAACTTCAATTCTGCGAAACAAAACAGCAGTCAGTCAAAGATATAAAGATAAATTTAAAAATGGTGTACTTTTCAAGGAATAGAGTATAAAGCACCATGAGGATGCCTGGAAAAAAGTGGCAAGGATAATACACTACCGTATGGGACACAAGACATAACCATGTTAACCTCACCAAAAGTTATTACTTTTTCTTACTTTTATGAATTATCCACTATGAAGATGTAAGAGAAATCAAAAACTTGATAGTTTCAATTATCACCATTTATGGCCTTAACAAGGACTGATGGA
This sequence comes from Corylus avellana, assembly GCF_965113065.1. Taxonomy (NCBI): domain Eukaryota; kingdom Viridiplantae; phylum Streptophyta; class Magnoliopsida; order Fagales; family Betulaceae; genus Corylus; species Corylus avellana. Next base: position 3,125,322 of record NC_142499.1, on the reverse strand, counting down.
TTCATACTTTCCCTTACTTTGCGCTTTTAACGATATTTCGATTACTTATTTAAAAATATATATATCGAGAAGAAAAAAAAAAAAACCCTCGGTTGATTGAACCATTAAAAGTAGAATTTCTGATTGTTCTTCTCTTTTGTACTCATTACCTGAATATTATCATATTCATTATACTGATCCACACAGTTATTTAAAATCTCTCTGAAACCTTTTAACCTTTCTTTTTTTCATTCAAAACTGTTTTTTTTAATCTATATCAGCAAAAAAAAATGGAGATTTGAAACTGCACACAATATCTCCTGCAATGCAGTTGTGGTCAGGAGTGGAAAGCCACTCCACCCTATGCAGAAGGAAACATATTCCTATACCAACGTGAATTGCCAAATTGAACTAACAGTAACAGCACATATTCTGCCCACTAGTTCAATATTGAGACAGATACTACTTTTTTCACCCCCTAAACTATTGAAATTATAAAATTTAAAAGGAACTATGTGAAGCACATTCCACAATTCGAGTTCATCCGATTTTCTAAAATACGTACCCAGAAAATTTCATAGGAGGTGCACCCGAAATCCATATTCAAGTAAAATAATTTAATTTAGCCAAGTAACATGCTTGTATTAGAATCACCAAGCAGTGTTGATATATAACAAATTATTAAAGTATTGATTGATTAATTAAATTTACCTCTTCCTATTAGCTTAAGCTTTTGGAATAAATAGTAATTTAACATGGTATCAAAGCCAAAGGTCATGAGTTCGAACATTGACTCCATCAATTCACCCCCCATTTAAATTAAATATTCCACGTGTCCGGCCTCATCTATTAAAAGGCGCTTGAGCCCACACATAAGGGTAGTGTTAAAGTATTAATTAAATTATTAAATTTATCTCTTCCTATCCACTTAAGCTTTTGGGATAAATGATAATTTAACACAAATAAGATACCCATCATCTTATTTCTCTTATTTCCCACATTTTCCCAGCATTTGAACATAGCATACACATTCAGACTTTCATATCCTATTTATTTTCTTTTATTCCTTTGCTCCTCTTCCCAAATTTCCAAAGCAAGCATGCAGAGAATACACCTATGGCTAAAGATTAAGGTGTACCCAATATCCTATATCATTCACTTTCAGCAGCCAACTAAAAAGCAAACAGACAGCTCTAACTTTACTTTTTCTCTTCTTCCCACATCAATTCAGCACTGCAGAAAACTCTCAAGCAACCCCATCTTCTTTTTTTTCTTCTTTTCTTTTTCCCCAACAACAACAACAACCATAAAACACAACCAAAGTACCAAACGCCCATCAAATCATGCAAGGAACAAAAAAAATCCCACGCAAACGTATATATGCGGTATATATGAGAGAAAGAGAAGGAGAAAGAGAAAGAAGTAGCTCACTGAGGAACCATAGGGAGTAAGCCTTGTCTTCGGAGATTTGGGTGGCACTTGTTTCTCGGCCTATCTCCCCGGGCGTTCTTTGTAAATTGTGGCTATGTTAACGGCTTACTAACATATCTCTGTTTTTTGAGGGTCGCCCTCGGCAGTCCACATGGACTTTTTATTTATTTATTTACACAAAGCTGCCGTTTTGAGTGATTTACACGTAATGATAACTCAAAACGGCAAATAATAATTTCACTTTTTTTTCTTTTTTTTTTTTCCTTGGCTCTATTTAGGACAAAATTATTTGATATTACTTTTAAGCAAATAAATGAACTTTTATTTCTCCTACTTTGAAGTATGGTGGTTGTGGTGGTTCAAGTCACAACAAGAAGTAGCAAACTCAGATTTGGACAGGAGATTTTAAAAAGTCCACAAGTAAACTAAGATTAGGTTTATGGTATATTCTAGTGAATCAGTTATGTTTTATAATTTATTTATTTGTCTTTCTAAAGTCATGCACACCACCTACTACAATGTGGAAGTGGCGCTTAAAGATGACAATTTTTATCTTTGAAAAATAAACTTGATCCCGATATATTCCAATTAATCAGTTAAGATCTTGAGATCTTTAATTGGAATTGGAGTTGAAAAAGCAAATTCAGTTGAACCATTTGGTAAATTTTTTGTATTCACAAAATGGTAATTACCAAATCCGTTTGGCGAGAGGCCACCACACCGTGGTTGCCGCCATCAGGTGGTGGTAATACCACTTTTATTAAATTTTAACAATTTTTTTTTTTCAAAAAAAAAAATGCTTTGTTATTTTTGGTTTTGAGAATAGTTTTGTAGCTTGTGTTTGAAAAGTGTCTCATTAGTAGGGTTACATTTGAAAATTTGTTTAATTAAGTAATATTTGAAAAGTGTTTTTTTGTTTGATGACTAAATCTATTCTGTTTTTGACAATGTTATTCCCCCCCAATCACTCTCCGATGGTTGTTGTTCTATCCTAATAATGGTTTGGATCAGATGTATGACTCTTTTGAGGTTTATGCTCTTGTCTATCCTTTGTTTGGGTGTTATTGCCACTTTATGCGACCGTTTTTTTGGCTTTTGTCCAAGTTATAGAGGTCCGAATAGTGTATAGTTGCTTGTGATCATTTAAGCATTCATTGTCTGTTCGGTTGTTCCGGTTTTCCATTTTCTAAATTTAGCACTATCTTTTATGTATGGGTTTGTTGTTGAAGTGCCCAACTCTTGGTTTTTTGTTATGTTGTAATCTGATTTGTTATGAATGAAGTGAAGTATTTACACCAACCAAAAAAAAAAAAATTGAGAAGTGAAAGAGTGAAAATTTCACCAAAAGACCATTAATGTCCAAGCCTGGCCCCCCGATAGGTATACCAATGTAGCCATCTCTATCATGAATCTATCATGAATCATGATCCCCAGTCCACACCCACCCACTTCCCACTGGCCTATTCCCACCGCTAAAAGATATCTTTAAACAATTATATTAATCGGTGTGAAATAAGTGTGAAAAATAGCGTAACTTTTTTAAATAATATGGGCATCACCATCTGGTTTTGTTGTGCTTTTCTGACATTGAAAAAAATCCTCTTATATCCTTCCACGTCATTAAATTATTCAAAACATAATAATTTACCGTATAAGGTTCCACTCCAAAAGAAAAGTGCAAAGTTAATCAAGAGAGAAAAGAAAAACTAAGAAAAGGGGGGTCGGCAGACTGCAATCATATGATTTATTTTTTTGAAGCGTATCAATATATTTTTATAGTCTCTTTTTTTAGCACTTTATAACGATTTCAAAATGCATACTATGAAATCGTGACTTTTAAAAACACATTTAAATGTAGGGTAAAATTGCAGTTTGACCTTTAAAATTGTGCATTTTTAAGATAGACGTAGTCGTGTTGACTTAATATGTATTGAATTAATCAAAGGTGGTGATGTGCCACCCAAGATGCTTGAAAATGATCAATTGCAAAGACTCAGAGCATGTTTGGAATTACGTTTGAGAAATATAGCTTTTAAGTAAAAAAAACGTTTTTTGGCAAAAACTTTATTTTTAAGCTTTTGTCAAATGAGCAAATTATAACTACACATGACATAAGAGAGCCAAACGCTCTCTTTTCTCTCCTCTAGAATCCCCCAAACCCTCGTTCGGCAGCCATGGAGGAGGGAGACGCTGTCTTCCTCCTCCCCCCTTTTTCTCTCTTTTTCCATTCTCCTTACTCCCCCTCCCCTTCTTGCCTCATCAAAGGCCAAAACCGTCTCTTTAGAGACCCTATCTGCCTCCTCAGAGGCCTTATCTCTGTCCAAAAATTGTAACGGTCCATCCTCCTCCACAAAACCTCAAACCACCTCCATCACCAGAAGCTCCAAGTCTGGATTTCGCAAATTTTTTGAAAGCTTTGGATATGTTTTTCTCAAAATTTATTCTCTTGTTTTCAGGAAATCTTGGGTGCACACGAGCCATCCCACTGGGTTCCAGGCGGTCTCCGCCATCGTCTACCACCAGTGATCCACCCATCTGACCACCACGCGCCGATGCGTGTTCAACACGCGCCTGCGAGTAGATCTTACTCGCGGGTGCGTGTCCCTCAAGTGCCGCTCCACCAATCGCCGACCTTCTGGTTTCCTTTCCGGCTCGGTGGCCTGTGTGTCTCCGACTACTCCACTGTTGCTGTTTTTTGGACATTTTTATCTGCTTTTTAGCTTGTCTTTGTTTTCTGTAATGTTGTGTTACTTTCTGATAAACCTAATCTGGTTAGATTTTAGACTTTTTGTAAGTGAAGTGGTTTTTTTCTTTTCTTTTTGGTTTCCTTTTGGAAACTTTTTTTCCACAGTTACTGTGCATCTAAATCTCCATGGCTTTTTTGAAAGTCTGTTTAGATGCTTGATAGGAGTATTCGTACTCCCGATGGTAGTATCCATCAGATTGCGCCGCGACAAGGGTTCTCTCGGGCTGCATTCGCAGATGACTTCCATCTTCATCTACTTTAAGGAGTTTGAAGTCTATTTAGACTGGGTTTATATGTCTAAGCTTTTTAGCTTTAAGTGTCTGTCCTGTAACTTTCTTATGCTTTAATGGATTTCGGTTTGTTACCAAAAATAAAAATAAAAAATAAAAACTTTTGTCAAAAGTGCGTTTTGGCCATTTTTAAGCTTTTTGACCTTCAAAAGCACTTTGACTTTGTTTCTACCAAACGGTTTTTTTTTTTTTTTTTCAAACGAGGTTTTAGGGTGTTAGATGCACTTTTGAGGTCCACAAACGCAATCCGAAACATGCCCTGAAAAAAAAATTGACATAGGTTGTTGGTCAATAGTAATATGATATGCCCTCCCCCCTCATGTGGACATGTCAAAATATATATATATATATATATATATATATATATATATATATGGTATGATGAAACTGAACTGAAGAAAAAAAAAATCAGTAAAATTTAAGTTTTGCAGTTATAATCCTTCTTGGCAATAATGGACACTTTTTAAATCAGGATAAGTTGCCAAATCAAGATGTCGGTGTAATTCCAGACTTATAAAATTGCAAAATTATAAGGGAAAGCATAGCAGATGACTAACCCATCAATTGAAAAAGGGTGGATCAGATCATATCAAATGTCTTGTTAGGAAATATATTCTAACATGTCTCACTCATAATAATAGCAAAAAAAAAAAAGAAAAAAAAAATAGGTGGCATATCACTATCTTATATTGATATGAGCTTCAATAAGAGGTTCAATATTTCCATCCAAAATGGAATTTAGGTTGGGCAATAGGATGCCAGTTTTTACATCTTCTACTAGCTTGAATGGATGAGAGACATACCTTCGAGTTTCTTTTTGCCACAAATCGGCAATGGCATCTCTCTTTATGTCACTTACACTGGAAACACCTTGCTCACTGGCTATAACAACAAGTTTAGCTTTCAATCGATTAAGGGCCTTGATCTTATTTGCAAAGTGGTTCCTCTCACCTGCAAATAAAATAGATAGAACTGCTGAGGAATATCCACAGATCAATTTGAAAATCTAATTTTCTACATTGCAAAGTAATGTATGTGTGCCTGCATGTCATCTTGAGTGTTAGCTCTTTGCCTTTACAAATCTCGATAAAAAGAATATTACTTTATTATGGCTGTTGGTAAATCATCAAGTACCTGAGAATGCTAGCAATATAAACAAATACGACATAAAAAAGTAGACACCTGAGGATTGAACTTGTATGCCTGTTGGAATATGCTGAATGCAGATAGTTGGCTTAGTTCCACTTTGCTGTATTAAGGGTGGTGAGACAACCAAATCTCCATCGTCAATTTGTAGGTCACATGCTGTTTTAAGAAAGAGAGGAACAACATCCACACATGCTGCAAAAGCCTGCAAGATTTTCATATTTGCAAATGAAACAGTTTAATAAATATTTTAGTAGCCAAGATGGTTCAAAAGAAACTACGCTATGCGATGAGAACATATCCGGGTTCTGTTTCTTGCTGTTGATAGTTAAAACTTATAAAATGCCATGTCATTAGGGAAACATATGCATGGCAGAATGCAATTCTTTTTTTCATGAATATTGGTTTCTGCTAAAAAGATATTCTGAAAATCGTTTGCATTACACATTAAAACCAGAAAAAAAAAAAAAAAAAAAAAAAAAAAAAAAGCTTTTTGTTCGTGTGTCATAAAGGCTGTGTATCTTTGTTATTCATAAAAAAAAAAAAAAATCCTGTGAAATCGAGAATCTATTCTCCCTCTTTTAAATGATCATGGAGACTGTGTAATGCATACCCTCCAACTATTTGTTTACAAAGTAGTGAAACTCTTGGTTCTCTTTATCTTCAGATAAAAAGCCAAGATAAACCAAACTCACAGCAAAATAAACTGCGGTTAGATATTGTCAAAATCAATTTAACACCAATATATATCTTTGCTTTGAGCCTAGTTCTCGATTTATGCTTTTATTTTGCACTTCTATGTAGCATGAACATGCTATGAAAAGTGCACTTTTCCTGATTTGTGGTCATAATTACTATGCTATGCCCTATAAGATTCAAAGAATACCAGTAGAATTGCAGATGGACAGTATTGATCAGGATTTTAATAAAATATTGAGTACCAGACATCTTATAAATATTGAGTAGACCTAGCAATATTAACATTCAAGCCGGCCAACTGAGTTACTATTTTTTTTTTTCTGAGTAAAAAACAGGGAAAGGGAAGCCAATTGAGTTACTAGTGTGCAACCTAGATCTAATGTCATAAACCACGAGTAACGCATTTAGAGCAAAAATAGGGATCTTTTCTTTTTCTTTTTCTGTGAGATTTTTTTTTACCCAAAAGCAAATAAGAGTAATTAAAATAACTATGTTATGTGTAGGCCAGAAAGGAACCGGTAGTCATACCTCATGTAGCACAGATCCATTTTGAGAACCTATCATGTAGTGAACACCCTTCTCCCCTAAAAGATAGCCATAAGCACACTCAAATTCAAACTCTATTGTGGCCGACTTGATGCCACCACTCTTTGAAGGATACTTCTCAACCACTCTTCCTATGTAGCCTTGCTTTTTGGCCCATTTGCTATACATACTTAGGAGTTTTTCTGCCCAGATCTGTATTAGGAGATTATTAAAAAAAAAGTTCGAGAGAGAGAGAGGGAACAATAACAATATCAGATAACAATAACAACTACTATAGTTATTACAAAAATGATGACAAAATCATAATAAAAATTTATCCCCATCCTAGAATGAAAGAAAACATGTTTACAATTTAAAATTAAAATTTCTGAAATGTAACTTAAAGTTCTGCGTAGACTCCCCTTGTATTTTAATGATCAAAGGTTTACGGCCAAAGTAAGGTGAACTGCCTAATTGTGATAATATATAGATTTACTTTTACGTAATCTAATGTTTAAAATTTACTATCAGAATAGAAAACTACTGCAACATCAAGGCTAATGCAAGTTTTCATAAATAGAAAAGTCAGCCAGGCATGAAGGTACCCCCTATCACATTAAACAAAGGTCTTAAGAGAAGGTTCAAACAGAGCTAGATATCCAAAACCTCAGAATAGGGACTGGTGCCAAGTCTTTAAATTTTAAGTAGGAACTGATCAGCTTGAAACGAGGCACCAAACTATATGATATAAACAGTTGATTGCCACGTAAAGAGTCCCCATTGATTGAAGAATATGATAACAAGCTTTTCCTGATTTCCTGATATTGATTGTAAGAGCACACTGTTATGATGAAGAAAATAACGCCCAACTATGAACATTCACTATCCAAGGACAAACAAGAAAAGCAGGTTAACCTGGGTGTGTCTAATATGTGCTAAGCACAACTTTAACTCTAGTCCAGAGCAGCCCTGTTCAATTGTACTTGCTTGGAAGCAAAGCAACTTTAGTAAATGACCTGATTCTTGAAGAAGTAACATTTGTCCCAGAATATACCACTAATCTGAAGTGGGTATAGGAATTTGTAAATTATGTCAACAAGTATATGTAAATCGAGAACTATAACATCAATGCTGTCTGAGACCCAAGAATTTGCAATTCAACTTCTTTTTAGCTTCTGTTCTTACAAAAGCAGAATTAACTCGGACAACTTTTAAAGAGTGAAACATATAAGTAGTAAGAACCAGTCACTCCAAAAGTTGATAAAAGTTAAAATAGCAGAATCAAGGTAGCGGGCATGCAACAACGCCAACATGTCAATTCTAACAATGGTCGATAAATGCACAAGGTACTGCTCCAGTCAAAGTAAGGGTAAAAAGCAAAACATGATTTCTCAAACCTCAGGGTGAGTGCCGCCAGATCCAGCATTAATAATTACACATGCTCCCTCCACGTCATACAGCCCCTTAAGAAGCTTGGACATCCTATACTGATCCAAAAACTTTCCCACATCTAAAGATGCATTATACGCTTGCTTAAAAAGCCCATAGTCGATAACATTGTTCTCAGCCAACTCTGTGATCAGCTTTGCTTCTTCTGCCTGCAGATATTAGCTAAAATTCAAATCCCCACCTTGTTCTAGAAAAGAACAGAACATAAATCAAGCAACTGATGCAGGACGCAGTATAATGCAAATTCATGTCTATGTGCCAGCATATCAAATCTGGGAAAATCTAGAGGTCATGAAACCAGCTGGTTGCAAGACTTAATTATGCCAAGTCCAGGTAAACAAAAGTATACTTTCTAGTCTTTCAATGATCCACCCAGCCCTTTGATTATTTCCACTCCATGTACGTCTCTATAAAGTGAATGCAAAATCTTTTGTAAAAACTACAAGGAAGATAACAGATGTGCATCACCTTATATGTTAGGTCTTTGAGAGCATCAACCACTTTGGCAATATCAGCAAACTTGACAAGGATTTTGTCGGATTTAGCTGGATCATCCCACAGGTTAGACTCGTGTATCATTTCTTCCTGCTTGATCCGCCTTGCTTCCTCAAGTTCCAGGGCAGATGGTGCAAGCATCTCAGCACGGCTAACTGCATCTTCAATCTTCTTTTTCAATGAAAACAAACCTTTAAAAAAAAAAGTTCTAGCTGTCAATTCCGATCCTAGAAAGAGGTAAAAAAAAAAACAGCAGTGAGGTATCACAGTATGAACAAATTATCCACTAGGGTAACAAAGAATTTATTTCTCATCAGGCTTTGCTGAAGTGGCAAAAACAAATTGCCAACCTACTTCCAAGAGTTGTTTTCGTTCTGTAAAAGGAATATGCCTATGACCACACGCAAACACAGACACCAAGCCCACACTACCGGCCACAACGGAAAAGAGGTGTATATGTTCTCACAGGTGACACATGAACCCATTAGCATACGGAACATACAGTACAATATGGGAAATTTACTAGAATTACTTTGTATCATCAAAAGTTACCGTTATGTATTATAGTCTGGAATACTGAATGAATAAGTAATAGGTATTTGACAGTGGTGCATGCCCCCAAACATCTCCCACTTTCAAATGGATTTTTTTTTTTTTTTTTGGGGTCAAATCCACATACTTACATATTTTCTCATTAAATTCATTTTTGTTATAAATAATTATTTAATGAAAAGAAAAAAGGCAAAGCCCTCTTACATATTTTCTCCTTAAATTCATTGATTTAGGATTTTCTCATATTTGCACCAAGCACCTAAATTTTAGTTACTATGAAATAAGCTGATTCTTTAGTGACCACTGAACTTTGGGTACAATGTGCTAACACCCTCGTGTTTGATGGTATTCTACCGACCCCTTAGGTTTTTTCAATTAATCTTTTAGCATCCCAACTGTTTTTTTTTGACATGAGCATCCCAACTGTTAAGTAAGCGTACAAATCAACTCCTTCCCTCATGCTCCACATCCAAGTGGAGCAAGTGGAGTTGGTTCAGGGAAATATATCAGTAAGTTCGCAGCAGAGAAGGATGGCAGACATAGCGCATGGCAAGGGGAGGACTGGAGGAGATGGGCGAGCTGGTGGATAGGGAGCTTGGGTGGGGCTGGTTGAAAAGGCATTCAGCATGGGCCCCCACAAGAAAGATACCAGTCTACTAATCTAGTAGGAAATTTCAATAAATCCCATCCTAATTCGTCTTGTTCAATCATTGCAAAGCCATAAAATATAGAAAATGATATCAGAAAGCTTCTCCAGTAACCTTCAACAAACAGTACAACGGCCAAAATTCAGAGTACAAGATGGGTCTTAAAAGAAACTCAGAAAACCATCTTTAATTTTCGATAAGAAACAACCTGTGCAAAAGCAGTTGAAATCTCATGTCCCCCACCAACGACCAGCCAACCTTCTTCAACCACTACAAGCAGTCCCACACATACTCCCTCTCCCTCTAACTCGCCCATCTCCTCTACTTCTCCCCTCATCCCGAGTCCCACACCATGTCCGCCATCCTCTTATTCCACATACTCCCAAATATCAGGCCCCACTCTCAGCAACTCTACTTGCTTCACTTGAATGTGGAGGATGATTGAGTGCTTCTGATTTTCTTTTCCCTTTTTCCTATAACCAATTGTAATTTTTTTAAGAATAATAATAATAATAATAATAATAATGCAAAATGGAAGTTTGAAATTTATTGCCCACATGGTATGATATGGTGAGGAAAAGTATTGATTAAAGCAATTAAGTAGCATAGGGTATGTCATTAGAAAAATTGAAAAGAAAGATGAAAAAAACCTATGGAGTCTTGATGGAACATCATCAAAACACAGAGGGTGCTAATACATTTTACCCTCAATTCAATCTTTCGTTTTTCTAGTTGGAACCAAACTCCAGCTAAGTATTGATGTTTCCTCATATAAATAAGACTATTAAAAACTTACTAAAAAAAAATGACTATTAAGTCATATAGTATAATCATCCACATACTATCACCATTCAAACAAACCCTCGTGAAGTATATCTTACTGCAAAGGTCAAACATAAACAGCCCAAATAATGACAATATATTTGTGCGTTAAGTCGTTAACAAAAACACCAAGCTACATTGTGTCAGTGAAAGGTAAGCAGAAAACGCACAATTCTCCAATCTTGCCGTTCCACAAAATAACAATTGATCAAATCAAGTAAGACATAAGCAACTTTTAGCCTAAGCAGAAATATTAAATTTTTGGATTTCCTAGGCTCCGTTTTCATTAGCATTGGAAACAATATTCTTGCTCATAGGAGGTAAAAACAAAGCTCCCTTGGCTTTTATAACCGAGGAAAGCAGTTCCAAAAGGATATTAAACCCAAAAGAAAGGAAAAACAACAACGAAGCTCACTTTCCTCAATAAAAAAGAATGTTCCAACCTCACAATCAAAACTTTACTTCTCGGATAGATAACAAAATGTCAAGCTTCAAACTCAGCACTCTTAAAAACCAAACAACGCATAAACAAACCTAATTGAGAAATTGTCTCAAACAGTAGATGTGTTAGCAAAAACCCCATTTAATTCAAGTTACAGTCGGACATGCCCAGTTTCATATTTGAACTCTCACAGTGAATTCCGAAGCAACAATGTTACCAATTCCAAAATTTCGCACCAAGAACGTAAAAGAAGTTCAAATATCCTTGGCCCTCACACAGACACACATGATATACATATGGAGAGAGAGAGAGAGAGAGAGAGAGAGGGAAATGGGAACAAACCCAGTTGCTCGTAGGCCTTGTCATTGCCATCCATGGGATAAGAAGCTCGAACTGTGGAGTGCAGAAGAAACCGAGTCTGTGAGTTGCTCTTTCTTGAAGAAGAAGAAGAAGCAATGGCTTCTCTCACAAAAACGAATTCTGCCGCCACTGTCGCCATGATTGAGAAGCAGGTGAGGCCGCTTCCGAAACAGAACGGGGACTCAGCTCAACCTTGGAAATCTCACTCTGTTTACCTTATCCTCAATTTTTCCTCCAGACGTAGACCGTCAGGTGAGTCTGCTGGGTCAGAACAGGATTTTGCTTCCATGTTGTAGTTTGAAAAAAGAACAGGACATCTGCTGTACTTCTATAAACGGCCAGGATTGGAAGTTGCTAAGGCTGGCAGCTGTTTGGTTTTTTGTTCATTTAATGGAATTTGAATCCCAATTATTGTTTTTGATTTTGGGCTAATTTTCACATTCTTTTGTTAATTTCAAGTTGCATTTGTTGCAATTTATAGGAAGAAATACAGCATTAGCAGATCTTAATTGACTGAATCAGCGTGATTTGTGATTAAACTTCTCAGTATATCAGCAAATCAACTATATTCAGTCTACAAATTCAAAGACAAAAATCAACAGAATGATAACTATAATATGTTGCAATTTCTGGGTTTGATTATAGCTGTTAACCAACAAATAGAAAGGGGCAAGAAGGAACAAAGAGAGGGGCAAGAAAATTGAAAAATCCATGGAATTTTTTTGAATGGAACAAAAGTATTAAAAGCGTAGTCCGCCAAATTGTAGTTATCACCGATTTTCATATTGTTGTACAGACATATACAGGAGATTGCGAATTAAGGCTACTAATCTTAGCTTTAAATTCTCATTTGATGCCTAAACCCGTCAAAAAAAAATAGACGATTTCATGATAGTGTTTGATGATATGCTTCATTTTTTATACTCAGTAACAATATTAATCAACGATCAGCCGCAAAATATTTATTTTATTAAGCTTCTTATAGACTTTAGTAGTTCTTTTCAAAAAACTTTATAAGAAACAAGCTTCTAGTCTACTTGTCAAACAAATTGTACAGTTTTTTGAAAGAATACTTTAAGTATATAGAAAGTTTAATAAAAGTATCATTCCACTAATCATTCGTTAATATTGTTACTAAGTATCGAAAATTTATCATACCATTGCCATCAAGAAATCGTGGATTGACCGAGCAAAAAAAAAATCAAAGATGAAATTAGCAGCCATAATTCGCAACCAATTGTAAATGTCTCCATAGTAATATAAACACCGATTATTACTACAAAATTTGGGTCAAATCCTAACAATTTTTTAATTTTGTTCCAATTCAAAAATTCTCCAAAAATCTGTCAATATTCTATTCTTCTTTAATAAATCTGTTTATAAAAAATAAAAAATAAAAAATAATAATAATAGAAAAAGAAAAAATATGATAATATGAAAAAAAAATCATTTAATTAGGGAATAACAAAAAAAAAATTACATATTTATCATTTGAAAGATGCTACTTTGGAGAAATATTAGGCATAATCGGAGGTAAATTTTATTTACCAACATATTCTCTCAAAGCAAACCGGCCGATTACAACGTAAAATGTTCTCCAAGACTGTAGATAATACAAATAAGACAACTTTAGAAAGTATTCATCCAAAAAAAATAAAAATAACAAAGACTAATAAAATTTTGGATGTTTAGAAAGGGAAAATGAAAGAAAATATATTACATAAACTTTGCGGACAAGCACATATAACTTTAGAAGAAATAACTACTTACATGAAACACCGACGGAGGCCTTCCGTGGCGGCCATAGTTATCGACGTGATCTTGGCGTCGAACCCTTCTGCCGGCATGCTTGTTTTAGGATAAATGTTAGGCTTACCAAAAAGTTTTTTTTTTACTTTTTTTTTTTTAAAAAAAAAAAAAGCTTTTTAAAAAATGACTTTGCACAACATAATTAAAATTTTCAAAATTTAAATTTATCATTTTTCTATTCATATTATGCGCATCACTTACAAATTTTTTTTGTAAAATTTTTTGTAAGCATAGCATTGCTCGTGTTTTAAACCATATGTATGTTAAAGAAGGCCGAAAGGATCCTCTCCATTTTAATGGAAATGAAGAGAAATTAGTTAGACAAAACAAGAAGGTTGTACTAACTACTTTCTTTTCATTTCCTTTGAAATGAAGAGATTTCATTCCAAACGAGGGAGGAGCTTGTTTATATAGGAGATTTTACAGGAGAGCGCGTGAAAGACACCATGAGAAACAAAAAACACAGCTTTCGCATGAACTGCGATTTCTCTCCGATTTTCACCTGCTCTGTAATCTTTTGTCAGGGAAATTCATTTCACGTGAACCAGCATATTTACTACTTATTCACGTGAATTTTTGTAATTGACTTTGACTGTTGTACAGAGGGCTGGTAAGAAAGTGGGTCCCAAAAGAATGAGGTCATTGAAGTTGTTGGGATTCAAAGAGAGAAAGAGCTTTACATTCAACTGTTGATCTACAAAATTTGTGAAAGTCTTTCTTACAGGGACTCTGCAAATTGGGGAGCCTCCAAATCGACCTCTTGTCTCATTATGCAGTTCATTAACCACTCACTACTGAAAGTCCATATTCCTTTCTTTGCAGCCAACAATGCTTCTTCCATGTCTTCTTCACATGCCACAAAGACTGTTTTGGATGCTTTCTTCACTTTATCCAGCCCACGAATAATCTGAATGTTAAATCAATAGTTAGTTAATAATGATAAATTATATATATATATATATAACCATCCTCCCCCAGGTCTGCCTACCTAAAGATATCAATTTGATGATGGCTGAGTTCAAAATTTTCAATTTCAAGTGTGTTTTTGCTGCAAAACAATGGGTGACATTCACTTCCTACAAGCCTCAATGGTTCATTTGTAAACATGGCAGTAAAAGAGAACCTTATGATGAAAAACTTGCAAATGCTCAAGTCACTTGAGCATGAACTTGTCTGACAAAAATGAAATTGTATTAACATTAGAGATTTTGTCATATCTTTTAGCTTTTCTATAAGCATTGTTTGGAGATTGAAAAACGTGTAGATCATCAATACATTCGAAAGCACGAATCTCACTAAAATATCATTTCATTCATCCTGTCATTTTGGTAACTTTTACATGCGCTAGAATGCATTTGTAAATATAAAATACAATCTACAAGATAATCAATATTCAGAACTCAGCGAGCTTCTTAAAACTTACCTCTCCACCAGCAGACCTGACAATGGCAGATAGAGTCTTAGCAGGGGGTTGAACATGAGTTGCTATGCAAACATAATACCCTTTGAGCAAAGCTTGAGGACTTGCTTTTGCTCTGAGAACTGCACATTTTAGCTCAGCTCTGTACTTCAACATATATTGTTCATCATTCAATATGTAGGGTAATTCATCTGGTAAATTAAAGTGGAAAACCAAAAAGATATATTAGAAGTGCTTAGATAATTATGAGAGTAAAAAACTAGTTAGTCCTCCTAACTCACCAACAAATCTGCCTTCACGGAAGCTTTCTTTCAACCAACTAGGTGAAACTATCCAAGCTCTGCATAATGGGCAATGCATCAATAATTATAAATCACTATGTATAGCTAAAAACCATGTATACATATGAATGAACGTAGCTCTGTGAAAGCATGAAAAATAGTAGCAAGATAAATAAGCTCTGAGAGGAAGAAACCCATACTTTATAAGAACAAACTACACAAAATTTATAGGAGCTAAAATAAAAATAAAATCCTCAAAATAACAATGCTGAGCACAAAGGAACTTACTCTTGCAGGTAATAGGCATCTACAATTAATTTTTCAATTTCTTCCCTCTTTCTTCCAAGTAATTGTGACTGTCAAGAATACAATTTGTTCTCTAGACATTGTAATTGATACTAACAAAGTTAAGTTGCATAACATCAGAAGAGGGCTTAGTTTAATACCACTTAAAGAAACCAATAACCTTGACCAGTATCAAACTCGTAGATTGTGTACTTACAAGGTATCAAAAATATGCAAGAACAGTGTAAGCAACTTACTAAGTTAAACCAAATAAATAATGGATAATAATCAACAAGTAACTGAGATCTTCTTTGAAGTTCCTGGTCATCAGATAAATTCTCTTTTCAAATAGATAGATTTTTTATTAATAATCTCACAATCCCTCATATGAATCACATAAAAATAGGAGTAACTAAAAACACTAATATCCAAACTTACATGAACAGCAACAACAAAAAAAAAGCCCCGGTGTGAAGTTAAAAAAATAACTGAAAATAATGAGAAAGAGAAAACACAGTTCAACTTGGAAACAACAAAATAGCACAAGACCTAACTTTGGATGACACTGCAATTACCATGTATGAAAAAACAAAATTCGGGATTAAATCCGAATTCAGAAGATAATCAAGAAAAAATGGAAGACCAGCCAGTTCACATTGAGATTTCAAGAAAAAGATTTCAAGGATCTCCCCTTCGGGGAAATAATGAGACATACAAAATCTTATTTATTAAAGAAAAAAAAAGTGGGTGGCCTGAAATGTCCAAGGTGGTTACTCACTGCAGATCCAGTGAGTTAGTAAATGTGATCAAGTTCAGCAATGAAAGCAAAGAGTATGAATCCATGTGGCGTTGCTTTTTAAGAATAAGACTAACCCTGAAGACAGAGCAGTGCAGAAATTCAATGTTTTTCTCACTTTTCCCGTGACAACATGTGTGCTTAAACTTCCATCAGAGACAACAGCACCACCAAGGTCTTCAATTACCTATATATATGAAAAAAATTAATGCTCAACAACAAAAAACTCTATACATGTTACATGTAATACCGCAAGATAAATGGAAATTTATGCTTTTCATAAGATAAAACAAGGATCCCCTATGATATCAATATGGGATTAATTCCAAACAAGGTAACTAGACTGGGTATACCTTTATGAGATGATTTCTCTTAGCATCATCAGCAATATTCATCAAAATGATTCTAAAGCATTCTCTCTTTGACTGAAAATCTGTACTGGCCAAAGCTTCTGGCATTACATTAACTGATCCATGTTCTTCAGCAATCTTTTCCATGCAATTACGACTCCATGGAACTCTAGGAGTATCTCTCACCAAAGATGTGTTTTTTGAAGTCTCCAAGGAACATCCTTGAAAACAAGAATCATTCTCAACACTTCCGAAAGCTAAGCCACAGGTAGAATCTACCTGACAGTCAATTGAATGACTTCCCTTTACTTTTTTTGACTTCAATGAGGATAAAGAGGCTTCCCAAACCCTCCTCTTTGCACCTTGTGTAGAACAAGAACAATGCTTCACATTCGGATCAGCTCCTTTCTTGGATAGCTCTGGACCACTAGCCATGTTATTGCAGTCTGCTCCTGCAAAAGAAAGTGGATCCTTAGAACCACGCAATGAATCCCAACTCTAAGAACCTCTTTAAAACAGTCATGTTTGCATACATTACTGCAATAGCATCTGAATATTTGCTTGCAAAGAGATATTTAACAAGCTGGTGCTTCCAAACTACATCAAAACATATTTATGCACTCCAATTTCAACAGCATTTGAATATGGGTCTACACAGGCAGTAGAAAAAATAATATGATCAATTTTGAGGTTTTAAGGTATCTACTCATTTTGATTTTCTTGGTATTCGAATAAGGATACCCATCCAGAGGAAGAAACCAAGTGTTCTTACGATGCTGAAAACAAAATCCACTCCAGTAAGATGTTCAAAGATCAGAGTTGTTTTTAATTTTCTCTACTATGAAACCACGGTAAATTTTCAAAGAAATGACGTAACTACTACCTACCACCTAAATTGTCGTCCTCCCTGGAGAGCCCATCATTCATCAACCCTTCAGTTGAAATTTTTTCATTTCTAGAATGTCCAAGCTGTTGAACTCCACAAGCAGCAGACGACGAACTCTTCTCATGAGGCTTTAATGGCAAACGCAATCTTAACAAATCTGCAGCATTATCTGAACAATCCTTGTTAAGATGCGAAACCATTAGGGTTGAACCACCAGGAAAGCATAATGCTCTACGTATGTCAGCTTTAATAGGTAGCCTGCGAGGTCTACCCTTGGCATTCACCTGTGCTATTGATACAAATCCCTGCAATTGTAATCATTTTTGTGAAAAAAAAAAAAAAGTAACCAGTACAATCTGAAAGGTATTACTTTATTTTAGACATTTCCTTCTCAATGAAGTGTAACTTCGAAAAAATAAACATAAAATCTTGCTTACACAACTCTATCCATTTTCATTATATATATATATATATATATATGAAAAGATAATTTTACAATAATCATCAAAACCAACAAGCAGCTATGCCTTCAAGTCTATGACTTTGTCCTGCTCCAGGCTTCACCAATATTTCATCACTAATTACCTGTTTAAGCCAAAACCCCTCAGATTCCTTGTCTCCCCAACAGAATATTGTGCGAATACCAACACTTTGCAGTCTCCTTCTCAATTCCATGTACAACAGGCAACCGAAACCCTGAAAATGTCAATTAACTTTACAAAGTAATTTCTCTTTGAGTTGCATAAGTACTACTAGATCAACAAAACAAGGGAGGAGGGAAGGACTTAAAAGTATATGGATGAGAAATAATATATGCAAAACATAACAAAGTGAACATCTAGTTGTTTGTAGTGTAAGCATGCTTCAAAATATGTATTTTGTTATCGAATCTTGAAATACAAAGAGATCTGAAATTTAGGGTACCCTCAAAGAACTAAAATCATGTTAAATGAACTTTTCAAGTTGTAAGCTTGCTAAATCCCTCTTTGCACTATGTATCTAACTTCCCTGTTTGGAAATCCTAATAAAGGTAATTGCTTTAATTTCTCCATTATATGATATGAAACCAAGGGAATGAAAATTAGTCCTCAAACTAGACACTGGACATTGTTTTTTTGGAATGCAATTCCATTCCTTGCAGTGGAACAGCCTGCATTTAATTACATCTTTAACCATGAGAAACCACAAAATGACATGGAAGGGAAATGCAAATGAAGGAAAGAAAAGAAAATACCTTGTGTTGGTAAATTGACCTAACGGCAGCAAGAGGGATCTCAGCATGTTGAGTATCAGCAGGAATTATTTGATAAGTAATTGCAGCTATAACCTACATAGTTACAATAAAAGAGAATAAAAAACCAAGTGAACATACTAAAGAAACTAGCTATATATCTCCACTGACGTGTTGATTCTGCTGACTGAAATGCAGAATTTTAATACTGTGCTGGGGAAACAACAAAATTTAGAGGGAAAGACACAAGGAGCATATGCGACTATGCCGCCTGTTTAACTAATTGTGCCCTCACAAGCTTCTATAAGCTACATTTCTTCTTTGTTTGCACTAATTCGTTCTCGAATGTCACCCATAGGACACAATATCAAGGAATGTTTGACTTGAAACAAAAGCAAATTTTTTCTCATTCAATAAGAACACAAAGAGAGTCGTGTTTTAAAATAAGGTGGAAATGGATACATATTTGTGCACAATACAAAATTGATATCATACTGCACCTATTTCTCATTTACGAGGCACAAGTTAACACCCCTTCCACTTATACATTATTAAACATGCCTAAAACCGCATGGCAAACCTACCTCTCCGAATTCTCCCAAAGAGTTGGATTTCAAAAGCAACGTACAATACTTCCTGCCAAAAAAAAAAAAAAAAAAAAAAATTGTATTTATGATTGAAAGCTACTTTGACCTTGCTATTCAACTTAGTATCAGACATGCTACAAATTTCAAAACGCATATGTAATTATGCAGTAATAGACATTCAGTTAGCATAGCATAGTTCATACATAAGATTTAATAACAGGTGAAACTTTCAAAACCATTATAGGCATACAATGCAGGACATTTTTATACCCATTTGTTACACATCTTTCCAGGAACATCGACTGCTTTCCAGTATTGGCAGCATAATTCATTGCGGGAAGCTCCTTCATGTACATCTTTAGTACTTCCTGCAAGACGGATTGATAAAGAGTGTACCCTTTTCTACCTAATAAATTCAAGCATAAAGCACAAGCAGATAGACATGTGTGTGCGTACACATAGAGCGACGTACCTGAAGATAAGATTTAGTACAGCTATCGGCGTCCTTAGGATTAAGTAGCATTAAAGAAACTTTCTCCCCCTCCTCTAAATAAGCCAGAGAAAAAAAAAAAAAAAAAGTTTCATTCGATAAATACCCATCAAATTATTATAATATACACCTCCAAAATTCTCAAGCGTCGAACATTATCAACAAATTTTCACAGTTCAAAACATAATGTACCTTTCCCTTCAGAATCCGAATCCCCAATATGACTACTGATCTTTCTATTCATCTCTTCCATCACTGCTTTAAACAGCAACCCAAATGAGAAAAAAACCCATTTCAAACCCTTTGTTTGTTTCCTAAGAAAACGTAGGAAAATAAAAAGAAAGAAACATTGCAAATCCTGCCCCTGTTGAATTTCAGTAAATTCCATACTTTCCTTCGTTTTCTCGGCAACCAAACGAACTGCAAATCCAGTGGAACCAAACCGTAAGTGGGTTGAATCAGTACCTGATATTATGACCCTTGCGCCTTTGTAGAGTGAGATTTGGAGGCTGTTGGGGTCCGATTGGAAGCTGAAGTTGCTTGCTTCGACCGTGACCTCGCAGTTACCTGTGAGAGACGGAAATGTAAAAGAAATTAGGAATGGGCTTAATAAAGTATTTGATTACTAGGGTTAGGATTTTTTGTTGTCTGTGATTTACCGATTGGAATTGGAGCGGAAGACGATGAAGAGATTTTTCTTCGCGCCATTGCTTGGTGCGGTTTCGTTTGGAAGTGTGAGTAGCAAGTTACCGCTTTATCATTTTTAAATGAGCGGGAAATGCAAATGTTTGTGGGACCCTTTTTTTTTTTAAATATGAATCACTTTTGTAAATTGGACGTACGGCCACGACATTCACCTGAGAAAAAGGAAAAGCAACGCGTGAGCATCCAAGACGTGCACGTGTATGCCATTCAGATGCTTCGCCACATCAGCGTCCAATCTAACGTGGCTGCTATCGCCCATGCATAACATCCTTGCCCTACACGTGTCGCCCCCAAACCCTCCAAAATTCAAACTAACGTATACATATACGTCATGTATATATATGTACACCAACCGCTCAGCCATCTTCGATTTCAAACACAAATGCAGTTGATTCCCATGTCTCTCACGGTCACAGCCTCCTCCGCCACCGTGTCACCTCCATGGGAAGTCATCGTGCTTGTTGCTCACCGCCTTGACGTCAGAAGCCTCGCCGTCGCCTCCTGTGCGTGCAAGTCATGGTCAATTTCCATGTCCTCTGACCATCTCTGGAAGCCCATTTGCGACACCCATTTCCCTTCTATTTCCAACCTCCATTTCATCGCCGAATTCAGCGTTCCATACCGCCGTCTCTACTCCATCGGCCACGCCGCTGCCAAGCGCCGCGTCCAGACGCCCGGCAATCCCCGGCTTTCCCTCGGCAGCCTCGTCTTCACCATCAACATCCTCACCAAAAACTCCCCCGTTGTGACCCTCGCCAAGCCCTGCGAAGAACTGCTCGTCGACCCCAATGGGGTGTTCAAATTCGACATCGACGTGAACTCCGAGTGTAGCTTTGCGGGTTTGGAGGATGTGAAAATCACGTGGAATGTGGTTTTGAGAGGGTGGAGAGGGGTTTTTACGATGATGGATTGCGAGGGGAAGGTGAGTCTTTCTCCCGGGTCCGAGGGGTGGTTCTCGGAGGAGCTTCCGTCGCCGGGATGTTGCTCTAGCGCGGCGGCGGTGAGCGGAATGGTGGCGGATTTGAAGATGGGGTTTTGTAGGAAGAGGGAGAGGGGTGGTGGGAAGTTTAAGGGTAGCAAGCAGGTGAGTGTGGGGATTTTGAGTATTGTGAATTGGAGGTATGTAACTGTGGATGACGGTCTAAGGTACCTGCAGCATTTTCTTCTTCCTTGTGATGTGTAATTAATGTAATGCAACCATAACAACTTTTTTTTTTTCCTTTCTCTTTTTTTGATGGAAAAAAATAATAATAATAAAATAAAATAAAATAAAATCTCGATGAGGGCCCATTAATCCATTATGTGATGCTTGCTTTCATGTTCTCTGCAATATTCATCTTTGGGTTTGATTTTTGGAAAGAGTGGTTTCATGATGTTTATAATCTAATCTTATGTGTTGAGAGATGTTACATTGTATGTCGAGTAATTAATTTTCTTCCTTAAAAATAAAAAAAGAAACCAAAAAGTAGTAACGAGAGACTTACCTAAGTAGCAGTCATAGGCTTAGAAAAAAAAAAATTAGCAGTCATAAAGATATAATGAAGTGATTTTATAGAGTTTTATTCCTAATTCCAACTAGATCCTTTTGAGGTTGAACTCTACATGATTATGAGCCATTATTTGCTAATTTATCTCAAATGATACCAATAGGATAATATATGTGTGCATTTTAATGGGTAACTACTCTCTCACTCTCTCTCTCTCTATATATATATATTGGTACCAATATATACTATTTTCTTATAAATAATGAGATGACTCCAACCTTAATAGTATGGGTGACAATATTGCAAATTTTTTAAAGTTTAAATGATTTATTACTGTTATGCATGCACTTCTGAGATTTTTTTCATGCATTAAGAAAATAGAAAGAATAAAAGTAGTTAACATATCTAAGTGGACCCAATCCCATTATTTTAGGCTTTTGGATTAGATCAATTGTGTTCAACTATGTATATTGATAAAAACTCTATAACTCTATAACTCTTTTATCTCCCAACAATTACAAATATATTGAAAGATTATGGGGTAAATGAAGTTTTTCTTAAAATTAACAAAAGGTTGAATAAAAATTGAAATAAATTGATCATTAGAATATTAAATTAAATAATTAAAATATGTCATTTATTTTATATATATATATATACGTGTCCACACATGAGAATAGAGAGGGGGGATTCAAATTAGTGATTTCCGCTTCATAAGGCGTGGTCAACAGCCGATTAAGCTATCTCTTGGAGACCATTTCTTATCAATTTAAGATGTCATAATTGATTAATTAACTTGGTATCATAACAAAATTTGAACACACCTTTTTTCTATAATTTACCTCTCATGATTTAATTGAATCATCATTTTTAAACGAATCTACAATGTTCTTATAATTATTTTACAACTTGATGACGTTAGTTACTAAATTGTTTTGAACATCATCTAATAATGCACTAATACATACGTATCAACAAGTTGTATTTTTCTTTGTAAAATATGAAGCAAGCAACAAATAATAGGCCATCTATTACATTCACTTTTATTTTCTTTCCACGAAAGAAAGAAAAAAAAATATTGGAACTACCAAAAAAATTATGTATTTGCAGCTGTAAACGATCAAAGTTACTGGTGAGCTCGTTCGGGATCGGCTCGATTATTAAATGAGCCGCTCGTGAACATGAAACTATACTTGATTATTAAACGATACATATTAGTATAAAACCTGGCTCACTCGTTTAAAGTTCATGAACATACTCGTATAGGGGCTCGACTCGCTTTATTAGCGTGACTTATATATATATATATATATATATATATATATATATATATATACACACTTATTAAATAGTTTATATATTATATTTATGCTTATATATTATGTAGCATAAATACTAAATATATACTGTTAAAATACTAATAATGTAGTCATATAGTGTATAACTATTTATAGTTAACTATTGTATTGTGTGTATTAAACTAAGTTAACTAATTAGTTAAAAAAAAAAAAGTTATATAATATGTTATATAACTTTTTTTTTTCTTTTTTTTTTTTTAAAGTCAATTTCATATATTAGTATTATTAACCATGTATATTAAACATTTTTTTGCTACTATTAAGTGTTAAGAGTAAACTCTTTTTCCTTGAAATTGTTTGCTTATAAGTGTCACACACCAATAAAATAAAATCAAGCACACATCTCTCACAATAATAGTTAGCTTGTCCAGTTGTCTCACATGGAAAAAGCAAAAAATCTTTCTCACCTAAGTAATATATAAAAAGGATGCAAGCATCTCTTACTGAGCCAAGTTAGTTTTTTTTTTTTTTTCCAAAAAGTTTGAATTAGCTAAGCCAGCTCGACTGGCTTGGCTCACCTACTAGATGAGCTCGAGCTCGGCTCACACAAGGAATTTTCCTTAGCGAGCTGAGCCAAGCTTAAATTTTAGAGCTCGGCTTGAGCTCGAGTTCGTAAAAATTTAAAATGAGCCAAGCTTGGATAGCCCTAGCTTGCCTTGTTTACAGCCCTCTCCTAGTTAATTTTGGATTGAAGAATATCCAATTTATTGCTAGGATTTATTCTTAGAAATCTTAAAGCCATAAATAGGACACATGTCCACTAACCAAAAATAATAATAAAATTTTATTTTAAAATTTTAAAAATAATAAAAAATTAGAAAATATTTTAAAAAAATTAAGGGTAACCGGCCTGCCAATTGGGGGTGGTCCGGCCACCCCAATGGCCAAACTAAAAAAAAATTGTTTGGGCGGTTTGGGGTGGTCGAAACCACCCCATGGCCCAACGGGATTGTCCGGCTACACTCTAGGGCCAAACTAAAAAAAAAAAAAAATTGAATGGGGGTGGGCCTAGGGGGTGCTCAAACCACCCCCGTTGTAGTCCGGCCACCCCCTATGGGCTGGCTGGCTACCCTTAGTTTTTTTAAAATATTTTATAATTTTTATTTTTATTTATTTTTTAAATCTAAAATAATATTTTATTATTATTTTTGGTTAATGGACCATTGGACATGTGTCCTATTTATGGCTTTAAGATTTATTCTTAGAAATTTTAGCCATAAATTGAATATTCTCCGGTCCAATTTGGATTAGAGAGGATCCTATTCCAATAAATTGGGTCAGAATAAATTTTGGCGCTATTATTATGTTGAGTAATAGGGCTATAAGTAAACCAGTATGTTCAACAAATATAAACAAGTAGATGATATAAAAAAAAAAAATTTATTAAAAAATGGTAATAATTGATATAAAATGAGTATCAATTTAGCCTTATTTAAAAAGGCTAAACATAATAAATCAATCTTATTATGTTTAGCCTTATTTATACTGTTAATGATTGTAAGGATAAATTGGGCAGTTAAAAAAAAAAAAAAAACCATAGCAAAATCCAAACTCTGCGTTTGCAGAGCCCGGTCCCTCGCACTCTTGCTCGTTTCTCCCCCGCTTCTCTATCTGTGCATCAGTGAGGGAAAGAGAGAACTACCATTCTCGCATCTCGAAGAAATGGCTGTATTGATATCTACGACCACTCTCCCTGCAGCTACGACCAAGCTGAGCTCGAAAGGTTTCAGCAATAGCATCATACAAGAAAAACCAATCACAGAAAGTCGTATTTTCACAGGTAAAAATTCACTCTCTCTCTCTCTCTCTCTCATTTTACTTAACTTTCTTGAATTAAAACCCACTTTCCAAAATCACTGTTTTTTTTTTTCCTCAGGCTTGAGTTTAGAGATAAACAAAAAACATAGCAAGAAAGTTTCATTGGTTAATTTAGCAGTAAAGCATAACCAAACAACGATTGAAACAACTCAGAAAGTTAGTGGGAGATTTACGCCAAGAAAATTAGGTAGAAACCCGGTTTTGAGTGAGGGAAGGGATGAGGATGAGAACTATGGGCCTATTTGTCCTGGTTGTGGGGTCTTTATGCAAGATAAGGACCCAAACCTTCCTGGGTATTATATAAAAAGGAGTGTGACAGTCGCAGAGCTGTCAGAGGGTGAGGAAGGCATGGTGAGTGAGTTAGGGTTTGAAGATGAAGAAGAGGAGGAGGGGTTTGTGAATGACATTGAGGGTGAATTTGATGAGAGTGATGAGGGGGAAGGTGATTTGGAAACGGAGGATGAGTTTGATTGGGATTCCGATGAATTGGAAGCTAAGTTAATGGAGGAAGAGGAAGAGGAAAAGTTGGATTTGGATGGATTTACTCCGGCGGGGGTTGGTTATGGTAATATTAATGAGGACACAATTGAGAAGGCCAAGAAGAAGAAGGTGTCGAAAGCGGAGAAGAAGAGGGTGGCTAGGGAGGCTCAGAAAGAGAAAGAAGAGGTTACAGTGTGTGCTCGGTGTCATTCACTGAGGAATTATGGGCAGGTGAAAAACCAAACGGCTGAAAACTTGATACCGGATTTTGATTTTGATAGGCTGATCGCTACCCGGTTGGTGAAACCCGCTGGGAATGCGAATGCTACTGTCGTGGTTATGGTTGTTGATTGTGTTGATTTTGATGGCTCTTTCCCAAAACGGGCAGCAAAATCGTTGTTTAAGGCATTGGAAAGAGCCAGAGATGACCTGAAGCTTAGCAAAAGGTTACCAAAGCTTGTTGTTGTGGCTACAAAGGTTGATCTTCTGCCATCGCAAATTTCACCTGCTAGGTTAGATAGATGGGTTCGCCATCATGCTAAGGCTGGAGGAGCACCCAAGCTAAGCGGGGTTTATTTGGTTAGTTCCCAGAAGGATTTGGGTGTGAAGAATCTGTTGTCCTTCATCAAGGAATTGGCTGGTCCTCGAGGGAATGTGTGGGTAATTGGGGCTCAGAATGCTGGCAAGTCTACTCTAATCAATGCATTTGCAAAGAAAGAAGGGGCAAAAGTTACAAAGCTCACGGAGGCCCCAGTTCCTGGAACAACTCTTGGCATTTTGAGAATTGGAGGGATTTTGTCAGCCAAGGCTAAGATGTTTGACACTCCTGGACTTCTACATCCTTATTTAATGTCCATGCGATTGAACAGGGATGAGCAGAAGATGGTAGAAATACGGAAGGAGCTACGGCCTCGGAGTTATAGGATCAAGGCAAGTTCTTTGTTACTGTATCGCAAGATACTTTTGACCTACACCTTCATAGATACAGTTGTATGCATATATGTATGTATTATACACTTATTTTAACTAAGAGCTTATAGAAGAATAGTGGATGAAAGTTCTTATAAGTGAAACCACTCATTGACTGTCCGCACCTGCTTAAGTATCTAACTTGTACATTGTTTCATATGAACCATTATGTATTCCAATTGAGTCGCAATTAACGGAAGGAAAAGTTCCTCACAAGAATTATCATGAAGTAGAAAAAGTACTAGAAGTTCTGATTGAGCTCTAGAAAAAGAAGAGGAAATCGGGTATCAATTTTTATGTTGATTTTTCAACATGATTTTTGAAGAAACATTAGCTTGACCTTATTAAAATTTATTCTTTCTTCTGATCTCTGTTTCTTTAATAGTCATTTTAAAATGATATGTGGGCCCTCTTTTCATTAATTTATGGGAGTAGCATTGTAGCAAGTCACGATGACCAATTCAAGTGCCTTAACTAAAGACTATTGGAATTCACTGCATCAGATTCTGATGTACACTTGTCCAATTCATCTTATGTTAATCCCAGTACCAATGGGAAACATGCCTAGGGAAACATGTTTTAGAGAAGCAAGCATGGGAAAAATGGACATCATAATAATAATTATTGGGGATTTTTCTCCCTTTTCTGTTATTATGTTAATATGCCTATTGCTTCAAACACTTTAATATATGCTATACAGGATAAGTTTCAATGTTAGACAGTTGAATTAGCTGTGTAGATAATTATATTTGTGTTTGAGATGAATATGATACCTTTATCTTTTTGTATTGTTAGCCTCGTCATCTATAACTGTATAGAAATGTACAATCTATTATGAACATGATAATTATATCAGAATCTATGATCCTATTCTGGATCTGATAGTCTTAGCATGTTTAATGTTTGCAGGCTGGGCAGGCCATTCATGTTGGTGGTCTTATGAGGCTTGATCTTAGTCAAGCTTCTGTGGAAACAATTTATGTCACAATTTGGGCTTCTCCAAATGTTTCTCTACACTTGGGAAAGATAGAAAATGCTGATGAGATTTGGAGAAACCATGTTGGTGTTAGGTTACAGGTAAAATTTTTTTTATCCAAATGGGATACAGTAACTATCGTGTCACACATATCCCCCACCCCCAAGAAATAAAAAAGGAAAGGGAAAGAAGAATAGTATTACAAATTTTAACTGGTTCTATGTTGCAGATTGGATTCCAAGTGCAAGTGGCACTTGTTGGGGCCCAATGACATTTTTGGGTCTATTCTTCATGAGTTAACACTCAATATATCACAACTAAGTTAGTCAAAATATATGCTGCTTTTAAGTACTTTGTTTATATCTAGAATTAGGGGGAGAGGAGCTCCCGGGGAAACTCTTTCATCGCTTTTTTAAAAGAGGTAAATAATATGATTGAACTGTAGATCTGGACGTACATATTACCTTTTTTTAAAAAAAAAATTGGTGAGTGTTACATACACTCTGTTAGTCTTGAAGATCACACCCTTCAAACTATTCTTGTGTAGGGAAGAGGTGCCATTTTGAACTAGAGCTCATTGTGAGTGAAGAAAATATGTTCAGCTAGGATGATAAATGAACAAAGCCGTACACGAATAGGCACGTGCTTGGCTCGGGATCGGCTCATTTATTAAATGAAATTTACGCTTGTTTATTAAACAATCCAAACTTGCATAAACACGAGAAACTAGAAACTAGAAAGGGCCCATAACTTGAATCCACTCAAAACTATAGGCATCTTTTCTGTTCTATCCCAAAAAAAGAACTCTGCTCTTTTGTTGTTGTAGTGCATAAACTCCTATTGGCAGTGCATGTTGAAGTCAACTTGTTCAAAACACCTCTCTCAACTTATGAGGCATGCCCTTCGGCCAGCCAGCCCTTTAGAGATATATGACAAAATGGCAACTACAATCCCAAGATGGATAGATCTTGGTTGGTTCTCAGGAATTTGTTCTTCATGAATGAGCCTTTCTTGTATGAGAACTAAAAAGGAATACAAATTGCGTTATATTGGTTCCCAGGCTGCATAATGCACCAGTTGCATACGTATAGTGCATATTATCTTTTGAAATATTTAGAATGCTTTCTTAAAATTGTATAAGAGTGCACTCTTCCTGCTGGTTGGATTAGAAGAGTCCAACATTGGTTTTCTCATTAGATCACCGTAGATTTTGCCCATGGACATCATATGCCTCCATTATAGAAGCCAACTTGTTGTAGGGTGAGATTTCCAGGTGGGTTGGCCCTTCAGGGTCACACTTGCTCTTGCATTGAAGTTATATATATGTTGATTCCTATTCTTTTAAATTTTTATCTCACCGACGGAAGGGGAGATATAGGGGAATATTATGCATGGAGTATGAGGCGAACATTGACATCTTAATCGAGATGAATTGATGAGTTGGAAATTTTTTAAAGGTTTCTAGCTGTTTTTGTTCTATTGCCTACATGCACATTTATTTCTGTAAAGAACATTGTTATCGTCTTCTGTTTGCTGTTGAGACATTTAGCTGCAGGAGTTAAAATAGATTCCTTTTAAGGGTCTGATAATTTTTTCCCCATTTCCTATTTGGTAAGTTTTAAAAACTTTGTTTTTTTTTTTTGTTTTAATAATAAATTTTTTTTTTTTCCAAATAGCTCTCCAATTTTGGTTTTACCAAAAATGTCATGGCCATTAGCTGCGATTGGATTTAGTTTCCAAAGCACATACAGAACTTCTTTTTTGGTCTAGGTGCATCATGACGAAAAAAAAAAAAGAAAAAAAAAGTAACAATAATAGATAATAAAAGAATTTAAGAACTCCAAAATGGTAATGTCAAAAATAGTTGTCCGAAATGTCTATCTTGCTCAGTAATATGATGACATGCAATTTCTAACAATTGGTGCAAGAGCAATCACAAGATCTCTCTTCTACAACTTTCCTTGTTTTCTAAACAACTTTACCCTGAAATCTAGTATCCTTGAAAGGTTATCGAGAGGCAAGTGCATCTTAAATTATTGATATATGCGGGTGCTTGTGATGAAAGTGGACAATGTGTATGTTTCAGTTATTTTGTACTACAAATATGGCTGTTATCTAGTACCATGAGGATTTGAAGTTAATCACATCATCTTAGGGGAATCTACCTTTCAAATCATAATCCTCGATGAAAAGAATACTGCCTTTTTTTTCTTTTTCAAAACATTAATGGGATCATATGTATTGTGTGGTATTAAGGTTTTGATTTATGTAAATTTAACTGGTGATAAAGGGAGGAATGCAGTTCCTTCTAGGTGATGGAATTTAACTTTGAATGCCTGGAAAACAATGAGATTACTTTGTCTTGATATTTTTGTAAATTACAATTGCTCTTCTAATACATGGTATAGTTTGTATAACTGTATTTGGGTTTTTCTTGTCTCAGCCTCCCATTGGCACAGAACGTGCTTCTGAATTAGGCAAATGGGAAGAGAGGGAAGTGAAAGTGTCTGGAACAAGCTGGGATGTGAATAGCATTGACATTGCAGTGGCTGGTTTAGGTTGGTTCTCTTTAGGTCTCAAAGGTGAAGCAACCTTGACATTGTGGACATATGATGGCATTGAAGTAACATTAAGAGAACCTTTGGTTCTCGACCGAGCGCCATTTATTGAGAGACCTGGGTTTTGGTTACCAAAGGCCATATCTGTTGCTCTTGGCACCCAAACTAAAGTTGAAGCTCAAAGAAAGAAAAAGCTTCAGGAAGTGAGTACAGATTTCCTTTCTGATGTGTCCGTTTGAAGAGAGAATACAAGAAGAGAAAAAGCCACGACCAGTTTGTTACTTTTCCGTTCAGATTCAGTAGCATGATTGAGCTTGAGGCTGTTAAAAGCTAGCCTAGGTATTGATTAAAAAAAAAAAAGAGGTTCATTTCTTCATGTTATATATAAAGCATCCAGATTTTTGGCAGATGGGTGCAAGTAAAGGATTTAACTTTCCTATATTAAGAGTAGTAATCTAAATCATTGCTGCTGTTAAACTGATGGATAAATGACATCAAGGGAAGGAAGGGAGTGTGTAATTAGTGTTGGATGAGATGCTAATCTTTGTAAATTTAACATGAATGATTGCAATGCCAGTGTATATTAGATATTTGATTAAATGGTTTTTCTCATTAGAAAAACTCACTTGAGTTCATTTTAGAGAATCATGCAAGTGGCTGTTGATCAAAACCTCACCACAAATCTATTCAAAATTCAGGGGGATTCCCTGAAATTTGGGCAGCCTAATAGCGGCGGATTGTGGCCCACGTTCTAGGCTGCCGGGGCAGGTGAAACTCGCTCGACGACCTAAAACGAAATTTATAAAAAAATTTATTGGGAAAGGAATAGAAACTGGAGATTTGTGGGCAATCCTTTTTTATAGGATTTTTAACAAGCATAAACCACAATTAGCCTGGAAGCAATGTTCACGACGATTCCGAAAATGTGGCTTTCAATCAATTCCTCCAAATGGATTATTACCATTATTATTATTATTATTACCATTATTATTATTATTATTATTATTATTATTCACATTTTGGGTATTGGAATTATTTGGAATTTGGATTTGGGCTATAAAGTGAAAGTCAACAAAAAAGACAGCTGGCGCTGACTTGGCAGCCGTACAGTCAATATCAGTGGGCTGGTTCGGTTCAGTGGGTTCACCGAACCTCAAACGTGTAGCTCCCGTCCCAGCGAACGAGATATATATGTATATATATATGACCCCAATCCTCACGCTGTACACGTATATTTCGCTGAACGGGGAACCAAAAGCTTCATTTCAACGAAAAGGCAGAGAGAGTTTGTTGGATCTGAAGGTAACGGTAAAAATGCTCTCTCTCAGTTTCAAATTTTTTCCGTACGAGAAATTTGTGTGTGTTTTTGATTCACGAATGTGGTGGAATTTGAAGAATTTTGAGTTTTTGTTTGGTTGCTGCGAAAGCAAAGGAAAATGATTGCGAAAATGGAAATTGTTCCTCGGCTTCGCTTTCATTTAATAAATAGAAAATTTTCATTTGATATTTCAATGCGCATATATATAACCGAGTTTTTTAGGGTTTTTTTTTTTTTTTTTTTTTTTTTTGGGGAGTTTTAATAAATTATAAAAATGATTAATTATTATGAAGATGTTTCTTTTGTTTCTCGGTATATATTATTATTATTATTATTATTATTTTTTTAGAAAAAGATTTTTTCAAGCTCTAAATTCACGGGCTTTTGATAATCTTCTTCTGTTGACTTTGAATTACAGGTAAAAGAAGCAAGGGTTGGTGGAGGTGATTGAAAGCATGGCACTGGTTTCAGGAGGAAGTTCGACATTGAACCCCAACGCCCCTCTCTTCATTCCTGCCGCATTCCGGCAAGTGGAGGATTTCTCTCCGGAATGGTGGCAACTGGTCACAACCTCAACATGGTACCATGACTATTGGCTTAGCCAGCAACAGGGTGAGGATGGTTTCTATGAAAATGCTGTGGATGATGACTTTGATGTTGCTGATTTGCTGCCAGAGGCCTTTGAATTTGATGATGATGGAGAAGATTTTTCAAACATGGAAACTCAGTTTGAGGAGTTTCTCCAATTTTCTGAAAACAAAGGTGTGCACATATATTGTATGTAACATATATAACAATTAAAAAAAAAAAAACCCCAGTAGAGCATTTGACATAATAGTTATTGATTTGATATGATAGGTTTGGAAATGAATGCTGCGGCAGTGATGAAGAATCTGAAATCTTTGGAGGAAAGGGTTCCCCCCAAGTCCCCAGTTGCAGCTGCAAAATATGCAGAGAAGCCGGGAAAGAACATGAACCCAAAATTCAGCCCCCGGCGCATTCAGCAGCCCCGTTGAAGCTTTTGCTTTTGACTTTATTTTGTAGCTTATCTAGAAATAACATTTACTACCCTTTTTCTTTTTCTGCAACTTCTGTATAGAGCAAGGTTGCAACTCTTGCATCAATCCTTGTTCATTCTCGTGTCTTTGTTCTGTTTACAGTCAACTCAGCTTACCAAACCAAAAAAAAAATGTAAAAATGTTCACTGCTCTTGCATTGTGTTTAAATTCTCAAGCTTTAGCTCCTTCAAATCTTTCCATATCCTCCCTTAAAAGGGTGGTTGATCTCAAATTGTTCATAACTTGGTCTAACTTGAATTGATAGCTCAATCGACTGATAATCAGGTTCGAGAATCTCTCTTTTTCCCTCTCCTTGGGCCAAAAATATTCATATCATATCAATATCCTTGGTCTGGTGGTTAAATATCCCTAAAAATTCTAGATAATTCTAATCCTAATCCTATTTTGACATATTTGAATTGGGTTAAGCTTCCTACGGGAACAAGAACAACAATGTAAAGCAAAGATCAAAAATTAGCCAAGGATATTTTCGACATTATAGCGACTTTCCTTTGTAGGATTTGCTAATTAATTACACAATTACTCCCATATAAGCTTAACCCTTAAAACACAAACCACACAAAAAAAATAATAAAAATAAAATAAAATACATCCAATCGTGGTAGATTTTTTCCCATAACAGCATATATAATTTTATTATTTACCATATTTATCACCTTTTTATTTAGAAGAAGAAATCATAAATAATTAAATATAATAAATAAATAATAGTGATAACTGCTCTATCAGAAAATACAGAGATATTCTTGGCTAAATAGTAAATATCAATGACCGTGCGTGGCCGCCAAGAAACAGAGACGTGATCTCATGCATCCCAACCCTCGTAAGACAAAGTGACAAACCTTCAAAACCCTACATCTTCGTCAATGCGTTAATACGTGCCTCCAAAACCCTCCAAACGTTACTACGTTATATATATACAGAGGTTTTCGACTCCTATATCGTCCCAATACAAACAATGGCTTCTGCGGGACGGCTCCTAGGTCCACCGGCCGCCGGAGACCTCTCTTCCACACAAAACGCCGGTGTTGGCTCTATTGTCTCTCGAATCGACGATCTCCATCTGACCGGAAAACCACTAAACGACGATGATTACGATGATGCCTATGGCTATGGATCCTATGACGAGGAACTCCCGATAGGTTTTACGGAAAACCTCTCGCCGACGTTTTTGTCGACCGGAAACCCTTGCCTGGACTTCTTCTTCCAAGTGGTGCCCGATACCCCGTCGGAGTATCTGATCCAACAGCTCCAACTGGCCTGGGCCCACGACGCCCTGACCACCCTGAAGCTGATATGCAATCTGAGGGGTGTGAGAGGCACCGGGAAGTCAGATAAAAAAGGGTTCTACACCTCTGCTCTTTGGCTCCACAAAACCCACCCTAAAACCTTGGCTCTCAATGTCAAGGCACTTGCTGATTTCGGGTATCTCAAAGATTTGCCGGAGATTCTCTATCGGCTTCTCGAAGGCCCCGATATCAGAGAACGCGCAAAGCAAGCCTGGGAGCAGAGGAAGATGGAGAAAAAAATTGTCCGGAGTAGGAAACGTTTTTCGCGGATAAGGGCAAGTTTTCGGCAGAAAACAAAGTCTGGGAAATTTAAGAGAAGAGGTAGTAAGGGGGGGAAGAGGAGGGTTGCTTCGGAGGAGGAGGAGGAGACGATATCGAAGTACGTGGATAAGGAGAAAGCTAAGGATTTGAGGAAAGAGAGGCTGATTTCTATGGCTGCAAAGGCTTTGGATAGGTATAATAACGACTCTAATTACCGGTTCCTTTTCGATTGCGTTTGTGATTTGTTTGCTGAGCTTTTGAAATCAGACGTGGCGTTTTTGGGTTGTGGGGAGGTTCATAAGATTACTCTTGCTGGGAAATGGTGCCCGACGATCGATTCGTCGTACGACAAGTCGTTGTTAATCTGCGAAGGGATTGCGAGGCGGGTTTTCCCAAGAGAGGAGTACGAGGGAATTGAGGAGGCACATTATGTGTACAGGGTTAGAGATAGATTGAGGAAACAAGTTCTTGCTCCCTTGCATAAGGCGTTGCAGTTGCCGGAGGTCTACATGACCGCTAATGAGTGGAGCGGGTTGCCGTATAACAGGGTTGCTTCGGTGGCCATGAAGACTTACAAGTGGCAATTTAGGAAGCACGATAAGGAGAGGTTTGAGGAATATCTTGAGAAGGTGAAGAGCGGGAAGTCGAAGATTGCTGCTGGGGCATTGCTTCCCCACGAGATTATCGAGTCGCTGTATCCTAAGAATTATTATGATGATAAGGATAGTGATGAGGTGGCGGAGCTTCAGTGGGAAAGAATGGTGAGTGATGTTGCCAAGAAAGGGAAGCTCAAGAATTGCATTGCTGTTTGTGATGTTTCCGGGAGCATGAATGGGACTCCGATGGAAGTGTGCGTGGCGCTGGGGCTTCTAGTTTCGGAGCTAAGTGAGGAGCCCTGGAAGGGGAAAGTGATTACGTTCAGTGAAAATCCTCAGCTTCATTTGATTAAGGGGGATTCTCTTTTGGCCAAGACTAAATTCATAAGGGAGATGGAGTGGGGCTATAATACAGACTTTCAGAAAGTTTTTGACCAAATCTTGCAAGTTGCAGTTGAGGGCAAGCTGACAGAAGACCAACTGATCAAGAGGGTATTTGTTTTCAGTGATATGGAATTTGATGTGGCATCTGGGCAGCGTGGTGTTAATTATTATGGGTAT
Source organism: Corylus avellana (assembly GCF_965113065.1). Lineage (NCBI taxonomy): Eukaryota > Viridiplantae > Streptophyta > Magnoliopsida > Fagales > Betulaceae > Corylus > Corylus avellana. The sequence continues at coordinate 3,090,149 of NC_142499.1, read as the reverse complement.
GGCTCGTATGGGAATGTTGATCGTGGGAATGATTCGAATTCATGGGAAACAGATTATGAAGCTATACAGAGGAAGTTCAGGGAGAAAGGATACAACAGAGTGCCGGAGATTGTGTTTTGGAACCTTAGGCACTCGTCGTCAGTTCCAGTGGTTGCGAGTCAGAGTGGGGTGGCACTTGTGAGTGGGTTTTCAAAGAATATGTTGACTGTGTTCTTGGGTGAAGGTAGGATTCAGACTTCCGAGGATGTGATGGAATTAGCCTTATCTGGTGAAGAATACAAGAAACTTGTTGTATATGATTGAGATATGTAATGTAAAGCGTCTCGTGAATCTTTTTCTTATAAATTCTGAAAGACTAATCTTGAGTTGTTTGTTAGTCCTCTGGAATTTTTAATTGAGAAATTTGCTTTTCACAAATCAAGATGCATATTCTCTCTGTTGGTAATTCATTGTTTTGTATTGCTTCTGATTTCTTGCGTTGATCGGTATTTCAAGGTTTGAGTCAATTCAGCAGCTTTATACTATCTGGAACAGAATTTCTTGATTAAACAAAAATCTGTTCACTTAAATCTGGCAGACGAAGTGTAGAAAGCATTAAAGTAATTATTTTTCTTTTACTTTGCTGGTTTTTGTGGGAGGCAAATGCATGGGGGGATTCAATATTTCTATTGGACTAATATCTGATGTAATTTTGATATGAAGATCATGTTGAGGAGTTGCGGGATTCAAAATCCTGATTTCTTTTGAATTTATGTTTGTCTTCCTTTCTGTTTGTTACCCTTCATCAGATTAGTAACAATGTTCTACTGTTTCTTGTATGTTTTGTACTATGCCTAGGATCCTTGGCTAATTCTTCCTGTATACTTATATAATGCAAGTCTTGAATATATATATATATATATATATAGCTCTTTTTCTTGCAATTTCTGGCTTGGTTTATAAGGTGGGTGTTCAAAAACTCTTCAACTGTGGGGTTTGGTTAAGATTTCAGTAACTTATTGAACATTGAATGAAGTTCAAATCCAAAATTTAAAAACTGATTAATTCTAAGCAACATTATAGAGCTTGACAATATTATAATGGCAGCTAGGAGCTCCTGCAGCCCCACTTCCTCTCTCTCCTCTTCTCTCTGTTTTGGCCTTATTTTCTCCCCTTTTCCCTTTTTGTTCTTTTGGTTGGAACAAACAATTATTAGCAATACCACATTGAAAAAGGTTGAGCCATTGCTCCATCTATAGATTATTATCACAACACAATATTGACATCAGAAGGGTAGTTGGGTCCATTTTCAAAGAAGTTATCCTAAACTAGACAAAGAGTTAGCCTATTATTATTATTATTATTGAGGTCTTGATCATACTCTTTTGGCTTAATTTGTTGTACTAACAAACTTAGTTAAGTAATTTGTATGGCAAAAGGGGCAGAAACTGGAAATTTGTGGGTTCCTTTTCGATAGGTTTGATGACAAGCATAAACCACACAACCTGGAAGCAAGGTTCATGAGAACTCAGAATTCCAGGATTCCGAAGATGTGGTTTTCAAGAGACTCGAGAATTCAAACTCCAAATGGTCTACAAGTTCTGCACATCTTTTCGTGTCTTCGTTAGTTTCAGGGAGGATCCTCATCCCATTCATTTAGATTTGTAGTCCTTTTCCTCCTTTTCATGCAATGCATCATTCTTCATATCCCTTTCTCCTCTTTCCAGAACAGATGTTGGCCCTTTATTCTTTTTCTCTTTTATTTTTCGAAGCAACAGACATTGGCCTTTATTTCTGCTGAAGAGAACCCTAAAATTGGTGGATCCCAGACGTTGAACTTGGTGCAAGCTAATTACGAGCAAGAGATTCAACAGTTTTTCATGCCAAAAAATTTCGAACACTAAAAATCAACCGTCAGTACCAAGGATGCAAACTTCAAAGATTGAAATCAATATGAGATTTTGCTTCGTTAATCACCAGACCAATGATATGAATATGGAAAGATTCGAAATAGCTTTAGCTTTAGAATTTAAACACAATGCAAGAGCAGTGAACAATTCCATTTCCTGATAAACAGAACCTCTTTTTTTCCTAGTGAAGATTTTTACATTTTTTTTTGGTTTGGTAAGCTGAGTTGACTGTAAACTGAACAAATACACGAGAATGAACAAGGATCGATGCAAGAGTCGCAACCTTGCTCTATACAGAAGTCGCAGAAAGAGAAAACGGGTAGATGTTACTTTTTGCTGAGATTCTAGATAAGCTATAAACTAAAGTCAAAGCAAGCTTTGCTCCCTTCAGCGGGGCTGCTGGATGCGCCGGGGGCTGCATTTTGGGTTCATGCTCTTTCCCGGCTTCTCTGCATATTTTGCAGGTACAACTGGGGACTTGGGGGAATAACTTTCCTCCAAAGATTTCAGATTCTTCATCACTGACGCAGCATCCATTTCCAAACCTACCATTTCAAATCAACAACTATTATGTCAAATGCTCTACTGCGATTTTTTTTTCAATTGCTATATATGTTACATACAATATATTAGCACACCTTTGTTTTCAGAAAATTGGAGAAACTCCTCAAACTGAGTTTCCATGTTTGAAAAATCTTCTCCATCATCATCAAATTCAAAGGTCTCTGGCAGCAAATTAGCAACATCAAAGTCATCATCCTCAGCATTTTCATAGAAACCATCCTCACCCTGGTGTTGGCTGAGCCAATAGTCATGGTACCATGTTGAGGTTGTGACCAGTTGCCACCATTCCGGAGAGAAATCCTCCACTTGCCGGAATGCAGCAGGAATGAAGAGAGGGGCGTTGGGGTTCAATGTTGACCTTCCTCCTGAAACTAGTGCCATGCTTTCAATCACCTCCACCAACCCTTGCTTCTTTTACCTGTAATTCAAAATCAACAGATTATTACTATAAAATAAAGAAACATCGACTACAAGAGAAACAGTTCTTGATCAATGATCATTGATAATAAATCTCAAACCCTGAAATTAAAGCCCCATAACCACTTATTTGAGTAACAATTCATCAATATCTGAAACCATTTCCCAACATTGAAATCATTATAAAAACATCAACCAAAAATTCAACTGAGCAGCAAAAGCAACTTAATTGACCAGTACCATCGACCATTCACCAATCAGGACTTCACAGTAAATATAAATAATACACGAGGAAGCACCAAATCATTCGTTCAACAACAAACCATAGTATCTTCTTCCCTCACAATTCATGCCCCACAAGAAGAAAATCAAACTCCCATGAATTTAGAACTTGAAGTATCATTTTAAACCAAAAAAAAAAAAAAAATCATTTTTATACAAATTGGGATACATATAGAATTCAAAAACACAGATGAAGCGCGAGTATGATCTTCAACAACACCAACAGACTAAAATTGAAAAGATCACAATCAGATACCAAGATGTTCATAATAATTAAATATCCCAGATGTTCACGAAGTTTACCATACCTGAATATCAAATATTGTTCAAAAGGTAAACATTTTCATCAGATCACACGGCTGAATGAAATATAATACCAAGAAACAAAACAAACATCTTCATAATAATTAATCATTTTAATAATTAATTAAAAATCCAAAAAAAAAAAAACCCCGCAAAAACTCGGTTATATGCGCATTGAAATATCAAATGAAAATTTTCTATTTATTAAATGAAAGCGAAACCGTCAAGGCTTAACCAAAAAAGCAGAAGCAACAATTTCGATTTTCCAATTCTTTTCCTTAACTTTCTTAGCAACCAAACAAAAACTCAAAATTCTTCCAATTCCACCACATCCGTGAATCAAAAGCACACACAAATTTCTTCGTACGGAAAAGATCTGAAACTGAGAGAGATCATTGTTACCGTTACCTTCAGATCCAACAAACTCTCTCTGCCTTTCCGTCGAATCGAAGCTTTTGGTTCCGCCCGTTCCGCGAAAGATACGTGTACACCGCGTGAGGATTGGGGTAAGAGGGGTCAGATATATATAGTGCGGGCAGTCCGAGCCTCGTTGGTTCGGAGCTACGCGTTTGAGGTGCGGTGCCGAACAAAGCTCACAGATATATCATATGCACTGTACGGCCTGCCGAGTCAGCGTAAGTCATCGCTCCGCGTATTGCCTGTTGTTTTTTGTTGACTTTGACTTCCTACAGTTACATTTTTACGGTTCTTTACAATAACCCAAACCAAAAATAGTGAAAATAAAACATTTCAACAAAATTATGTTATTTTTGTTAAAAAAATTTATTTTCTGCTCTAACAAAAATTAATAAACAAATCAAAATATAAAAATACTCTTCCAAAAAAAAAAAAAAAAACCATTTTTCACATTTCAAATCAAAATAGAAAATGCCAATTTTCTTTTTTTTTTTTTTCTCTTTTAATTTTACAATTTAGTTTCCAATTAATCTCAAATTATATTCTAATTTCTTACATACATAAAATCAGAAGATTAAATATGTACGCTTGATAACTGTTAAATCTGACGATGCTCAAGATGCACTCATGAGTCATGATTAGGTTTAAGTTATTAAAATCTTTAGCTTTGTAAATCTTCTTTTAATTGAAAAAAAACAATCATTTTCTATTTAACCACCACAAATAGCTTAAAGAAATGAAAAAAAAAAAAAAAAAAAATTATATGTAGCTTAGCTATCGTTTTCAAATTAAAATATTCAGGTATTCTTCATTACATTATTTTAAATATAGAAATTGAGAGGGGACCTGGTTTTTAAAAAAAGAATGGCAAAATTGTTATTTTATATTTTTTTGGTCAATTTTGTCATTATGTTTAAAAGAATCGTTTCATATCCCTTTCAATTCATATAAAGATATGCTACCCATGCTGTACCTTATATTATTGTGAGTCTCGTGAATTTAATGGGTGATTTGTAAAAAGAGCTACAATATTATTTAAACTCTTATCTATCTTGTTAAGGATATAAATCATTTAGAATAAATGTTGATTTTGTTTCTATAAATTAAGGGATTTATATAATATTTGTTAACCTATCTTTTATCAAATTATTTTTTAAATTCACCTTCCATCACATGGATTCTACTAATTTAATAACATATAATAAAATTTCTATTTGCAAAAAAGTTACATGAACAAATGAAGTAATGCTATAGGTCACTCTAAGAATAAGGTGGCTTCTTTAAAAAAAAAAACTCTAAGTTAGGAGAGTCACTTAATGTCACATGGCTATGCTAGCCAATGGACTCAAAAAGGTTCCATATTATTCATCTCAAAATTAACATCCAACATTCTTATTTTTATATTCCATCATTCATTTTTTATTATTATTCAAATAAAAAAATCACTACAAAGCAATTTTTTTTTTTTTTTTTTTTTTTTCATACAAAACATTCTTATTTTTTTTTTTCACATCAATCAAATATGCTACAATTACATGCCACTTCATTTTTAAAGTCCAAATGGCAAGCATACACCGTTATAAGAAGATGAGTGGTATTTTTAGAGAAATGTTAGATGTCAATAAATTTTTCATATTTGGTACATACTCCCTTATAATTAATCATTAAATTTGTGAAGTCTACTATGGACTGACGTAGAATCTACATAATCTACACATCCAAAAAGAATATGGGCTAAATATAATGATTCCTAGCATTTTCTCTATTTTTATATGCTGACATGGCAAATTAATTGAATCATGGGTGCGGGCCCCAAGCATGTGCGCCAATATTGACTTTGGAATAAAGAGTAGGTACTCTAGGGACGGGAGGAGTATATATTACATGAAGGGCCACTTGCATTTCGCCAAATTTAAGTCTAATCTTTCGTATGGTGGGGCCAGTTTTGGTGCATCCATACCAGATTATGCGTGTTTTCACATGGGCTTGTTGGTCGGCCAGGTTAAACGGGATGTGTAAGAGAATGATAGGTCCACATTTATATCATGCCTACCAAAAGACACGCATCCTAATCATGCTTTCCTATCATAATCATTTTTTAGACCCAAATGTGGGATCCACCTTTAGCAATAATTCCGTTACTAATCGATTCTTTTAAAAAATAATAATAATAATAATAATATTCAACATAAATAGTCTAACTTTTAAATAAAAAAAATTAAATTACTCGACTGCTATACTCTCATAGAATTTAATTACGTGACAATAAAAAATAATTATTAGATCATAACTTCTAAAATAAAAAGGAAAAAAAATCAATTGTATTTGCATGCCACGAATTTCACAAATCAAACAAACAAATAAAAGTTGGCATTTTGCTACTAAGTTCATTACTTGATATTTTTGGTGTTTTGTTGTAATTTTGATTTTTATTTTTTTTTTGTGTTGTTTGGGTTATTGGCTCCTGACTTTTTTGTGGACCGATACGATAGTGGAGACTTTTGTAACTAGCGTTTGTTCTTGGTGACGGATCCCGTTCGTTTACCAACAATGTTTTTTCTGCAACAACCACTTAACAGTAGTAATTACCTTCATTGCATGAGATTTCTAACCAAGTCTTTTTGCCCACCGCTTTGTGACACCCTTAAAGACACACAATTCTTTTTTGTTATTTGTGTTCTTTCTTATAACTATAGTCCCAACTCCCAAGTAGTTGCCTAGTAGGTTCCACGAAAATGACCGTAGTGTGACTTTAGAAAGTTTGTTGGCATGAAAAATAGGCCATTTTATTATTTTTTAAGGGCGATCCTTTTTGGGCGATAAAGCAAGAGGCCTGATGTAAGAGAATTGTGGGCAACACTTTTCATATGGGGGAAATCCGTTTTGCCACTTTGCCAATTATACTATACTATGTTATAAAGTAATGATGCCTATCCTCTTATAATATCTATATATTAATGGCTAAAAATGCTGCTCCATTTTCAACATGGCCGCCCATCTTTTGGCGTCTATCGACAATTAGTAAATTTGTCTGATTATTACGTGGCTTACCATTTGCTAATAAATATCTCAATAAAAAGTTTCCGGGTAAATTTACAAAAATCACCCTTCGACTTTGATATAATGATTAATTTAGTCGAATATTTATTTTGTCTCTGCAAATTACATTTATGACAAATTATGGACGATGAATAATGAAAATTACTGGAAAAGATTGGAAGTATTATTGAGGAAGTGGTGATAAATAATGTCATTTCATTATTATTGATGACGTGGTGGGAAAACCACGCATATCAGTTGACTCTATCTTATAGATGAAAGAGAAGATTTGATTTGTCACAAATGCATTAGGTAAAGACCAAATTGCCACTCACATCAATGTCCAAGAGATATATATATATATATATAATAATAATAATTTTTTTTTTTTGTTCAAAGAGGGGAAAGGGGATTTAAGAATATAAAGATTTTGGAGAAATTTCACTTACCTTTCAATGTATTACAGTATTTGCAATGTTGTCATTTCTATTTTTCACCTTCTTTTAATTTCATCAGTTCGATAGAATTTTCGGTTAAAATTTTATTTATTATTATTTTTTTGAATATAAATTAGAGGAGTAAGTATTCATTAAACAAAAAAAAAAAAAAAAGGAGTAAGGGATTAATAATGTCATTTCACTATTATTGATGATTTGGTGGGAAACCACCATATGCATATCAGTTGAGTATATCCGTTAAATTTAACAGAAGAAGATTTGATTTGTCACAAATGGAATGTGCAAAGACGAAATTGACAGTTACATCAAAGTCGAAGAGTGATATTTGTATATATATATATATATATTTTAATTTAAAAGAATATATAACTTTTGAGATTTGAGTAAGAATAGAAACATTTATATTACATGTTCCCAAGAGGTAGTTCAATCGGCTGGGACTACACTTAATGAAGTGGATGTCATTTGTTCGAATCTCCCTCCCCCTCTTTGTGCGGACATGTCAAAAAAAAAACATTTATATTACACATAATAACTTCTATAAGATCTTCATAAATCAAGAATTTTGTGCAATTCAATAAGAGATTGACATCTCAATTTAGACCAAAAAAACCAAATAAAAACAAAACACCATATCATACCAATTTAAACCTTAAAAAAAAAAACTCGGGGGCACCCGCCCCTGATAATTTTTTTTTAAAAAAATTTTATGCCCAAATTTTCTACTAGCCCCTATAAAATAAACCCAAATTTCATATCATTGACACGTTAACCCCTATAAAACTAACCCAACCCAAATATATATATAGTTTTATTATATATATTTATTTGTATGTTGTGTACAAGACTACAAGTGAAGTGATGATTTACAATAATTGTTAAAATTTTATTTGTATTATATGTTGTATAGATTCGTAGAAGGTGACCAGAAAGGATTTTGGTATATAGTAATTTGTAATACTAATATGGCAATGAAAATGAAAAGAAAAATTGTTTAAAGTGAATCCAAAATCGGCCAAAAAAAAAGCCCAATAAAAGGCTCAAAAAAAGCGGTTAGTAAAAAACGGTTATTCAGATGCGGTTAACCGCTAACCGGGCGGTTAGCAGAGGCGGTTGCGGTTAGCGATTTTAGCCACTAATCGCTGACTGCAACCGCCTTTTCACTTCTATTATTTTATTTTCAGAGCATTTTTCTCATGGACCTTGTCTGGTCCAAGTTGACAAAAGCCCTCTTCTAGGGCCTGCTTACAGAATTGGGCAAAATATAGTTCAATCAATTTCTTGGACCAGTTTTGGGCTTCAATTTGCCCTTTCATTACTTTTTTCCACTCTTTCTTTAAACCTTCAAAAATGTTCATTTTCTAGAAGCAAATTTTGAGAAAAAGAACAAGAAATAGAAAATGTTCATTTTCTAAATGGTTTTGAAATTTTTTATTTATTTTTATGCAATGTAAAGATTAGAAGTATTTTTAGTGGAATTTCCTTTTGAAAAGTGTATTCAAACTAACGAAATTAAAAAAGAAAAAGAAAAAAGGAATGAGTCATATTGACCACGGTCAATAAAGAAAAAGATGCTTCAATGCAGTAAATTACAAGCTTTCAATTTTGGTATCCAATGGAATTACGAAAGTGAACGTTTCAACAATTTATAAACTAAGTATAATAATTAAATTCACTTTATCTTAAGTTTAAGGAGTTTTTTAATTCGAACTCCAATGTTTAAAAATTGGTAATGTATTATTCTCATTTAAGTAATTAAGTAATTTCATAAGTTTTAATGAGGATAAAATCAAAATAAAGGGCATCAAATTCTCACGTACTTGAGATAATTTATGGAAATTAGTAAATGAGGGTCTGAATTGAAAATTTTTGAAACATTAAGAGGGTACATTGTCAATTTTTAAACATTGAGGTTCGAATTGAAAAACTCTTAAAAACTCAGGAGTAAAATGGATTTTTCCTTATAAAATATAAAAAATAAAAAATAAAAAAGTTTATTGTCTGCATCAAAACACACCGTTTTCGTGTGTCTCCCAGCCTATACTAAGCCTCAAAACGCACCGATTGCTATTTTCTGCTCCATATACTGCCGGCCATGTCTTCCGCTTGGTACACACTCTCTCTCCCAGACACACACGCACAGCAAACGAACGCATAGGTATCGTCGATTTCTGTGATTTGATTTTCGAAGTTCTTTTTTTTTGTCTTCATTTTCATTGTCAGATTCCGTTTGGTTGCTGAGAATGTGCGGAAAAAGAAACGGTGACCGTTAAATGGGAAGGAAGGCACACTCATGAGGTAAAAATGAGAAGAAAGTGTAGGATTTGGTGGCCTAAGCTGTTGTCATCGAGTGAACCACTATCCTCCAGTCTCTTGTTTGGGTGGTTTCTTTCGTCGTCTTCTTCAGCTTCCCTTGACATTGTAGTAGCTTTCGCATGCAGTGAAGTCTCTCTTTCGCATAATCGCTCCAGCCTCGAGGTATAGCACTCTAAATTTTGAACTATGCCGCTTTGTTTTAAGGCATATGGAATCAATTAGTCTTACAAATGGGATTGGATTTGATTTGTTTGTTCTTTAGGATTATTTAGTGGTTTTGATACTTGTTGCGTCGTGCTTTGTTTAAATTATAGTATTATGCAAAAGTGTTACTTAAATTCTAGAATTGAGCATCCAGATTTGGAAATAAGGTGCTCCTGGTGAAGAAATTGTAGATCAATGTTGGCCGCAAAATGGTAGATGATGTTAAGAAGGATTGCTTATTTTTCTCTTTTCACAATGTGGGCAAGGTAGAGGTGTTTAGGGTGCTGTGCGTCTCATTCTCATTCTTGTAGACATTAATGCTTGCTTTGATATTTGGGGTTTGTTTTAAGGATATGCATTAGATTTTTGGATATTTATTGAAAAAGAGGGAAATAAAGTACAGGGGTAGTGTAGTAGGGAACCCCAAGAATTACATTTGTACGTATAAAAAATCCAAGAAGACCAACCAAGTGGTATGCAGACTGGCTTCAGTGGACATCCACTAATACATTAAGCTTGGAAACCTATTCTGAAGCATACTTAGAAGAAGCTCTTTTCTTTCAAATGTTCTCCTATTTCGTTCACTCTATATAATCCATTTTCGGGACAATGGTAATGCTTGAGAATATTGTACCCCTTATGTTTGTTTTTCTTTGTTCAATGACTCCTTGCTAGTTTCCATCTTAAATGGAATAACTAATTGAGACAACATTCAGATATATTGGTTGAAAAGCTTGACAAGTTATAGTTACTGATATTTAAATGAACTATCATGTGATTTGTGACGTACGAGAACTAGAAAAGGACTTATCCATCAAGATAAAATGGAGAAAAAATAAAAAAGATTTGGGAAGGGCTTGACAAGCCCTATTTTTCCTTGACAAGACAAAAGGGCAAACTCTTTCGTTAAAAGGGTTCATTCAATTATGCCATATCAATCCAAATGATCAATTGTGGTATTCCAAGGATTCAGACTGAGAGGGCGTTGGGTGCTAGCGTGTATTGAGTCCTTTATATCGAGTGTATTTTGGATTGATATGGGCTGTATAAATGATTGTGGAGCCTCAATTGTGACTAGTCATTTTGGGGTATCATGCAAATATGACTAGTGCACCAGGAGCCTCAATTGTGACTAGTATTTTTGGGTATCATTCATGTGGTAGTGCGTCCTCAGCTCGTGACATCAACAAGTCTCCAAATGGGAGGAACACTTTGTGGGGCTTTTAAGGGACCTACTATGCTTTATCAAAGCCTGCAAAACAAGTATTGTTTTAAATTAAGTGTATTGTTTTAGGGTCTCTGTTATAGAATCTTATTTAGAGGGCATTATGATCTTTCTTATTTTATTATGGTAGCCCTAAACTCAGTGATTTTCAATTTTTGATCTCACTACAAGAAGCTTTAAAAAAGAGGAATATATACTGACTGATGAGAAATCCAATTCAAAGCAGTGGTTGGGTGGGTATTGAGGAAAATATTTGGTTTGGTAAATGTTGAGGTATGTAACAACTCTAGAATGAAGGTTGCCCTTGTTCTGGGAACCATAACCACATTATTTTTCTTTTTAGTTGGCTACTTGAAAGTGTTTTTAATATGGAAAATGAATTTTACAGTGTGAACTGCTTTTTGTTAGGGAATCCTCCACGGCACAAATGGGAACATGCCCAAATCCCTACAGGACAAATCATCGCTCTGTATGCTGGGTCAGCACGTTGTCGATGTTAGCAGTGCTGGCCTCTTGTTAAGCTCTGGAATAAAAGATCAAAGAAACTCTACTTGTGGCAATGCTTGTATACAGAACAAAAGAGGTATATTCAGAGAAAATTATGGACAATTGGCCTGTGGCTGCCACAAACTTGATGGATTACTAGAGCAATGTAATCAAGCTTCTATTCGAAATAGTAATTGGATCCAGGTGGCAAATGATTTTTATGAACAGTGTGGTGGAGAAATTTATTGGATTCCTAAATTGCATCACGTTCACTGGAATGGGGAAGTAGTGTTTCCGTGTGATGTCCACGTATGTAAGTCATGGCTTCTACTGCATGCTCCTCCCCCTCCCCACCCTTCCCCCCCTCCCCCCCGCCCTTCTCTTCTTCTTTTGAAGCAGTAGTTGTTAGTTGTGATTACTCTCCTTTCTTTTGTTTGAACAATGCAGGTGATACTATATGAAACTCCATCATATGGTGTTCATCACTTCTCCCTGCATCTTTGGAATTTGTGTGAGCAAGTGAAAGCTCCTTTCAAGAGGCCGAAGTGGGTTGATGAACTTCACCAAAAGAAAAAACTAGTAGACTTGGTAAAAGAACCCACAAATCTTTTTGTCTATTCAGACCTTTAGACTGCTTATCAATATGCCTTTTCAATTCATTATCTACAGGATACCGTAATATTGGCAATTAACAGTGCCGCTGCTGCAAAAATTCTTTTCGAGAGACATGTGGCCACTGGGAGATCCTTTGTTTGGTTTTCCATCATTTGCAGGTATTCTCTTTAAGACTCTAGTCGTGCATCCCACCTTCTCCCTTCTTCCATCCCACTTTGCAATATTTGATGGTCCATGATGTGGCTTTTCAGGTTGCTTACCTTCATGTGGCAACTACTTGCAATGTCCATGGCTTCATTGTCAACTTTATTTTACGTCATTCTTCAGCTTCTCCATAGCCTGTTGAGTTCCATATCACAATCATGGATGTACATTACAGTGGCAAAGATATTCAATTCTACATTAATACATATACGAATCCGCTGCTGCCAGATCTTGTATTGGCCAATCTTCCTTCAAGAAAATGGCCTGAGGTAAGATGAGGCTTTATGAAGAATGCTTGGGAATTGTTGGCTTCATTTGTTAAAATTTTCTTCTTTGTTTTTGAAACAAAAACATTAACAAACAATTCAAAACACAATACACTCACAAAAGACCCAAAATTGTTTTCACCTTTATTTTACATTATAACATTTTTTCAAACAAAATACAGAAAATACCCCCAAAAGAAATTAACAAACATTCCCGTTGATTTATACATTAGGTTTTAAATGCTATTTGCTACCACATCTCAGTATTTGGTGAGATATATACATTTGAAGCTAATGTTAGGGGCAAAGCCATTTTGATTTTCAATTAATTTCCACCTTTCCCTTATTAAATTTAAACATTTTAGTAAAATTTTAGATTTTATTTCCTATAAACACCCCCCTTGGTTGCTATTTTAAGCGTATGAGATCTTGAAGGAAATGTATATGTTTTGCCTTCTGAATCAAGCTAATTTTCTCTTGTTTAGTTGCTGTATTCATCATTTGCAGTAGGTTCCTATTTTTCCCAACTCATGAACTGCAGTTTTGGATTTGTAAGGTCTCTATCATGCGTTGAATATGCGGAGAAAGCTGCATTACATAAGCATTCCATGTGGTCAAGTTTAGCTCTTGATGTTCTCTTGGGAAACTTGATTGGTGTGGCACTGTTATACAATGCAGAATCTGCTTGCTTGTGGGTTATGAACTTTGCCAATGACATTACAAACAATTTGTTGCGGACAGGTTGTGTTTGGTTAATGGGAGTCCCTGCAGGTTTCAAGTTAAACACGGAACTGGCAGGAGTTCTTGGCATGATTTCTCTTAATGCAATCCAAATATGGTCTACCCTCTGGGTCTTTGTGGGTTTCCTTTCCATTTATGTCATTAAAGGACTTGCAATATCAGGGATTCTTTTTGGGATGACAATTCCTGCTGCTTTGATCATAGACATACTTTTACTGGCAACTTTGCACGTGTCAACTCTTCATTGGTTGCTCTCAGGTATATATTCAATGCAGATACAGGCATTAGCAGCTTTGTGGCGCCTTTTCAGGTAATACTTTGTGATTCTGCTTTCTTGATTTAGCTTTTACAACTTTTCAAAAGTTCAAAATTCCACCTGGGAATTGTAATAATCATGAACTTTTATTAGATTAATGGGAACTAATGTGGGACAGAGGGTGGTTGAGAAGACAGAAGTTGCAATAGGGAACTTCTTGGCCGTTTTGCATGCTTTTCAATGTTGAAAGATGTTTTGTGTGGGTGTTTTTTGGGGTTTATGGTCCTACAGACGATAACTGAGAGTTGGCTTGTGGGAGGAAATGAGAGCAGCTTTTGGTAGATGGACAGTGCCTTGGTATTAACAGGGGATGTGGGTGTGGAGCCTGTACATCAGAGAAACTTGCCCATCTCTTTGCCATCTGGTTCAAAAAAAATTTACATATTCTCTAATATCATGGACATCTTTGATTTTTCATTTTAGCTTGAGTGCTAATTTGAAGTGGAAATGTTATCCTAAGTGATGCAATTTTTGGTCCCTATTATCATCCAAGAGGTCGACAAGGAGTGGGTGTCTGGTTACTATATGTGGCTCTGGTTGTTTTTATGGCTGGGGCGATTTTTATGGTAGATTAGCTCAAGTGCAATTTTTGGTAGATTACTTCTACCATGAATTTAGATGAAAGAACTATTATTTTTGTCGTAGAAAGTGAAGTACTATTTTCGAAGGAACTGGTGTTGAAGTTTTGGAGACTTCCTCTGCAAAAGATATGAGGATTTTGGTAGTAATGAAGATGATTTTCTCTATATTTGGTTGATGAGAATCAACATTTGATTCTCTAAAGGAGATCAGTTTGTGCACTTGGGCTACATTTCAATTTTCTTTGGAATACAGAACTTTAAGGCATAAAATATCTGTTTCTTCGCTTTATTGCTAGATTTAGATAACAAATGTTCCGGGATTTTCTGCATATATTTATGTCATATTTAATTGATTTTCATTTCTCCTGTTTCACGTTGTTCACATTATTGGTCATTGGTTTGCAGGGGTCAGAAATGGAATCCTCTTCGTCAAAGATTAGACAGCTATGACTACACTGTGAAGCAACATGTTCTTGGATCTCTTCTGTTTACACTGCTCTTACTTCTATTACCAACGACATCTGTTTTCTATATCTTCTTTAGCATTCTGAACTCATCTATCAGCCTCATCTGTATACTGATTGAGGTCATTATCTCTGTTATTCATGCTACACCTTGTATCAAAATTTTCCTTTGGTTGGTGAGGCGAAGAAGATTTCCTTCTGGGATATGGTTTGAAATTGTATCTTGTCGGAGCAATGAGATTGATTCTCCTGGGATTTGTTGTCCTGATAAAGTTGATTCTCCATCTGAAATTTTGCAGTGGAATTCAAGTGGAGAGAAATCTAGTATTCTGGTCTCATTTATTCGCAGCAACTTCTCGAGTATAGGAGAAGTGGTCTTGCCTCACTATAGAAATGTTTTTTCTGGGGTTTCTGGGTCTTTTGTGGCTAAATCAATTCATGGTGTCCTGACTGGGAAGAGGTGTGTCTCCTTTCTCTATGTAGTATTCTTCTCACTGCTCATTTCATGGTTCCTGAGATTCGAACTTAGCTTATATATATATATATATATATATATATATCTCACATATTTTTTTTATTTTTTTTCAGGGTATCGTCTAGATTAGGTACTTTTCTTCCTCCACCATTGCCATGGATGTTCATCCCATACAAAGAGTATTGGCATCTATGCTATGATTCAATTCTTGCCTGCTGTAGAACTTGACTGCCTTGCAGGTGATTTTTGGTGAATCATTCTTTTCAATTTCTTGCTTCTCGATCAGCAGTTGTACTTGGAATTTGGCGGCCTTTGTCCTTGGTTCATTTTCTTGGCTTCTTGTAGGAATGAGTTGATTAATTATGGATATGTTGGTTGACGGTCAGGATATGTATGGTTGGTCATTTTAATACATTTAGGTTCTCTTGATTCGCAATATATCCATCACAATTTGTACTCGCAGGCAAAATGTATTGCTGCGATTGCTCCATAATTGCATCATAGTTCCATAGAATTCATTTAAAATGAAATGATTTTTTTTTTAAAAAATATATATATATATATATATTTTTCCTGGCATATCCATTATTTTAATTTTGAATAGTTAATATTTTTTTTGGGTAAACTTTACAAAACTCACATGAACTTTCACGCTTTTTGAAATTACTCCATAAAGTTCAAAACTCTCCATTTAGAGTATCAAACTTTCAATTTTTTTGCAATGTCCTACCCTGTTAAATTTTTTTTTGTTAAATATTGTAAAAATTTCCAAAATACCATTGTTTTTTTTATTATAAAAAAAAAATGGTAAAGATTCATGCATTAGTTGGGATTTAACAAAATTTTCAAAAATACATATACCTGAATTTTTGCAATTTTTATTTATAAAAAAAAGTAGGGGTATTTGAAAATTTTGATAAGATATAATAGAAAATCTTAAAGGAGGGAGACATTGCAAAAAATTGAAAGTGCTATGAGTTCCCTGTAACATGTGTTTACATGTGTTTTTCACATGTTCAAAGAACAACAATTTTAGAGATTGGGCTGAATGAATTCGTACAACCCAATTTATAAGAAATGTATATCCACTAAACTAATTATGTGTTTTTATAAGTAGTTTAAAATACATGTGATTTTTCGTAAATAAAAAATATATGTGATTTTTATTTACGAAAAATCACGTACTTTATTAAAACAACAGAAATTTTTTCAATCCAATCCAATAAAAAAATAAAGAAAAAAGAAAAGAAAAAGAAGACATTATCCTTTTCTTAATGAACCTTCACAGAAATGATTGAATACAAACAAAAAGCGAAGTTCACGAGAGGAAACAAAAAACCAACTGACTACCAAATTCTAATGGTTTGAGATGGCCGGCAGACTCACTCTCTCTCTCTCTTTCTCTCGTTTCCAAATAACTAAGATTAGAAAAGGAAGAAGGAAACAAAAGACTTGGCTCACGGGAATGGAAGAGAGAGATGAAGAGAAAGGGATCTTTACAGTGCTATCTTCTTCTCAGTGACGACAAAGGGCTTCTGATTCTTTCTTAATCTTCTATGCTTCTCTCTCTCTCTCTAGACTCTAGTGCTAGTTGTGTCTGTCTGAGGGGCATTAGAAACTTAGAAAGGGGCATGTGAAGGCACATGCAAGGTCACCTCATGTAACTTTCAAGCCGCTCATTTCACATGCTTATTTTTCTCTTTCTTTTGACAGCATGACGCATTTGTCCTTCCCAATTTCTACAAAATGCATGATGATTTTCAAAAGCTTAAGTTTGTAAGTCTTTTTATAGGTTTCCATCCGTATTAACTCACACTCGTGACATCTTTTTAGTATATAGGACTCAACCTTTTTATACTTTTCCCCTCCAAGAAAAGCTTTATCAGTCTTGCAGATCATTTCAATAATCACTCATCATGTTTGTGGGTTGGGTTTTAATCTGTGTCATGTAATTTTGTCCCGACCATGATTACATAAAAGACCCACACTTTACATCGTCATTGGCTTTGTTACAACTTGTTATGAAGATTGACACTTATTTAAAGAGTCTTGTGGTGAGACGGAAATATATCATGTTGGAATACTATTCAACTTAAAAGAAGCTTAAGCTTATGAGTTTGGACCCAATTATACTATATTAATAACTCACACTTGTAACATCTTTCTAATACGATCGATTGAATTTAACCTTTTTATAAATAGGCATCAAGGGTGAAGTCGGTAATTTGGATAGATACGCAATATATATGCATTTTGTCCCTTGCAATACGTGTAATTGTGATTTGGGACATCGCAAAGGTTTTGCTGTGTTGCTATCTGTAACTGTTATACAAACCACCACCATAACTTCCATGCATGTGAACCAAATAAAATATTCCAAATCTCGAGCCTCTGATTAATAAAGTTGCCTATAAATGCTTCCGACAACCTGCATCCATCATCTTCACATAATCTCTCTCTCTCTCTCTCTCTCTCTGTGTGTCTACAATGGCAAAGAAGATATGCATTCTAATGTTCACTGTAGTTATGGCGCTGCATTTAGTAGTAGATCAGAACCATGTAAGTTACATTCTTAATTAGAGCTCTCTTTCTCTCCCTCACATATATATATGTTTTCAGAATTTGGTAGTTAATTTGCTTGTTTGTTTGTTTTTCTTTCTTTCTTTTTTCTTTTTCATAACTGCTTATCTTGCAAGAAAAGAATAAGGTCATTTCTCATTCTTCCCAGGTGGGCTGGTATTTTTGTAACTTGTGACAATTCTTTTTCTTTTCTTTTGGTTAATAAACTTGAAAGGTAGATTCAGGCTATCATTAGTCAACAACTTGAGACATTTTTTTTAATCGGGGTTTATTGGGAGCTTCACCCGTTCTAGATTTTTGGAACACCGTGCAAAGTGTCATTTCACATTGCTGGTTAGATATAACTTGAGCTTTCATTCGTAGGCGTGGCCCCAAAAAAATATTTGCACTTAAGAGGCCGGGTTGAACTTTAGACGAGATACTTTATGAGACACCCGACCAAGTCACTTACCACATGTACTCGAGCCAACCCCTCGTGGTTAGCTTGGTACTTCCAACTTCTTCGTATGATTGACAACTATTTGGCCATTTCCTGCTAAAATGGATGGTCTCAACAAGTACTAGATAAGAGGGCTTTTAGGGTATATATTTCAGTAAGTTCAGATAAAAGGTATGTCCATGCCATTCTGTAGACCTCCACTAGGTCAGAAGTCACTTTTAAGGAGAACTATTTTACAACCCAATTTTGAAGCCTCTTGGATTCATATTATTGCATAATTAGAAGGTTGTTTACCAAATATCTAATGTTCAAACTATTCGCCTAATGATAAATTGTTGTCCCTGTTAGAATATTGGTTTCGTTTTCTATCTGTTTAAACTTTAGAATATATGATGATTTAATATGATATAAAAGCAAATATTTTGAGTTTGAACATTTTCTATCTCCTTCCCATCTCAAGGACGAGAGGGAGAGAGGGGATATATATATATTCATCTTACAATTGTGCTAATAAATAATGTACAGGCTGTGGAAATTGAGGCTCCAACCCCTCAGCCCCAAGAAAGTAGCCACTTCATGATCCCCACGGTGAGATTTGTTAATGAATTTGTAAATGGATAATATTCCATATATCTATTGAATTTTCCAACAAATATTATTTTTAGAGTTGGGGTGTGAGATTAATTGTTATTTATTTATTTATTTTTCTTCTCATTGAAATTCAGCATGGCATCACCCAAGGCAGCCTTCAACCTCAAGGTAAGGGTTTCAATATGAATATGAATTTTTAAATAAATGAAATCATCATCACCTAAATATGAGAAAATTATAAAATTGCAGAGTGTGGTCCAAGATGCACACAAAGATGCTCAAAAACAGCATTCAAGAAGCCATGCATGTTCTTCTGCCAAAAGTGCTGTGCTAAGTGCTTGTGTGTGCCTCAGGGAACTTATGGCAACAAGGAATCCTGCCCTTGCTACAATAATTGGAAGACCAAGAGAGGAGGCCCCAAATGCCCTTGAACCTTTTTTTTTTTTTCATTGCTTAATTTGCTACCTTATCTAATTAATTAGCTTCTGTTAAAACTAGTTTTTATTTTTAAGAATTTTATTTCAAAGATTGTATCTAAAATTATTATTTCATGGTGATTAGTGAATAATGTAACTAGAAATTTTCCTTTGGTGTAGAAAAGGGTGAAAGAGTTTCGGGGTATCCATAAATTCTGTTGTGCAATAGATCACAATTATGATAAATAATATAAAACAATCACAAGTAGAAATACTAGAATTTACATGGTTCTTTCAATGTGAGGTAGATCTATGTGTGAAGACAATCACAAAGAGATTTTATTAACTATAGATAGAGTACAAAATTGTGGTGAATAAAAAAAAAAAAAATCACTAAAATCCAAATCCCAATACACGCTTCACAGAAACAACGATAATTTTCTTTTGGAGTAACTTCACTTTAAACTCTTGAAATACCACGTGATTTGAGAAGCCCCCTAAACTTCAAAACCTTTCAATTTGGACATTTAAACTTTCAATTGCAGTCAATTTGAACTCCTACGTCAGATTTAACCGTTAACTTCCTTGATTTACCCCTAAAAAGACAAAAATATCCCTGATTTCTTTTTAACTTTATTTTTTTATTTTTTTATTTGAAATTTTATAAAAAAGTCAGGAATATAGACGCCATTGTCTCACTTTTAACATTTAAAATCTGATGGATGTGTTCAAATTGATTACAATTGAAAGTTCAAGCATCCAAATTGAGAGATTTTAAAGTTTGGAGGGGGCTTCTCAAATCGCTTAGTAGTTCAGAGGTCTAAAATAAAATTACCCATTTTCTTTTTTACAATTTATGTGAAAATGGTCTATTTTATTTTGAATAACTAATTTTCTAATTATTTCGGCTAATTTTAGCAAATTACTACTAACTTTTGTCTTTACATCTTTTCTTTTTTAAGTTAGTTGTCTTCTAGTGACTCTTTTTTCATTTGTCTCTTCGAAATTGTAATAATTCATTTATTTGTTTTTTTTTTTTTTTAATAGATGTGATATTTTGACAAGGCACTTTCATATTTACATTTAGCACTCCAATATGTTATACTTATCACTTTTTTAAAACCAATAATTTCTTTTCGAAATATTGTTTAAATGGATGCTTTATAATATGTTGTCAATATTGGATGATGCTTGTTTTTCTTTTTTATTTTTAAATTTCCCTGAGCTGGGATATATGAATCATATACCTCTCCACTTGTTCCTTTACATAAGTTTTTTTTTTTTTTTTGTTTAATATATTTAACTTTTCCAAGAGTCACATATTAATTGTGTAAAAAAAAAAAAAAGACTTTTGTAAAACCTTATGCTCTTAGCAAAAGACATTACTTGAGCCAATAGTACTTATTTTACTAGAATATTTTTTTAAGAATAAATCATCACACATATTCAATATTGATAATAATTTAAGAATTTAATCCCAATAAATAGTACTTTTTGTATTTGACCTCCAAATAAGATAATTTCTAGAGTACTAAGAAAAGAATGGTAAAACTTATGTTGGTGATGATGGTTTTGATTGTCATCAAAATATTCAAAGTGCATGCTAATTATGACCCTACTACCCCTTTAACTTACGCTCCCGCTCTGCTACCAACCGGCCTTCATCCATTCAAACTTGATAATGAGAATATGACTCATATCATTCCTTGCCTTGAAAGCATAATTGAAGAATGTGACGAAGAACGACATAAAATTTCCTGTATTAGTCGTTTACTTTTTGAATGCCTTTTTAAGGACCCAATGCATCATAATTCATAAAGATACCCCCAACGCACTCAAAATGATTAGGCTTGATTGTGTAATTCATTGTCGCTATGAAATTAGAGATGAACTCCGTTATTCAGCATGTTTAATTAGTAAACTGCTATGAAGATCATTTCAAGAATTGAGGAGCTCCCTCCGAGTTTGACAAAAGGTCCCAACTTCTTCTCTAGCTCTCGCGCTTCATGGTAGAAATGCACACACTTGTGAAGAAGTATTGTTCCACAATATATACGAATAAATGTTCTCATATATATATAAAAGAAAACATTAACATTTTTATTATTTTTACAATAGCAATAAAAGATTTATTATTGTTTTATTGTTTTATTTTTTATTTTTCTAGAGAAAATTGTATTTAATCTCTTGAAGCTGACACCCATTTTTAGCAAAAAGATCGACCAAACTGCTATTTAATTGCAATTTACGTACGTAGTCCGATATATGCTCCCATTATCATAAAAAACTTAAGAGAAAGTATAAGCCTTGCAGATTCCTCAACTTTTATCCGTCAAAGTTTGTGTGAGATTTGATATTATGAGAATATATTTGTATTGATTGTAATTGATAAAATCAAATAAAAAACGTTCAATACTGATTAGATTTTATCAATCATATCTTTTTGTATTCTCTCCACATTCCTATAAATAGGAATCATTTGTATTTTGTATTGTAAAATAATCAAGCAATAAAATCATAATGCAGCTATTTGAGCTTTATCTAAGACTGTGTGGACTGTGAATGTAGCTAGGTCATAGACTGAACTACGTAAAATCTTTTATCTTTTATCTATTTTATTATTTCCGCACTTAATATTCATAGCATTATGAATTTCTTCAAAAGAAGCAAAGAGGAAAGACGACGTGGCTTAGCTTCTTTAGTTGGTTTGCAGGAGATAAAGGATGAAAGGGTAAAACAAGGGAGAGAGCTAAGCTCTTTGCATTAAAATATATATATATTGTTAAAAAAAAAAAAAAAAAAGTCAAGTTGCCCATATTATTTTGGCCATTCGTTGGCCTATTATTCGGTCCATTGTTGGTCTAGTTGTTGACGTAGACACATTTTTTAGTCTTTGTGGTATTGTTTAAAACTCAGACCCATTTTAACCCACAATTGGCTCTCTTTTTTTAGCCCATACTTAACTCTCATTTAGGCCTATAGTTGGCCCATTTTTTGTTTGTTCTTTGTGATATTGTTTAGCCCATAGTTAGCCCTTTTTTGGTGTTGTTATTTAAGGCGCATCACTTATCATTGTTGACCGTTGCATCTCCAAATAAAATAATAATAATAAATTCAAACTCAAGGTTTTATAATCTTCTACCTTGAGTTTGAGAGCATGTTAGAATATATTAAGGGATTTGAATTCAGAAATTTGTTATAATTGATTGTAATTTCCTATAATTAGATATATAAGCATTTTCAACTTATTATCCGCAAAAAAAAAAAAAATTCAAAAAAAAATTCAAAATTTGTAATGCTCTATTTTTTTTTTTTTTTTTTTGACATGTCCACACAAGAAGGGGAGGGGGATTCGAACTAGAGAGGAAATTTGACAATATAAAATAAAATTATACTTCCTCAAATCTGGTTTTCCTACCATAATTCAACATTTTACAAATATAATTTCTCTTAACACATCACACATGAAAATTATTGAAAATATGATACCCCAATGTGCCCAATGTGCAAAACACACAAGAAAAAATATTGAGTGTCATCTACAAAGAATTTGTGAGTATGAACTTTTTATAATTTCTCATTCTTCTATAGAAAACTGATTTTATGGGTTTGACTACCCCGAAGTATTTTTACATTTGAAGAGTTCTTCAAAGGCTTTCATTTTGTCATCAAAAACTTGCATGATTATTGGTTTATATTTTATGTGGTTTGATATTTTAATATATGGTGCTACAAAATTATTTTTAATTGGTGTTTACTATTGCACATCACCTATTCACCCCATTTAGGCGAGTGTTTGGGGACATCATCTTTTTTTTTTTTTTATAGAAGTTATTAAGGTACTTTGACATTTTATGTGAAAATGATCGATTTATTTTAAATAGCCAACTCTCCAATTACTTCTGCTAATTTTAGCAAATTACTTCTGCTAATTTTAAAAAACAAATGAATCATTAGAATTTCGAAGAGACATTTGAAAAACAGAATCTAAGTGCAACACTAGAAGACAACTAACATAAAAGATTAAAAAAAAAAAAAATTGTAAGGACAAAAGTTAGCTACTTGTTCTTTTAAGTTTTTAATATAGTGGACTTTTGCCTAGAATCACATATTAATTGTGTAAAAAAACTCTTCTAAAGCCTTATACTCCTAGTAAAAGACATATAACTTGAGCCATGTGTTATTTTATTAGAATATTTTCATATTTTCAAAAAGTTACAAATTGTAAAAATTATTTTTGAATAAGAATATATATATTTTTTTAAGAATAAATCAACACAAAAACTAGAATATTTATATTTCAAGGGTCTCAAGCTATTCAACAGTGATAATGATTCAAGGATTTTCTCCAAATAAATGTTTTATGTATTTGACTTCCAAATAAGAGAAAGTTTAGAGTGGGAAGAAGATGGTGAGCATGAAAATTAGGATAAAACTTATGTTGGTGATGATGAAATTGATTATCCTCGTAATACTTGAAGTGCATGCTAATGACCACACCCGTCTCTCTTCTTCTGATCTCACTCCACTAGCAACCAGCCTTCATCCCTTCCAACTTGATAATGAGAACATCACTCAAATCCATTATTGCCTTGAAACCACAATTGAAGAATGTCTTAAAAAACAATATAAGATGATGTGTATTGGTAATTTGCTTTTTGAATGTCTTTTTGAGGACCTAATACATCATAAAGATAATCCCCTCAACCTTTATAATATTAGGTTGGAGTGCATATACCAATGTCGCTTGGAATTTAAAGATGATTTCCTCCGTTATGCAGCATGTTTAGTAAACTACTATGAAAAGCATATCGAGAATGATTAAATGTCTATATCAATAATTGATGAGCTCCAAGTCTAACAAAAGGTTCCAACTACTTCTCTAGCTCTTGCTTCACTATAGAAATGCACACATGCACTTATGAAGAAGATATTGTTCAAAAAGATATGTGAACCTCATGTAAGAATTCAATATATAATTAAATGCAAATTGACAATAAAATTAGTAGCGGAATGAATAATTATATAAATACTTCTAGCCATGCTTTGCTCGAGCCAATTGAAGAACAGCTTCACAAAAACAAAATCTGAAAAACTAAAAATATTGAGAGGTTGTTCTGACTTATGCCTACCAGTGAGTGCCAATTGATGGAATACACAAACCGTATTTATAGGTAGGTCAGGGACCCTTCATTAGAGTTGTTACATTAATTATTCCTCCCATCAAGGAATAAAAATCAAATAAATAATCAATACAGCTAATTGATTCTACAAAATAAAATCAGTAATGAAATCAAATCCTTGTTCCACAAGAATTAAATTGACAATTTAATTCAGAATATTTGATTTCATAGAATAAGCTTTAATTTAAATAAATCACTAAACACCGTAATTATATATATTTATAATTATAATAATATATGTGACATAAGGGACATACTTTAAATGGAATTTCTTACACCTCATATATATATATATATATATATATATATATATATATCAAGAAACACTTAACTTTTTTATTCATTTTCATCATATATAGGAATAGAAGGACGTTCATTTATATTTAATCTCCTTAAACTGGAACCTTTTTTTGGCAAAACCATCAAATTATCATTTGTGATACTTATTTCATTCAAACTACTATCTTATTGCATTTTACATATTCCATTATATTTTTGTATTAAAATGGATGAAAAGTTGCACATACGTGCATATCTCATGTTGAAATTCCTGTCCATTTTAATGTTAAAATCTAAATAAGGCTGTAAATAGCAACAAATGGTAGTTCTTAAAGACCCAAATGTCGGAAATTGAAGTTTGGAGATGTCTTTGCAAAAGATATTTCAATTTAAGGGGTCAAGTATAATTTTTCCTTTTTCCTTTTTTTATTTTTTATTTTTTATTTTTATTTTTATCTTCTACCACATTACAACTTGTTGCTCATTTCCCTTGTTAATTATTTTATATACACCAAGCTTGTCTCACTTCTTTAATTTGCATTTGTGGTTTTAGGGTGACTAAAATGACATTGTAGGTTGGAGAGCATATGGAAGCATAAATAGTTGGATTTTATGGATAATAATTTGTAGTTTTATTGCTCATTTTATTTGTTTTTCTTGAGTTATAACAATATAGATGTAGAGATATTTTTCCTTGATTTTGAGCCTGAATTATGGTTGTGGGAATGATTGACACCAAGATTGTGTTATTTGGAGTTGTTTGTGTTATTTGACTATATGTGAGTTGATTGGGACTACAACTGTAATCGAGCTGAGCTGAGCTGAGTCAAACTTTAGGATTTTATAACTAGCTCGTATACGAAGATGTTTATTCGAGCCGAGCTATGGAATGTGTGTTCGAGCTCGGCACATTTAAATCTCGGGAGCCTTCAACACCGGAGTCTCCAAAACTAACCAAGTAATGCTATGGTTTTTATCAATGGGTATCTTGTATATGAGATATTTTGTCGAGAGAGAAAAATTATTTACGGATAAACTCTTTATGCTTCTCCAAAATTTTGATTTGCTTTTAAAAAGCAAGCCAGTTGGGGAGAGGAGCCTTTCATATATTTTCTCCATGGCATGGGCCACATTTTCCCAAGCTTGTTCATGGGATTTTATGTATATGTGAACCATATCAAATTCATGACAATTATTATAGCAAAAATTTAGCCACATTCTAGAAATTAGCCACATTCTAGAAAGTATGGGAAAAAATTGAGCCAGGAAAAGTCACAAACTATGGCCCTTGACTTGACTTGGACCACGAGCAAAATCATAGCTAGCTTTGACTTTTGTTTTTCCTGAAGTTATTTTGGTAAAAAAAAAAAAAATGCTAAGCAACGTTAATTCAAAGAATTTTAAAATCAATAAAAAGAGAATTAAATCCACCAAAAAAATATGTTTTTATTTTTTTTATTTTTTTTATAAGAATTCCGAATAATTAATATGAGTAGTTCTAATCTTTAATAGATATAGATATTAGGACGAAAATTATCTTAAAATAAGATAATTCTACCAAAATTCATTAATTCCGTTCTAAGTTTGCTTTCAATTGAGGCTTATAATGAGATGATCAACATTCCGTCGATGATTTAAACTAAACGTTCGATCTCATTTTTACCTTCAAAATATGTGAGCTATCGCTACCATAAATATATGAATTTGAATTAAAATAACTACCTAAGAGTTTCACCCAAAAAAAAAAAAAAAGGGTAAATTAAAATATATGATCACTTCGCTCTACAAAAAGTTAAAAAGTTAAAATATAAATTATGCGTTTTATTCTTAGGGTTCGTTTGGAATTGCGTTTTCAATAAGTGTGATTTTAAAAATTATGTTTTTGAAATCTCTGCTTTTTAAAATCGCAAAGAGGTTTGGTAAAACATGTTGTTGTTTTTTTTTTTTTTTTTTTTTAATCAAATATTTGTTATGCGAAATCATGATTTTTGTTTAAATTTGAACATTTTCAAATAAGCACTCTGTAGCTTGCTTATTGAAATCGCATAAAGCGCAGATTATTCTTATGAAATCGTAATTTCAAACGCACCCTTAGCCTCTTAACTACCTTTTTAAAAATTGCATTAACACGTTTTGAAATTGCAAACTTCCAATTTGAAAACTAATTCACTTACATAATCATAAACAAGGTTTCTGTAAATTGAGTTTGAGAAAATTTTTATAATTCAATACTGATGTGTATTCAAAATATATATGATTTTTTCATACAACTTTAATATAGAACATATATAAGAGCCCCTTTTATTTCTATCAGGATGTCTACACATCAGGTAAAAACACCAAATATAATAGAGATAAAACAACGTCTCTTTAATTCAAATCAATTATATAAACTTTTTCATTCGTTGTAACTAAATACCCACTACCAAACTCTCCATCCACCTAAACAATAACGCCTATAATTTGCGGTTAAAAACAAAGAGAGAGAAATTTAATTAGTTCTAGTTGTTGGAACAGTCTGCCACAGAGCTGAACCTCTTACGACGGCGCAACTCGCTCTTGATAATGCATGGAGAAGGAACCAGTGCTGTGGAAGAAGGACCTTCATAATAAAGCTTCCTGTTGTTGTCTCTCCCGATCGCGGCTTTGCACTTTTCAAGGTTGTCTGCGTCTGCGTCTGCGTTCGGAGGTTGGACATGAAGAACAGGTTTGCCAATGTTGTCGCCATTGACAGATTTGGTACGAGGGTAGTAGAAATCAGTGGGAAAGAAGTAATATTGAAGGGAACCCATTGAAGCTTTCTCGGAGAAATTAAGATTTCAACAAGCTTTGAGTCTTTAATCGGTGCTTTTCTTTACTGGGTATATTAACATATTTATACACAAAAAAAAAAAGAAACGATCCGTGTAGGTCGAGGAAACCGTTCCCTTTTGTTTCCATTCGGAAGTAGAAGTCTCTTTCTTGCGCCGCGCGTTATAGCAAAGAAAGTCATACGGGAAGGGCCGTGCCCTGTTTGGGGACTGAAGAGTCCGGTGAGAATTGGAGCATGTATGTATATATATTATGTAGCACAACATTATATTATATATATATATATATATTTTGTTACTGATGCAATAGTTGTATATATATATAAATTAGTCATGACCAAATTACAACCCACCCGTCCAATTTTGATGCTAATTGGTCAATGGTGGTTGGTCACAACAAATCAGCATCAATATATAGTAAATGAAAAATAGAAAACATATAACTCTAATCCCCATATTAACATGTGTCAATAAGTTGAAATGGAATTGTAAGTACTGTAATATTACTTATAATAAATTCTACGTATCCGACCTATGCCAGTGATGGACGTACCCCTTTCCCTTCCTCAAATCGATTGTTAGAATCCGAACAATACCTACCTCAAGGCTTGGTGCCCGGTGGTTACATGCACCTACACGTAGCCATAGGCTAAACAACCATAGTTTAGAGAACTAGCAACAGATTTCTTTTGATTTTTCTGAAGTTAAAAAAATAAAACTAATTTTTGCTTCCTTATCAAAATATATTTCACAATAACTTTAATTACGATTCTCCATATTATTAAAATCTTTTTTTTTTACAAAATATAAATTCCTTACTTACCCTCATATTTTTTACAAAATCTCAACACAATTCTCAATGAAAGACAAAAATATGAAAGAGGGGAGAGGAAAGAGAAATATTTAGGGAAATATTGTAACTACCCAAGTGTATTTGTTAAATTTAAGGAAACTGATGTGGGTGAGTTTTTGTGATTTTTTTGAAAAATTTCCTAAATATAGGTAAGGGAAGCAGCTTTAGAGTAGCTGCTATCTGCTGCTAGTGCTGCTCTAGGTATTAAAAGTAACAAAATGCTTTAATTTGGGTGACTTAACAACAAGTATTTTCATTTTATTTATTAAAGTTGATGTAGCATGGCTGCGTGCATGGTTTTTCAACTAAAAATTTATTTTTATCCGTCAAATGATCGGAAGGACCACGCTACATCAGTTTTGGTGGATGAAATGAGAATTTGTGTCCAGTATGTCATTTGTTTATCCTAAAGTGAGAGTAGGAAGTGGAAAGATAGTTAATAATAATAATAATAAAAAAAAAAAAATTACCCCATACCTTCATTACCACATTTTATTAAATTATCAATTATTCTAAAAGCTCAAGGAATAGGTAAATTTAATCACTTAACCATTACTTTAACACTCCCTTCACGTGTGAGCTTAAATTCCATTTTAATAGGTGATGCTCAACACGTGGAATTATCCTATTTTGTTAAATTACTAGTTATCCCAAAAGTTTAAGGAAGAGGTAAATTTAATCACTTAATTATTACTTTAACACTTCCCTCACGTCTGGGCTTAAACTTCCTTTTAATATGTGAAGCCCAACACGTAGAATATTTAATTTAAATGAGGGGTGATTTGATGGAGTCAAGGTTCGATCCCATGATCTTTGGCTCATATTAAATCATCACTTATCTCAAAAGATTAAACTGACATGAAGAGATAAATTTAACCACTTAACCATTACTTTAACACATTCCTCATTCTATGAGAAAAAAAAGAAAAAAAATAAAATATATATATATATAGTTGCATAGGTAATAGAAAAAAGATTGTCAAAAGGGAAATAAAAACTATTATAAAGCAAACTTAAAAAAAAAAGAAAATGTTAATATAAATTGAGTTAAAATAATATATATGTTATGTAAAATTTCACTCGAAAAAAGTTGACCGGAGGTCCAATTGATTAACTTTTTTTTTTTTTTTTCTTCTTTGTAAATTATGGGAATTGACCAAAACTTCAATGTTGGCAACCTGACCAAAAGTTCAAATCCATCTGTCACTTATAGGAAGGTTGCACGTTTAAAATTATGGCACACCATTTGTTAGGTGGGAGACGGAGCCGCATATAAGTCCACACGGCAGGAACTCAAATCGAATATCTCGATCCCACCTTTTTTTTGACGAAAGTAAATCGAATATCCTACAAAATACCTTTTGGGTCGTTTTCATTTATTTTTCCGGAATGCAAATTAGAAAATTTAATTTTTTTTTTTTAAAAAAAAAATCTCCTAAATTAACAATAGTCCACATCATCAAACTATATATATATATATATATATATATATAAAAGACATAAATTTTTTCTAAATTAGTCTGAAAAAAATATCTTTTAACCTATTTAACATAGTGACAAGTGTCTATAAACATTTAAAAGAAACATTAAATTTAGTGTAAGTTAGTAAACTGCTATTAATAACGTTAAGAATTTGATGGGTCTTTTAAATGTTATAGACATTTTGTACTATTTTAAATGAGTTGAAAAATATTTTATTCAAATTGGTTTAGAGAAAAATTTTGTCCATAAAAAAAATGTCAAAAATATCACTTTTATATATATATATATATATATTTAAAAAAAAAAATGCAAACAAAAAGATGTAGAGTCACGTGATTTTTCGTTATTGTTTTTGTGGTAGAGAAAGATGTCACATGCTTGCTTGACCATCAAGCACAGCCGTCGATCTTCTTCTGTCTTTTTTTTTTTTCTTCTTTCTATAAATACACGAGGAGCCGAGTGGGCTTGTAAGAGGCACATCAATACGAGAAAGTTTTAAGGTACACTTTCTCTTTCTTCTTCCACCTGTGTCTCAAACCAACTTCTTTCAACAACTTTCCGGCATGGCTGGCCTTCAGTACAACTTCTTCCCCACTGATTTCTTCTACCCTCGTCCTCAGTCTGCCGCCTTAGACGCCGCCGGCAAACCGGTTCTTCTTCGCCTGCAGCAAGACCCCGCCAAAGACGCCATCAATATCCACAATAAACTCGTCAAAGCTCACCCTTTGATGCACAAGAAAACGCAAGTTTTGGCCAAGGACCATGACGAAGCGGAAGCCCAAAATTGAGCGCTCGGAGACTTGTTCATCCCCATCACCATGGTGCATCCATGAACCGGAGCTTGAGTTCGTCCATTTCTTGGAAGAGAAAAATAAAAAATAAAAATGGTGGAATATTTAAATTCCTTTGTTTTTCCTTGCTCTATATATGTAATGTAAATAGTAAATCCCATCATGTAAACAACAGAGTATGGTTGTATTCATGGTTATAAGGGAATACAATTTCTGTTTGCAAACTATGTTTACTTCCTCTTATTATTCGGAAAAGATTTTTCTTCTTAATTACTTTAATTTTTTCCGAAAATCTCCAATTTGATCTGGACATAATTTGGGATTTCTGGGAATATGTGAAGACGAAAGATATTAGGAATTAAACAAATTCGGACATTTTGTTTCATTTTTCAAGAGAATTATTGTCAACTTACATAATTAGGTAAAGAAAGAATATACATAGCACTCTAGAAGCAGCATATGGGCTGCTTGATTGGAATATGCTACAATATGCCTCGAAAATAGGAAAATTTGGAGAAAAAAAAAAGAAAAAGAAAAAAGAAAAAAGAAGAACCTAGTAGAATCTGTTAGGTGTCCAAGAGTCAAGATGAAAATTGGGGAAAACTACCAAACTGACTTTAGGGTTTGGTAGTTTAGGTCATTTATTGATAGTTACCAAAAGATGACTTGATGGGTAGTCAAACCATCTCCGCAATTTTGAGGGGTGTTCATCCACCCCCAAAATTCTGATGGGAGTAATCCACCATTCCCACTAAGCTGCAAAGTGAGTTCTACTACTTTAAAAAGGATGACTTTCGGGGTGGTTCTATGAACACTTTAGGATGTTTAGCTATTCTTTTGAATTACTAAAAAGGTGGTCGAACACTCTCTCAAGGTTATAGGGTGGTTCAACCACGGACTACCATCTAATGAGTATGGTTAAGTTACTCTTAAAAGTCTTTAGGGTAGTTAAATCACTCACAGAACTCTTGAGGGGGTGGTCGACCATCCTCCTAACCTTGAGGGGGTTGGTGGTTTAGCTACCCCTTCAAGCCATTCATTTTTTCCTTTTTTTTTTTTTTTTTTTTCTATAGTTAAAGCATAATTTGGATATTTTAAGTAAGAAAAAAAAAAATTTGAACAGGTAAGTCGCATGTTCAACTTTCCATCCAATTTAACTTCAAATGCTAATAGATGGTTCCAATTGAAAGAAAATAATAATTTGAAAGCATGATCCTTTCACTTGATAAGAAATTTTGTTATTAGAATAACTAGAATGCCTCAACTACTTCATGTGGCATGTCTACTTACGGCATGAATTGACAAGTCATTTGTAAATAGGTCCCTGGAGGCCTGAACTATCATTTATCATAGCATAAGTAGACATACCACATGAAGTAGTTGAGGCATTCTAGCTATTCTAATAACAAAATTTCATGTCTAATCGCCACTCTAAAACTTTTAAAATTGTCAACTAACCTAATTTACGGAGTTTTAGGCATCTAGTAAAGTATTTTGAAAGTCAAATGTTTAAGGTATTAAAGGCTTTATTGTAATTTCCTTATAAACTCATGCGGTAGTTTTCATTTTATAGAAATTGGTGTCACGTACTGCCATATTGTAGACCTAGTAATCCACATTTTTGTGACTGATGTAATAATTGTCACATTAGTTTGTAAATGTAATAAGTGTCATATGCACTGCCAAACAAGTGACGTAATAAGCAGTACTGCTGCATAGTGACGTAGTAAGTAGTACTGCTGCATGAACTATCTCCTCACTTTATAAGAAACCTGTAATAAGAGTTGTAATATCCTACCAGTCATTTTTTAAATTTATTGTCCAAATCAACCACTAGACCTATTTCCTTTTTATGTATAGAGCCAATGAATCCATGGGACCTCTAATAAATCAAATATATATATATTTGAAAAATGAGATATCTGTCTTGGTGCACCCGCACACCAAAAGAGAAAACAGAAGAACAGCCCTTCAAGCTTTGAAAAGTCTTTTGGAAAACGCCCTTAATAGATCGAGAGGTTAGTTTACGTCTCTCAGCCATGTGGGACAAACTGCTGAGTCAGCTTATCAATATCTTAAACAAAATAATTAGTGTTAAATAATATTATATTTTCTCCTTTCTTGTCATTTTATTTGTGTTCTTCGTGTCTTGCCTGCGTCTTATATATATATATATATATATATATATATATATATATACTTTGGTGGTGATTGTGATTGCACAAAAAGATGTAATTAGGTTCAAATTGCATATTTTAAAATGAGAAATAATTGATGTTAATAATTTGCTCATATTTTTTCCATATTTTTTTACAAATTTAATATATCAACTATTAAATTTGTAGAGTCTACTCGTTGACTTATAAGTCCACAAATTTACTGATTGATTTATAAAATGAAATGAAAAAAACACGGACAAATTAGTAACCCCAATTTTTTTTTTTTTTTTAAATTGCAAACTCAAACCGACCATAAATAGCACTTGTGTTTGTTGTTAACTCTTGGGCTTGTAATCACTAATCACATATGACAAACCCAAAGTCAATGCTATAAAACATTTCAATTAATTTGGAGAAAAAGAGAGATTACGTAAATTATATAGTTGTTTGATACAAAGTCCAAACCCTTGCCAATTTGGCACGCTCACTCTTGCATTGATTAAAATTGGGGGAGTAGCAGCTTAGCTTGAAAGCTTCCCCTACTAATTCTTCCCTTTATTATTAGTTTACAACTTTGACTTCTCCATCATCTCTTTCAACCCCAACCGTAATTTGTTGTTATAATTGGCTTTTCAAATTGAAAGCAATTCAATTCAGGCGGTATCATATATAGGGATACAGGTTTTCTGTTATTAAACTGCTTGAATTTATTAGAAAGAAGCTGTAGAGTTTGCTTATTTTGAGCAGGCGAGTTTCGCATCTTAGGCTATTCAGAGTAAATGGGTCCTGCGATTTTATTTTATTTTTTTCTTTTTTAAGTTGTCTAAATTTCAATAAAATTTGAGTAGCTCGTTTGGGTTTGCGATTTTTTTTCTTTCTATTTTTCTGAATTGAATTTAAAATTGCGAATATCGAGGAGAAAAAATAGTTGCGATTATGTTTGAGTTGTTTGAAAAATATAAAATTTTGAATAAAGTTAAAAATTTTTGAGTGTTAGTAGTGTCAAATCAACTAAAAAATAGAAAAAAGAAAGAGAAGACTTTGGAAGAATTGTCTTCACAAACAAGCCTATATATTAATAACATAGAATCTCAATTCCATATAAAAAGGGCTATCCCCACATAAAGGAGGACTGCTCTGGCAGGTGGACTTCACAACCTAACTTAAAAAATTTAAGGGCAATACTAGGTGTTCTTTTAATGTTCTCCGGGTGTCCTCCCAACTGTGATATGACTTTTAAAATCACTGTTAAATTTGAAATTATCATTATTGACTTTTAATCTATTGGTGATTTAAAAAGGTATATCACAGTTGAGAGGATACCAGGAGAACACTAGAAGAACACCTAGCATTTTTCAAAATGTAAATAACGTGAGATTCATACAATTTAAATCATGATCATAGAATCCTTATTCTTTGAATGCTATTCACTATTCAGTCCCTTGGATCAACTTATTTTTATTGTGGCCCTCGTTCAGATAAGGAAATATTCCAAAAAATTATCATCTAAGAATCATGGTGATTATGTAAACTAAAACAAATTAGGATCGTCTCTAGTTAATTTGAACAAGTGAATATTTATTTAGTTATATTAGAGAAGTATTTTTATCCTCTCAAAAAATAAAAAGACAAAAATACCCTTCAAATATAACTAATTGGATCATCTCCGGTTTAAATTCTCCTAATTGTGTAATTTTTTTTTTTTTACATATCTACACAAGGAAAGGGGGATGGGAGATTCAAACTAGTGACCTCCGCTTCATGAAGCGTGATTCGAACTAGAGAGATTACCTAACTGTGTACTCAATGAATTATTGATCCACTAAATGGGTCATCTCTTTGAGCCCAAATGGCCCAACTTTTTCTCTTCAGCGTAATGGACCTTATTTTGACACTTCTGATAGAAAAGAACTGTTGTATCAGTTTACATACACCACAAATAATGCATCTCCACTATATTTGTATACATTCTTCACAATATATGCTGACTTCAACGACAACAAGCCTTAATAATTCCAAACAAATAAAGAAAAGGGTATGCTCCTAACTCCTAAGAATCTTCATTGACTCAAAACTTGCATCTACATGCTACACTGCTGCATCCTAAATTGACAGAATCAATAACGGTCTGTTTGTTCTGCTGAAAAAGGTTGTTCCTGAGGAACATTCTCCTCGGACTTACGTAAATGATAAGGAAAATGGAGGCTTTCTGCTTTTACCTGACTGACAATTTATTTGGCTTGATTGGAAGCTGCTGCATTGTGTCCTTTCAACTCCCAATCGTTGGACTGACTGATTCAAAAGCTTGTACAAGAAGTTCAACTTTTCTTTTCCTTAGTGGGGTTAGTTTGGCTACAACCTGTTGAAGTGCATAATCAAGCATCCATTCCTCTGCTTTTTTTCTTTGATCCATGTCCAGATGCCTTAAATGAACTTTTTCTCCTTCTGGGTCCTGCTCCAAAGGCAGATATTGTGGCTTCCGTGGATTAAATTTCCTTACTTTTTCCAATCCCTTGATGAATCTATTAAGCAGGATCAACTTCTTCAGAATGCTCCATTTTCTTGGCATTTGCTGGTTAGATTTCTTTTCCACCTTCATTTCTGTCTTCTCTTCTTCTGGATCTGTTTTGCCGGATTTGGTGAAGCTGCTGTCTTTCTCAGAATCTTTGCAATTTGAGATGAATGGTTTCTCTGTGTCATCACCTTCCTCTTCTGGAAGAGGGATTTCATCAATCGCTTCTTCTATCAGCTTAATGGCTTCAATACTGTTATCCATATCCATTTCAGAGACATTCTGACAAGAATTGGAAGTGCTTGTTTCAGGCAATGAGTTGGAATCAGAATCATCCACTTCTTGTTCTTCTTTACCTGCTTCATCAAGTTGTGGGTTGGCTCCATCTTTTGCTGCAATGCCTGATGCCATGTGATTATACACCAAGTGCCACAGCTTCATGTTTTTCTTTTTTTCCAACCAGGCCTTATTTGCTACACTGTTAATTGCTTTTGATTCCACATAATTTTCTGAGTTTGGTATACCATACCTATCAGATTGTTCACAAGGTGCACTGACTAAAATGGTATTCTCTGAATCTTTGCATTCTGATTCAGAACCATGGTTGCAGAGTTCTGAACTTGAACTAACTCCTATGGAGACTTTTCCATTCTCTCGAACTACTTCATCACAGGTGCTTACAATGCCCTCTGGTGAACAACTAATGATGGAATCAGGTTGATTATCAGCAAGAATGAATTTATCGTCCACCCTATCAAGATTGATGGCAATAATTTGCTTTTCCTCCCAGTCTTCGTTGGTAATTTCCTGTTCTGCTTTAATGCAACTACATTCCAAACTGGTTTCTCTGAGCTCAGAAAATTTCAGTGGAGGAGTCTGCTGTTCTTCTCTGCTTTGAATTGAGGAACCATTACAGGCTTGAAGGGGATTTGCTTGAGTGCAAACTGCTGCATTGGACATCTGGGCAGTTTCAATTTCTGGCAGAGGAAGAATTTTCTCAAAAGCTTCAACAAGAAGTACTACTTTTCGTTTTTGAGCTGGAGCTAGCTTAGAAATGACCTGTTGAAGTGCATTATCAAGCATCCATTCCTCAGCGTTTTTTCTGCTGTCTGTTGTTTGGTGCCTCAGATTGACCTTTTCTGCTTCCGGATCAGGCTTCAAGGACAGATATTGTGGCTTCCGGGGGTTGAAATTCCTCACCTTCTCCAATGCCTTGACAAATCTCTTGAGCAGGATTAAGCTTTTCAGTTTGCTCCAGCTTTTGGGCCTTCTCTTGTCAGATTTCTCTTCTTTGGGAGTACTAATACTATCACCTTCCTGCAATGTTTCTTCTGCATTTTCTACCATATTGTCTTTAGCAGGCTCACTGGAAGCTGAGATGCTCCATTCCACACCCTTAACTTGGTCTGAACTTCTTCTGCTTGTTATTGATTGATCATCAGAAGATTGGTCATGAAATTCTTGCAGAAGGATTTCATCAAAAGCTTCTTGTACCAGCTTAATGGCATCAAGCTGGGTGAGCTCATTCTTTTGGTGGTCTGCTTCAGAAAGACCCTCAGAAGAACCACAGTTGTTGGTATCTTCCACTTGTTCTTCACTTTCCAATCCATCTAGAGGAATCTTGTTTTCGACTTTTCGGCCGATATCTACTAATGCATGCTTATATATTGAGTGCCACACTTTGATATACTTCTGATTTTTAGACTGCATTTTGTGTTCTACATCATTTCCATTTACAGAGAAATCCCCGCCTGCTTTTTCTTTAACATTATGAAACATTTCCTTTGCCTGAATTCCTTTCTTCATATTCAGAGAGCGTTTGCCTTTACGAAATTGACTCTCTCGTTTCATGCTCATCTGGGTCTTCAACAAGCGCCGCCTCATAGAAACAAAGCGCTTCAATGGAGGTGAAGCATTGTGGTGATGACCATGAAGAGAGCAATAACTATAAGGACAAATCTTTTCAGGCTGAAGCTCCAACGAGCCTGGGATTTTGGAATCCTTGAGAGTTGAAGAACAGGTAGCCTTAGATATTTCAGAACATTTCCTCATGGAAGGCTTGTTTGATTTGAAAGTTCCCATTTTTGTTAAGACTTTCACAGGCTTCAAACTCGATGACCTTTTCATAATTCTCACAGATTTATTACCAGAAAAGGCAGATTTTGGCTTTGGATCACTTAATTTTTTCCTATTTTGGCGATGATTGCTACTAAAACTGGATTCGGAATTATGGGGACTTGCCTGATAGCCAGATTCCACGCTTCTTGTGGATGAACTTGCCTGCTTGATTGATCTTGACTTCTTCACTTTCCTCTGCAACTCAGTCCCTTCAGAGCTTTTGCTCATCAAATTCCTCTTGAATTTCATGCTAGACATTCTTGTCAAACTCTGCCCAGGCTTCAAACTTGATCTCCTTGACGACATTGTCATTGAATTCTGCCCAGAAGAAGCAATATTTGGTATCAGAAAATTTTGAAGGATACCCTTTACTCGAATTATTGCAACCAAAACTAATTAAATTCAGAAAATTACAAGAAATACTTGCCTGCAAACTTTCCTTCCTTGCATCTGAACTGTTTGTGGCCTTCATATAATTCGGCGATGCATCTGATAACTGCCGTAATTTTGATCGTCTTGTGGATGATGATCTTAGGCTTGGCAATCTTGAGAGCTTGATTGATCTGAATTTCTTCAGCTTCCTCTTTGGCTCTGTTCCTCCCCTGTCACTGCTGTCCTGATTCTGATAAAAAGACGACTCGTTGGATACTGACATCATCTCAGATTCTGCAGAACTCGTACAATCACAATGAGCACCAGCTTCAAGATTGTTAGAATTCGTTTCTGGAAGAAAAACAAAGAGAGTTTTGAATATGGGAATGTTATAAAGGCTGGAGCTTTTCTTTTCCCTTATCACTTTTGGAAGAAAAAGCAAAAGAAAGCCCTCTGGGATGACCCTAAAACCAGAGAATTCAAAGCTTGTAGTTGGCTCTACTGACTGGTCTTCTTCTTCTTCTTCTTCTTCTTCTTCTTCTTCTTCTTCCAGCTTGATTCAAATTTCAGCTCTGACTTGGCCCGTTAACAAGTTTGAATACCGTTGAGAAAGGGACGTGGAGATACCTTGACTTGTACACAGAAATAGTGGTAATGACTTGGCCTTCCAGATTCATTGACTCTTAAATCCTATTTCTTCTATCATTTGGAAAGCTAATTTTAGAAGAAAATTCAAGTATTTTGGGAATTATTTTACCTTATGGAAAATTCAAAAGCCTGTGTAAATAATAATCAATACCAGCTATATCAGCTAACATATATATATATATATATATATATATATGGAATAAGTACGATGTAACTATAAGATCATTCTTGTCCACAAAACTTGTTTATTGAGAAGATGCTATGAAAGTTGTGAGAAAGATATTATATGATGATCCAATAACATGCTCCCATGATTTTCTTTTAGCGTATATTATGTTCCTGGTTGTTGGGACCGTGTCAATGCTGTCCACCGCTACATATTCCCACGTGGGTAGGACACAAGAATTTTCGCAAAGGGAAGAATATCACTTTGACAACCAATTAAATCACTAAAAAAAAAAAAAAACCCGACCCATAGTAGGTTCCAGGCATATAGAAAAATTGTCTGTCATTATGGTAGAGACGATAAAGGAGATTGCATTTGAAAATGCACTTGTAACCGAAATGAAAAAAGCCCGAAAATCAATGATCGAGCAACTGCTAGAAACGTAATTCGCCGAAATTTTACTACAAATCTAAAATTGATTGGGACAATAATATTCAAAATTATTGTTTTTAATAGCCGAAAAAACTATTTTGTGTCATAAATAATATTTAGATCGTAGAGATTCTAAATTATATCTTTCACATTGTAATGAGGAAGCAATTTTACTCATTTAATTGTTATATCAACGGGGAGAATACGTTATAAAAATAAAAAATTATTCAAATGTTAATATTGACGGTGAGATTAGAGAATAGTTGGCATGGACCATCGCAAGAGAGACATAAAACGCGTTGACGACCAAAAGTTTGCTGACTGTGGGACCCGAAAAAATTCCTAGCGCAATTCGGGGGATGAGAGGGCCCCGGATCCTTTAAGATCTACTAACCTTTTTGAACGACTGTCAAGCATGGGCCCAATAGGATTATTCCTTATAGTAATAGCTCTTCTTCTTTTTCTTTTTTTCTTTTTTTTTCTTTTTCCCTTTTCAATTTCCTTACTGAAATAGATTTCTTTTCTTTTCTTTTTCAGAAATAGATTTCTTAGGCCAACCGCCCTGTTGAAATATTTTATATTTTTTAAATTATGTCTATTAATATTTTCCTTAACAAGTTATTTTTCTTTCTGTTAGAATATCTTTATTTTTCGTTATTATATTTCATTGTAAGATTTATTCTCTTCCTTAATTAGTTTAGGTCTACTTTAGAGTTCCTTAGTTATTATTCATTGTCTCTCTGTAAATAAAGAGTTATGGAAGATTGTTTAATATAATGAATATACAATATGAAGCTCACACGTGTATCTCCGTTTCCGCTCTCTTTTATTTCTCTTTGTTATTTTATTATTTTATATTTTAATATATATTTCAACACACCCAAATAAATAAAGTAAAGAA
Source organism: Corylus avellana (assembly GCF_965113065.1). Taxonomy (NCBI): domain Eukaryota; kingdom Viridiplantae; phylum Streptophyta; class Magnoliopsida; order Fagales; family Betulaceae; genus Corylus; species Corylus avellana. The sequence goes on along the minus strand of NC_142499.1, from coordinate 3,050,155 downwards.
AAGTTTTATATTAAAAAAAAAAAAGGCTTTTATGCATGTCATCAATTATAAATTCATAACTTTCATTCTTTCTTTTGAAAATCACAACAAAAGTCACTTTCATAAACCCAATTGCAACTATCCCCTTCAAACACATATAATTAATTACTCTAACGCCAATTGAAAGGCCCATCTATTATAAACAAAACTATTTTGAAAATCTTGCCAACACAAACTTTGATTCTAGTTTTAAACAGAATTATTTTGGATATTTGGATAAGATTTTTTCCACGTCATTCCCCGTCACATTTATTTATTATTCTCTCGCAAAGCTTACCTAAACTACCTACCATCTCATTAAATTCAATTAGATTTTGAAAATGACCAAAAATCTAAAAAGGAATCTAGCAAACAACCTTCAATTAAATTCATTTAAACTCATTAATAGCAAACAGCCTCCAATCAATTGAAAAAGGCCCACTCACTAACACATCATTTGGTGGAAGAAGTTTTTTTTATTTTTATTTTTTAATAATTTGACAATTCTCCATAATTTAGAGTAGACAACAGATAGCCACTATACTTTTAAATTTGGGCCCGTTAAAATTTATGTGAACGAGTGAAGTCATTTGCCTCCTCTAGTCAACCCCTCCCTCCTCCCTCCTCCACTTACAAATGGTTGTAGTTAGTGGTTATTGGCTAAAACTGTTAACTGCAACCGTCTAAGGACTTTGCTTACGGAGTTAGCGATTATTTTATAATATGCGGTTAGTGGTTATTCAAACCAATAACCAACAATTTTATAACTTTTTTATTTTTATTTTTATGGGCTTTTGGGTTTTTTGAGGTGTTTTGAGCCTTTTTGTGCCTATTTGTTGAGCTGATTTTAAATAGTTTTAGGTCAAAGTGTTCCAAAAAACAATAAAGATGATGAAACCCTATTTCTAACTCGCATTTAAAAGAACACCGTTTTGGTGTTAAACACCAAAACAACATCGTTTTAATGTTATATTTTTAATATAAAGTATAAAATATAAGGGTAGGCGGTTTTCCTACCTCTAAAATCACTTACCGCCCCACCTTAGACCATTAGCATTTTTTATAACTATATATCAAAGCGGTTGAGTGATTAGCGGTTTATACCAGTTATAACCACCCCGTTTGTACACCCTTACAGCCACTTTTATTAGGGGTGTCAAAAATAACCGGGAAACCAGGAAACCGGAAACCGGAAAACCGGGACCCGGTTCCGGTTCCGGTTTCAAAAAAAAAAAAAAAACCGGGACCCCGGTTCCGGTCCCGGTTTTTGGCACCCGGTCAAACCCGGGAAAACCGGAACCGGGTATTAAATAATATATATATTTTAATTCTTTTACTCTTAGTATTACGCAATACTCAATATATATATAAAACAATACTTTTTATTGTTTTAATGTTTTATTTATGTATCTAATTTAAAATTATGTTTAGGGTATTTTAAAAAATTTGAATTTTTATTTTTAAGGCTCATATAGGCAAAAACATTGATTATTTAGGATTTTTATGCTTTTTTAGGTTTATTTTTTAATTATTTGAAACAATCACAATAAAGCCTCTTTAATTTAGACAAAAAGATTAATAGTTTCTTTTTTAAATGAGCTAACTTATGAAAAAAATAATGGGCTTATTTTAGGCCCAATACCTAAAATAAGCCCCAAATACTAATTATTTTCAAAAACCGGGTACCGGACCGGGTAAAACCGGAACCGGCCGGGAACCGGGACCCCGGTTAACCGGGGTCCCGGTTCCGGTTCCGGTTTTGGCCAAAAACCGGAAAACCGGACCGGGTTGACACCCCTAACTTTTATATGATCATAATCTACAAAAGCAAAAGAAGAAGAATAAGAAAGGAAAGCAAAAGAGGAAAAACAAATAAAAGGCTTATGGCATGGGCCATGGAAAAACAAATAAAAGGCTTATGGCATGGGCCATGGGCCATGGGCCATGGCTCGTAAGTAACCTTCGGTCTGCTTGTTTTCTGCTCAAGTTTTGCGGAGCAACATGGAATATTGGAATGTGAACAGGGGCATGGTCCAGTAATAGAAGCTACGGCCCACAGCCCATTTATACAACTTTTTTTTCCTTATACGTAACAAAAAGCGCTTTCTTTTACTCAACAACTTGGGCACCCGAGCGTGTTCGTCAGTTTCCCAAAATAGAAAGTTCCAACAAGAACCCAATCAAACAGCTTTGTCCGGAAGCGCGCCATTTTCTTCCTTATCTTCCTTCTCGGTTGTTGTACCCATTACTTCGTCATATGCTTTATCCGATTCTTCACTCTAAAGTCGGCGTCACCCTATCGGTATCTTTATCTCTTCCCGGATCTCGATGCTTTCTAGAAATCAATTTCCCTGGTATATTAATTACTCTCACATGCCTCATCCTTTTCAAATTCTGTTATTGTAGCCTTTCTGTGTTCTCTGGGATTTCTTTTCCGGGTTTGTTCTTTGTTTTGGTCGGTTTGAGAGTTTTGGGTTCTGATTTGGAAACCCATTTGGCTGTTGATTTTTTATTGTGGTTCTGGTTGGGGGATTTGAGGCGGAAATTTGTGTTTTTTCTGTCTGGGTTTTTGTGGGATTTTGAAGCACCGTTGGAATTTTGAACGGTGGGTTGTTTTTGATCAAGTTTTTCTGGATGAGAATCTGATCTCTGGAGCTTTGAGGGTTTCAACGGTTATGGGAATTTTGGGGCTCTGAACCGGAACCTATTGGGTTGTTGACTTGCCGAGCTGGTCCTGGTTGGAAGTTAAGAGGATTTGTGATCAGAAGTATGCGCTTTGGCATTTGGTTCAGGATCAACAGCTTGGCATTGCTACTTTTATCCATTTCTCAAAATTTAGTCGGTGCAATTACTTCTTTTTGTTGATTTTGGTAAGAACTTTTATCAGAATTACTGATATATTATAGATTGAAACAATAGTTTATTCTTAATATATTTTCCTAAATCTTTTGAGCTAAAGGATTGAAGAGAAATCAGTTTATTCAGTTTGAGGTTGAATTCGTTTCTCATTGATTTCGTATTTAGTTCTTGGGAGCTATCCAATTTAAGTTTGCGGCGAGAACCCATTTTTCATTATCATCTTACGCATTCTGCAGAAGTCAGCCTTTTCTTCTTAAATCTTTAGGTAATTTTTTAAATTTAGGTTGTTTAGTTTCCGTCTAGATCATAATTTATTAGAACTCAATAGATTTTTCTTTTTTTGCTCTTTTTCTTCAGCTTTGTACATTAAGCAGATTGAGCTGTGGACATAACCAATCATTTAAACAAACACCTGTATATTAACCAAGATATGGATATTAGTAATGAGGCCAGTGTTGATCCTTTTTCAATTGGACCTTCAACCATTATTGGTCGAACAATAGCTTTCAGAATTTTATTCTGCAAGTCCATGTCCCATTTGAGGTATCAAATACTTCATGTGTTTTTGGATCTAATCTATAGATTTAAGGACTTTATGGCACCCATGGTAGCATGGTTACACCCCCGAAACCCACAAGGAATATTGGCAATGGTGACAATAATCGCATTTTTATTGAAACGATATACAAATGTAAAACAGAGGGCTGAAATGGCTTATCGGAGGAATTTTTGGAGAAATATGATGAGAACTGCATTGACCTATGAGGAATGGGCTCATGCTGCGAAGATGCTAGATAAAGAGACCCCAAAACTGAATGAATCAGACCTGTATGATGAAGAACTTGTGAGAAACAAGGTTCAAGAACTCCGCCATCGCCGCCAAGAGAGATCCCTGAGGGATATTATTTTTTGCATGCGAGCTGATCTTATCAGAAATCTCGGTAATATGTGCAATCCTGAACTTCACAAGGGTAGGCTTCACGTGCCGAAGCTCATAAAGGAGTACATAGATGAGGTCTCAACTCAGTTGAGAATGGTTTGTGATTCAGATTCAGAGGAGCTATCATTAGAAGAGAAGCTTGCTTTCATGCATGAAACGAGGCATGCCTTTGGGAGGACAGCTTTGCTTTTGAGTGGGGGTGCTTCCCTTGGATCTTTTCACGTCGGTGTGGTTAGAACACTGGTTGAGCATAAGCTTGTGCCCAGAATAATTGCTGGCTCTAGTGTAGGATCTATTATGTGTGCTGTGGTTGCCACTAGGTCTTGGCCTGAGCTACAAAGTTTTTTTGAAGATTCTTTGCACTCCTTGCAGTTTTTTGATCAGATAGGTGGGATTTTTACTGTAGTGAAGAGGGTCATGACACAAGGGGCTGTTCACGAGATCAGGCAGTTGCAAATGATGTTGAGGCATCTAACAAGTAACCTTACATTTCAAGAAGCTTATGATATGACAGGTCGAATTCTTGGGATAACGGTTTGCTCCCCAAGGAAGCATGAGCCACCTAGATGCCTTAATTACTTGACTTCACCTCATGTTGTTGTATGGAGTGCAGTGACTGCTTCTTGTGCATTTCCTGGACTCTTCGAGGCTCAGGAGCTGATGGCAAAGGATAGAAGTGGAGAGATCGTTCCTTATCATCCACCATTTAACTTGGATCCCGAGGAGGGCTCTGGTACTCATGTGCGACGGTGGAGAGATGGCAGCCTGGAGATTGATTTGCCTATGATGCAATTGAAAGAACTGTTCAATGTGAATCATTTTATTGTCAGTCAGGCAAATCCTCATATAGCACCATTGTTGAGGATGAAAGAATTTGTGAGAGCTTATGGAGGCAACTTCGCTGCCAAGGTATGTATATATGGTACTGGAACTTCAATCCGTTTGATCTATATTATACTTGGCTGATTTACTAAAGAAGCAAGAATAAATGAACAATGTGCATGAGTTTGGACTAAAGTTTCAGATTTTGACCGTCCAGCTATTAGTTATCAGGTTTTTTTTTTTTTTTTTTTTTTGTTTTGAACATCATCAGGATTGAATCTTTGTTTTTATCCTTGTGGCTGTGATTGAATGAGTCATTGCTACTTGGAACCAGCAGACGAAGCTTTCTGAAGATGCATGGTTGAAAAGTTTTGTTAAGATAATCATGCCTTTCTCTCTTCGTCTTTTCTTTATCATTTCCATTTTTTTCCCTTTTTTAAAATTTTTTTTTTTTTTCTTTCTAATTTAGATGTTTAAGAGTTTAGTTTTGTTCTTTAGGCATTCTCTCGTTTTCTTCCTTATACTAGCGTGGCATCCTTTCTTTCTTTCTTTCTTTTATGGGGTCATTAATAGTTGGCAGCTGGTGAAACATGATCTCTTGCAATTTATGGTGAATAGCTGGTTAAAATTTGTGGGATTCTTCATTTGAGTTGATAGTTGATGCACAAGGCTTACAGTTTATGGTCTAAAAGAAAGGAAAAAAAAAATTATGTTGCCAAGTAGGTTACGTTGAGTCACAAATATATTATAAAGGGCACAGGGATTTATTTATGTGCGGTGCACAGAGGAGTCTGTACACTTGGTTGGAATGTTATAGCAATTGCACTTGAGTGGAATAACCTACACTTGAGCGGAATGTAATAGCAGTAAAGATGCATGTTAATTTGAACCACCTAATGCCAAGCCACATCTTAAGTGGACACCAGCTCAAATACGCTGTTATGTATTTCAGTAACAGAGTTTTTGCATCTTTTCCTGACCTTTGTGAATTGAAAAATAATCTTCTTAATGTTTAATTGTGTAGCTTGCTCATCTTGTGGAGATGGAGGTGAAACATAGATGCAACCAGATAATGGAACTTGGTTTCCCTTTAGGGGGTATTGCTCAGTTGTTTGCTCAAGATTGGGAGGGTGATGTCACTGTTGTTATGCCTGCCACACTCGCTCAGGTAGATGCAAAGAAAATGTTTAAATTTCGGATAGGCATATTCAATCTTAGTGACAAGAAACTTTCTCAAAAGGTTTTTTTTTTAATTAAAAGTTCAAATGTCAAAATGAAATTGTTGAATACTTGCAATATAGGCATTAGATCTTAGCTTGAAAATTATGCGTTTCAGCAATTGGAAAATTCTTACAATGGTGATTGACCAGCAACTATTTTCTCCTGCTTGTGATTCTTGCACCAGTACTCAAAAATGATACAAAACATATCATATGTGGAGCTTCAAAAGGCAGCAAACCAAGGGAGAAGGTGCACTTGGGAGAAGCTCTCGGCCATAAAAGCAAACTGCGGGATCGAGCTTGCTCTTGATGAGTGTGTTGCAATTCTCAACCACATGCGTAGACTAAAAAGGAGTGCCGAGAGAGCTGCTGCTTCTTCTCTTGGCCTAGCTAGCACAGCGAAATTCAGTGCTTCCAGACGAATTCCTTCTTGGAATTGCATTGCGCGAGAGAATTCCACTGGCTCCCTTGAAGACCTTCAAGATGTCGCTTCCTCGTACCATCAAGGAGTTGGTGGATCCACTGGAGGAGGACCTTCTGGTAAAAATTTTCGAAACCACCGTAACTTGCATGATGGAAGTGACAGTGAGTCTGAAAGTGTTGATTTAAATTCTTGGACGAGGTCTGGCGGGCCCTTGATGAGAACTACTTCAGCTGAAAAGTTTATTCACTTTGTCCAAAATTTGGACGTCGATGCGGAACTAAACAGAGGCTTAATGGCTAATCCTAACTCAATTACTCTTCAAATAGTAGGCAACAATCAATATTATCATAATCCAATGGTGACAACACCAGATAGAAACCCTGAAGTCCCAGACTTTGATCAGAGGGATCTTGGCAATAGAGTTTCCAGTAATGGTTCCAGTAGTGGTTCCAGCATAATGGTGACTGAAGGTGATCTTTTGCAGCCTGAAAGGACCCATAATGGGATTGTGTTTAATGTTGTTAAGAAAGAAGATTTAACAGTGTCAACTAGGAGCCACGATGCGGAAAGTTACAGCAGTGACATTCCTGAATGCATGCAACTCGATTGTCTTGAGAAGGAGACTGATGCTAGCTCTGCATCTGAATATGGCGATGACATTGTTGCTACAACAAACAGTCTAAATGTTCCAGATTCTACTTCTGGGGATCACTCTGGCATAGATGATGGCAGCAGTCAACATGTTGTCGATGGTTAATTTTGAGAACCATTATGTTTCAATGATTTTTCCATGTTGTTGAAGTTCTCTTGTTGCCAATGAACTGCAGGACTATGAGTTCAAGAAGAGATTAGAAGTAAAGGTTACATATACAGCTTAAAGTTTTAAATAGAAGCAGCCCAATGTGCTTTGCAAGTAATTTGGCAAGAAAGTTACTTGATTCTGGATTTTCTGCAAACAGCATGGATTTGATTTTGTAATCGAATCATGCATATAAACACCATGTTTTGATGCTGTCATTCCTATTTTATCAACAAATGAAATAGAAGTAATATAACCCAGATGTAGTTTACCAAATGATAGTTGTGCTGTTTTTATTATCAGGGATGCTAATAAGACATTGTCTCTTTCACAAATCTGGATTAAATGCTGTTTATACATGCTGCTTTGGCACTACAAACTAGTGTCACATAATCTTCTCAGATAGGACAGGAATGGGATGAACTGATTCTCATATAGCTGAAAGAGGAACTGTGAAGTTTTTGATTTCTCTATAATCATACCTATTCGAAATGGAAGCAAGATTTTCTAACTCAAACTCAATTTTTTTCTAAATTCATGTTTGGCAATTTTTTAAACTCAACTAAAAAATTTTCAACCCAATTAATAAAAATTATAAATAAAAATTGAAAAAATAAATAAATAAATAAATTTAGGGTGGCTAGAACACCCCAGGTGGTGGCTGGACTACCCTTAAAAGTCTGAGGGTGACCGATCCACCCCCCAGGAGAGGATCGGCCTCCCTCGAATGCCAAAGCTAATGGGGGTGGCCGAGCCACCCCCACCCCGTCTAATTTGAGGGTGGTAAACCACCCACAAGTAACCGCTAGGGGTGGCCGAACCACCCCCATTAGCTTCGAGGGTGGTTAATCCACGCACTAGAGGTGGATCAACCATGCCCAAGTAGCCGTTGGGGGTGGCTCAACCACCCCCAAGCAGTTTTTGGGATGGCCGAGCCACCCCAAAATCGTTGTTGGGGGTGGCTCGACCACCCCCATTAGTTTCGGGGTGGCCGATCCACCCCTGGTGGTGACTCAGCCACCTTTAGACACTTGGGGGTGGCTGATCCACCCCTCAGTGGTAGTTTGGCCACCTTTAGGGGGTGATTCAAAATTGCCCCTAATTTTTTTTTTAAAAAAAAATTAATTTTTTTTTTATTTTAATAATTTTTTTAATTATATGTATTTTTATAATTTTTACTTAATTTTATTAATTATCATCCAAACATAATCTTAACTCTTTTTTCTCATTGATATTTACACTAAAAAAACAACTAAAAAATGAATTGAGTTCAAAACCAAAAAATGGCATTCCCAAACAAGGTGGCATGCTTATTGTGTGGTAAATAAATTGAATCTCCTGATGTATGTTGGTAACATGAAAATGTGAATCCTCTTCCTCTGTCTATAAAAGTATTAAGTGCATATCTTGTTTGTAGAGTTTGATGCTTTCTGGTGTGGCTATATTTATTGTTTTTTAAAGCCGGCAAAGAGGGATTAAAAAAAAATAAAATGAAGAAAGAAAAAATGATCCATGACCAACTTCACATGGCTTATCTTTCCACAAAACATATATAAGAAACTGCTTAACCTTTTCGTACATTTCATTTGCTGCTGAAAGTGCTCAACTACTAATGCTTGTCGTGGGAAGGTGATAAAAGAGTAGTTGGAAGTCTTGAATTGAATTGTTATTAGCCCACCAACCCATGTGTTTTTTCACACCCAACTAAAGTAGTATAAAACCAGTGCTTTTCCACAAGGATTACCTTAGCAATTTGACATACGAGTTCATGAGAAAATTCCCAACTTAATATAATCCTGGGTTTACCAACCAACATAAACCTTGTCCTTTATTAATTTTTCTTTTAATTTAATTGTTTCCCTATTTTCAAAGAACATTTTTTGAATAGTTCTACATGTTTGAAAAGTTCTACATGTCATCATGTACAAGAACTAAAGTGTTGGTAGGGGGCCATCATGGCCTGCAATGGGTTTTCAAAAGGGAAGTTATATATAATAATACTATATAGATTAATCTTCACCTCATCTTCAACTTTGACGCTGGAAATAAGAAATCTTGGTGCCATTCCACTGTAGAGAGAGTAATGAATCTTATCATGATGTTCTCATTATTTGTGTACCGTTTAAGCCGACCTACTGTCCACACAAAAACCATAATGGAGACACACCCACATGGAATTGAACAGAGAATTAATGAATCTACGCATTCACCAGCCACTTTCTTTCTGCAGTTGCTAATCGGAGAAAGAACAACTGGGAAAAGCAGGGCATTGGGGGCCATGGCATAAAACAAACACAAAGGAGTGGATACCGAGGAGTCAAACACCATCTCCCCTTCCTTTCTCCATGAAAAAAATTTGTCAAAAAAATCTCCTTGTTAATTTGGTGTAGCGGTGCCCAACATTGGCCACTGTGAGCTGCGGGTGATTGGCCAGTGGGTGTGGGCTGTCACATGTAATGCTCATTGGTGGTGACAAAGACAAGTGGATGTCCAGTTGTATTTTTATTTTTCTCAGATGTCTCCGCGTGCTAAACCTTTAACGCGTGCTACTATCCGCCGGCGCTAAAGCTGATTCCAACTTGCCCAAATTGCGGAATTTCAGACCAAAAATAAATAAAACAAAATCTTAACACTCAAAACAATTAATTATTTGGTTCAGTTAGATTAGCAATTAATTAGCAATTAATTAATTTATTTGAGCGTTACATTAATCCATTTGTAGATTAATTTTGATTACCAAAAAAAAAAAAAAAATAATCAATGATCGATTGAGCATGCCACATCAACCAGGTGTCAGGAGAATACAAAATTGCGTTTCTCATTAATTAATAATGTGTTATATTAGATAAATCAATTAAAGTTAGGTGACTTTTGTTTGACATGTCAGGTAATAGCAGTGTGTTCCACTTGACATATTTAGTTTAAAATTCAGATTATTAGTTTTTTTTTTTTTAAAAAAAAAAAAAAGAGAGAAAGAGAGTTGACATGTACGTTTCTTAGGGGTGACAATTCATATTTGCGTGAAGGGTTTGTGTCGAGTCAAGTCGAGTCATTGGTATAAGATCATATAAGTTAACCATAACTTAACCCAGTTTGATTAAAACATATCAAATCATTCATCCCTAACCCACCAATTTCGTGTCGATTTTTTGAGTAGTGTCAACAATTTTCAACCATAAATATCGCATGTCAAATTTAGGTCATGTCAATCATACTCAATCTAATTAAATTAAACGGGTCAGACCTTTTGAGCCAAAGACTTGTTCTCCTTGTGAAATTGCAGGTGAATTTCTTGGACATAAGGGACATCTTAACTTTTTGTTAAGATAATTCAAGTTCCCCACATGTAGAAAATTTGACTTTTTGATCTCTCTCCTTAGTCAAACCTTTTGCTTTATGATTGGAAAGGCCGAAAGGGTGAGGTAAAGATAGGGCACTCTTTCATATTTCTTGTTAAAGTAACACAGTACTTGAATAATGGGAACACTTATATTATTATTAGCATGCGTGTTGATTGGGAAGTTTAAGAAAAAAAAAAAAAAAAAGTCTTTTTGATAATACTAATTAATTATTTTTCTTTATTAATTAGTTTGACATTGATTGCAGGAATGCACCGCAAAAGTAATCTTTATTAAATCAGACTCTAGAAGAAGCTCAATTTTAATTAAATCAATAAAAATGCATGACATTTATGTTTTATAGTGTTAATAGAGAGAGGCAAGATTAGGGTTCATACTCTAGCGTAAAACTGTACATAACTTGATATATACGTAAGCTAATTATAAATATGATATTTCGTACCCATACCCTACGGATTGGACTGCGAATATGTGTCATCTCCAGCACTTTTGTTCTTATCATCTTTGCTACTCTTATTACTAGCATTCATACCTAGATCTAGATCCATGGTACGTACCCTGCAAATCTCAAAGATGTTGTAAAATGGGTTGTAAAATGGGTTTATATATATATATATATATATATAAGTTATGGATGAATATGGGTTCGGTCGATGTCGGTAGGGGCATTTTTGCTATTAAACCGTAAAAATCAGTTAAGTTGATTAATTAACCGATTTCATACTAATAAGGAATAGTTTCGATTTTCGGTTAATTATTGATTACAAGTTTTTATGTTTAGATTTATCAACTTCCTTGTAATAACTACATAAACAGTAAAGCATTTACTTTATAAATGAAAAGAAAAAAGTAAATCTATGGAACACGGGCTAAAAGGATAACAACAAATCAATATAATAAAACAATAAGGAAACCTACTAAGTAAAATTCGAAATTCAATTGAAAAACTGGTTAAGTCGATTAATTGTCGGTTAACCAATGAAAAACAATTTCTACCGCGTATGGAACTGAACCGAAGTCGAGACATTATTTTTATTCTGCCAGCCAACCGCTGAAAGTCGCTTGTTGATCGGTGGCAGGGGGTAAACAATTAATCTGTCCACCCCTAAGAAAAGATAGTTTAAATCATAACTTATCTCAAAAGCTTATACTAAAAAAAAATTATATATTTAATCGCTTAATTATTATTCTAACACTCTCCTCGCCCAAACACATGAAATAGCTAATTGAAATAGAAAGTGAATAGCGAAGACAATGTTTAAATTTAAGACTTTTATTTTGATATCATGTTAAATCAACGGTAATTATCTTAAAAATATAAGTCAATAAAAATAATAATTATTATTTAACTTATATTCTAAGTCAAAAAAATAAAGTGTGACTATAGGATTTGGACGAGGGAAAGGGACGCGGGCTTTACACGGCATTAATTGTGACTCGAGGCCTAGCCGTATTAGAAAGGAAGTTGTGGGGTCCAAAAATGAATACCTATTTAGGGTTGAAGAAAAAACCAGAATGGCGTGTGGAAGATTGTCACGAATCCTACGTAAAAGAAGGTCAAAAAGAAAAAAGAAAAAATGAGAGCGAAGGGAAAATGAAAAGCTAGAGTTGGCCCTTTGGAAGGATCTATGCAATTGCCTTAGAGGTCAAAAAAGCTTCCTTTTGAAGGATCAATGCAATTGCCCTAGAGGTCAAAAAGCTTCGTTAGGCAGTTTCTTTTGCTAAGGAATAATGCTTTCATATTATACCACTTCTCATTGTACGGTCGTAATAGTGCTTAACTGCTTATTAGCCTTTCAATCAGACAATTTTTGATATGATAAATGGTTAGGGTTGATGGATTTGACTTGTTTAATTAAATGAGTGAGGTTATGATTGACCTATATAATATTGTAACCTTGCTTCGACACGATTTAAACTCGACACGAAACATAATGGTTGGTAATTTTTGACATAATATGTGAATCCGACACGAACCCAATACAAAATTAGAGGATTATGGTTAAGGGATTTGATCGGTTTAATTAAATAGGTCGGATTATGGCTGACTTATATAGTCTTATACACTTGTTTCGACATGACTTGAACTCGACACGCGAACACAAATTTTCACCCCTAGTAAAAATCTCAATGATATAAACGTTTTCTAGCATCACTTGTGTAATATGTAGAGTTACTTTTTGTTAAATAACAACTTATCTTAAAAGTTCATTCTAATAGGAACAGTGAATTTAATTATCAATTAATATTTTAATATTATTCTTTTTTATATAACGTTTTTAAAAGTTTTAGTGGATTAGAATAAATAAATTTTAATTATTTAATTAAAATTTTTTTTTCTGCTGTAGAGATAAGAAATTGAGAAATGCAATGAACGTGTATTGATGCAAATCTTATTCGACTTGATTATGTCGGCCCGTCTTCTTAGATAATTGTATTCCCTCTGGCGCTACCTAGAATATACCTGCCAATGATTAATTAGTCAACAAGCCAACCAACCTTCTTCTGCCTCATCATTGACATTGTTCATCATATGCATCTCAGATTTCCCAATCTTACGGAAATTAAACAAATACACCATCGTAGAAGGAAATAACATGCAGCATAAACCGAACGGAATTATGCTATTGTAGGAGCAGGGACGGAATCAGAAAGGTTGATTGGAGGGTCAAAGTATATGAAGAGAAGGAAAAGTTGAGGCGAGGGGGAGTGGACCAAAAAATTTGTTGAGCAGGAAGGGGCCAATGGGTTATATATATATATATTTTACTATCTAAATTTTTTTTTTTTTTTTGAGGAATTGGGGGGCCAAAAAATTTTTTGGGCACGGACCAAGGGGCTTTAAATAATTTTTTTTTTATTACCTAAAATATTTTTTCTAATAAATTGGGAGAGGCCATGCCATGGTCCCCCTAATTCCGTTACTGTATACTATATAAAATTGTTTCATTTAAATAAATTTTAAATTGTTAGGTCACCTACTCAAAATATTGAATCTTATATAAAATTTCTTACAATAATTATCTAAACTAGTAACAATTTAGACAACCAAAAATATATATATTTTTCTCTATTTTTGGAGAAAATTATGTAACTTTTCTTAACACAAGAAATACTACAATCATTATATGTCACATCTTATGCCTTTACAATCATATGTCTTTACCTTGTCGGCATACCTTGTCCTAATATCAAGGCCAAAGAAAGGGTGTTCACGAATTGAGACAGGGTGTAAAATCCTAGAATGCTGTTCAACTGTTCATAGATTGAGATCCTCTGTAATATCTCTAATTTTGCAATTTGGATTTTGCAACGTTTAGTCAAATCTTAAAATTCTCTCTTACCTCAACCAACGTCATTAGTTCTTACCACCACTACTAGCCTCTCACCACCGCCGTTACTGGGTGGTTTGCCACCCCTTTGATTGGTGATTGACATCATCAATTTTAGGACTGTTAAGTGAGCGAAGTGAAGTGTCTCGCGGCTCGCATAAGCTTGGCTCGAATATTAAATGAAGCGTTTCGTGAACACGAATTTTAACTCGAATATTAAATGAAGCTAGCTCGGCTCGACTCGACTAAGCTCGTGAGCAGCTCGTATAAGGCTCGAATTGATAATTATTCACATAATTTCTCATATTAATATTAAAAATTGATGATTTTTTTTTTTTTTTCTAATAGCATCATTTTATATAAAATTATGCATATCCTTTCTCTTTGAAACCAAGTGCCTTGTTGTATTGACTCGAGCTCCATACTTCACTAGCCAAACTAAGCAAATGCTCATATGCAAGCTGGCTTCTTGAGCCGTTTAAGAGTACTTGAAGTTTAAATTTATAACAAAAAAATAAATTAATAAATTAAATAAATTAAATTAGATATAAGAGCCCGCTCGTGAACTGACTCGGCTTGGCTCGATTTATTATGAGCTCGAACTCGATTTTTTGACTCGTCCTTAAGCTCGGCTAGAGCTCGAGTTCGAGTAAAATTTAAACAAGCCGAGCCCAAATAAGGAAAGCTCGCTCAAGCTCGGCTCGTTTACACCCCTAATCAGTTTAGCCCTCTTTTTCGTCCTACTTTGTCTCATCTCTCACCTCTCGCCTCAACTACCACCCCAAGAACAACGGAACAGGATCCTCTCCAGTCCATTATGGACTGGAGAATATTCAGTTCATGGTTAAAAGAAATCTTATGGTCACAAATGTGACACATTTTTCACTAATAAAAATAATAATAATATATTATTTTAAATTAATAAAAAAATTAAAAAAGAAGGAGGTGGCTGGCCACCATAGGGGGTGGCCGGCCACCCCCATTTTGGGTAGGGGCGCTGGCCAAGGGGTGGCCGAACCACCCCCATGGCCTATAGGGGTGGTCGAACCACCCCCATCTTGCAAAAAGGGGGTGGCCGAACCACCTCCAAGAGCCTTGGGGGTGGCTCGACCACCCCCTCTGGGCTAAGGGGTGGCCAAAGCCACCCCATGGCCCTTGGGGGTGGTTCGGCCACCCCCAAGGGCCAAGTTAAAAAAAAAAAAAAAAAAAAAAAAAAAAAGGGTTGGCCCTTGGGGGGTGGTTCGACCACCTCTCAAGGGCCATGGGGTGGCTGAAGGTTCAACCACCTCCCAAGGGTCTAGGGTGGCCGAAGCCACCCCTTGGCCCAGAGGCGGTGGCTCGGCTCGAGCCACCCCCCTTTTGTAAGATGGGGGTGGCCAAACCACCCCCATGGCCTATGGGGGTAGCTTGGCCGGCCATTGAGGGTGGCTCAAGCCACCCCTACCCAAAATGGGGGTGGCCAGCCACCCCCTTCTTTTTTCTTATTTTTTTTATTAATTTGTTTTTTAATTTAAAATAATATTTTATTATTATTTTTATTAGTGGGATATGGGTCCTATTTGTGGCCATAGAATTTCTGAAAAGAAATTCTAGCTATGAACTGGATATTCTCTTGTCTATAATGGATTGGAGAGAATCCTGTTCCAAGAACAACAATCCCACCACCGAGTCCTCACCCATCTTCAAAGAAATATAGGAAATTGTGCATGCACTACTCGTGGAGGTCCGAATCAAAAATTGGGAAGTTGGAGCACCGCTTGGTGGTGGAGTTGGAATTGCACTTGAGCAAGGAGAGCAAGGGGATGGCGGTGCTTAAGACAAGCTTGGTGGCGACGGAAAGCGTGACAGTCGAGTCGGAGGTGTCGCATTTGGGCTAAGGTCAGTGGTACATTCTCAAAAGCTTAAGGCAATCATTTTTGTCGCCAAACCATCTCTTGAAGGTAACCAAACCACCTCAGTTGCCAAAAAGAATGATTCGTCTATCCTAAAAGACCAGTTGAAGGTGACCAACCACCTTATACTCTATCTAGTGTGCATTAAGTTGATAAAGTACTTGGTGATCATTTCACACTACTAGACGATAAGAATCACTTGGAGTGTTTTTAGATTTTATTTAGTAAGGATGATGTAACTCTTAAAATCATCATTGACATTGTGATTGATCACTATTGAATTTTGATCATATGATAATTTTAAAAGTCACCTCATTTTTTGAGAGATAAGAGAGAGACTTATAGAATTACGCTTGAGAGTAGGCTACACAACGAGCGTAATGTTATCATTCACATTATCTCACGTTTTGTATATTCTATCAATGGTGGATAAGTTATATTTGATCAAGGATCATATTCTCTTGAAATCCACTTAAAAATAAAAATAAAAATAAAAAATCTTGAAATCATATGTATTTCATAGAGTCCATTTTATCGTAATGTTGTCTAAAACTCTTTTTTACAGTATTAAATAGAAATTTGACATCTTAGGGAAACAAAAAATCCAATACAATGAAAATGAAAACACTCTATCTTTAATTCAAATCAATCATATTTATTTTTTCATTCATTCTAACTCAACACCCACCGGTCACCAAGCGTTTGGTAAAATTCTGCTAGGATTTCTTCTCCTAGCAGAGAGCGCTACCTAGAGACCTCTTCCTACTTGGTTTTACTTCCCCTTCCCTCCCTGCCTCTTCCCTCCCCCTCTTTTTCCCCTTTGCTTGTCTTTGTTTTCTGTTTGTTTGTTTGTTTGTTTTTGGCACACTTTGTGGGTTCTGTTCTTGGGAGATTCACTCAAACTATCCCCAGTTTTTAAGTGCGCATCTGATCTCCTCTTGCTCGCTTTGTCGTCCACCATCCATTGCCGGGTCTGTTATTGTGCCCCCCACCGCATTTCACTGGCTCTATTCGCTTCCAACGCCAGCTTCGGTTTTCAGCAAGCCCGCGATCAACCTTTCTTTCAGTTGTCGTCATCCACCTAGTGTACTCCTGTTTTTTGGTTTTTTTGCTTTCATGTTGTTTTGTTGCTTGTAATAAGTCTCTGTTCTTTTGTTGATCCGTGAGGTATTTGCTTATGGTCCAAACCCTTGGGTTGTGGATGAGATCTATATTCTGGCTTTCGGGTCGAGGAGGAAGAGTTTCGACATGGGGGTTTTCTACTCCTAGGTCGAGGGATAAGAACTACTTATGCATTAGAATGAGTCTGTCTGGAACAGATCTGTTGTTATATCTGAATATTAGTTATGGGTTAGCGGATCTTGTTTGAGATTTGGATGGTTATATCTTTGACGTCATCTTCGATGTTTTGTAACCTCGTAGCTTCGGCTATGGTTACTTCAGAGCTTTTTGCTCTATATTGTAAGAGCTTTATGCTCTCGTATTATCTTTGAATGAATGTGACTGGAATGTTTTCCTCTTCAAAAAAAAAAAAAAAAACTCACCGGTCACCACCAAACCCCCCACCCACATCGAAGCCCCAATACCAGAGTCTTTCTATTGGAGGGTGTAAAACACTCAATTTACAGCATGACCTAATTGAAATTATTCTCATTTATCATATAAATTTTTTCAAATCTCAATTATTATTTTTAAAATAAACAAGTAATATCGACATTTATTCCTTTTAAAATACAAACAAATATGGTAAATATTGAATTGGAGAGGGTCCTATTCCAAAAACAAAATCTTAGCTATTTAATTTGAAAAAAAAAATGATATTTTAAAATAATTTTAGAAGAATACAATCCGTTATTCTCCTCATCAAGTAATAATGGTTTTGCAAAAAAAAAAAAAAAAAAAGGTAATAGCCGTTGGAAAGGATCACAAGTCAAAAGGGAAAATCTAAGATCTACCAATCACAGTGAACTTCAACTAATCGCCCGTTGGCTTCGGGAATCCATTATCGCCTAATTGGGTGGAGGATCCAAGATTAGAAAATCTTAATAATCTCTTAAGCGGTCCACTCATCAATAACCGTGATTCCCGAACCACTAAACGCATGCCACGTTTCATGATACACCAAAAATCTGAACACACGAAAGATAAATCAGGAAGACTACAATAAAGACAAATAGCTTTCGCAATAAATCGAGTTTCACAGTAGAAGCACTCTTCTTGAGGTCCCCCCCGCTGGTCCCGACTCATTACCCAACCATTCTGGGAATCCGAACCCACAACCAAACAAAGTGGCTAAAGTCACGAACCAAGTCCCACACCATTAAATTCTATCTCAAAAATATTTTTAGTTTTTTATTTATTTTATGTGTTAATTTTTATAAATACTACTAATATTTCTACATGTCAAATTTTCAGCATTTTTATCTGGTGACTGGTATATTCACATTCATTATACTAAAAACAAAAGAAAAGAAAATGTTGGAAAGATAATTTTTTTTTTTTTTAATAAACAAAAAAAAAAAAAGCTGCAGTGTACGTTCAAGTACTATCCAAGGATACTATTGTCAACGTACGTTCGATAATCTCCATCCATACGTCCTCTACTACAGATAAGAGCGTAGGTCCGACAATCCTAATGTATGTCCGATCTAAAAGTTTAAATCTCAAAATGCTCCTCAACCTGTTCCTATTGCCATATTAATTTGTGCGTAATTTATTTTTTATTTATTATAATTTATTTATTTATTTATTTTTGTGTAAAAGTTATTCCATATACGTTAAGGATTGAACCAAAAAGTATTCCATATATTAGAGTAAAATATTTGGAGTACGACTAAAAGCGCAATCTACAAGTCTCCAAATTACGTATATATAGGCTCCCTATTAAAAAGCTCAATAACGAAGCTTCGTGGAAGTTGCCATGGCACTACCAGATTTTCTGCTTTTTAACCCCCCGACCTTCCACCCTCCTTCCACTCAATCCTCTCTTCTTCCTCTCTTTCTCTCTCTGCTTTCCTTTTCAACTATTCCTTTGCTTTTTTTGCTCTGTGATTTTTGCCATGAAGATCGCTCAGATCAACCCAAAAAACATCAATCTCAACCCCAAACGCCTCTTTGGGTCCAAGAAGAGCCGGTCCTCCCCGTCCAGGGAGGACCCATCTTCGTTCGGCTCCGTTGCGTCGTCGTCTTCTTCCTCCAGTTCCGACGCCTCCACGTCAAACGAAAAGCCACGTTCAGGCCGCGGGGTTGCGGATCGCGGGACACCGAGGAGCGTTTTGCCCGGAGCGTCGGGTGACTGGTCCGATTCCTCGGCCGATATCCAGTCGGAACCGGTGCAAGCGATGGAGCATGGAGTGGTGACGAGGAAAGAGCTGGAGGCTCTTCTGAGCCGGCTCGGGGTGGAGCCTCCTAGCGAGGAGGAGCTGATGATGGTGCTGAGAGAGGTGGGTGGGGACGGCGAGGGATGCATAAGCCTCGAGGCGCTGCTGAGCCGGGTGGGCTCAGGCTGCGACTCAGAGCTGCGCGAGGCCTTCAACTTCTTCGACGCGGACCACGACGGTCGGATCACAGCCGAAGAGCTCTTGGGGGTCTTCACGGCCATTGGCGACGAACGGTGCTCGTTAGAGGACTGCAGGCGCATGATAGCCGGGGTGGACAAGAACGGAGACGGGTTCGTGTGCTTCGAGGATTTCTCTCGTATGATGGGGCTGCAGAGATGATCTCTGATCAAGTGATGATGTGGCTCCTGATGATTAAAAAAAAGCAACTGAAGTCCTTTGTGTTCTACTACTTTCCTTTTTCTTTTGGACTTTAGGGGGATTTGGTTGTGTGGTTTTCACTTTTCTAGGGGTGAGATCTGTAAGGAAATTGAAGCATGAAGATGGCAATTTCTGGATCAATCGGACGGCTATTATTGTTTAGTTGAGCAGTCGTGTTGCACTTTACGTATATATGTATGAGGAAAAAAAAAAAGATCGAATGAAATCGTCTTCACCATATGTTGTAGTGTTGCATTTAAAATTGATTTTGATTGGGTAGTGCATTAAATATTGGATTGTATAATTATACGTAATAAATCTCCGGTGTGTATAAATACATTCCGTCAGCTCCGTCATCATTTGTATTTTAGTGGTTAGACAACGTTCTGTCTCGTGAATTATTTGTATTTTAGTGCAAAGACAAACAAAAGCGCACTTGATTTTAATATCCGATCAACCATGGGCAAATGAGTACGGCTTTCGAGGAAACTTGTTGGACTTTTTTATTTATTTATTTATTTATTTTTGACATGCACAAGTAAGCACTAAGTAGGGAAGAAAAATTAACTAATAACTTTCACTTCATTAAGTGCGATCCTTAACTTTTTATTATACGTTATGGTCACATTTTTTTAATAATAAAGCACGAATATATATCAATTTAATAGATTAATTTTTTTTTTTGCCATGAGTAACGACCATGCCAAGGGAAACATTTGCCGACCACCACCATGTCATGACAACTTCGTCTATTGCACACTCAAGCGAGACAATCCATATTGAAAGGGTGCGGCAAGTCAGGAGTAAGCAGTCCATACTTTAGATGTCAGTCGTCCAAGCGGTGTAGTTCGTATTTATAGGATGTTGGACGCTTAGGGGTAGTGATGTAGATTGAAATTCAAGGCTTATCTTATCTTATCTTATCTTTTAGTCTTTTATTAGGTTTCTTTGTTAGTTGTTTATTCTATCTTATCTTTCAGTCTTTATTTGAATTAGATTTCTTTGTTAGTCTTTTATTTGGTTTAGTTGTCTTTCGTAGACTTCTAAATTAACTTTATTTCATTGTTATCTTAGGACTAGGAGTCTTGGGCTATAAATATATGCTTATAGCCTTTAACAATTCAGTTTATGATTATTATTGATTTTGTTTAATAAGAATTACTCAGAGTTGAGTTTCTTTGTGTTTTTCCTTAAACCATAGATAGAATCTATAGTTTTTAAGAAGATTTCTTAGATTCTTGTGATAGTCTCACAGTCTTAGAAATATTTACCCCTTCAACTTGATGTTTTCTTGTTCACTACAATCCTACGCTGCATCAGTTGGTATCAGAGCTCCAGTTTTCTTTCCATGGCACCGCCAAACACAAGAAGAAGGGGCAACCGCTTTGCACATCTGGAGGACGTGTATGAACGTAAAGAAGCAGTCGGTGAAACACATACGGAGGAGCAGTGGCAACGCATGGTGGATGAGGTGGAGATGCTGCAGAAAAAATTAAAGGCGAATCAAGCGGCGATTCGTTGGCAACGCATGGTGGATGAGCTGGAATTACTACGGAAAGAAATAGAGATCTTCACAACCCGAGTTGACAACCGGCGTAGCCCTAAAGTTCGTCACCATCGAACGAATCAACGCTTTGTGGATGAGGATAATGCGGTTGTCGGTCATAGGGCATATTCTAAAAAACGTAGAGCACGATTTGAGACGGAGATGCCGCGACAAGCCAACTTGACCATTATTCGCGAGCCTCAAATCTATCAACCAAATCCATATTCTATGGAGGAGGAAAGGGAATCTGTAGATGAAGAGTTTCAGGAATCCGAGTTCATTGATGAAGAATTCATATATGAAGATGTTGAAGATCCTTCGCAACGATTTGGAGATTGGGATTCACCACCAACCTATGATGAGGAGCCCGAAGAAGATGACTCATGGGAAGAGGAAAGGCCTACGGAGGAGCACGAAAAAGATGGGTTTTTCCCCATGTTTGGTGGTCTCTATCCAGAAGAAGATGGCCAATTGGAAGAGGAAGGGCCCACAGATGTCATCGCCAATTATGAAGAGGATGGCATCGCCGATTATGAAGAGGTTGAAGAAGACCTTCCAGGTGCATTACCTAATTTTAGTGATGAAGAATTAGGTTATGTTGATTTCCTTGGTGTTGAAGATATTTTAAATTCTCCTAACGAAGATTATGGTGAGTTTTATGCGGATGAGATAAATTATATGTTCACAAGGGAAACAATGATTGACCCATTCTTGAGTATCTTCATGGCACACGGAAGGGAGAAGGAACGAACGAATAGCAAATCTGCAGTATTGCCAAATGGTGTATGGGGCTTTCATGACAACCATCAAAGTATTTCGATGACGAGAAGCGTCACGTTTATTTTGGGGTGTTGCCTTGTTGTGATCTTAAGGAACAAAGAATGGAACGAGTTAACAGGACACCCGAAGGACCGTGGAAAAGACAGTCTGAATTCGAGGGCGAATTCTCTCCAACCTCGGGAGGATGATGTAGATTGGAATTCAAGGCTTATCTTATCTTATCTTATCTTATCTTTTAGTCTTTTATTAGGTTTCTTTGTTAGTTGTTTATTCTATCTTATCTTTCAGTCTTTATTTGAATTAGATTTCTTTGTTAGTCTTTTATTTGGTTTAGTTGTCTTTCGTAGACTTCTAAATTAACTTTATTTCATTGTTATCTTAGGACTAGGAGTCTTGGGCTATAAATATATGCTTATAGCCTTTAACAATTCAGTTTATGATTATTATTGATTTTGTTTAATAAGAATTACTCAGAGTTGAGTTTCTTTGTGTTTTTCCTTAAACCATAGATAGAATCTATAGTTTTTAAGAAGATTTCTTAGATTCTTGTGATAGTCTCACAGTCTTAGAAATATTTACCCCTTCAACTTGATGTTTTCTTGTTCACTACAATCCTACGCTGCATCAGGTAGGCAGTCTGGTAGCTTGTGTCCCCAATTGAATGGTGCCACAGGGTCTGAATTACTAGCCCAATTGGAAGGTGCCGTGTGGCCCAAATCACTACACCCCCTTCCTATAAGAGGAGTGCTTAGGGCTGGCAATTTTGACACGACCCTCGAACCCGAGACAAACACGACACAAAGTTAACTAGTTTTGGGTTTGACCTAAATGGGTTCGGGTCATAATTGAGTCATTCGTTTATTTTTACGTGTCTGGCAGGTCAACTCGCAAGTTAAGCGGGTGACCTGCCAGACCCTTTTTTTTTAAAAAAAATTAATTAATTAATTAAATTAAAAAACCCTAAACTAACCTAACCGGCCCTAACCCTAACGTAAACTCTCATCTCTCTTCACTCTATCAGCGATTCAACCGTACCTCTCTCTCTCTCTCTCTCTCTCACTCTCTCATATCTGATTCTCTAAATCTCTGCGCCTTTTTCTCCCTCTGGTGGTCATCTTAACCTAGCAATCACGCCGACGATCACATCACCGTCTCCCTCTCTCTCACATTGCCGGCAGTCAAAACAACTTCGTGTTGTTTTGTTTTTGCAAGATTCTCTCACATCGCTAGCGGTCAAAACAACTTCGGGTCAGACTTCAAGGGTGCGAGTTCATGAAGGTTCACGAAGCGTACACCACGCTCTTAGATCCGGAGAGACGTGCCGATTACGATCACAATCACGTGCTTTACAGTAGGTGGCAGACGGTGAATTATCCCGTGGCAATGTCAATGAGTACGGCTACTACCCATTATAACTTGTGGCCCAATCAAATATTGACACGTGGCATTATAACATGAGTACTCAGATGTCAATGAGTACGGCTAAGTAGGTGCCATTATAATGGGTCGCTGGCAGTCAAAACAACTTCGTGTTGTTTTGTTTTTGCAAGATTTTCTCACATCGCTAGCGGTCAAAACAACTTCGGGTCAGACTTCAAGGGTGCGAGTTCATGAAGGTTCACGAAGCGTACACCACGCTCTTAGATTCGGAGAGACGTGCCGATTACGATCACGTGCTTTACAGTAGGCGGCGGACGGTGAATTATCCCGTGGCAATGTCAATGAGTACGACCCATTATAACCTGTGACATCTGATTGGTCTATGTGGAACATAAACATAATTTCACATAGACCAATCAGATGTTGACACGTGGCACCTACTTAATTTTTTTTTAATTAAAAAAATGTATTTTTTTAAAAAATAAATAAAAAAAAGAAAAAGAAAAAGAAAAAAAATTGGGGGTAGCTCTTGGCCATTTGGGGCTGGCCATCTGGCCGGATGGGGGTGGCCGAAACCATCCCCAATGGTGGTTGGGGTGGGTTTCGGCCACCCCCAATGGGTACTGGGGGTGGCCGAGCCACCCCCATGGAGCCTAGGGGGTGGCCGAAACCACCCCCAACCACCATTGGGGGTGGTTTCAGCCACCCCCTTGGAGCCAAGGGGGTGGCTCATCCGGCTAGATGGGGGTGGCCTGGCCACCCCCAAATGGCCAAGAGCCACCCCCAATTTTTTTTCCTTTTCTTTTTGTTTTTTTTTTTTAAAAAAAAAAATACATTTTTTTAATTTTAAAAAAAATTATGTAGGTACCACGTGTCAACATCTGATTGGTCAACGTGGAATTCTGTTAAGTCAACTAACGGTCAACTGACAGAATGACTAATTTGGTCTATTATCAAAATCACATGGACTTCCTGTGATAAAAATCAAACCCTAGTGGAGAAAAAATAAAGTTGTGAAACTCTAGGGGGGTATTTAGTATTTAACCCTTATTTTATTTTATTTTTTGTCTATGTAGCTCTTCTTAATTAAACTATTAGTGTGTGATCGACTGTACTAACACTTTTAACTCAATTTAAAGTAAAATCTTGTCCAATTATCCCCTTCAGTGCTTTTGCGATCGTCTCCTTAAACTTCAAAACTCTCAATTTAGTGTATTAAACTTTAAAATGTTTGTAATGTCATCCTTACTGTTAGGGTTTGTGGTTAACTAAAAAAAATTAAGAAAGAATAAAGAAAAAAAAAAAACTCAATAGAAAAATATAAAGAAAGCTATTGTGTAGTTTATTTGAATATAAAAACAAAAAATAGCTTGGTTCCCTCAATTTATGGTAAAGCTAAAGGAGACCAGTGTAAGTGCTCAAAACAGGTAGAGACGCATGTTGTACCCGTAACACTTGTTCACCAATTGACATACCCATGATCCTCTTCCTTTTCATTCATTGATATTACTTGACTCGTCAATGCGCTTTTTATGCTATCAACATGACATTCACACTTTGAATTTCTTGAAATGGTATAAGAGACTTTGATTTATTACTTATGGCTTTGTGGGATACAATAGTGACTAGTGAGAAATAACAATAACTTCGGCTAAAATGTTTTTTGAGCGAAATCATTTTTAGCTAAAAATATTTTTCGATGTATGACTCGTACAGAAAATCAGCGCAGCAAACGATCTTCGGCAATGGCCGAAAACAGCCAGTGAATTTCGAGTCGAAATAAAGAAGGTTTTCTTGGTCAATCGAAAATGTTTTTAGTTTGACCAATATTTTGGGTCATACCAAACATCGAAAAATAGGAAAAACCTTTTTTTCTGAGTCAAAACAATCAAAGCCTTAATGTTTGTTAATTTTTTACTCTTTTCTTCTCCCTTTTTTCCTTTCACACAATAACTTGATGCTTTTCTCCCTTAACGGTGTCCTTCACCTCTCTTTTGAAGAACTAATCTTTGAGAAAGATATGTAACATCCTAGCCCATGATGGGAAGGTTTGGCCAAACTTTTTGCAATGGAAATGAGAAGAAAGGTAGACTAAAAAATCGTGTTGATGATTAAATAATTTAAATGGTTGCTACATTTAGAATCTTTGTCATTTTGAATAATTTATATGAGATTCCCGTCTTGATCCGTTAAAATAGTATTCCTTTACAACCTTATATTATTACTTTGATTAGTCGCCCGAATATAACAATTTACGACAAAGAACATATAAATATGCGCAACAAAGAATGTCTTGCACTTAGTTGCTTGTGTTCCTAGCTGGCTAAGGTTCAGAGGATGGCAGAGAGTAGAAAAAAAGGTTGATTCTTTGGGATATTTAGAGTATAAAGTATTCACGAGTGTATATTATTTACAATTGCGTGGGAGCGCTTCTCTTTGGTTTGAACTGCTACAAATGTGCTCTTTTTATTCAAAGATGGGAAAACTGTGATATTCTTCAACTGTATCATTGCAGTCATCCTCTGGGCACACTACATTACAAACCACGATCAAAATTGTGTCTCCTCCGTAGAGGTGGCAAAATGGGTTGGTGGGTCAATTCATTTATGACCCGCTTAAGGTAAATTCAAACACGACTCGTTTAGCTAACGGGTCGGCCTCACTAAATCCGAACACAATACGATAATTTCACGGGTTACCTGATACAACCTGCTTAACCCTTTTAGCTTAGAAAGTGATTTTTTTTTTGGGTTGAAAATAAAAGTGATGAGTTGAGTTATAAATAGGTCAATTGACTCGTTTATGACCCAAACCCATTAATGGTAAACCAAAAAATAAAAAAATAAACTAGTATAGGTAACCTGTGGGTTGACCCGTTAAGAACAAAATAAATAGGTCGACTCGTTTATGACTCAAACCCGTTTAGGGTAAACCCAAACCTGATAATTTCGTATCGTGTTCATATCAGGTCGTGTTAAAATTGCCAGCTCTACTCCTCGGCCTTTAGTCAATAAACTATATAAGATTGGATCATTTTGGATCCATTTTCTGTTTCAATTTTTATTAATTGCATTATCATAATAGTATTGGAGTTTTGGCGGGTTCCAAACCTCCTCTTATAGTAGTTTTATTCTCTATTAATTTATGTTTATCTTGCTAAAATAAAAAATAAAAGGAGATATTATATTTTACTTCTAAAAAACAAACACACCGACATTTACATATACTTTTCTAATATTGTTTTCCATACAATGTTCTTGAAGCTTGCTCAGTATCCCATATAACCTTCAAAACTCTGAATTTTTGAATCTCTCGCTCTCTCTCTCTCCTTTCTTGGTGAAACATGTGATGTACGTGGATGTAGAAGACGGTTGAAGAAACCCAGAGGAAGAAAAGTTGAAGAAATTTCAGGGAAAGGATTTGAGAGTAATTAAAGCGACGGTGATGCAAGAATAGAAAAAAGTCATGGAAAATGGGCGGTTTTGGCGTGGAGTGTGCGGCTGTGCCGGTAGGAACAAACAAGCATGTGGTTTTTCTTGGTAGTGGGGGATGGGTGGTTAGAATTTGCATATCCCTACAAAACTACAATCGCTATCCTCTCTATTCCAATATTTATTATATGAAAATGATCGTGGCTCGCAATATTTATATATTAATTGCCTATTTTTTAAAAAAGAGTAATGGGATGCATCATGCCCCAATATATATATATATATATTTTACTATACTGACATGAAAGTCACAATCTATTTACTATAAAATCAATTCTTGTAATTTATCTAATTTACATTTAGTTTCATGTAGTATCAAAATGATTTAAGAGGTTTTTGATGTATATCAAAAAAAATAATATACTCCATACAATCAGATTTTGTCCACTTACTTAATAGATTCTGTCAGTGTGAGACTTGTCATAATTATTATAATTGACTCTGACGTGTTACACTATTGGAATCTATTAAGTCAGTGAACAAAATTTAACTAAAGGAAAATCAAGTAAACTAAATAGACTGATTTTAAATTTTTTCTAAAAGAAAAATTTAGGAGTTAATTTTTTTTTTTTTTTAAAAAAAAAATAATAATCTCACACCAATCTACTTCTCCTCAACCCGAAGGTTAAAAAACAAATTTCTCGTCGACTCAAAGGCCAAAAAAGAAATCACTCATCAATCCAAAGGCCAGGACACACGTGGCCACGTTGACAAATTTAGGAGTTAATTGATCAGCATAATTTTCATCCCACTTTCATATAAATAAACTGATGTGACGGTGCCCATTTAAATCGGCATTTATTAAAAAAAAAAAAAAATCAAAGGACGAATGGACAAATATTTAGGGGGTGTTTGGCAAATGGGATGGCTTAAACACTGTAGTTGATGTAGATTAATGTGAAAAAAGTAAGAATGTTTAGTATAAAAAAAATGAAAAAGTGAAAAAGTTTTGTTTTATAGTGATTTTTTTATTTGAATAATAATAAAAAGTGAATGATTTAATATTAAAAGTGAAAAAGTTAGAATGTTTTGATGTTAATTTTTTTGGAAAATAGTGATGAACAGTATTTAGGCCAACCCCATCCCCATTACCAAACAAAGCCTAATTAGGGGTAGTAAGATACGAGTCCGTATTTCTCATAGTTTGAAAAATAATTTATTGTTATTATTTTATTTTTTAAAGAAGGCGTTCTTTCCTATTTTAGCTGTCCTGGTTGTGACTTTCTTGCTTTCCGAGAAACTTCGTGTTTTCTTTGATTTTCGCTATCAGTTAGGAGTTGGGACAGAAAAACGTTGGCTGGACTTTTCTGTGGTTGTGACAATGACAGGGCGGTGGATTTATAGACTTTTGATTGAATCATTCCACATTTTTTAATTTATTTTAAAATGTAAACGTTTTTAAGCTCATTTTTTATTAGTTAATTAATTGTAAGTCTACCTTTTTTTTTTTTTTTTTTTTTAACTTTAAATTTTTTAATTTGGCCAATTAAATACTTGGGTTCTAACTATTATTTTTCTCAAATAAATAACAAAAGTAACGTAAACACCCACCCACATGTAAATCCTATTGATTCAATGATTGATTTTTAAAATAGGATAACTAAAGAGGAAAGAGAGAATACACGAAAGTATTTCTCAATTATATGGTGTTTGTGTTGCAACTGATGAAGAATATCGATAAGAGAAATTATTATTATTATTTTATATTTTCTGTATCTTATCCTATAAATTCAATAGATCAATTACTAAATTTGTAGACCTATGTGGATCCTACACAAATTTAATAGTAGATTCATTCATTCACTATGGATATAATTAAAAGATAGTTGAAAAATGAATGAATACTGTTATTTCTCTATATATAATAGATAATTCCAAAAGAGTTGTATTGATTGATTGTTTTAAGTCGGCAAGTGTCTCACTCACACTGGAATTCCAATCCAGAAATAATCCAAATGTGATGATTATGACACTCTTAATCATTGCCCATTGTTTATATCTCAAGTTTGGATAACAATTAGGGAAACCATCGAGTCAATAGGAACACATTATACACTCTCTTTGAAGGAAGGCAAACAACTTCATTGGCTCATCTTTTAGTAATTTGAACATGAGAAACATCGACTTACAATCTTTTTTTTTTTTTTTTTTCCCTTGTTTCTAATACCTCAAACTTTGTGTCACGCCGCACCATCCTTAAAAAAAAAAGTCGAACAATTGAAAACACACAGATATGATAAAGACATAAAATCATGCCGATGCATTGCATAAACATATACATATATTAAAGGATTATAGCTATGTTTGAAATTGTCTATTCGTACCTTTAATCCTTTTATGGAAGGATTTGCGCATCCAGTGAGATCTCTCGAATAATCTAGTATCCCAACAAAAGCATATAGCAAATCATTTCCTACTTGCTCGACCGGATCCGACCCGGGGCAACCCAAAATTTGGTTTCAAAAGTCAAAACAAGATGCAACCCAAAATTTGGTTTTGAAAGTCAAAATAAGAGCCAACCCAAAAATTGGTTTTGAAGTAAATTCATGATAAATTGATAACAAAGAGAAAAAGAATCACTTGCATTAGAAATGGCAATTTTGAGAATACGTGGCTGCTAGAAATTGACTAGAGTTCACCATTTTTCGTGCTATCAGTGTCATTGGCTTAATGGAATGTGACAGAGGGAACAAGGACGTGCACTCTTGATGAGATGTGTGAAAATATGATTCAGACTTTATGCCAACAATTTTTTGTCAAGTAATTTCGACCACATACCACTTGAGCATCATCATGGAAAATGAATGGCAAAATGATAAACGCAAGCAATGATATTTTTCCCTTCTTTTGACATTTTACTAACATCTTTTTCATGCTTTAGATGGGAGATTTTTCAAAGGGGAGGGCGGCCCATTTTCTATATTCTCCATTCGATTTTAAAGAGACGGGCAGAATCAGGATTTTTTGTATGAGAGTTGAGGGGCTTCGAATCTACCCAAATAAATACATCCATGTAGTCATTTTATACCCGGACCGGACGGATTCAAAAACTATTATGGGTAGGTGCTATGAGTCAAAAAAGTTTGCCGCTAGAGGCGGGTTGGCTGAAATTTTTTATTTTTTATTTTACCGTAAAATTTTTTTGTTGTTAGGAATTGGAGGACAAAGTTTTTCTCCAAATTAGGTTGGAGGAATTTCCTCCAACCTAATCTCTAAATTTGACGTGTGTTATCAAATATGTGCTTCTCACTTGTTTTTTTTAATACCCTAATGTGCATAAATCACCGTTAACTCTAAAAATCTTCCGTCCGTTTAAAATTTATTTTCTCTCTCACGGCCTCATGTCTTCACCTCTCCCTCCCCTATGGCACCCAAAAAAACTTGCAAGAGATTTGACATACAAGGGGTGGAGAGGGATATAAAGAAGATATTTGGTTCGATCGAGAGGATCTTTGATCTTGTAATTGATCGTCGAAAAAGAATAAAAGTAGAGGGGTCAAAGAAGAAAGAAGAAGAAAGCAAGGACTTTTTTGCAATTTCTACTTGAGTACAGAGACCAAGACGCAGGAAGATCAATCTCCCTGCCTCAAATCAAAGCCTTGCTTCTGGTAAAGCTTAGAAAACTCTCACCAAGGGCGTTGAATTTTCTAATCTTTACAATTTTTCTCTATTATCCGTTTTCTCTAATTTTTTGGGTTTATCATGTAATTTTCTGGGTTTGTCAATTTTATAACAAAAAAGTGCAGTGGGGCAACAGGATTCTACTAATTCCTAAGCTGCTTTCTCTGCAAGTATTGTTGAGCGCCGTAGGGGAGGGAGAGCCGGAGACGTGAGTTTAGACGGAAGATTTTTGGAGTTAATGGTGGATTGTGGACATTAGGGTATTAAAAAAATATATATGAGAAGCACATGTTTGAGAACATATGTCAACTTTAGAGATTAGGTTGGAGGAACCTCCAATCTAGTTTGGACGAAAACTTTGTCCGAAATTGGAGGAGAGCCATGGCCAATACCAATCCCCCCCCTCCCTCTGTCCTTGATTTTATATATACTCTGCGCGTTTATGACATTATGTGAAATAAAAGGAAATAAGTCTTGAACTTAATTTCATACCAAGTCATAAGTCATAACGGGATATAAAGTTACATACCTATAAAATCGTTTTTAAAAATAACTTATATTTTGAATACAAAAGTTTTATAGTTTGCTATAGATATGTACAAAAAAAAAAAATATATATATATATATTAAAAGAACTTGACATCTCCTTGAATTATGCTCGATGACGGTCTTTTATTCGTCCATTATCATATCTGTAGTAAAATCTTTAACAATTTCTTTATTAAGCTACATCTAGGGGTGTGGGAAAGTCGTTATTACCATAGCTGTAGAATAGAAAATTATATTTTTGTAAGGACTTTAAAATTTTTTGGGGAGATCCGGGTTGCCAAGGATCTCCCAAAGCTTAAGGTAAGTCCACCACTAAAAAGGATAAAAATCGGACAGTGTTTTTCTTCAAATTAGATCGAAGAAAATCAAACTAACATGTATCTAAAATGCATTTGATTAAAAATGTATTATGCATCAGTTTAATACATTCTTTCAACCCAATTGTACAAAAATAAAGAAACTTTGTTCAATTTGGACTGAGAGGGACCGAAAGCCCAAATGCTGATGAAGCAGGAAAGAGTAACCGACTACAGCAAGTCCAAGCCCATAGTATCTTCCAAGGCCTGGGCTCCTTGAAGCTAAGAGTGGAAAGCCCATCTATTTCCTTCTCTGAAAAATTGCTGCCTCATTTTTCTTGTAAAGGCTTAGAAGCTTTTTTTTTTTCTTTTTCTTTTTTATTTTATTTTATATGTTAGGATAAGCTTTTTAGTCCACTGTCCAAGCAATGATCCCCTTTAGAAAGAGGTTAAACTTGGATTAAATTTCCAAGTTTTTAGGTCTCATTCAAATTTCATACACATCAATGCTTTAAGGGTCTAAGTTTGTCAAATAAAAGAGTGAGTATTAAAACTTTTATTACAAGTCACTTACAAATCGTAAATGAGTACCGTGTGAACTGCTAAATTAGCTACCAATATTATTACAAATTCACTTGGCTCTCTATATTTTATGAAAATAAGCACCATGTAAATTGTCATATCAATTTGTAAAATGTGGTAAGTAATTAGTGGACTCTTACATGACAATTTACAGTTTTGTAGCTGGCGTAGTAAGAGTCAAGTACACTATCACGTCAGTGTGGAAGAAACTTGTCGTAAAAAGTATAGTGCCTATAACATCGCTCATTCAATTTAACTATCAAATTTTAGTACTTAATTTTTGTGCATATTATGTCACATACCATCATGTGGAGGACCGCCTTTTAAAAAGATTTTAGTAAAAAAACAAAAGAGTAATATAATAAATTATATTTTTATCTTACAACTATTCTTCTATCATGGTAATCTCAACTAATTATTGAATTTTTTAAAATAATTAATTAAAAGTTTAATTAAAACTGTCACGTTAATATTGAATATAACATTGTAAAATGAGTAATGTTACTTACACTCCTATATATTATCACATTTCTCAACTCCCATTATCATATTTTTGACGTGAGTTTTAAAATCGAGGTTTGATACGGACACAACACAAATTCAACTCATGGCCAACTTCTCTTCTACATGTAAAAAAAAATTAAATTTTAAACCAAACAAATTGTCTTTTTTCTCAAATTTTCAGAATCCCAAAATCCTCTCTATCAATTTTTTTTTTTTTTTGTTTTTAAATGACAAGTAGGAGAGAAGTTGACTATAAGTTGAATTTATGTTGTAAACTTAACATTTTACTTTAAAATCACTAATAAATATGTAATCGCGCAATAAAAATATACCTCCAAATATTTACCCATTTCCCAAATAAAATACAGAAAAGGTTGCAAACAGCATTTGGCTCCTCTTTATTTTTGAACTCATTAACAGGGAGAGCTCAACCCGCAAACAAATTTCAATAAATTGGAGGATCCACACTTCTATTGCCTTCCTAGTTGTTGCTTCAATGCTTATGCTCGCCAGAAGAAGAAACCCACTTGAATTTAGGCCTTCAATTTGCTCTTCTCTCAAACTATTCTCAACTCTGTTGCCCAACCCTTCACCGGACTCCAAAACCCAGACCGGAAAATCCACTAAACCCCTCTCAAAACCCCAACTCAAAGCGCTAGTTCTCAGCCAATACTCCCACGGCAAGTTCTCCAACCTCGTCCAAAACGTCGTCGCTTTTCCTGCCGTCCTCCTCACCGCCTGCCAAAACCTCACCAATCCACAACCCGACAATGCCTTCCACTCCCCTGACTCACTGTCACTTGTTCACTCGGTCTCGAAGCGGTTCGATATCGAAGAAATGGGCAGCGAGCTCCGCGAGAATCGGTTCGATGTCAAAGCTTGTTGCGTTACAATGGTGCCCTCGAGAAAGAAAGGTGAGTGTTTGGTTTTGCCCAATTTGAAATTGAAGGTTGTGATTGAAGCCATTAGAATGTTATTGGAAATTGTTTATGATGAACGGTTCGTAACATTTTCTTACGGTGGGCGTGTTGGTATGGGACGCCACACCGCGATTAGGTACCTTAAAAACTCAGTAGAGAATCCCAGTTGGTGGTTTGATGTTGCATTTCATCGAGAAAAGTTTGATAATCGGCATGTAAATAAGTTGTGTTTCTTTATGGAAGAGAAAATAAAGGATGGGATTTTGATTGATATTATAAAGAGGTTGTTTGAGTGTGAGGTTGTGGGAATTGAATTGGGCGGTTGTTATTTAGGGAGGGGGTTTCCTCAAGAAAGTGGGTTGAGTTCAATTTTGATTAATATTTACTTTAATGGGTTTGATAAGGAAATTCAAGAAATGCGTCTTCGGAAGAATCAGGAGAATCCCAAGTTTGATTCAAATGAGCTTGTTTCGATGTCTGGTGTATCTTATAAGCCGTTGAAGGTATATGTGATCAGGTACTTGGATGAGATATTAGTGATAACTTCAGGATCAAAGATGTTGATGATGGATTTGAAGAATTGGTTTTTGAAATATTTAGAAGGGAGATTGGAGTTGAAAGTAGATAGGATGAAAACGGCTATTCATAGTGCAGTATCTGAGAAGATTACTTTTCTAGGCATGGAACTACAGGCGGTTCCACCTTCAGTTTTGCATCCTCCTATGACAGAAAAAGCAATTCGGGCCCGGAAGAAGTATCTCAGACAGAAGGAAGTGAGAGCTTTAGAATTGAAAAATGCTAGAGAGAGGAATAGGAAGAAATTGGGCTTGAAGATATTGCAGCATGTTTTTAAGAAGTTGAAGCAAAGTGGTGAGTTTAAATTTGAATTTCAAATTGAAAACGAAGTTCGAGAAATCTTCAGAACTTGGGCTAATGAAGTAGTCCAAGATTTCTTGGGATCCTTGGAAGAGCGTTCGGAATGGTACCGGATGCTCACAGCAGGTGATTTTCTCTCTTTGAGGCACATTAGAAATCAATTGCCTCAAGAGCTGGTTGATGCCTATGATAAGTTCCAAGAGCAATTAGAGAAGCATTTGAGTCCGGTCAAAGCCAGAAAGGCATTGGAGAAAGAAGAAAGGAGAGTGGAGGAGGAAGAGGAGCGGAAATATGCTAAGAGAACGGTTGAGGATTTGACAAGGCTGTGTATTAAGTTCGATGCACCCATAGAACTTGTTAGGAAGGCGGTTAAGATGGCCGGGTTTACAAACAATATGGGTCGCCCCAGGCCGATTAAGTTGCTCATTGCTCTTGAAGATACTGACATTATCAAGTGGTATGCTGGCGTAGGAAGAAGGTGGCTTGATTTCTTCTGCTGCTGTCACAACTTCAAGATGGTAAAAACCGTTGTAACTTATCACTTAAGGTTCTCTTGCATATTGACATTAGCTGAGAAGCATGAATCGACAAAACACGAAGCTATTAAGCATTACACTAAGGATTTAAAAGTCTCTGATTTGGATGGAAATGAAGAAGTGTATTTTCTGACAGAAAGAGAGGTTAAAATGATGGGAGATCAAAATCTCTCGGATCCAAGGCCAGTTGATGGGGCTTTATCTTTGGCTTTGATCAGATTGGCTTCTGATGAGCCTTCATGTTCCTGTATCGCTCATTTCTGTGACAAAACGGCTACTGTTTTTTATCGGGTACGATTACTACAAAACCGTCTGAATGTGAACCCACTGGATGAAGGGAAGTGGGTCCCTGGGATGGGTGCCATTCATGAAAGTCTCAATCGTAAATGCCTCCCTCTCTGTTCTGATCACATAAACGATTTATACATGGGGAAAATTACCCTTCAAGATATCGATTGCACTTCATTTGTGGATGCAGACTGAATCGTTGCTTGTTCTGCTGCTGCATCTTTCTGATTGGCATTTGTTCTAGAGGCTAAAACTGCACTGAGCACAAATCAAGAAACTATCGCGTATTTTCTTTTACTCAAATGAAGCCAGGTAGGTGACGTGTAAGTTTTTTTTGTTTTTTTAATTTACTTTTGCTACTAATATTAGTATCGTTGTTTTGTGGTGATGAATCCTCACTTAAAGTTTGTGATAAGAGTATAATAGAGAAACTCTTCAAGTAGTCATTATCCAGAACTTATCCTGCTGGTTGGGTAGTTATTTGATAACTGACGAAATAGATTGACAGAGGTATACGCTCTTTTCCCAACCCTAAGCATTTTCTTTATCTCATAGGTCAGTGTATTTTATGGAAATAGGATTACAAACTTTTGTTCCATGAAACTTCCTTCCTTTTATGTTGCTTAAGAGTGGTTTGTTTTTAGCAATAGTGCCTTTTCAGATACTACTTCCGAGGGTCTTTACTTTCAATATGATAATCGTGTTTTTCATTAAATCA
This sequence comes from Corylus avellana, assembly GCF_965113065.1. Classification (NCBI taxonomy): domain Eukaryota; kingdom Viridiplantae; phylum Streptophyta; class Magnoliopsida; order Fagales; family Betulaceae; genus Corylus; species Corylus avellana. Next base: position 3,014,645 of record NC_142499.1, on the reverse strand, counting down.
TTCTTGTAGTGCCTTCTTCTAGGTAAGTATCTCGTGTATTTATTCTACAGCATTATAACCATCATGCTAATCGTACCAGCTGTCTGATCCCAAATTTGTTGTTTGTTTTATACACAAGAACTTAGGTCTTCACACTGGGTAAGCAATTCAAGTATGCCTATCTGATTCTGACAGAGATAGCGCATTATAACTATTAATTTCACTCTTAATTTGAGGTTTTATTTCAAGTAATGCTAGAAAACCTGTGTTTTCTGGCTCTTTTCGTGCTTGTTTTAGGGACATGTTTGAGAGATGGTCATAAATACTTTCATCTTTTGCCTTTGAAACTGCTCATAATTGATATCTTACTATACTCTATATATATGTACATACAACAGAGGCGCACTCCCACGTACATGTATGCATGTATGTATCTGCTTGTGGTGTGTGTATATTATACTTATATTATTATTATTATTATTATTATTAGAACTTATTATAGGCAATTTCTTTTTGGTCTTATTTTGAACGATCTTAATTTAATTTTCCTTACCTTCTTCCACGTCTTGTACGTTTGGTCTTTCAGGTTTTATTTCAACTATTGCTAGAAAACTTGTTTTTCTTGCTCTTTTTGTGCTTGTTTCAGGGACTTGTCTAAGATATATTGGCAGATACTTCAGATACTTTCATCTTTTGCCGTTGAATTTTTAATCTTATAATTAATATTTTAAGTATGGTGTATATAAACACATGAGGATATATATGTACTTATGAACTTTCGCTTTTTTTTTTTTTTTTTTTTTTTTAAAAAAAAAAGGGGGCATTTTAAGAAAAAAAAAAAGTGAAATTAAAATGGGTTGAAACATAGGATATTGACATTGCAAAATTCGAGGTTATGATTGCAAAACCGCTTAAACATGGGATGGTGTCAACTGGTCGTCTTGACGCCTTTCTGAAAATATTGAAGGAACCTTAGAGGCGTTTTGATGGGACATTTAACATCCTGCGCCGCTTAATTACCTGCACTATGTTGACTCGATTTTCACATGTAGAAGTTGGGATTTTTCATCCCTTCTCTATATAAAGATGCCTATATTCGATTCAAGACTAATCATCCCATTTTCTTTTTCTCTTTTTTTTCAAATTTTTTGACTTTGAGATTTGTTTTCTATATATATATATATATTTTGAACTTTGAATGTATTTAAGTAGAGTTATTTTCTAAAATTATGGTATTTTTGTCATTTCATGTTTTAATCAGGCTTGTGTGAATGATTCTCACTAGTGGAGAGTTGAACCCACTCCCTGGTACAGGCCTATCCTCTTTGGAGATTTTGCTAAAACCACTAAACCACCACCATAGGTGGTTGTCATTTCATGTTAAAAATCAATGATTGGTAGTTGAATGAAGTCGTGTCATGAGTAATAGTTTGTAGGAAGCAATATATAAACGAGTGCTAGTGGATAAAAATATTTATAATTAGTTGTTGATTTTAAAAGCTACCTCATGAAGTATGATATTGAGATATGTTTCCCATTTTTCATTGGTATTTACTCCTATTTAGTATTCATGTTATTTATCCTTTTAGGGATTGCTGAACCATTGGTTACTTCTCTGTGTAGGCTTTTTGGCAGGTCTCTTATTCAGAAAGACCTGGGCAATAGGCAAGCTTTGATCTATGTACCCAAATGAATGCTTTTTCAATCAAGAACTCCTAGTCTTTCATCAACATCAATAACTTAGGCTTAATCTCCTGGACTATTCCTTCGTATACCAATTCCATAATTTCACTACATATATTCACATTGTGTCTATGATTAGGTTATAATCCTCATTACAAAGCCTAGGACTTCTAACGAAACCTAGGACCATTGAAAACCATGAAAACCTCTTGTAAAAACCCTAACTTTTCCAACACTGACCGAGCTCAGTTGACTGGGGATCGAACAGGCATCAACCAATGGTCATTGGAACCCTCAGGAACAGGCTTGGATGTAGTGCTGTGATATATGCTATTTGGAAGTTGAGAAATGCACGGGAACCAGCTGTGGACAGAGGAGAAAATTATCATGCAGATAAAGTGGGATATTAGAGCTAGAGCTGTGGCTAAAGGGAAATATTGTAGAACTAATGAAAATTTGATGCTGTGTAATAGTTGGGGCATTCCTGATAGAATACTTGTATAGTTTGATGCATAGGATATAGTTGTATAGCAGATTGTTAGAGGTTTGGAGTGTTGGGGTGGTTGCAGTTTTCTGCAGATCTTTTCTTTTGTGCTGTTGGGTTCTGCGATGCAGTTGAGATTGGCTCTTTTGAGCTGGGTTGTTTGTAATTTATTTTTCAATTGTGTTTAGTAAAAATTGTTCATTCATCCAAAAAAAGAAGATTATGAATTATATACTAGTATCATTGGGAATTCAAATGAATAGAGGTTATTAAGGTACTTTGACAATTTATGTGAAAGTGGTCGATTTTATTTTGAATAGCTGACTTTCTAATTACTTATGCTAATTTTAGCAAATCACTACTAATTTTTGTCTTTACGTCTTTTATTATTATTATTATTATTATTTATTTATTTTTATTTTATGTTAGTTGTCTTTTAATGTCGCAAGCATGTTCTCTTTTTCAAATGTCTCTTCAAAATTGTAATGATTCATTTGTTTGTTGTTTTACTAGTTCTTTTTCTTTTTAATAGATATGACATTTTGACGTCCTTAAGAGGTAGCTCAATCGGCTGGGATCATGCCTAATGAAGCAGTGGTCATTAGTTCGAATTTCTCTCTCCCTTCATGTGCGGACATATCAAAAAAAAAAAACAAAAAAGAGATGACATTTTGACAAGTTACTTTCATTTGTAATTTTCACCATTTATAATCCCTTTGCTCTATGTGTTATACTTGGATTTACACAATGTGTACTCCAATATGTTATACTTGTCACCTTTTTGAAGCCAATAAATTCTTTCAAAATACTATTTAAATGAAGGTTTTGATCTAATATGTTGTGAATATTGGATAATACCTCTTCATTAAAAAAAAAAAAATAAATAAATAAATAAATCCCAAAGCTATAACGATGATACCTCTCAACTTGTATTTTTACCCTAGTTTTTTTAATATGGTAGACTTTTTCCAAGAATCACATATTAATTATGTGCAAAAAACTCTTTTAAAACCTTATGCTCATAGCAGAAGACATTACTTGAGCCAAGCTATTTTACTAGAATATTTATATTTCCAAAAGTTACAAACCTTGGAAAAAATTCTTTTTGAATAAGTTTTTTTTTTTTTTTTTAAAGAATAAATCAACACACAACGCCACAACCTAGAATATTTATATTTCAAGGGCCTCAAGCTATTCAATATTGATAATGATTCAAGGATTTAATCTCAATAAATAATTTATGTATTTAACCTCAAAATAAGAGAATGTCTAGAGTGGGAGAAAGATAAAAGCTAAGAAACGTATGATAAAACTTATGCCGGTGATTATGGAGTTCATGATCCTCGTAATACTCAAAATGCATGGTAATAACCCCACCATTCTCTCTTTCGCTCTCACTCCACTACCAGCTGGCCTTCATCTATTCCAACTTGATAATGAGAGCATAAAGAATATAACCTAAGCTGCAGTTGGGGCTGCCAGAGCCATCGCCTTAGTTGTTGCTAGAGGTGCTGCGGCCATTGTTGTTGTTGTAGATTTTTCGTATAAGCTAAACGCCGGAAAATGTTTACGCTTTATTATTCATGTTATTGCTCTTCTTAGAACATTAGCAGCAATTTTTCTTCAATTTAGAAGATCAAGCTACTTCTTTATTTAAATAAACTACATGAGTTTCACTTATTTTTTTCTTATACCATTTAAATATTTTTCCAATAAATGCTAGGAAACAGAGAAAGGAAAGAAAAAAAAAAATCGCTTAGAATGGCATGATGTATGTACCCAACTGAAAGATTTTTCAATCAAGAACACCGAGTCTTTCATCAACCTCAATAACTCCTTGTTTAGTTTTCAACATTCTTCCACTCCTCCATGCCTTTGATCGTTTCCGCTTCTTCTCTCTCCCCTCAAAACTTCCTCTTCTTCTTTTTCACACCCATCACCTGAAAACTTATTACCATCATCTCACGATCCCATCTTCTTCTTCTTCTTCTTCTTCTTCTTCATGGCTGTTGGATTCATGCAAGGACCTTCAAACGAATCAAACTCTGAAACAAACCCATGCTTTTCTCATAGTCTCAGAAGGGTTGGGATCCGTCACCGTTGTTTCAAAGCTTATGAGTTTGTATGCCCAGTTTAACGATCTTCAGAGCGTCGTTCGTGTTGTTAACACCTTAGAGGTACCTCATACTATGGCATGGAATGTAACAATCAAATCCCACGTTGGTTGGGGATTTTTTGATTCGGCTTTTTTGTTGTATAAAACGATGAGAGGATTGGGTGTTGCTCATGATAGTTTTACGTTTCCGATAGTAAACCAAGCTGTTTCAGCGCTTCAGAGTGATGCAATATATGGAGAGATGGTGCATTGTGTCTCTATAAAAATGGGTTTTGGATTTGATGTATATTTTTGCAATACGATGATTGAGGTTTATGTGAAATGCGGGTATATAGGTGATGCCCTTAAATTGTTTGATCAGATGTCACATAGAGATTTGGTTTCTTGGACGTCGGTGATTTCAGTTTATGTTGGTGAAGGAAACATTAGTGGGGCTTTTGATTTGCTCAAGGAAATGAGGTTAGAGTATGAACCCAATGCAGTGACTATGATGGTAATATTGCAGGGGTGTTGTGCCAGTGAAAGTTTGATTGAGGGGAGGCAACTTCATGGTTATACAATCAAGAACGGATTATTAATAGATGGGTCTGTACAAAATTCAGTTTTGAGAATGTATACCAAGACGGGTAGTGTTGAGGAAGTTGAAAATTTTTTCAGTGAGATTGACAGAAGGGATAATGTTTCCTGGAATATTTTGATTCCCTTTTATTCCTTGAAAGGAGATATCGCAAACTTAGTGAATAGGTTGAATAAAATGCAGGGTATATCAGCACTCAGCATTGAGAGTTTAACATTACTAATATCGGCATTTGCAAAGTCTAGTGAGCTTTTTCAAGGTGAACAGATACATTGTTTAGCTATAAAAACTGGTTTTCACGACAATGTTTTGCTGACTAATTTGCTGGATTTTTATGCTAAGTGCGGGGAAATAGAGATATCAGCTGAGTTGTTTAAAGAAATTTGCCAAAAGAACAGTGTTGCATGTGGTGCTATGATGTCAGGTTTCATTCAAAATGGCTATATCAAGGATGCCATAAATTTGTTCCATCAAATGCTAGCTGCAAATGTTGAACTTGGGGCCGAAATTTTAAGAAGCGTTGTTGATGCATATACCCACCTGGGAGCTCTGCAATTGGGTAAGGCAATCCATGGCTACTTTATAAGAAACTTGTTTTACAGATCTAATGAAGAAACTTCTCATCTGGAAACCTCTATTTTAAACATGTACATAAGATGTGGAGGCATTTCTTCTGCTAGAGTGTGTTTTAATAATATATTGGTCAAAGATTTAGTAACATGGACAACAATGATTGAAGGCTTTGGAACTCATGGGCTTGGTTTTGAAGCCCTAGAACTTTTTGGTCTAATGCTGGAGGAAAGAATAAGACCTAATAGTGTCACCTTCTTGAGCTTACTATCTGCTTGTAGCCACTCCGGTCTTGTTAGAGAAGGCTGTGAAGTTTATTTTGTCATGAAATGGAAATTTGGTATTGAACCTGAGTTGGATCATTGCACTTGCATGGTGGATCTTTTGGGTCGACATGGAAAGCTTAAAGAGGCCTTAGCCATAATACTGAAAATGGTGATTTTTCCTGACAGCAGGATTTGGGGTGCTCTTCTTGCAGCTTCCAAAATTCACGGAGACACAAAACTTGGGAAATATACAGCTGCAAGGCTTTTGGATCTGGAGCCTGATAATGTTGGGTATCATACTCTCCTGAGTAATGTGCAAGCTAGTGTTGGACAGTGGGATGAAGTTGAAGAAGTCAGGAGAGTTATGAATAAGGAGGATCTGAAGAAGAAACCTGGGTGGAGTTGCATTGAGGCAAAAGGGATGATTCATGGATTTGTTTCTGCTGATAGATCACACCATCACGTGGAGGAAATTTACGATGTATTGCAGTGCCTAAGTAGGATGATTCAGGAATTTTGATAGTTTTCTTTGGTTGATTTGATTCATTTAAGGAATTTTGATATTATCCTGGACATCATATTAATCTGATGTTGGTTTTGTTAGAAAGTTTAATAAATTTTTTGTTACTGTTTTGAAACGGCAAAATAAAATTCAGTGATTTAGAGTAGAATTATATTAGGCATCAGTGATAAATTTGCAGAGAGGAAAAAGGGGATCAAAAGGTTGACGATGATAAAAATAAAAACAAAAGGTGAAGTCTGTCAGACAGCTGTGCGACCATCCCAGTCACAATTGTGGCTGAGAACGATCCTCTACTGGCATTAATGGCCCAAGAGCCACGACGCTGTCACTCACGCTCTGATCGCACGGCCATGGTTCATCAACCAGACTTAGGTTCCTGTCTCCTTAGAACTCAAGGATACAGAGGTACGAGCCTATAGAACAGATCCTGTTCAAGTAAGGTCGTGCCCTTCTATGTAGCAAGCGCGCTATATAAATAGCTCTTTTATTTCATAAGTTTTCGATGTGGGACAACAATGGCAAGTGTGCTTGGTTACTTTCGTCATTTACGATAACTATATTATTATTGTGGACTACTTTATTCACTCGATCATGTTATATGAGAAGATCTTCGCATTTATTAAATCAGTATTTATTCTAAAAAGACAGACGGTAGAGAAATTTAATAATAAAGAGAGTAATATTACATGCCTAATTGATTGCGCCTAATATTTAATTATCTATTAATGGTATGCAAATATTTTGAGTAATTTTCCTTCATCTAATATTTTCTTTAATTTGCTTCCCCAAACAAGGATAAAGTTATTTCAAAAATATTTCTCAGATTTACGCAGTTTCTCTGTTTCTGCATAATAATTTTTCAAAGTTTGAAGGCAAATAGATAATGTGCGTGGGATTAAAGATTAAAAATATGAGTGTAAATGAGATGTAGTTTTGAAGGATTGGGGTGAGTGTAATTTTACTTTATAAATTATAATTTATGTATTGCGTATATACGACACGTGAGACTCATGTGTGACAGACTCTTTCAACTTTACCAGTCCAATCTAACATGGGGCTCAACTATAGGTGGCAAAACGGGTCGGTGGGTCGACCCGTAATAACAGTGACTCGTTTAAGATAAACTCAAACACAACCCGTTTAGCTAATGGGTTGACCCCACCAAACTTGGACACGACACGACACGACAATTTTATGGGTCACCAACACGACTCGCTTAACCCGTTTAGCTGAAAAAGTGATTTTTTTTAAAAAAAAAATGAAAAGTGATGAGTCGGGTTATAAAAGGGTCAATGGACTTGTTTATCAAAATAAACGGGTCAATTGACCCGTTTATGACCCAAACCTGTTAAGGGTAAACCAAAAAAAAGAAAAGAAAAAAAGATAAACGGGTGTAACATGTTACCCACAGGTTAGTTAAGAGCAAAATAAACGGGTCATAAACTAGTCAACCCGTTTATGATCCAAACCCGATAATTTCGTATCGGGTTGTCAAGTTGTGTCAAAATTGCCAACTTTAGGTGCAACTTGAAATAAAATTGCATTTTGTAAGGACGAGTTATAGTTAGCCAAAATTTATTAGCATAAGTGCAAATGGGATAGTAATTTGGGGGTGAGTAAAGTGTAATCTACCCTTTTTTTTTTTTTTTTTTTTTTTTTTTAACAAAAATAAATAAATAGAACCATTTAACATCACATAATTGTCTAAGGAGTGAAGTTAAGGGTATTATAACTTTATTACAAATTTCTTATAAATTGACGCAGCAATTCACATATCACTTACCATGTCGCTAATAAGTAATTAAATTTACATGTTAAACTTTTTTTTTTTATCATTGGCACCATGTGAGTCATGTGACGATGTAGTAAAGGTTGGGATTTTGATTACCTACAATTTCAAACTCAAATTATGAAATTTATATCGTTTTTAGGCATCGAAATAGTTGAAAAATACTACCTATTAAAAAGATAGCATGTTGCAAGTATATTTTCATCAGGCTTTTACTCTTAATGTTGTCAAAAAACTTTGAGCTAAAAATTATCTTTCAAATTTTTTAAAGAAAAAACGCCTCTACAAAAGTGAAGAAGAAACCTTTTGAGAAATTTTTTTTTTTAACACTTCGATAACGTGTCACCTTTTTAATAAGTGACATTTTTCAAGAAACGACCTAAATTATGTAATTTGAAAAACTACTATTTTTTTTTAAAAAATATTGTTGAGAATCCTAATCCTAAAAATTGCAGTACCCAATCATTTTCAAGGTCCAAAATCCAAATAAAAAGAACAAATAAATAATTTTTTTTTAAAAAATCTGTCTTTGCCACGTGCATCCCTTCTGCGATCATGTCGGTGTAAACTATAAAATAAAAAGAAAAAAGAAAAAACGCTGGGAAATTGGATGCAATCTGGTAGTGATAGTGGTAGTATTGTTCTTGTTCCTCAGCTCAGGATCTTTCTCAGATTTCCAGATGTTGGTCCAGTCATCACTGTCCCATTGAATCCTCCAAATTTAGGAGAAACCCAGTTGAGTGAGGAAGCTAATAGCAGAGCAGAGAAGGGAAAACAAGGAAGAGAGACAGAAAATGGGTGGGTATGCGCTGGGTTCGGCGTTCAATTGGAGATCAGGGCAGATGATAATGGTGGCTCTGCTGTTAATGGTTGGGGCCTTCTACGCTGGAACCCTCCTCGGCAATAATGCCCCTATTTACGCCTCCCAGCTCTCCTCTAATTCGTCTTCTTCTTCATTCACTGGTAATCTCACTCTCTCTCTAAAACTTTAATGGGCCTCCCAAGTTTTTTTTTTTTTTTTTTTTTTTTTTTTTTTTTTGGGTTTATGTTGTCGGTTTGGTCAATTTGGATAGTGTCTATTAGTTGATAGGTCTTGTTTGGCAATAGTCTTTGGGTTTATGGTGAATTTAATGGGATTCTTTTGACAGAATTTGCAGCTATCTGTCTTGTTGAGTGTAAAGTGAGAAAATGAGTAAAAATCACGTTAAGGAGTATTTTTTTTTTAAATAAAGGCTGTTCAATGCCACATGCATGTATGATATCACAACATTCACCCCATAGAATTTTTATTTGAAAGGAAATTCTCGATGCCTTGATTCAGTTTGAGTTAGATGAGATGCTGATGTATGTCTATAATTCAGCTGGATACAAGGCACTGTTAGCTGTGTGCCATATAATTGCCGCAAGCATGAGCATTTTTTGATATCATTTCGTGCTTTTGAAGGCATGAATTTGTGAAGGATTTTATAGTCATATACCTCGACGTTCCAAATCCTTAATTATAGTGAATGCGTGATGGAAGGCTGTCCCTAGGAGCCACACTTCGAGGCATGAATGTATACTGCATGCGGGAATTTTGTAAACTGGGATGGAAAGTCTTAAGCTTTTATTAAACTTGTTTGATCTATATATTCTTAATTTTGCATTGTGGTCAGCCTTAGTGGATGACTTAAAACACTTTTTAAAGCCTTGCAATCTGGCGTAATACTGAGTTTTGGATCTTTAAATTCTTATGATTGATATTGTTGTATTTTGCACTTGCAGGTATTTCTATGTTTACAAACAAAGTTGCTCTTACTTACAGAAAAACAACACTTTTGATCCCTGAAACTGGGATGAATGTTTGCCCATTGACATTCAATGAGTACATCCCTTGCCATGATGTTTCTTATATAAAGAATTTGCTACCTAACTTGGATGTTTCTAGAAAAGAAGAACTAGAGAGGCATTGCCCGCCACTTGAGAAGCGCTTGTTTTGCTTGATTCCACCGCCACAAGATTATAAGATACCAATAAGATGGCCAACCAGCAGGGATTATGTCTGGCGAAGCAATGTGAATCATACACGTCTTGCTGAAGTCAAAGGAGGACAAAATTGGGTGCATGAGATGAATCAGCTATGGTGGTTCCCAGGTGGTGGTACCCATTTCAAACATGGGGCGGCAGAGTATATTCAAAGGTAAACTTGTTTTTCATTCCTCTTTTTTTTTGCTCCTTTCCCTACACTGGCATAAATTGTTAGCATTTGACCAAGCATTGAACTAGTATTTATCTTACAGGTTAATTTGAAGTGACTACTTGCATGAATTTTTTAAATTTTCGTATTAGATAAATTTTATCAGGTACTAGGTTTGGTGGGACATTTAGTAATGTTTGCCATGTAAGCAATTCCCCCTCCCCCCCTCTCTCTCTCTCTCTCCGCCCCCCCCTCCCCCCCCCCCCCCCCCCCCTTCCAAAAAAAAATGCAACATCCTATGTGAATAATAACATTCGGAAACTGACATTTTAAATAATATGCTGCTGATATATATTTAAGCTTTTTGTACAATTTATTAGTATGTATGGTTTTTCTATTGTGAATATATAAATTATCTAAAAAGGATACTCCAAGTTTGTCACTAAAATTTGATTTCAACTTTAAGTTACGTTGTGTCTGATTTTATAAATGTTTCTCTAATTATACTACTATGTTAAACTAAACAGCTTTCCTGCTTCAAGAATTTACAAACTGGAATTTCATTTATTTTTGTCATATAGATAAGTTTTTTTTTTTTTGATAAGTACGATATCATTTTCCTTGTTTTGGGAGTATGACTACCTAAAGAATTAAGCTATTATGATTTGCTATAGTGATTCCAGTATCTAAGTAATAATTTTTTGTCTCTCGATACTTTTGCTTCACACAGCAAAGATTCACCTAGCTTGTTGGTGAAGCCTCATCAACTTCTTTCAGGAGGACTGGGTAGAAAGGTTACACACACACACACACACACAAAAACAAAAACAAACGCATATACGTGAATATTTTGTCAGGATCAAAGTATGTAGGGTTAATTATTGTCATATTTTCAACTTTACTGAATTTTGTTTTAAATACAGGCTAGGGAATATGATTACAAGTGACACAGGTGATCTGCGTTCTGCTGGGATCGTTCAAGTTTTGGATGTTGGTTGTGGGGTTGCCAGCTTCTCTGCTTACCTCCTTCCCCTGGATATACAAACAATGTCCTTTGCTCCCAAAGATGGCCATGAGAATCAGATTCAATTTGCTTTAGAGCGAGGAATTGGTGCAATGATCTCTGCTATAGCCACAAAACAACTACCATATCCCAGTAGCTCCTTTGAGATGGTTCACTGTTCAAGGTGTCGTGTCGATTGGCATGAGAATGGTACTTTGCCATCCTAAAGATATTTATGTATATTATTTTGGATTCTTGGCCATAAATAGAAAGTAAAAAAAAGAAGAAGCTAAATAACATATCAATTTTACTATAAAAATGATCTTGAATGATAATTCGTATCCAAGACAAATGATTCTTCATTATAGAGATCAGTGATGGAACAGACATGTTTCTAGTTCTGTTTGTTATCAAATTTGTTGAATAACATGGTTGTAACTATTTTCTGCATGTATTGTAAATTGTGAGTACATATATGCATCAATAATCTGCTGCTCCTAAAATTGCTTCATTTTGAAGAAGCTTTCTTGTTATAGATGTGCAGAACTCATTTAGACCGTGTATGTGTGGACATAGTGAAGGGTTACTTTAAGATATTCTCTATGTTGTCTTTGTTTTATGGTTTCATACCTTGTTTTTTTTTCTTTTTTTTTTTTTTATTCTCTTCAATCTAGATAGACGAAAAGAAAATCCAAAGTGGCCCTCCTGGATTAAATTTCTTATATTTATAAAATAACTTTTTCATTCACAAGCTTTTGCATGGTTAAGTGTTTGTAGAGTTATTCAGTATTGGGAATCTTGATTTATTGGCTTTGATGAATTATCCTAATGCAATAACTGATGTGCTTCACATCACCCATTGTGAGAGTCAATGGATATGACTTGTATTATGATAAGGGAAGAAGATACTTAAGCCTCTTTTGTATTGAAAAAGGCCTTTCTTCTAGGATATCAATGCTCAAAACTGTGTAAACATATATTTAATCTCTAACTTCGCCGAGTGGCTGAAGGAACCAATGCTCAGTTTTCTATGCAAGTGTGAACCCTGATTTTAATAGTGACTCGCTATGGCAAAATATTATTTGACATTGTTTTGCATGCTTGAAGTATTCCTAAGTTGTATATGAACTTACCTTTCATTGTAGAAGTTCAATTGACGATAATAATTTATGATTTTGCTAGAACAATTTCATTGTTAGAGCTTCTATTCTAACCTCCGTACAAATAGTTGGTTATATATATATATATATATATATATATATTTCTCTTAGTATCATGCGAAGATAAGATATGCTTTTTATAATAGGATGACAGACATTTTCAATATGCAAGATTAGGTGAAGGCTACTTTCCACATCAATGGGATTAAAAAATTGCCACTTTTTGGATCCTAACGGTGATTTTTTGGTTGTCCTATGTGAAGTTATGCTAATTCTAGTTTTTGCTCATGATTTGTTACTTGCAGATGGTATTTTACTCAAAGAAGTGAATCGCCTTCTGCGATCTAATGGGTACTTTGTCTATTCGGCTCCACCTGCCTATAAAACGACTAAAGAGTATCCATTGATCTGGAATAAGCTTGTAAATCTGACTTCAGCAATGTGCTGGAAACTCATTGCTCGAAAAGTTCAGACAGCAATATGGATTAAACAAGAAAATCAGTCATGCCTTCTCGACAATGCAGAGCAGAAGCGTTTGGACATATGTGATGCTGTTGATGATTCTAAACCATCATGGAATACACCACTTAGGAACTGTATACAAGTGAGAAGTGCACAAACAAATTTTCAGAAACTCAGTACTAGGGCAGATCGTCTTTCAGTTTATTCGCAGAGTCTTGGAAGAATAGGTCTGCTACTATTTTTTGCATAACTTTAAAGAAGCTACTCTTTTGCTTATAACTATATTAACACTGTTATAAAGAATTATAAAGCAATATTATTCATTCTGATGAGATGATTCATCTGTTCACAACAGATATTAGTGAAAAGGAATTTACTTCAGACTCTCTGTTCTGGCAAGATGAAGTTCGCCTTTACTGGAGGTTAATGAATATCAGTAAAACAGAAATACGAAATGTTATGGACATGAATGCTTTCTGTGGTGGATTTGCTGTGGCTTTGAATACGTTGCCCGTTTGGGTAATGAATGTTGTTCCTGTAAACATGAAGAATACCTTGTCAGCTATTTATGACCGAGGACTAACTGGTGCTTTCCATGATTGGTAAGATATTATCAATCTATCACATTCTGCTGCTAATGGTCAACATTTACAAATATGTTAATATTGCAACTGTATGTAATTATACTCAAAGTAGAATTTGTCAGCTAATACATATCTTTAACATCAGGTGTGAACCATTCTCAACGTATCCACGTGCATATGATCTGTTGCATGCCGACCATCTTTTCTCTCACTATGAAAACCGTGGACAAGGTTGCTTACTGGAGGATATCATGCTGGAGATGGACCGCATAATACGACCCCAGGTAATTATTCTGTAAGCGTCTTGCTTGTGTGCACGAGAGATAAAATGAAATATACCTTGAAAGCCATCTGAATGAAGACATGGATATAGATAGTTAGCTCTAAATGTTAGTCAAATATGACATTCTGCTTCTTCTACTTACACCCTTGGGCCAATTTGCACATAATTCAACTGTCTTTTATGGTGTATTTAGAGGGAAATGAATGATTAGAGTTTTGAAGATTGCGAGAGGACGATGGAGGAACTTAAAGTCTTTTTTCTTCAATATTCTATCTGTGGACAGCTGCTTATATTTCTCATTTGGTCCTACATTTTCATAATTTTGTTATTCTTATAGCTAGATGTTTTCTCTATGCTTTTAATGATTTCTCGATTAGTTATATAAAAATAAAAAACTCTGGCTTCTGTTTAACTGGTTTAACTGTGTACAAGTCATGATTTACTGAGGTCTAATTGGTTGACATGAGATATATTCATTTCAGTGATTGTCTCAAGTCTGGCATTTGAAATTATCTTTTGCATCTGGTAATTTATGAGCCAAGCTATTCCCAGAATTTTATTGACGATGTTAATGTGCAGGGATTTATCATTATTAGAGATGAGGAGTCAATTACATCAAGGATCCAAGATGTTGCTCCCAAATTTCTATGGGAGGTTAAATCACATTCGGCAAAAAACAAAGAAAAGAAGATGGAATCTGTGTTAATTTGCAGAAAGAAGTTTTGGGCAATTGTCTGAGTCTACCATGTTTTGCCCTAGAGGGAAATCGATTTAAGCTCAAACATAGGTAACTCAACATCATTGAAAGTACAATTTGTAATGTATTTAGGTAGCTTATTAATTGTATTTCTTTGCTTCATCTATTGATTTGTATTGATCCAATCATCAATGAAGAATTTTGAGGGCAACTTTTACCATTCGGACTTCTAGAATTTTTTTTTTTTTTGTCATTATGAATCCTGATATTGATTGAAAGAATCAAATTGATGAAGGAAATATATATATATATATATATATATAGAAAACACAATTCATATAATCTTTTAATGGTATATATATATATATATATATATAGGCTTATATTGAGAAAACACAATTCATATAATCTTTTAATGGTATTCCAAAGTAATTGATTGAGCGGTTGACAAATGATTCAGCAGTTTAGTTTAATGGAACCTCTTTAGATTTTCTTTCTCTTCCAAATTCCAATCGTCCATTTAAGGCAAATTAGAATTGCATCTCACATCGAACCACTTTTATGGCATTCAAGCAAGCATTTTCAGTTGCTCCAAATACCTGAAATTGCTTTCCATAAAATCTATGAAAATGTTTTCCATAAAATGATTTAGGGCTGAGCAAATTACCGACTAACTAACTTACTTACGACTGACTTTCGACCGATTTTGACTAAAACCGACTAGATGGCGGACGATCGGGAGCATGATTTTTTTTATTCTGAATTTTTCGGTTTGGTAGGCAGAAGAGGTTTTTTAACCGAACCAACTTTACCGACAAATTTGCCACTTTTCCACATACCGATATTACCGACACCAACTTTATCAACTTCCGACCGACACCGACTTTACCGACTACCATTTGATTCGAAATGCGAAATAAAATAAAATTTTGCGGAATAAGTAGGTGAAATAACTGACTTTATTGACATTGTCGGCTCAAAAGGCAAAAATAAAATTTTTCTACCGAAACATTATCGACCGACGCTCAGCTCTTTAATGATTTATGCCGAAACAAATGGGCCTTAAGTGCAAAAGCAACAGTTTCGGTTGTAAACCAGTTAAGCCAATTTGAGCACTAAAATGTTCAAGCTTGATTAACTTATTTCCTTATTACTGAGAGTGAGTTAAGATTGGGTCTTATTTTAATATTCAAGCTTGTTTGTTTGGTAATTTATTTAATGAATTCGAAGTTTTTCATGAGTTTCCTTGATTTGGTTAAGTAAATTAACTTGTTAAAAAAGCCAAAATTATTGATTTTAGCCCTTTTTTACCCTTTAAGAATTTACCAATTAATTCGTTCACATTTGATTTGTATGTAATAATAATTTTATAGAACATGAAACAAAAAAACAAACATTCTTTTGACAAACTTTTCTTTTTAATTTCCAATAATATAATAATACTCACAAAAACATTAAGCCGGCCGGGCCTGGATTTATTTAGGCTTGATCTGTCAAGGCTACTGGGCTTCGGCTAAGCCCAGATGCAAAAAGGTCAGTGGATTTAAAATCGGGCCCAGCCATTGGAAGCTAATAAAAAGATAGATTGAAATTCTTTTTATTTTTGTTAATGGAATTTCGTGTAAGAAATTAAGCAATGATTTGGTGATATGTGGAAGGAAAGTGTGGGTGGTCCAAAAGGAAGTATGCAAGAATAACATTATTATTAATAATGATGATGATGATTAATTAGCTTGGGCCACTTAAACAATATACATAACAGTGTTTAACGTTAAAAAGCATCAAACAACTTTAACAAAAATAAAAAAAGAAAAAGTCTTCAAGTTCCTTAACCATCCGATGATGATGATGATGATGCAGAATTAAGATAGCTAGGAGGAGAATATAAATAAATAATAATAATAAAAAAAATAGTATAAATCCAAAAGAGGAGCCAATAAGGAAGGAGACAGGGCCCTTGAATGTGTCAAAAGAGAGGGCCGGCCACTAAAATGAAGTTGATATGACAAGACAACCCCACGCTTGTCGCCCTTGCCCCCCACCCCCACCCTTCAAATTATGTCTCCCTCCCCCCCCCCCATTATTTCATCTGCAGCTGCTGCTGCTTCTCTTCGATCCACTGCTTTTATTACCCTCCTTCCTCTTTACCCATCTCTCCTTATTAATCCAATTTTTCTTCTGCCTAGCTTTTTTTTATGTTAAATAAATTATTTCTTGATACATGTGGGTTCACAGCATGTTAATGTCAAGCTTCTTGGACACATCCCGACCTCACACATTTTTAGTTTCTGCGCGACAAATGTTCTGTACTCAACCAAGTACACTTGTTTTTTTTTGGAGATTTGTGTGAACAGTTTGCTTCTGAAATTATTAATAATATATTATGAGAAGAAGATCATAAGAATATATATATATATACATACACATGAAGCCATTATTATTCAATGGGGGTGATTTATCAATTCTAGTGCATTATAGTTCAGCTAGTACTCTCTGATCAATTTTGGTTACAGTGTATATATATCTGCATTTAACTTTTTTTCTTGATAATATATATATATCAAGAAATTGAATTCTTCGTATAAGTCTAATTATGCTTGGCATTATAAAAAAAACATGATAGTTGAAAGGGTGGGATAAGGGTCAACGACTAACACAAAGGGCAGACAAGACATGCTTGCTTTAATTGCATATATATGACAGGAGGTAGACCCTTCATATGAACAAGAGACAAAAACGTATCCATCATTTAGGAAAACCAAAAAAAAAAAAAAGAGGGGAGAAATTAAGAACAAGGGAAGATGAATTAATATACATCCGTTCGATCCAACGGTTCCAACAATGTTTAATATTTCACAAAGGATCGATATTAAGTGAAAGAGGTGTATTTACATATATAGGGAGTTGCATAATAATCATCATCTAAGAGATGCTTGATTCTACATATGCAAATTTAAACGACTAATTAAAATAAAATATTCTAATTAATCACAGTACTTTTTTTATTAAAATACATGGATTAATTATTGGAGCGGAAATCGCCAAAATGGTGCTTCTTCTGATCAAGAAGCTATAGATAGATACATGATGTGCTTTCTAATTAATTAATCCTTATATATATATATATATATATATATATATATATATATATGATTTAGCAACAGGTGATGAGATGATGGCCAAAAAGAAGGAGAAAAGTAAAAATAATACAAGATCTCGCATTTATTCTGCTTCGTTAGAGGGTAGCAATCTGACCAATAAAGTGCATATAAAAAAGTTGTCACTGTTGGAATATTTGAATGGTAAACTCTCAACATACAATTTCGATCTTATCCAAAAGGAAACACCCATATATATATATATATATATATATATATGGTTCATTGGATGCTAATCTTATCATGAAAAGCTTGTAATCTATGGCGGGGTCTTTCCTAATTTTCTTCTAGATTCAGCTTGACTTGAAAAGTTTAGTACTCTTCTCATGTGTTTGTGAGAGATTAATTAGACACTACAAAAAAATTATCAATTTATGACGTAGCTACAATATACAAATTTTCTGACGTAAATGTTTTTTTGACGTGGCAAAGTTGGTAACTCAGTAATTACTGATGTATTAAATTATCACGTCAGAAATTTCTGACGTGGTATTTTAGCACGTCAGTAATTTTTGACATGTTAAATATTGGCACGTCACTAAAGAAATAGCGAGATATTCAACTTTTTTTCTCTTCTTATTATTTATTCTTTCCCTCTTTTTTTTTTTTATTTCCCCACGCTCTTTCTCTCCCCTCTCAATCTCCCTCTTCTCTCTGCACGGCCAGCTCCCTCTAGAGAGAAGAAGAAAAAGAAAAGGAGAAGAGAAAAAGAAGAGAAGCAGCAGAAGAAGAAGAAGAAGAAGAAGAAGAAGAAGAAAAAGAAAAAGAAAAGGAGAAGAGAAGAGGAAGAGAAGTAAAGAAAAAAAAAAAAAATGGAGAAGATAAGATAAGAAGATTTTTTGGGTTTGAAGATTTGTTGGGTTTGACTTTGGGTTTTGATTTTTCAGGTTGATTTTTTGATTTAGGTTTTTAATTTTTTTTATATGGGTTTTTGATTTTTTGAAGATTTTTTGGATTTGGGTTTTTGAAAATGGAGAAAAGAAGAGAGAGTGTGAGAAAATGGAGAAAAGAAGAGAGGGAAAGAGAATGGCGTACGTGCCATGGAGAAACGAAATTGGTGAAATTTTTTTAAAAAAATTATTTTAATTGAAAAATAATTTAAATTAATAAATTTTTTAATTGAAAAAAAAAATTTCAGAAAAAATTTAAAAAAAGAAAAATTATTATTTTTAATAATTTTTTAAAATTTACTAATGTGTTAATTTTGATATGTCAAAAAATTTATTGACGTGTTATATTTTAACACGTCAATAAATTATTGACGTGTCAAAATTTGACACGTCAGTAATTTATTGATGTATTAAAATATAACACGTTAATTTGACACATCAGTAATTTATTGATGTATTCAAATATAACACGTTAACAAAATTTATTGACGCGTCAAACAATAACACGTCAGTAAAAAAAATTTACTCCTATGTTTTTGACCTTTAACGCGCGTCAGAAAACTCTGGTCAGAAAAAAATGATTTTTTGTAGTGAGAGTACCTTTTTCCTATAATGAAGAAAATTGATTTTTATTTATTTATTTATTATTATTATTATTATTTTTATGAAGATTGATTGACAAATTAAAACAATCTATTTAATTGTTAATCAACCATTGGAATAAATGATATATACAGTTGAAAACATGTTGAAGCATTTTTTGGTTTGTTGCCCTTTAAAGAAGAAAGGTCACTTCATATATAAGAAAGAATCAAAATATAATGAATTAGAAGCAATGTTTTGATGGTCATGATTGAAAAAGTATATATGATATGATGTATCATGGTAATAATTACAAAAAAGATTTATGATGGTCATAATTCGTATCATTTCTGCCTTTTACTCTCAAGTAAAAGAATATGATGTTTCAAAAGCTAGCTTCTCAGAAACTCTTTAATTAATTAACAAACGCTAGCTTGCTGATGATAATTATATATCTATCATCTTCCCACTTGCTATTTTGTTTATACATGTCTTGCCTTTTTTCTTCTATTAAGCAAAAAGGTGATTGTCTTAACTTCCATTTTGAGGCATAAAATGCAGTTTGTGCTTTTAAAAAGCCTAGTTTAGAATTTTAAATACACAATATCCATACTACTTAATGCACTTGACAAGATTTGGTGCCCCAAAAAGTCTTTCCTGAGAGTTTTAAAAGTTTAATAAATTGATAAAAATTAATAAATTTAATCATTTAATTAATAATTTAACACTTAATGTGTACTTTTATTTATTATTGTTAGCCAAAAACTAATCAGCTTCAACATCATCCACTTTGTTACTAGCTAGCCGTCTAATCATTAAAGAGAACAAAAAGTGAATATAATGACAAATTATAGAAAACCCCCAAGTGTTGGCCAAGAGTCTGAGTAAGACACAATGTGGGGTCTTCCTTTCTTCTTCCCTCTCAATACAAATACAAGTGTCATGATTCTACTCGTCGATTTCACGACGGGATTATTTTGGAACATGCGTCGTAATTGTGCATGGAAATCCAAATGGAATAATATCTGAGTAATTAATTAACCTGTGCTTTAATTTTAGTTAATTACTTCATTTTTCTTTCTCAAATTATCTCTCTTTTTTTTTTTTTTAAGTTTTGATCAGTCTATTCAGTATTCATACGGATGAAGATATACATCATTGTATCAATCATTGCAAGCTATTAAAATTATACTTCTCTCTCTCTTTTTCCTTTTTACTTTTCTCGCGAGGAATCTAAGAAATTGGTGATGCACTTAATTACACGGCCAAGCTGCTTCCAAAATAAGTAAAAACAATTGAAAATTTATTGGGAGTTGCTAGCGGGAGAACTCTCTAATACTTAAGTTAGCAAAAGAAAATAGTATTGTATTGCTTTAAAGAAGAGCTAAGGTTTTTGAGAAGATTGTGTATGAGAATGGTTGTGAGGTTGCACCTGGAATGATCATATACCCTCTCCTTGTGTGGAGTGACCATTAATGGAGTATGACCCTAGCGATTTTCCTCTAAAATGGATTGAGGAAATTTTTTTTAACCTTGTCTATCATACTAATATGGTCCAAAATTTAATAGAGCATGGAGAATCACGAGTTAGTTTTTAGCAGGTTGAATCACATGTAGCACTTACTTCCAAAAATATGAAAGTACAACTCATATGGGGTCTTTTTAGGTAGACTTTGTTGATGATGAAACATGCCGTGGTAACGTACAGCTTCTCTCCAAAATAAGGTAGCCAGATTCTCACAATGCATCATCGTTCGAGCCATCCCTTTAATCACTTGATTCTCTCGATCTCTTTACATAAGTATGCAAAATTGGAATTTCGTTCTTCCCATACCTTTGATTCTTAATGGTCTCATAAAGTCCACATGCATGTGGATGTAATCAATCTTTCTATATTGAGACTTAATCTGCTTTCCCATCTAACACAGTCCAAAGACGGTCTTTCAATTCCCAATTTGGGCAACCCAAGTATGAGTTCCTTCTTTGCAACCTTGGGGAGAGGTCCTTGAAATTCATGATTTTTTTTTTTTTTTTTTTGGTATTGTTTGTTTATTTTGTTACTTATATTATTTAATATTTTTGACAAGCAATTTAGTTTCAGCGTTGCTGTTGTGGAGAGATATTTGCAGGGGATGAGGTAATAATATTGCTTGGTGTTTATCTGAAAACTCCTGTTGCTGAGGTGTATGTGATGTGCCCTAGTTTAGAGGGGGCAGGCCCATATAATAGTCAAGACTCAAGACCCAGGATCCAATCATATTGAAACCAAAGAGGAGCTTGTACCCAATTATTGATTTAATTTGTTGGATCGAAGACTTTGTACGTTTTAATCTTGAGTGCTTTATTGGGTACTATATGAAAGCAAAAGGAAGTATTGTCGAGTTCTATGAATTTGGGAGAAATGCTTTTGTAAGGAATTGACATGTATGCTATTATTGAAGTATCTGTGGTTTAAAAATTAGTGTTCTGATTTAAAGCCAAAGATTCAGGAAGAATTTCTTTTTTAAAAGGGTCTGTTTGTGTGATTTGTAGAATAACTTGAAGACTTTTTAATTTGTATGTGAGATATTATAGCTTCGTTATTTGAACTCAATCTGGAAGCCAGCATATATATTAACCAAAAGCAGCATCACTTCTTGTCATCAATACTGTAAATGCTGATGTCAGACAAACACGTCCCGCCTTTGGATAATTAATATATATTAATCACCAAGCTTTCAAACTATGCAGCCAAATGGGCTGCTGCCCACGACTTGTTTGGTTGTATTTATAGTTATCTTCTATGTTGTTTTTGTTTTTTTTTGGTGGTTTGGATTTAATCATTGGTTTATAGTTTCAAGAATGAGATTTAAATAAGTCACTATGTCACTAATTCGCCATGTGCCATCAATTAACGGTTTGCCACATGCCACTTGTATCTCACTCAATTTCATGTCACCAAGTGCCACTACAAAAAACACGTTGATTTGTAACATTTAATTTTTCTGTGTTTTTGAAAACCACCCCTAAAGTTATGTTTCTTGCCTTTTTTCAAGGCGCTAGTAAATTCTTGGCGTAATGAAGCAAACGCCGAGAAATTTATTTTTAAAAAAATTATGGGTGTTTTTGTTAAACGCCAAAAATATACCCTAGAATTCATTGTATTTATGTTTAAAATACTAGGAGTTCTAAAATTCCAAAGGGGGGGGTGGGGGGACTTTTATGGTCTCAAGCAAGCATTGAGAGCATGATATATTCACGATTGAGCAACAAATTATTGGAACTTGGTTTTGAAGGTCTTGGTCAGCCTCTTCCCTTTTTATTTTTTTGTCGTGAGCGCGCAGTTCACCATCTTCATCTTCATTTAAGTGGACAATATTATTGTTGGGAATAAATTTACCCTACAAGCCCATCATATTTTAGAGCCCAAAACTCACAGCGCTATTAGATTAAATAGCAGAAGATACAGTTTAAATAAAGCTCTATTGGGATAAAGCAATCCTAATCCAAGGAGCTCAAATCTAATACAATCTCTCAGGACTCCCAATTCAATCCAACTAAGGAGATGCAATCCAATTGGAGCTTTATTGGATAATCCCATTATGCCGGGCTGGCAGATCTTTTGATGGTCTTACTTATTTGTAGCTATCAAGGAGCTTCAGAAGCATGTTCCAGATCTAGCACGCACACACCTTGACGAATGTGCAGCTCACACCATATCGAAAACAGTTAGGCAGAAATTTGCTCTAACAATTATAATAACTTATTCATATAAAGAGGCAATTAATCAATGGTTTATTATCATATCTTTGCATTGAGTTTGCAATTAAGGATATTGGGGATTTACATTTTCTTTTTGGGTGTTGAAGCTATTTGGACGTCTAAAGGTTTACTTCTTTCTCAACAAAGATACATTTTTTGGACTTAATTAAGAAAACAAAGCAATGTAGTTAGCTAGGGCCTGATAATACTTGACATTGCTTATGTTGTCGATAAGACTTCTCAATTAATGATTTATCACAAATTTAATAATGATTTTAAAATCACATAAGTTTTGAAGGAACACAAGAATGAAAACTTCTAGCACTACTTGTAATAATAATATATTGGCACCACTTATCTAACTGCAAATCCCACCTTTTACACATGAATGAAACATATCGAAATTGATTTTCATTTCGGACCTAATAAGGTTAGGTCTTGGATGTTAGAAGTTCGTTTTCTCCGTAGCAAAGATCAAATTGTGATGCCTCCCATTAAGCTTGCAGTGGCATATTGAATCATATCACTCATTTCAAATTCAAACCACATTAGAAATAAGATACTCAATCAAACATCAAACAAACTTATATAAGGGTGGATTTTAAACTCAACCTAACAGCTAATAAGAGATGTAACATATGTTTTATTATAAATATAATGAAAACTCTCATACCAAGTGTAAGAGGAAACAAGTTCATCCAAGTCTAAACAACTTTCTCCATGTAACACCATGCTGTATTTTACAGTCCTGAGAACAAAAAGAAGTCTAGAAATGTAATTTGATTAGCTGATCAGAAAAAAAAAGGAAGTTGATAGGATGACAAGAATGCCCTAAGAGGACATGTCTGTCTGACAGAAAAAGCTCAATGGTAGCTAAATCTTTACTGCAGTTAACGCTGTGGAGTCCTTAAAGGCACTGAAGCAGAAGAGACCAAAACTGAGGGAGAAAGAGTAAGATGGATCAATGACAATCTCAGAGGTAGGAAAGGCAAAAGGAATGAGAGAGACTTTGATAGAAGGGACGGGTGAGAGTTGAGAGAGAGAGAGACTCTCTCTCTCTCTCTTTCTCTCTGTTTTTAATGAAGCGTCCCATGCCTATCACTCCCTTTGTGTGTGCGCGCGTGTGTATGTCAGGAGCACGTAGGAGTCAGTGCCCAAATACTTAAATAAACACAACAACCTGCCATCTTTCAAAAACAGAAGCCTCTCTGATACAAGCCTGCAATTGGCAATAACTGTACACCCATCACAGAGAGAGAGAGAGAGAGAGAGAATGGTAGAGGGGTAATGGGTTGCTGACACGTGTATAGTTGCCGCGGGAGGGGGGGTGTTAATGTTTAAGGCCATGGGGACCGTTTCTAACCGATGGTACGGGTTCTTAGCCGTTTTTTTCAATTTAGTATAAAGGGTGTGTGTGGGTGTTGTGGGTTGTGTCCCCAGACTGCCGTGGGGTGGGGCTGTAAGGTCATGTCAAACGTCTGCATCATATCCCTCACATGCACTCACTCGTCTTGTCAAATCATGTGGAATCATTAAACATTCAAATTACCCTACCAATTGCAAATGGACGTATATCACATTATTATACTGTATGAATGACTTTTCCTTTACATGAAGATGCTTTTACATTTGATTGGGTGGGGGAAATGGTTCGGAAAACTAGGAAGAGGATCAATTTGGTTTCTTCAAGTAGCTAGGGATTTTCAATTCTAAAATGAGTTTTATCCAAATGGTTTATTAAAATGTTTAATAGTGATCAATTTGATTAACGTGGTTTTCACTTTTCACCTTCATTAAAGTGATTAGATATTAATTAGTCTGTCCATCTATTGTCAAAAGAATTAACAATAAATTTACCATATACAAAAAATCATGTAACACTTATAAAATTATGCATATACCATTGTCATATTATCATATTCTTTAAAAAAACTTTTTTTAAAAAATAACAAAGGAAAAAAGAAGAGAAAAAAAAAATAATGAAGGGTAGCGGTGAAGAAAATTCCCTCCACGGGTGATGGTGGGTTCTCCAACAACCCACCTCACCTTGTTTATGTGCTCGCAGACATGTGGGAGTCTCCTGCAATCCAACCTTTTCACAAGCCAAGAGGGTCAGAGGGGACGGATGACTCTCCCGCCCCTACGACCACCTCCGTGGGCCTATTACCAATTGCGGAATAGAATTTTCCCCACCGCCATTGTTTCTCTCTTTATTTATTTATTTTTTTTGTTCTTTGTTTGAAGGGATATGTTGGCTAAATGGCAAGGCTGTATGTATTGCAACATTTTATAGGTCTTACAGACTTTTTGTGCACGTGACAAATTGTGTTAGTTTTTTTTTTGACAATAAATTGAAGGAAGGATCATATATTTGATGAGAGTGAAAATCACATAAACTAAATTTATCACTCTTAAAAACCTAATGGGCTTTTTGATAAAGTAATAAACTACAGGGGATCAAATTTGTATTTAACCCTAATTGTTGAGGTTCAACAATATCGCTGCTCTGCTCACTTGGACGGATCTTAAATACCTTGCGGGATGCGATTTCGAATGTCATAAAATGATTTGACTTCCCTCACTGGACACCAATTAGTTTTTAGATGAGATGGTCAAAGGCCCGATCTAATAAATGGTATCAGAGCCAGCGTCATGGGTTCGAGTCGCGGGAGCGTCATGTTGAGGGAGGGATTGT
Organism: Corylus avellana; assembly: GCF_965113065.1. Classification (NCBI taxonomy): domain Eukaryota; kingdom Viridiplantae; phylum Streptophyta; class Magnoliopsida; order Fagales; family Betulaceae; genus Corylus; species Corylus avellana. The sequence goes on along the minus strand of NC_142499.1, from coordinate 2,989,227 downwards.
TGAGGTTCAACAATTTCTTTGCTTTGCTCACTTGGACGGACCTTAAATACCTTGCTGGGGTGCGATTTTGAATGCCATAAAAAGATTTGGCTTCCTTCACTGGACACCAATTAATTTTTAGATGAGATGGCCATAGGCCCGATCTAACACTAATAATCAAAAGGCTCTAGCTTTAGAAGCTCAATTATAGTCATCATGCATATATGTCCACCGTGAAGTTAAAGTCACTGTTCTTATTTCTGCTTTGAAAGTCAGTGTGTTCTTAATGAATGTCTCATACAAAATTCTAAGAACACAACTCATTGGCTCAAAAGCATGCAAGGGTTTTAAAGCATGGCTTTTAGATGTTGGAGACAGCCTTTGCACACAAGATATTAAAGATTTGCATAACATGTTCGGGGAACTCTCATATAAAGTCTACAGTTTCACACACACTTTATCCCCAACAAAAGAACCCTAGTAATGACCAAAGTAGCTGGATTGGCTGAGAAACCTTTAAAGGGCTGTTTGGGAAAACTGTAAATTGAATATAATATGACCCCAATGCCGGTCCTAGTTTTGTGGGACCTTCATGGACCCCTCCACATGCAACCATCTCAGTTTATGGTCTCCATAGAATTGTAAGCTACCAAACAAGCCTCTAAGTGCAGCTTGAATATCTATCTATTATCTAACACCACCACATTGTTAGGCGAATAAGGTGAGCCTAGGAAGACAATCCATCAATCTAGCTAGAAAAGAAAAAGGGGCCCCAACAAGGTGGTTTTTTTTTTGGTTTGAGAGAGAGAGAGAGAGAGAGAAGGGAAGCCACAATCTAATTCCCACTCAAAGGAATGTTCTACCCATCTCATGATGGTATAGTTGCCCAATTAGTGGAGGTCAAAGGGGCGTAAGAAAGTGGGTTTTGCTAAGATCCCTCCTATGCTTTTATGCAAGTGGTGGTGGTCTCCTAAATGCCTGCAGGGTCACTCAAAGGTATTACTCTTTGTCAAAGTCCAATACTCCTACTGAACACTCTTTGACCATAAGTTTTATCTTCTAATGCAAATAACATGCTTAATTGCATATATACTTTAATAAAATATCTTTTTATCATATATTTATACAAAAGACAAAAAAAGAGCAACGCTATATACTACACTCCATTTTACTAGGTTGACGTGTTAGTACTGCTCATCAATCCAGTAAAAACTATCCGTAGAAGTGTAGTAAAAGGAATGATATGGCGGTTCTATGAATACGTAAATTTCGGTCTCTTTAAATTTCATGAATATTAAACCAAAATTCATGACAAAAGAAGGTGGACAGTTAGAAATAAAGTTGTAAATAGCTATAGTACGTACTCTCAATCATATAGAATGGATTTTTGAATCTGATTTAGGTACCAAATACGCATACATGACATGCTGGTCGAGACTTGAATTATCAAAAAAAAATCAAAGAAGTAGGACCTACAAATTGACCCATTTTGGCGATCAAATGGGACCTTCATTCATCACACATAAAAGATGTTCTACTATATCATCATGTTAGCAATGATCGGTGTTTTTTTTTTTTTTTTTTTTTTTTTTTTTTTTTCAGAGATGACCCTATAAAATTTTCCATGAATTGGACTCTTTTAGAGCTTTTAGTTTAAAAAACATTACAAAAATATAAAGGAAAAGTAAAATTAAGTAATTAAATTGTAGGGTTTTCTAGATTTTTTTTTTCTTTAATTATTAATAATAACATTTTAAAAGGTCTGTGAGCAAGTACTTGTTACTCATCACATAAATAAAGATAGTATCAAATTATGACTCTCTTCCCTTTAATTTATTAGATATCCTTAAGCCTTCACACTCATTATTTTGGCTAGTCTAGATACAAATTTGGATGAAAATCACCCACATTTGATTATCAACAAGTTCTTTATTCCAACACAGAAGGAATAAAGAATAAATAAATCTCTAAAAATAATATTTAAATTGAATAGTATCGGAAGTTGATAGCTAAAATAGAGAGCGATTGAGACGCACATGTTTTGAAAATGTAGTCGGTAGGTAAAATATGTCATTTTTTAAACCTAAAATTGAGAGAAAATTTACTGAGTTGAATGTGAATGCTCCATATCTACCGTGGAAATTGAAAACGGACAAAAAAAAAAGTCTCAAAATTTTCGTCTTTACATGTGCCAAATTAGGGATCAGATGAGGACATCACTTGTTTATTGATATAATGAGCATACCTCCACATGGATTTCAAAAGTGGCCCTTCCATTCACCCCATGGTTCATGTCACTATTTCTTGATGAGAACAACTTTGTCCTGTTTTTTCTTCATTCTCGTCGTATGCACGACTTATTTTTAACATGATCTAGCAAATGAAATATTTTACATATTTTGTTAATGGGAATCTTATTTACTTCCTAAAAAGTTATAAGAAATAAAAATAAATAAAAACCATCACTTTCAAAAAGAGATATACATTTAGGAATTCCAGAATGAAAACACTTGTTACATAGCTAGCAAGATACTACATACCCATATCTCGGTCTCAATAGTTTCAGTTTTAACTAAAACCAGATCCAAACCGAATCCTACATTTAAAATATCATTAAATAAAGATAAATTAAGATGGAGGTGATGCTAATTACCATATCTAGATGTAGTAGGGCTTTGATCGATCCAACTTGTAGTCTTTTTCATTAAAATTTGGGTGTCTTGTTTGGTATTGAACAAGAAAGTCAGCATTCTAATTGTGTGTCATTCCTAGCTAGACGGTGTGATAGTGATGGGATGGTTAATCATACGCGTCAAATGTTAATGATTTTCGGCAAGACCGTGAGGACAGATGGCATTATCAAATGTCATACATGTGGTAAACAAAACATTGTCAGAACCCCAAAGCCAAGGGTTTTTATATATCATCAACTTTGGGTCTGTCACCTCACCAAGTCAAAATTGTGCCATTGGAAAAAGAGGAAACAAACATGTCTACCCGAAAACGCAAAGGGTTGAAGATCAAAGAGAGAGAGAGAGAGAGAGAGATAGAAACCTAACAACCTTAATTGGTGGAATGTGCATTAGACGAGGGATTGGCTAATGGATGGGAAGGGGTTGAGCTGACTCGAATAATATTCCACCACCACATTCGGCAAATTCATTGTGGTATTTTTGACCCTACACCCACCACAAAAACCCTCTAGCTAGATATTGTCATCCTTTCACCCACTTCCCAATAACAAGATATCTAATTACCAACTAACCGACCCAGAGAGAGAGAGAGAGAGAGAGAGAGATATAGAGGTTCAATGCAAATGGGGCACCACCAAATGGAGAGTGATCCCTAGTCAAAAGTCAACCAATTCCTATCATTGTAACCATTCAATAGACAGAATTTAGTTGGACAACTTACCCATTACCACCCGTCTCTCTAAAAAGAGAATGAACTAAAGGGGATGTTTATGACAATTTTGCTCAAGCTGTCCATCAACCTTGGGGTTGGGGGTGTATTAATGGAACAAAATTTCAACCATATTTTCTATATATGTTTTTTTTTTTTTTTTTTTTTTTTTCAACATGGACATCATACACATGCGAGTACAAACAAAATGGACATGTTCACAAGAGTGTAGTCAAACCCAAGTCTTATATCTATCAGTATTTAATTACCATTTTGTACTCTGAAAAAGTCTTGGGTGCTCGATCAAAAAGGTTTGGACTCTTGTGAGTGAATAGATAAGATGATCAAATGCTTTTCTCTGTTTCTTCCAACTAAATTAAGTGTCCATTCAGAATAACATCAACATATACAAAGGAGTTGAAATGGTTGCCATTTGCTCGATCTTCAAGCGTAAAACGTTTGCTGTTCAGTTACAGTAGAAAGGCTAATTTTTTGATAATAAAACATGTCCTGCAATGTTTTATTTGTTTGTTTTTATTTTAATTTTATGTCTCAGTTGACGTACTTTGATGTTGTTGAAACTTAATTACTTGCATTGTCTCATTCCACTCTCCCTTCCTTATAATTAACATTCTCTCTACTCATATATATATATATCCAAGATCAGATCGATGCCAATGCCGTCATCCTACAAAATATATAAATAATATTTGCATTTCTGTATTTAATTTATTTCCAGACTTAGGTTAAGAGGACTTCTAAATATTTTTATTTTCAACTAAGCAATACATGTTTTTTACGCATGAGTGCCTTTATGTATGGGAATATGCTGTCAGACAGCACTGCACAAAATCCTTTATTAAATAATTATTTTTTCTTAGTTATCTCTTAAAATATAACAGTTCTAAATATATATTTAATATAACAATATCCATTGTACATGCATGCAAAAAAAATTATGCAAGTGAATATATTGGTTTTAATTTATAATTAACAATGATATTTGTGAAAGAAATAAGAGATTATTTCTTAGCCATTTAGAAATCCTGGTCTTCTATGTGCAACACATGGCGTTGATGGGCAGAAATTTGAAATTGATGTAGGAGAAACGAGTAATATCAAAAGTCGCTCTTATATTTTTCTTGTATCATTTCAAGAATGATGTAGCTTCTAAAATCATCATTGACCTTGTAATTGATTATTATTGAATTTTGATTAAATAGTAATTTTAAAAACCACCCCATTCTTCAAGTGATACAAGAGTAATTTATACTTTATAGAATTACTCAGGATAAACTATAGTACCATCCACAATTCCAAGTAACCAAAAAATTGTTGACCCTTAAGAAATGGCTCAATTTAAGCTTTCCTTAATAGGAAGTAGCTTAATTGTACAGTGGAGGGAGAAACACTGGAAGAGACTATATATGCTAAAACAAAATTAACATATTAGGTTGTTTAAGGGCTATGATCATACCAAAAGCAAACTCAAGTATTTGTTTTAGAATTGTATTCTCTCTCACACTTGACTTAGTGTGTGTTTGGCAAACAGCAAGCTATTCCATGGAACTGTTCATATTTGGTGAGGAAAAAAAAAGTGTAATAATTAGTATAGAAAAATGAGAAAGTAGTATTGAAAGTGAAAAAGTTTTGTTTTGTAGTGATTTTTTTATTTAAATATTATTAAAAAATAAATGATGTGATAAAAAAAGTGAATAGTGTGATATAAAAGTGAGAATATTTTGACGTTGATGTGTTTAGGAAATGAAGTAAATAGTGTTTGGGAATGAGAGTGTTAGTGGGGTGTTGTTTAACAAACAACCTCTTAATGCTAGAGGGCACCCGTTCATTTATATTGTGAAAGTACAAGGGTTCAACTATACATAGACTACTACAAATGATTAAAATAGTTTATCTACAAATACAATTGGAAAAAATTCAAACTTCTTTCTCATCCTTCGTTGATTTGTTCTCTTCTAGAATCTTTATCATGATGGCTTGGCTATGTGATTTCAAAGATTTATTGAGCTTTTATCCTCTAGTGCCTGATTTGTTGATAACATTGTCTGCTGAAGCAATTTTTCAGTTGGTGAGAATTGAGATGCGATAACTTGCAAGGCAGAGATGTAAGCAAACGAGTTAGCCAATGTGAGCCAGCAAGAATAACTCTGATACTTAAGTCAGTAATGCGTTTTTAGATAAGAGAAGACGCAAGGCTTATATTTCTTGTGAAAGAGAAGAAATTCCTCATATATATATATATATATATATATATATATATATATATATATATACTTGGTTGAAACTTTCCTTATATAGCTCTTTAGGCTTGTTGATGGGAGTTATTGTCTTTAACCTAAGAATCGCAACCGCAATTGATTCTCATTTTTTGGCGGATTCTCATTAATCTTAGATTCCATGAGATACAATATCTCATGTAAATAGATGTCAGATTCATATTTGACTTGCCAATGAAGTGAATCCCTTGTTTCGCCCGGAGTTGCTTATTCAGCGACTCGGGTCATCTCAGGCCTAGCAATGGGTTTCGTTCAAAGCGGGCCTTTCGTATACCCAGTACCCAACAATGTCTTTAACACAAATTTAACTTTTAAACCAAAAACTGAAACCTTCTGAAAGCTGTGTTACTTGTTGAATCATTCATTTATAATTGAGCCTGATCACTGCCTGAGAAAGATGTCTTAAAAAAGGTGGTTTCACATGCTTTTGTGCCAAAATCACTGTTGTGCTACTGTGTATATATATATAAATCATAAATTTATATCAAGTTGCCAGTTCTTCACAGTTGAATACAGTTCATCATGACCTGCATTCTTTGTTAATTTTCCAGTACTACATTCTACAGTTTCAGCTATATATATATATATATATATATATAGATTAATGGCTGTGATTAGCCAACCAGCCAAGTTTATGTATGAAATGTGTTCGGTTCTCAGAGGTACACGTACCTTCGTATGCACCCTTATCGAGAAGCATGTGTCATTTTCCTTTTTGTCCCCATACACAAGCTATACTACGATGTTTGATGATCATCTAGCCATGAAAACGTGAGTGTCTTTCTAAATACATGTCATCTTTACAATAAAAAGTAAAAAAAAATAAAAAAATAAAAAAAATAAAAAAGAGGAAAAATTAGAGTCTGCCACTTATTATTTTATTTTATTTTATTTTTAAAAAAATATTAGTAAGAAAATCAAGACAAATATGAATCAAGCACAACGTGCACGTACATATAGGTTAGAGTGGAAGGAAAGCAAGGCTAGCTGAGATTTAATTAATTAATGGTAGATTTGCACTTTCACAAAACTAATTAAATTAATCTGGCTGATTGATTATGGATTACTATATGTTAAACATGCATAAAGTAAGAAAATAATTAATAAGGATTGAGATGACTCCTCATTAGACAAAAAGGACGAAATCACATCTGCTTTTGGTAATTTTACACCCTAATCTCATCGCAACTTGAGATGCCTAGCAATAAAGAAGGTGTATATAAGAGCTAGGATTATCCATTTTTGGTAAGGGGGGCCGCTACTCCAACACATATTCAGACCGGTCTTGAAGACACGCCCAAAACACAAGAAACATGGCTCAGGAAAGCAAAAGATTGGTTATAATTAAGTAAAGCATTTTACTTTAGGAGCTTTTATAATTAAGCAAAAGATTGGGTGTAATAACAGAAGGCCTTTTCATAATCATACTGTGAATCTTGTAACCGGGTTTAATGTGCGACAATTTATGTTGATGTGTCGAGGCATAAGAATAAGACTATAGTTAATTATAATATGATCTATTTAATGAAACGTGTTAGATTTCTTAACCCTACTCATCTAATTTTGTGTCTAGTTTAAGGGTCGTACTAAAAATTGTTTGCCTTGAATGTGAGTTGTATCTAGACATGGATATAAGATATATAGGTCAAACTTAGTTCGATCGACCTATTTAATAAAACAGGTATGACCACTCAATCCTAATCCATTCATTTTATGTCGAGTTTATAAGTCATGTAAAAAATTGTCAGCTCTATTTGTAGGCATAGAGCAAATAAACTAACGACCTCCCTCAACTCCAACAAAAATAAAAACTACAAATGATCATAAACTTAAATCATATTGAACACTTAGAGAAAAAATTAAAAAAGAAAAAGAAAAAGAAGAAGATAATGTTGAGAGGGAAATTGTACCAACATGGTGAGATTGAAATAATAGGGCCATAGAGAATGTTTTCATGTTGCGGTATCATTTTGAATTATAATAATAGTGTTCTATTATTTTACACTGAGGTGGGAGTACCAAGTAGGCAGAAAAGCATTAATTTGACTTTGTTTATTAGGAGACATATATTCACCATTGATTTTTCTGGCCTTTCTTGCTTTCTTCTCGTTTCTTTTTCTCTTTTCTGTCTTGGTCGTTTTTACGTTTTCCAAGCAACAGTTGAATATACTTTACCAGTTTACCTCTTTCCAAATTCTCACCCCCCCCACACCCCCACCCACCCAAAAAAAAAAAGAAAACACTGAAAGCTGAGTGCATGATCCCATCCCAGTTGGTGTAATTAGGAGAATTTTCCAAGCAGAAATTTATCAATGCTTGCTTCGTTTGACCACAAAGCCGTCGGTGCTAAGCTACAAATTTCATTAATTCTCTCTCTCTCTCTCTCTTATTGTGTATACATTTTTGTCAAAGCAGCTAGCTACGCCATTAAATCATGAGGTTGCTCATGAAAAAGATGGTCACTACAACTCAATTATACACATATATAATAAACTAGATAATATTAATTACATGCACTCCAATTTCACTTTCTCCACCTTATCAAACACGGAAATTATAAATATAATAAATAATGCATCAACAAGGATACCGTAGAATATTAGTCCATCACATTAACCACAATTACTCTCTCTATCTCTATAAAAACATCTTAATATGATGCCGCCGACAATCTTGATTAGAAATTAGTATTATTCTTTTTGGAGTAAGTGAGTTATTATAATATAAAAAAAAAAAAAAAAGGGCATGCATGCCTTTGAGAATTTACAAAATAAGTTAACGACCGTTCATATTTAATTTCACTCTCTCTCTTTCTCATGAAAATTAAGAATCAAATTTGGACCGTTGTAATTTGTTTTACAACTTGTAAAATAAAAACCTAATTAAGTGAGATTATCCTGACACAAAAGACAAGCATTTGATAAACTAGAAGATGTTTTTATTCAATCTTAGGTTTTCACAAACCCTAACATCTTTGGTGGGGAATCGTGTTATATGGAAGAAATGATGAAGAACGTGGGTGCAAGAGAGTTTATGAATACCTTAAGATTGGTACACGTAAAGGTTTATGAAATCATTATTTTGTTTATTTAATTAACAAAGTATATATATACAAGTGGCTAAAACGGGTGAGTGATGAGATGTCAAATTGTACGTATAATATGCATCGTACTGCAGAGGGACAGAGACAGAGAGAGAGAGAGAGGGAGAGATGGGGTTGAGTGGAAGGAGTAAGAGAGAGTGAAAAGACAAGTCAAACGTCAAATCGGGGGTCTTTGAAATCATAAGACAGTCAGGATGTGCTGTCAATCAACGGGATTTTCTTTTTCTCCCTTTTCTTTCAATTTTTTTTTGTGAGGGGAAAACAACAGCAGCTTCTTTCTTTCTTTGTCCTACTGACCACCAAATTAACATACAGTTGAAACTCAACTGTGTACCTCTTTTTACACGTGTGAACTCTCGTCTCACGTGCATATCACGGGTCCCACCCCCTTCTCCCCCAACAAGATTAACAAAAAAAAAAAAAAAAAAATTGAAAATACACACTAATTAGTTTAACTCCTATCACGTTCGTTTTGGCTCCAGTCCCAATAATATGAATCTTGAACCCCCGAGACCCGGCCGACACGCTTCCCGATGCTCCTCAGCTCCACTCTTCCTCTTTCTACCGTTTTCTGTTCATTATTTTATCCTCATTCATTCCTAGCCTCTTCAATCTTTAATTTGTGATTTTTATTTTATTTTATTTTTTAATTTTTGTTTTAGTCTCTATTAAAATATATAATCTTTTGAAACTCTGAGTTCAAATCAATTTTTTGTAATTTTTAATTCTTATTTCAAAAATAAGAATTAAATAATTAAGTTTAGTATTTCTTATCATATTTGTCTTCAAAGTCTTTTACCATCCTTTTAACGTATCATGATCACAATAAGCCAAAGAATTTATCAACCTTTTACTGATTTGTTTTCTTCTAGTTTAGATCTCCCATGTGCTTGTGATTTCGTGATCCAAGAGTTTGAGGAAATATACTTAACCTTTTACTAATTGTTGTCCTTATCCTACTGCTAAGTTGACATGAAAATCTTTTCTTTTCTTCAATGATTGAATTACACGTACAATATGGTAGTTCTCTATTTCTTTTAATCCCCTTTTTTGTTTGAGAAAAAAAATTTGATTTAATAAATTAAGTGGGGGGTAGAAAAATATGATATTATGGCCAAAAGGGAAAGAGATTAATCTCACTCGATCTGGTTTTACATATATTGGAGAAACTTCGTAATAATTTAAGATATGCATGCAATAAATTAAATGTTATTATAAAACACAGATGACAAATATAAAATATATTTATGTTTGAGACCCCAGTATGTGTGTGTTCATATGTGTAAAAGTATTATTCTTGTATCAAATTCATCTATTTCTTATTGAAATTGGTGTTAATTAATATTAATCTCGTCCAAAATCGATAGTAATGGTTCTATTTAATTCCTCGACCACTAACGAACTTCCAGGTGGTACTGGAATGCCTTCCCTTTTGTCTTCCCCCATTTTTATTATTTTTTATTTTTATTTCACATTTTCTGTTTCTAATTTTGTCATGAATGCAGAAGGTTGAGAATGTCGCCAACTTAATTAAAAAAAAAAAAAAATTAAATTAAACATATAGGTTTAGGTTGGTCCCTAAATTTGATTCTCTCTTACGAATATCCAGAAAATGAATAGGATGGGAAAATAAATATTGCTCTAATTAAATACTCTCTCTCTCTCTCTCTCTCTCTCTCTCTCTATATATATATATATAACGTACGAAATAGTTGGTTACAATTAATTGATATATTAATTAAGGTTAACAAGGACCAAAAGTATTGAAAACCTCCAACATCGGTAAAGGTAAATTTGTGTGGGGGAAGTCAAGCCCAGCCAGTTATACCCTGAAAGCTAGCTAGCTGCAAAGAATCTTTTCTCACGGGAGATAACTAAAAGAGAGAAAGAAAAAAATTAACTTTATGTTGATCTGGACATAAAGAATTATGTCTTTTCACATTTGTAATATAAACATTTATATATATATATATATATTAGAGAAGGAATTAATGCAAAAGAATTATTTAAAGACATTGCAATAACTTTATGAACAGGAAAACCGTATGTTGAATGGGACTTCTCCATGTCCAATTACACGCAAGTTACAGTATAGGGGTACCACCCGAAAGTGATCGAAGAGAAAGCAGATGTTGTTTCATATATTTCATTTAATTTAATTATAAAATCCACCATGACTCCACTAAGTTCTAACACTCACAATATCGGGAAAAAAAAAATATCAAGGAAGATGTTCTTATGTTGATGTACGTTTCAAACTCCAAGATGTTTTTGTTTTTATTTTTATTTTTATTTTTTGTTGCTTGTTGACAAGGGAGTTGTTCTTTTTCCGTTTTCCTTTTTCAGAATTTTGTTTTTAGTTGGAAGAAGAACTGTTACCTTAAACAGTAATGCATGCTTCAAGAACAAAGATTTAAAAGATGTAGTCAGGTAAAAATTGTTTCTATTAAGGACATGATTCCCCCAACAAAAAGCTCCCATATAAACTATGAAGCCTTGAGAATGGTGATAAATAAGAAAAACACATATATCTATATATACTAGTCTTGGCAGTCAACATAAAGTACACCCTATTTCCCCCCCTCCTTAATTATTTACTCCAAACTTAATTAATTAATTAATTTCAATATGTTAAGGTAGCTAGCAAAACACGGGGTAATTAAAAATTAAAAAACAATTATGGGTCTTATCAATTTTATAATGAACAAAAAAGTTAATTTTCCATTTTCCATTTTCCCTCCCACCCTCCTCCAGTCTTTTATTTAATTGCCAATAATTATTTATTTTTAATTTGTAGATTTCTTTTTTAAATACTTCGGCCGCCCAGAACAGCCACCCATATTGCTCTTTCTCTCTCTCTTCTCTCTCTCTCTCAAAATATCTCCCAACACAAAACACCATCTCTCACCACTCCATTTGACACAAAGAATCTCACAAAAAACACACTCAAATAGTACCCCATCATGATCAACAAGAAGAGGAACCAATGAACAAAATCCTCCTCCTCCTCTTCTTCTTCTTCTTCTTCTTCTCTTCTTCTTGCACCATCTCCTGCTGAGCTCTCTGTTTCCCTTCTTTCTCTCTCTCTCTCTCTCTCTCTCTCTCTCACGCGCGCGAACCCTAAAGGAATCAAGAATCAACGATGACCCTGGATGAGTCGCTAAGATCTCTTTCGTTGGACTACCTGAACCTTCTGATCAACGGCCAAGCGTTCAGCGACGTAACCTTCAGCGTAGAGGGTCGTCTAGTCCACGCCCACCGATGCATCCTCGCAGCGCGGAGCCTCTTCTTTAGGAAATTCTTTTGCGGGCCCGACCCGCCGACCGGGCTGGACCCAGCGGGTTCCAGAATCAACCCTGCCGTGTCGCCGGGATCGAGGCCGGGCGTGATACCGGTTAACTCGGTGGGCTACGAGGTGTTCTTGCTGCTGCTGCAGTTCTTGTACAGTGGCCAAGTCACTATTGTGCCTCAGAAACATGAGCCCAGGCCTAATTGTGGGGAGAGAGGCTGCTGGCACACGCATTGCACCTCAGCCGTTGATCTCGCCCTTGACACTCTTGCTGCCGCTAGATCCTTTGGTGTTGAACAGCTCGCATTGCTCACTCAGGTTAATTTCTCACTACTTATCTTCTTCATGTCTTCTCTCTCTCTCTCTCTCTCTCTCTTTTGTCAGTGTGAGGAGGCCGGAGTCGTATGTTTTGTGGGTTTTCAGAATTAATTTCGAGAATTTCTGGGTTTCGTTTTGGGAAGTGGGGTGAGTTTTTTTTTTTTTTTTGATCTTCTTTTATTTTATTTTATTTATTTTATATAATTTATTTATTAGTATTTTAGGAAATCCACTATCTTCTGATGAAGTGGGTGAGACTGGGTTCTTCTATTCTCTATATGTAATCTTCAACTTTTCTTTATTGGTTTTTAATAATGTCTTTATTAATCTTTTCTCCATTAAAAGCAGTTGGTTTGATCTCTCACACGCATTTAGTCCTTTTTCTTTGTATCACATTACTTTCTCCTTTCGGTAACTATACTGAATACAATCTAATATTCAGTTTGTCTTTGCAGCATCTCATCCAATAATTAACTTCTCAATTTTTCAATCAAGTTTCTTCTTCTTCTTCTTCTTCTTCTTCTTCGGTTGTGCATAATAATAATAATAATAATAATAAGAAGAAGAAGAAGAAGAAAAAACTCCCTACTTTTCCGGGTAAAATGTGAAAATAAGAAGCTTATCTTGATTTCATGTACCATTTTTTGAAGTTTCTTGAATTGGGTTCCTCATATCTTTATGCTGCATACCCAAGAGTTTCTAAATTTAGATCATGATATCCGGTCTTGTCTTCCACAGTAAGCACACCAAATCTTTCCCAAACATTCACTTTCCCCATTTGGGTTTAAATTGAAAAAGAGAACAAGCCACAACAGAAATGCAATCTTAGCACAAAACATCCCATCAATTTTCTCATCTATCTATATATCCAAAAACCTGCCAAACAATCTTTCATATATATGTGATATAAATTTATTCCACTGACTCACCCTTCTTATCTTTGCTTTTTTGGTCCACAGAAACAATTGGCAAGCATGGTGGAGAAGGCCTCAATTGAAGATGTAATGAAAGTTCTCCTCGCTTCAAGAAAACAAGACATGCACCAGCTCTGGTCCACATGTTCCCATCTCGTTGCAAAATCTGGCCTCCCTCCAGAAGTCTTAGCCAAGCACCTCCCCATCGATATCGTAGCAAAGATTGAAGAGCTCCGCCTCAAGTCCTCTCTCGCCCGCCGCTCCCTCATGCCGCACCACCACCACCACCACCACGATATCGGGGCGGCCGCCGATCTCGAAGACCAAAAGATTCGTCGAATGAGACGAGCCCTCGACTCCTCCGATGTCGAACTCGTCAAGCTTATGGTCATGGGAGAAGGCCTAAATCTCGACGAAGCCTTAGCTTTACACTACGCTGTAGAAAGTTGTAGCCGAGAAGTCGTGAAAGCCCTCCTTGAGCTCGGCGCAGCGGATGTTAACTACCCGGCTGGCCCCGCCGGGAAGACCCCGCTCCACCTGGCAGCCGAGATGGTGTCGCCCGACATGGTGGCGGTCCTCCTCGACCACCATGCTGACCCGAATGTCCGAACCGTTGATGGGGTTACTCCGCTGGACGTACTCCGAACCCTAACATCAGATTTCCTCTTCAAAGGAGCCGTGCCGGGGCTTACACATATCGAGCCAAACAAGCTTAGGCTTTGCCTCGAGCTGGTTCAATCGGCGGCGCTGGTTCTTTCCCGTGAAGAAGGCAATAATAATGCAAATGCTCCTTCTTCCACCACCATATATCCGCCGATGAGCGACGATCATAGCAGCGGCAGCAGCGGGAACAACATGGGGAATCTTAATCTTGATTCGAGGCTGGTTTATCTCAATCTGGGCGCGACGGGTTCGGGTCAAATGGGTGGAGGAGCAAGATCAATGGATGGAGATGAAGATAGTAGCCACAATAGCCAAAGGGATCATCATCATCATCATCATGTCATGAATAGGCATGGATCACAAGGTGGCTGTGATCCAACAATGTACCACCACTCTCATGACTTCTAAGCTCTCTGATCAAATCACAATATTTATATATAACTCCAAATATTGTATTACTGGATTATATGTTCTTCTCTCTTTTTCTTTTTTCTTTCTCTCTATGTTCTGTAGGGTGCTCTTTTGGGGTTTTGTAGGCTTTTCAATGATCATAATATGAAGTTCAGTTTCATTGGAGATGGGAGATGAGATGAGATGAGATGAGATGAGACAAGGAGGATCTGAGATTTTGCTACCGAGGATTATACATGAAGAGGAGAGACGCAGGTCAATCTTTTCACACCCGGCCTGTCAACTCCCTTGTATTTATTGCTCTACATCTAATATCATCGCCTATTTATTGTGATCCTTTTGTTTCTTGTCCCCCACCACCTTCCTGTTGCCCCCCATTATATATTTCTTTTATATGCACAGGAAAATCTTTTGGTTTTTTTTGCTAGGGGGGTTTTCTTTTTTTTTTTTTTTTTTTTTTTTTTTAAATTCTTTTTCTCAAGGTTTTGTTTGGATATGGGTGCTTCTATTTTCTATGAAGAAAATGAGCTGTCTCCTCGATCTCTCTTTTCCTATTTCTTTTCTAGCATCCATAGGCTTTTCGAGAAACTTGATTGGCTATAGTTTTGGCTGATTATTTTAAAATAAATGTATGGCTATCGACAAATTCATTGGTTGTCTTGCATGAATGCAACACTGAGTGTGACGACACACGACACCTTAAAATATATTGCTATTATCTAATTCTCGATTCCTCCATGCAATCCTCTTTTTTGTCCCCCCCTTGCCTTTTTCGGCTCTTATATTTCCATAATCTTCCACCTACAACCCTAATTTTTTTTTTCTTTCCCTAATGCACCTTTTGCTAAACCTGTGGGTATGTTGGTCTGGTTTGTTGATCCTCCAGCTTGTTTATTTTCCTATGTATGTTTTTCTTACTTAATTTGGCTTCCTTAATCTAAAAGATAAAATGTTCCAAACCATATAGATACAGAGCAAATTCTGCATAAATTTTGGTTCACTGAACTTGAATATAATTCACCCGTACGTCCTGCCATGTTTCATTGTATTGCATGAATCAGCACTTGTAATTCTCTCCTGATATGCAGAAGCCATAGTTTAATAGTCAGGATGCCATTTATCTTCATTAAGTCTTTAGTTATAGTCATAAATCTTCATTTGAGCTTCAACATAAAGTGAACTTCTTCATTTTTTATTTTTTTATTTTTATTTTTTTGGGTCATTAACCAAGAAGATAAGTAAATTTTTGAGTCAATTATAGAAAAAGTATTTAACATCATATTAATTTATTCCTTGAAGTTGTTATCCTGTTATAAGTGCATCATGAAAACATTATCATGATCATCTACCTTTCATTTGTCTTGAGCTCATCAGGTTCTTTTCTTTTTAGCATACCATAAATAACTAGATAACACTATTTTAAAGATTGGTGCGGTTGTATCAATTCAATTGATTATATTCTTGAGTGCTTCTTGAAGACTTTATGTTAATGAGTGGGAGTAATTATATGATAACTAGTTTCTTATTGTGATCCTTTCGTATCGCTTATAAGTCTAAATTGATTTTAATCTTTTAATTTAATAGGAGTTATAATTAGTTCCACTAATTAAGTAAAATCTATCTCACTAACTTTTTATGAGCTTGATAAATGCATGCCTCTACAAGCTTCTTCTCTTGGCAAAGCCATTAGAAGCACAACCATGATTAGGATCCATGCATAATCAAAGTTTTGTTTGGTTGCATCTAACGGTATGCATAATTCCATGTTATTTAAAACTTTTAAATGATGTGTCAACATATTTATTATATAACATCGTATATATTATTAGATGTGTGAAATCTCTGAACTATTTAATAGATGTTCTCCATTCGAAGTGAAATGCAGTAGATCCTATTCCCAATCGTAGCACGCATTAATTGATGTCTTTTCTTTTTTCTTTTTTGAGGCTTCCTCATAATTGATTATGCTTGGTCACTTGTTCTATCATCGTGATCATAGTTAAGTGTTTTAGCAACACATCTGTACTTACTTTTCAAGTATAGTTTAGCCAGGAATATAGAAATTTCAATTTTGTGAAGAGATTATGGTCAATTCAATCAACAAATGATTTTAGCAGCATTAAAATCCTCCATATTATAAGGGAATGGTACCATGCATGTAAAATATTTTAAATCCCAACTATTATTTTCAAATTAAATAGTCTTATCATATATATATATATACCAGCATTTGATATATTTACATTTATATCATCTAGGGCTAGCTGCAGATGTCTTTAAATATTTCCAATTTCATTTTTTTATTTTCTCTCATCCCTTTTTAAAAACTGGATCATCTATATATATATATATATATATATATATGCATGACACATTTATTTATTGTTAATTTTATTATTGTGGAGACGTGGAGTGGCTAAAATCCATAGAGTGCTTGAAAATTGTCACTAAAGCAATGGCATGCATTATGTCTTTTCAGATGCATTAATTAACTGAAATTATGAATGGAGCTATTGAGAGGGAATTTTTGTGGTGACTTTTAGATAAATGGGTTAAAGTTGACTTCATTTTCCCCATTTACGTGTTACTCATTTACTGTGATCTGTTGAACAATAACTACTTTCTACTATTCTTCTTCTTAAAGTCGTTAATTAATTGATCAGCCATCAGCAGATAGACGTCCTAGTCTATAAACTGTTCAATTGCAGACCAATCCCACCATTTTTAATTGTGTCTCCTTCTAGAGTACGTAGTTACTCCTCCATGTTTTGTAGATCAAGATTTTTAATTTCTTTGAAATTGCTGATAATTCTCAAAACGATTGAGAAATGTTATTAGTTAAAAATGTGATATATTACAGTCGAGAAATAAGTTCATTTTTTTAAGGTTCTTGTTCTTAATGTTATAAAAAAACTTTGAATAAAAAACTGTTTTTAGGTTTTTTGAAAAAAAGAAAAGAACTTTCTTTGCAAAAGTGAAGAAGCGAGGAAAATTTTTTATAGTTGCCTCAATAACATGCTACTTTTTTAAATAGGTGGTATTTTTCAAGTCTTTCAATGTCTAGAAACGACTGAAATTTTGTAATTTGAGAATTTATTTTTTAAAAAAGATTTTTAGGGAATCCGGATATATGTTTTGCAAGATATATATATATCCACATTAAAGTCGTTGTGGGCAGTAGCTCGAATTGAATTTTGACAGTAGCTTCTCTGTCTTTGTTCTTTTATTTTTGCTTTTCTGATCGGAGAACATCCAAACTAAATTTCAACTATGCTTTTTGGTAGAATGTTAATTAGATAATTAAATTTGGTAATTCATATTAATTTAAGCTTTTAAAATAAGTGGTGATTTTACATACTATCAAATCTAAGCTTGAGTTCGAACATTGTCTCTTTTGTTCAATATTTCTTATGAATTTAAGTTTTTAATTAGAATTTGACGTATTTTTAGACGAATTCCACAATATTTTTTCTTTGGGCTTCAGGTGATCAGAAAGTACAAATTGGGTACTTTTATGACAGTAGAACTTAAGTATACAACTGGTGGAATTGTGGCATTATATATATATATATATATATATATATATATGTTATGCATGCATTGTTTCAATCGAATAGTCCAGATGTGATTTGTGATTGGACATACAACAAATACGTGAACTAAGATGATCGCTAGCTCTCATCTTCATATTATATATATATATATATGATGGAACCCTAATTGTTTTGCCAACAGTAAGAATTTTGCTAGATACCGAAAAACAAAACTCGATCTTGCAAGATTTTAAAACTAATTAAGTAATACATTTAACCGTGTCTTACTATAGAAGAAGATTGTTTTTGGGTAAGCAAGGTAATTTGATGGCTTTGTTGTCACATGAAAAATATTGAATGTTGCGACAATCTTAGGCTGAGAATGATGGTGGTTGTATTTTCCATACACTCTTTTCCATCTCTTTTTCTCTTGGTAATTTTTTTTTTTTAAAAAAAAAACAAATCTTCCATGGATTTGATAGTGTTTTCTTATGTTACTTTACCATACGAAGTTTATCTATTAGAGAGAGAGAGAGAGAGAGAGGGAAGAAGAAGAATTTTTAGGAGATTTTGAGTTTAATCGATTTGATAAAGAACTTTTGTTTCTGAATTAATCAATTTGATACGAATCCTGACTTAAACGAGTGAGATTTGAGTTTGGAAGTAGATTGAAGATGAAGTTTTGGTGAGGTCTAGACTGTCTAGTGATTGATTGAGGGCTCATTGTTTGTATTGTCGAAAACGTACTCTATTTTGGAGGCTTTGTGCGAATTTTTCCTCTAGAGAGAAGTCATTTTTCCTTGTTTTCTTTCTTCTTTTGTCCTGTAACCATGCATAAAGAATCAAATTAATAAAGGTGATTGATACTATATATAAGAAAGTATTTCGTGTACGTATTATTGGACTCGACAATGACGACATGCGACCACGAAAGGAGGGAAAATAAATCCACGCATGCAGTTTAGGAAATAGACAACTATCCACTCCGTCATAATTAGTTGAGTAAGATGGATTAATTTGGCGCAAACCGACAAGAAGGTAATCCCATTCAAAATGCCCTTTTCTATTTTCATCATCAACCATCTTTTTTAATTATCTACCATTCTAAATTTCTAATTCCCCATAGCTTTGGTCATAAGTACTTCAATTGCAAGTCGTTTGAGCGAAGTTGTGTTAGTTTGTAGGTTGGCTAATCCGGTGTCCAAAACACTTTGGTGTACTTCGGATTTTTCTGTAAAGTTCAAATTTGTGGTCTTAGTTCGAACTAAAGATTTTATCAGGTTCAAACTACAGAATATAATTAAGGAGCAAATTCAAGTCGAGCAGATTTATTCATTCCAAGCTCCATCTTAAGTTATTTCTAACTAAAGGACTTACAAAATCCTTCATTTCAAGTCTCGCCCTAAACTAGTTCAAATTGGTGCTGATTGACATGTTTTTGAAGTTTAAACAGAACCTTTCGTTCTAATTGTCGTTCCAAGATAAGTTCGAATTGTTCATATTGAAGCGCTAGCAGAATGTTTCGTTTTAAGTGTCGTTCCAATTTAAGTTCAAATTGAAGTGTACACTTGAAGTGTTTTTTAGTGCAAGTTGTTCTAAGTGGAGTCCTAAGGCATTTCAATGAGGATCAATTCAAAGAACTTCACGTGTGGCATGATTAATGTTGTGTTCTAAGTTCCATTTCACATGCAGTCCAAAGCAATCTTATTTCATCGTATAATCCTAGTAAAGTTAAGTGTGTACGGAGGCTAATTTTATGCAGAAAAACTTCACTCAAGTTTATTTAAAGGCTCTTCATGCGCGATTTTTGTAAGAATTGTAAGCCACATATTTGTTTGCTAAGAGAGGATTCATAGAGCCTAGAGTATTCATGTCTATCTTCTCTTAGAGTTTTGTTGAGCTATACCCCACAACCTTTTCTACTTAAAAACCGCCACCCAACGGAGTTCTAGAATGACCGTAAGAAAACTCTCTCTCTCTCTCTCTTTCTCAATCTATCATACTCACTTATTTCTGTGCACCACCACACTATCAGAGACATCTTCTTACATTCTATATATTACGACACCCAATTTACACTCTTACTCTATTTTATCTAACTTTATCAGCTTTAATTTCTTCTAATGAGTACTTTTATTGATACGGGTGTCGGAAGCGAGCCTTTTGACATCCTCTCGTTTATTTTGTAAGATGTACTCGTTCCTTAAAATGCAGAGTGAAGTTACCGAAGGTGCTTGCACCAACATACATTGAATTTAACCTCCTTCAACTTTTGAGAAAATCTAAAATAAAAATAAAAAAATAAAATCCCCACTTTTTAATCATTCATTTTGTCCAAAAAAAAAAAAAAAAACGAAAGAGTGTTCTTTTATTGGTTCACAAGTCGATCGTCATAAGGTAGACAGAGGAATTAATAATTTAATACTAATAACTCTCTGCTTTAAAGTTGGTAAATATTTTGTTAATTTAAAAGTTATAAAATAAAAGTAAATATGGTCCATCGCGTCGGTCAAGTTGGAAACATCATGATTGAGAATGTGATATTTGAAAAGTATGCATATATAGATTCCTTGCCTAGCTTAAACAAATCTTGTCAAAAAATTAGTGTCATAATGCAATATAGACTATGAATGGTAACACATTTTACATGTTGTACTTGTAATGGCTGTCAAAAACATTTAGTCCTTCAATTTGGTCGTTACCATAATCATTTCAAGAACGATAATTTCATTATGTTGCCCCTCGCAGTTCAGTGCCAATGCGCGCAATTATGTCCACCACAAACAAATTAAGAAGCATCTACTGCGATAAAGTTATTTGTACGACAACGACGTTGAAGTTATGGGTGAAAACTTCAATTTTAATCTTAAAAATACATACATGTAGGTTGGGGTGGCAGTTTGTGTTCGTGTGTTGTGTTCGGGTCATATTAAAACATGAGTATAAGATTATATAAGTCAACTATAACCCGACTAAGTTAATTAAACAGGTCAAATTCATCAACCATAACTCTTTAATTTTGTATTGGGTGTATACGTGTTGGGTTCGTGGGTTATGTCAAAAATTGACATGTACACTTGAGTTCAACAAGCTTGCATTTTTCATTGATCTTCTTTTTTTATTTTTTTATCATAATTAAATAATAATAATAATAATAATAATAATAAAAATTTCAGCACCTAAGATTATTTTATTTGCCCCATATATAGAAAGAAAGAAATTTAAGATGCCCTAGATTAACGAAGGTGGGCCCAAGACAAGCCTTTAATAATCAAGGCCCAAATCTGGGCCTAACAAGCATGTCACGAGAGGACCAGGCCTAAATGTACAAGAAAACCCAAATGCCCCACCCAAAAAGGAAATGGAAGTTGTGAGCCACTAAAGAGAGTGGGGAATCTTAAATTCAAACGTTATCCAAATAAGAGACACAATAAGAAAAATAAAGTTCATGAATTGGAAGATCAAGAACTAGTGGGGGTTCAAATAGATCTCAAGGTCAACTCTTGTCAAATAAAGTGTTCTTTTTCTTTCCAAGAAAAAAAAAAGGTTCAAAATATATAAAACTGGTGGTAGCGGTCCAATGAGCTATGTTGTGAGCCTGATAATTGACAATTTTATCGGTCTTGATAATTGACTAGTTGTCCAAAAAGTTGAGGAAACCAAATGTATCATAAATAAATGGAGGTACTCATATTTTAGCAATTTATATCTTAAAGATGGGTATAGTATTCATTTCTTTAAAGAGATTGGAGTTCAAAGTTCCTTTAGGATGGCAAAGAAAGTTTTGCTATAGGGCCAAACCATGGAGTTGATGAAATTTCTAGTTCTCTTATTAATTGGCTATGAAGCAACAACATAGAGGGGGCAGCTATAGCTAGATGATGTCATGCAGGGACCAAACTAAAATTTCACATGAAAAAAAGAGAAAATTTCGTAATTTTGAAAATTTGGACCAATTATATTTAAACACCCGGAACTATTGCTTTTGAATATGTCGGGAAAAACGGAATCTCCGACAAACAAAAAGTAAAAAGACGATTATATTCTTCACAAATTGATAAAGTTAATTAGGTTGCATTCATATGCAACTCGATACTCATCATTCTAACTTTGTTTTTTAAAAAATTACGTAGAATTGAGAAAGATGTTCGATCCCCCAATCCCTCAAAGCATATGTGGCGTGGTTCTCCTAATCAAAAAACTAATATCTATACATTAAATGTTATTGGAGACCACGCCAAATAAGTTTTAGGAAGAGATAGGAGAGTGATGAATAGCATTATTCTACTACTCAATCCAAAAACTTAAATTAATAAGTTCATTCTCAACTATGTGATACTAACCGCTCATTCTTATCATACATTTTTTATATAAAATTTAATTATTCTTTACTCACACATATATGTTCAACAGATATCAACGATAACGCGTTCATTAAGTGCGTTTGTTTGACAATATTGAAAGTTAAGCATATATTCTGTGGACAAAGTAGCAAACTTATTGGTGGAACTTTCTCATTATTCTCACAATTAGCTTCTTGTATTTACTCCTTTTCAAGCTTCCCACAGCTACAAAATTATTCTCCTCGTCACAAAAAGAAGAATCCAGATCAAAAGCCATGGAAAACTCACGCATGATTCCACTGTAATATGCTTTATCTCTTAAAAATGGAATCCAGTTCTAAAGTAGACAAATGTACAAAGCTTGAGATAAAAAGCTGTGGGCGGCAATTACATGTTCACAAGGACACCAGCCAGATCAAACTGAAACCAAATCGAACTCAATTTATTAGACATTTTTGCTGCCGACCAACTGAAAGTGGAAGCCTCCTTTATCATATTCCATCGCCCATTTCCAGCTTGGGGTGCAGGGGAGGTATATATATATATATATATATATATACATACAATGACACTGATATTAATTACCATTGGAGCACTGCTACATAAGGATTATTAAGACAGTGATATTTGAAAGGCACAACACTATCACTATCTATCTCTAGCTGTTGTTTGTCTTGCAAAATGCCCAAGAACTCGACAAATGAAAGCCAGCCTCCACCTGCAGGTTCATCCTAATTCTCTCTCTCTCTCTCTCTCTCTCTCTCTCTCTCTCTCTCTTATTGATCATGGGATGCAAGAGAACTTACTTTTATGGTGATTTTTATTTGAAGGATACCCAACTGGAACTGGGAATCCCTCCACAGGGAAGAAGTGCTGTGCTCGGGGCAAGAAGAAAGGAGACAGGGGCTTCATAGAGGGATGGTAAGTCATGCATCTTCTTTAGCAATCTAGGTTGTAAGATCATGAAAGAGCTTCTATTAGCACCATGAAAAGTGAGTGTACAGTAAACCAAAGTGCTCCAACTTGTATTGTAAGCTACAAGGAGACCAGTCTTGGATTTTCTTTCCATTTATATTTGGATTATCTACAAATTTATGTTTAATTACAGTATACTTGAAAGCATTACGTTATTGTTGGAAGCCAGGATTTAGATTATGTAGAATAGAGTTGCTCTACGTACTACAATATGGCAACCTATGTGAGAGTTTGTCCGAACCCCACTTGTTTAAACTGTCTGAACACCTGTTCGAGCAAATAGGGTTTGGACAGGCTCTCAAATATAACTAATTTTTCTAAACCCTACTTGTTCGGACTGTCTGAGCACCTATCTGAGCAAGTGGGGTTTGAACAGACTCTCACATAAGACTGCCCTATTACACTACAATAATTGAAAACAAGCAGCCCCACCTAGTTTTTGATTTTGCCCCTTTTGTTTGCTCTCCCATGGGACTAATCTGCTTTATTTCTTATTTGTGCAGCCTCTTCGCTTTGTGCTGCTGTTGGCTCTGTGAAGAATGTTACTAATCGATCTTATTGTAAACGAGGATTTCGAATAAGCAAAACTGTCATATGGTATCAGTATACCATCGTTGATCTTTCCTTTTTTTCTTTTTTCTCCTTCTCGAGTGTGTTAATTATGAGTGATTTTCTAACTATTGTTGATCATTAGACTACAGCTATTCTGTGTGCGAGCTTATATATTTATGATATAGCACGTCAGTTGTGACCGATATATAATATATCATCTTACTTCTGCTAATTGACGTAAATTCCTGTATTCTCTTCACACCCTTCTCTTTTATTTATTTATTTATTTTTGTGTGCGAATTTTGTCTATATTTCACGATTAGTTGTGGGACTTGGCAATAACCTTTCTCAGCCGTGGAAGGTGTTCGTCTCTATTGGTTCCTTGTCTTTGAGAATAGTAAAACGTACAACACTCTGTGCTTTGTCTAAAACCTCCGCATGAATGTGACCTTTTTGATCTTTTTTTGGGAATGGTGAAACCAAGAGTATTCATTTTATGGTTCAAATTTTGTTTTGTTGCATCTAACGTTGTATATTATACCACGCCATTCAAAATTTTAAATGATGTGGCAACATATATGTGAAATTTAAAAAAGAAAAGACAGTAAAAAAAGAGAGAAGAAGAAGAAGCAATAATGCAACAAAGAAAGATCACTCGGTAGCGTATATGGTGTGTTTAACTTAAATAGTCCAAGTCCTTATATCTCAAAGTTCCCTTTAACTAGATGAAAAGGCACCACATGTTCGCCAAAGATCCTCGCAGCAGTGAACAGATGAACAGAAAGATTGAGTTAATAAAAACAATCATGGATGAATAACTAACCAACAAAGGCAAAGGATGCTTCTCAAATGGTATATATCCAACAGCAGTTGGAACAACTTCTACAGCCTACTATTATTAGAAAGGATCCAACCCTCTTCGTGTTTTATTGTACGCATCCACTAGAAAATGCTTTCCTTTTGCCTTGCTTGGAGAGCTGCAATCTCTTCTATATCCTTAAGAACCTGCAATATTTGTAGATATGTGAATTGATAAAACAAATGCCAGTGTTATAAAGACATGCATTTTAATAATAAAATCACCACATCAACAATTTACATTCACGTAATAAAGGTAAACCATAGAGTAAAGGTTATATTGAGACATTTGTACAACTTTAGAACTAAATTGGAACAATAGATAGTTCAAATACAAAATTAAAATCTAATTGGAAAACTACACTTACCCCCTTTAATGTACCACTTAATTTGCATTTCCCCAAATCCAATGCATAGCTCAGAGACCATAAAATCACATTTAAACCAAAACTCTACTTGGTACTGATTCAACCAAAGTCGCAAAAAATTGAAAAAAAAAAAAAAAAAAAAAAAAAAAATCACAATTAACAAGTTCCAATTTTTAGCAAAGCAAATCAACACAATTCACCAGCCGCCACCAGCACTAGTTGGTCACTAGTATATAGAGTTAGAAAATATGAAATCCCGTAGAAGAAAAAGGAAAAGAAAAAAAAAAAAAAGGCAAGAATACACCAAAGGTCGCTTGCTAGCTTCTAAGCTATGCAGATGAAGTTAACAGTATTGGTCCTTATATCTCAAAGTTTCCCTCATTTGATGCACAGGCACTACATTTTCACTAAAGATCCTCGCAGCAATGATCAGAAAGACTGAAAGACTAAACCAGATGCATTTGAATTAATAAAAAGTTTTATAGATGAAGAGCTAACCAATGAAGGATGCTTCTCAAAGGGTATCATGATCATGGGAACAGCTTCTCCAGCTTGTTATTAGAAAGGATCCTGTTAGGGTCCAACTCCCTTCGTGCTTTGTTGTACGCATCCACTGGAAAACGCTTCCGTAGCCTTGCTTGGAGAGCTGCAAGCTCTTCTTTGTCCTTTGGAACCTAAATTATGTGAAGATATATGAATAATAAAAGCAAATACTTGTAATGTAACACTTATTTGCGAGTCAGTTTGCCAAGGTTAAATCAGTGTGATCCTGTGAAAAATCGAATTGATGATCTACTCAAAAGGCGTTATGTTTGATACATGCTGAGTAGGTACATTCTACTCTTGACGTTTTTTCCTTTTTTGGGTACCCTCGACCCGTTTCTGAGCAAGATAAAGGACTTAGAAGTTCCAATTTAACTTTTACCCTTTTAAATAAAGTAGAAATTTATTTATTAGAATTTCACTAAGATATGGGAAGAGCTAAAATGAGTTTGGTGGGAATGTGGAAAATCAAGAAGTTAGAAATAAATTGAAGCCAGAAACAAAAATCTCAATGCATTCCAAGATACCATGTGGGATAACTTTTCATGATTTAAAGTTTATAAAGTGAATTACAACAGTTTTTTCAAGATTTAATTAGTACCTCAATCTTAGCCCAATGTTCATAAGCAGAATACTGATCCCACAACTGTGCCTGGGTCCGATGCCGGTAGTGAAAGAACTCTTCTGTTATTTCCTTTCTCTGCCGGGGATCCATTGTAGGAAGGTACATGATTATACCAACCTGATACACAATCAAAAGTATGGTTGAATATTAGTTTTATAAATAATTTCACACTATTGGATTAAATGGGTTGAAACATTACTCAGGGCCCCCAAAATTTATTAGTTAAATTTGGAAGACCTAAGTCCAATATTTTTTAGGTTATTTGATAAGCAGTAAATTTTGTTAGAAAGAGAAAAGGAGAGCTCTCATTTCCTCTCCCCAAACACTTATTAAAATGGAGCCAACATTCAAAATCAAGAAAGATAAGAGATAAATGGGGAAAAAAGAAAGATGCAATTGAAATTACCCATGAGAATATATCATCCTCTTCTAAGCTTGAAGCAGGACTCATGGCACTCTTGCTGCGACCTGACCAGCGCTGCTCTATTGGAGCAGGTGCAGGTATCTCTTCCTTCTCTATGAGCTGCTTCAGCTCTTCTATGAATTCAAGGTCTTTCATGCTTGGCTTCGCTAAAGTTCCCGCAGGGAAACATGTCTCAGAAACCCACTGTTGGCCACCACAATCAAAGCCCAATATTTCATCACTCCATCCCACTCTGAATCCCTCTGACTTTTTCCAGAACTCAGCCTCAGCCTGATTGACCTTTATGACATGGTCTTTGTTGAGAGGATCCAGGGCAAGTAGTTTATCTCTCAACTCTGTAAATGATAGCTCATTTATGTCTGGTTCATCGTTGTCTGGAGATTCATTTTTTATTTTTCTGCAAGTAACTAATGTAAGCAATTAAATGATTGAAACAAATTAGTCAACACAATAACAATACAAACCTGTAAATACAACTTAGAAAAGACGATAAGAAAAACAATATAGAAAAGTTCAGGTAAAGCATTTTAAACAAGCCAAACTTGAACAAAAATCTTATTTCATTATTTGCCACGGCAAGCTTTCAAGAACTACATAACAATCTTATTACATTATGTTGAATATACACGTGTGAGTATCAAAAGTTTAAAGTCCCACATTGGATAGATATCACAAGAGTGAATAGTTAATACACGACATACTTGGGCCCAAAATCATAGGCTTAAGCTTTTGAATTGAGTAGTATCTCAATATGTTATGTTATGATTTTACTGAAAGGCTCTCCAAGGTGTTAATTTTCCGAACAACTAGTACTGGAGTCAAAGATGGTGCATGGTATATTGGATGATAGCGGCCTCTTTTGCAGTTAGAGCGTGAACGATATGCATGTACAGATGATGAGTCCTTTTCACAATTATAGTAGGGACAACAGTGGATGGCATGAATAAAACCCACATAGCTTGTACAATTGATCCTACATATGACTCCTAAGATTGATAAAGCTTCTATTCAAGGGAGAGCATAGAGATATAATGGACTCATACATGAGGGAAAAATTGTTGAGTATACATGTGTTAATCCCCACATTGGACGATGACACAAGCGCGAGTAGTTAATATAACATAATTCGGCCAAAACCCATAGATTAAGCTTTTGGATTGATTGAAGTTCCAATATGATATATTATAATATAACTGGGAGACTCTCAAAGGAGTTAGTCTCCCTAACATATCTGTTAGGTTTGTGATCTAAAGAGTATTTCGTCAAATTGACATTAATTCTTAGATACTTATTAACCTTACCGGGTAAGCCAGATGAGAAGTTACAAATTGATTGTATTTTAGTTTACATTCTAAACCCATATCATAGCCACGCACTGCTTCAAGGTAAGTAGTTTGTGAACCATTGTGGTAAATAATAATAATAATAATAATAATAATAATAATAAAATAAAATAAATGCAAAGGAAGAGGAAGCAATATGCATTCATACAAGAAATTTCAATAATTGTGAGTTTCTTCTCATTATGCTAGATAACTTTGGCACTACTCTTCCAACGCATATGTTCAATTACTTTCTCTAGGCCCTTCGCTAAACACTTTATGAAATCTCAGCAAGCAGAAAAGATCATATCAAAAGAAAAGGAGAGAAGAACTAGTTTCCATTACTTGTGCTTCATATTCAACAAACTAGAATAAGTTTGCCTTATAATTCATTTAATAAAAGCAAACACCAGCTGTACCTGTATTTCTGGAGCGACTCCCTGTAGAGGTCATGGACATGCTGTATGGCTTCATCCTGACTATATTTGGGTTTGAACTTTGGGGGGCCTTTCCATTTTGAAACAGGATTGCATGTCACGACCACCACAGTGTCAGTATATGGAATGTATAGATACTTCACATGCTTATTATCAGATAACGATTTCCTGTAAAAGGAAAGAAACAGGAATATTAGTTGTATAGAAACAAAAACATCCTCCACATCCTTATAAATTATATTACATCCACACACAAAAAATGTGTGTGTGTGAAGTATTCTGTAAAGAAAGATAAAATAAGGAAGCATATTGCATGCGAACCACACCAAAAGTAGGGGTTGTTTAGCACCACAGCCATACAAGCACATGTAGCGCACAACTAACCCCTAGATAAACTTCAAAAATCTCATATTACAAGCCATCCCAATAATGTAATTTTGAACCAATTAAATTGGGGCATTTCTCCAGCACAAACTCCACAATATCCTAATTATTCAGATACATATGTACTAGGAGTACTGCTAGGTTTCAATCATTTAGTTGCCAATTACTAGCAATATCCATGAACCATATTGCACTTATGATGATGTTCTAAGTGAAAGAAATAATCTATACAATAAAAGGAACAATAATTACTTGTGGTTTTTCTTGACTTCTTTCATGTTTGAGACAGTTGTGTGCTCCACAAGCTCCTGTCTCTCAACACATTGGATGGTAACTTCAGCTACCACACCAAGGGCCCCAAGACCGCAGCGAGCTAAATAAAACAGCTCAGGATGTTTCTCTTTTGAAACCTCTATTGTTCCCTTGGCAGGAGTTACCAGTTTCATGCTGATGACCTGCTCATCAATAGGAGGCAGTCTTGCACCAGTGCCGTGTGCACCAACCTAAAGACAAGTAAATGTTAAAAAACACACACACACAAGAATAGAAACCCAGTCTATAAAAGCTATAGCCTATAATCCATTACGAAGTTAAGGAGGCATTCTAATGAACAATCAGAACCAGGGATTGATTATGTATACTGCACCTCAACTGTTTATCTTACTGGTAAGTTAATGGCTTCTCAGTTCTTCCCTAGCTCCTTTCCTCACTTTCCCATCTCTCACATGCGCTACAATATAGGTAATGCTCCTCACTCGAGCGATCACTCTGTCTAAACACAATTTGGTTCAACGTCCCATCAATATGTGTTTCCATGGCTGAAGACTAGAACACAATACCACACCAATATTCCAGCTTTTCTAATTGTAGACCCCATTTCTTTCCTGAAACTTCCATTAGACCAAAGGGAACAATGCCCAGAAAAGAGAGGACAGAAAGAAAAAGAAAGGAAAGGCAAGGCAAGCCCACCTGCACAATGCCACCGATCTGCTGCTCCCTGATGGATGCGAAATTCTGCAACGTGAGGCCGTCCTCTTTGATCCCATCCACCAATTGCTGAACCCTTATCCCGGCCTCAACCCTCACCGTCTTCTTCTCCTTATCCACCTCCAAAACCCTATCCATCAGCGCCAAATTCACCATCCCGGCCCTCGACAGCCCGATCCCGTTAGGCGAGAGGCCCGACCCGACCGGCCGGATCCGGGTCTTCTTCTCATTGGCCTCCTTGACCACATTCTCCAGCTGCTGGAGGTTCTCTGGCTGGTGGAACACCCGGGTCTGGACCTCGTGCGTGCCGCTCCAGTTGGAGACAGTGTGGAGGTCGTCGGGCAGAGGGGCGTAGCGGAAGATCTGGGCCTTCTTGTGCTTGGCGTTCTCCGAGAAGGGGAAGGAGTAGTAGGTGGCAGCGCCGCAGAAGACGAACAGCGCCGCGTAGCCCAGGTACTTGCGGAGCTCGGCGTCACTGGCTTTGGTTGTAGAGAATGGGCGCGCGGAGGTTGGGTTGAGAGGGTGTTTGGGGATGGTGGTGGTTGGGGTCGGGGTTAGGGTTTTGAGGTGGTGATGAGGGTGAGGGTGAGGGTGGAGGGAGGGAAGTGAACGTCTGAGAGTGAGGGCTCTCAGCATTTTTTGATGAGCTTTGAGTTTGAATGTATTGGAGTGGTGGGTTTAGGAGGAGTGACACAGCGTAAGGGAAGGGAAGGGCTTTGGAGGGAGACGGGGGACGAAACTCACTTTGTCAATTTATTGAACCATACAAACGTGGCCTAATCTCCATTTGTTGTCTAATTGTGCGACGAAAGTGTGTAAACGTGGCCTAATCTCCATTTGTTGTCATATTATAAGAACAAATTTACTATTTCTTTTAGTTAATTTTTTTTACTATCAAATTTTTTAATAATTACTTTATTTTTTATTGAGAGAAGAGAGAATGTTAGAGATAAAATAATAATAATAAATAAATAAAAAATGTTTTGTTTTTATATTTAGTGGGTGAACAGTATTTAGGGTTTGTTTGGAAGTGTGTTTTTTTAAAAATAATTTGCGTTTTTAAACCAAATCCAAATTTTAGAATATTTGGGATTGCGATTTTAAAAACACAAATTTTAAAATCGTGAAAAAATCCGCGATTTTTATTAGCTGACTATGAGGTGCTTATTTAAAAAAGTGCGAATTTAAACCAAAATCACGATTTCGCTTAAAACAATATTTGGCGCAATATTTACTTATTTGGCTATGAAACCACAATTATATGCTAATGTTATCCAACCACTCAATTAATAAAAGTACTTCTTAACATGTTTTACCAAACGCCTATATGATTTTAAAAAGTAACGATTTCAAAAACATAATTTTTAAAATCGCACTCTCAAATGGGCCTTTACTAAATTTTGTGACCACTGTAGCAGCTTGTCAGATATATTTCCAAATTGTTGAGTCAAATGCAGCTCATTTTGCTTCCATTTTAGCATTCGAGTCGAGTTAGCCAAAATAATTTAAAGGTTGGATGAGAATGCTCTTAAACTTGAAATAACATTTTTTTATTTCAAGATAAATGGAGAAATATTTTATGATTCAGATTTTTCTTTTATTATATATGGTATCATATTATTTTAAAATTTAATTTAATATGAACTAGAAATGAAATGAAGAGGGTCTTAATAAGAGCCTAATCTCCTTCCATAAGTTTTACTTTTTTTTTTTTTTTTTTAAAAAAAAAAAAAAAAAAAAAGATTTGTGCCCATCATAGAATGGTGTGCCCATTAAAAAAAAGAAAAAGAAAATGACATTTTGTTTGTGGATTACTATGCTAAGAATTCCTCCTAATTTTTTTGGAAAGAATTTAATTGGTGATTTTGTATCATAGAAGAATGTGCTTAGTAACCTCTAGTCTACAAACATATTTGGTATGGGGGCATTTATTTGCTCAAAATAGATGGTAAGGATTATCCTCATTCAACACAAATCAATTTTCTTATCTGTCTTTGATTACATCTATGTTGCCCAACAGGATATTGGAAGTCTACAGTCTACACCATCAAATGCATTATACTATGGAAAATTTCCTAGACACAACTGTCAAAGAACAGTTGGAAAACACCTCCGAGGAACATGTAATTATGGTATAAGATCCCAGATAAAATTTTGTGTTTCACTTTCCTTTTAGAAAGGTTCTTCATCCTCTGGTTCAGGTTCTTCATCCTCTGCTGAATAATAAGTTTCAATTTCATCATCATCTGAATCAGGTTTCCCCACTGCAATAAGCTTTTCTTTTTCTAAAACATCATGCTCTTCTCTTACAGGCTTTTCCTCGTCTGCACGAGGCATCATCTCTTTCTCCAGGGCACCATTCTTGTCTCCTTTACTACGTGTTGTGCTGCAACTTGTGAGGACATTCTTTTGGTGCACAACTGAGAAAACGTCTGATGTGAGGAGATGAGAAACAGAAGAACAAGATCACGTGCATGCACAAGAAGAAAAAAAAACTTTAAAATAGACAATTACCTGGATCCTTGTTCTTCGACTTGCCGCAGCCCATGATTCTGTGTGTCTCTCAGAGACAAACACATGCATGTGCGCCCAAGTGGGGATTGGAACTTTAAATAGAAGTTGTTGATATGATACTTTCCATAAACATATATGAACATCTTTAGGAAGGTGTATTATTGAAAACCAAAGAGAAAATCTCAAGAGTAAATTATCAATGGTTTCCCTGGCATTCATGAGTCCAAAATATGCAAGTTTATGGACCAGGATTCCTAGGCATTGCAGGGAATTGCAGTACCTTTTATTTACACCGTTTATTGCATCAAATGGGGTATAACATGCCACGCGGTTAGGATTAGGTCAAAAGTTGAAACTTGTCTTTACCAAGAAAAAATTCAGAGCCAAAACTCAGTCCATTTTCGTCTTCCTCTCTGTTTCTTCTCCCTCTTTCAGGATGGGAATGGGGATTGGGTGCAAAGAGGGATGGGAATCAGGTACAATAATTGCAATGGGTAGCCTTAAGTCGGGAAGCTCACTCCGTTCAGGCCTCACTTGTTCAGGTGGTCCGAAACTTACAATGAGCAATCTCATCACTGATTGCACGGAATGTCGATCTCTCTTTTTCTCAGTGGAGGTGGGAAAATCCTCCCTGTTCTTTGATTGTTGTCTT
The DNA here is from genome assembly GCF_965113065.1 of Corylus avellana. Classification (NCBI taxonomy): domain Eukaryota; kingdom Viridiplantae; phylum Streptophyta; class Magnoliopsida; order Fagales; family Betulaceae; genus Corylus; species Corylus avellana. The sequence continues at coordinate 2,956,334 of NC_142499.1, read as the reverse complement.
CCGGTTATTTATGCTTTGTAAAATATGTGTTGGGTTATTGTTATCGGTTGAAATGTTGGTGTGTCTAATCTAGGCCATCAGACGATCTGAGAAGAATAAGAAAGAAAACAAAAAATTGAAAGTTAGATTTTTCAACTGCTTTGAGTGTGTTTTGCTCCATGATTTTGTAGGCCAAACGGGCACTTTTAAATAAAATTGCAAAAAGTATTCCATTTAGGAGTGGGTTCAAAACAACCAGTAAACAAGCACAAAAGAAAACGATTTTGAACTTGGTTAAGGTGATTAAAATTCATGCAACACACAATACAACAAGGGGATCATTCTGTACAGAGAGCTTGGATGCATATAAAATTAGCAGCAACTCACCCCTACGTCAATTGCTTGGGATTTTGCTGTCTCTACTCTTTATACCAGCTAAACTATGACATATATTCCCTTGACCCCCATCTCTCTTCATACCTCCCAAATGAAAAGGCCGAGGAAGGCACTTCAGTCAAGTGTAAAGGGTCTGGTTCAATGCCATAGTCTGTCAGAGGTCTATGCTCGAGAACATCGTCATGGTTCTTCACAAATTCAGGAATCTCGACCTCTCCTTTCTTTATGTCATCCCAAAGGTATTGCAGGCGGCTCACGTACTTGATTTTCCAATATAAGCTACAAAGAAGAGAGACAGAGAGAATTTTAGAACAAAAAATGCCCTCAAAACCACATTATGAAAACAAAAGTCAACTGAGAAAATCGTCATCAAATCACTATTAGGTAACTTAAGACTCGTATCTATTGGGAAATGACACTGGAAACCATGCATTTCTAATTTCATTTCATAATAATTTTAGAGTAGAAATTCAAAGTCCAAGGCCACTCGAAACACTAGAGTTAGAATTCACATTCTAAGTACCAATCAAGAAACAATTCACATGGTGACTACATGCTTAAGTTTTGGTCTTAAGGCTTAAGGTGTATTATCTCAAATCAACTTTATGAGTTCAGGTAGCCACCAGAATGAATTCTAATGGCCTACTCAAACAAAAGCACTCACCCTCCACTTAGGAAAAATCGGCCAAGAGTGGCAAAGGCAAGCCTTGAGCGGAGTCCAGGGTGAATAAAGTACACAATTTTAAGCCTTTCCTTGATGTCCGAGGGAAGTTCTTCATAAATCCACCTCAAGATAGTAATTCCTGGGGAATTGTCCTCCCTTTGCACAGTACTATGCATGTAAGCAATGCAGAAAGGCCCTTCTGGCAATTCGCTGCATATTTTGTGGAAAATATACCTCTTCAGCCGCTCCCCACTAACAACTGGAGCTGCATATCATAGATAAAGAGGTATCTAATGAGGGTATAAAAATAATTTTAAATGTTCATTCAAAATAAGGTTACCCAAGAGTAGAAGCAAACAAATCTACCAAAATGAGAGAATTTTGAGTTCATAAAATTCTTATAGAAAGAGGAGATTCTCACATACATCATTCACAATACAATTGATTTTAAGCACAACGAATTAGTCGATTTTCTTTTCAATAAACCGATGTGCACAACAGCAGAAACATCTAATATACTGTCCCCTGGTGTTCATCTTAATTAACAAAGTGCTAAAATTAAAGGTGTAAAAACTGGAGCTACATAGAAATAACTTAGTAGACATGAGATAGCAGTAATCATTGATAACCACAAGTTACCCAGAATTGTGACTTTCCCCAACTTGAATGTATCATGCACTGAAAAATTTAAAGAGCTTCGAGCTCATATGATTAGACAGGAATGCATAAAGAGGAAACTTGCATCCAGATTGTTGAATGATAATGGATAATGGATAATTGACCAAATTATAGAAATATCAGAATGCTACGACTATAAGGCCAACCATGCTATAGAATGTTGAATTTTTTTTTTTTTTTTTGATTTGGCGCCGGGTATCCGGAGCTTCGCTCCAACTAATCTCGGGGGTGCACATGCCCTCGGCAAGGAGTTTCCCGCAAGTGCACTTCAGCTAATTCAAGAGGCGAACCACCAGTCCGATGACCCCAGGAAGTAGTTTGTACTCAATGAGTTTCAAACCTAAGACCTTGAGGAGCATACTCAAAGTCCTAGGCTATCCAACCACTGAGCCAACCCCTTGAAGTTAGAATGTTGAATGTTCAAAAGACGACAAGCAAATAAACATAAGCCTAATGAAATTAGAACCATGGGACAAATAAGGACGGACAAAAGAAATTATTGAGCAAGAATAAATGCATCCATGAGAAGTGGGAAGTAATATCAATCATAAATGAAAATACAATACAAGAATTTGCCAACACTAAAACCTAACAATAAACAAAATAGTCATAAAACAAAGACTGCAACAGTGAACAGGGGAAATTGGGTTCAACTTGAAGAAGCTACAAGAAATTACAAGGAAACAGTGTGACCAAAAAACAAAAAAAGAAATAATTTTTTTTTAAAAAAAAAAAAAAATGCGGGGGGCCTTACAGAAATATTTCATGGCTTATGATTTATTTAGAAAACATGGCTCTGGATAGTTTTTTAGAATGAAAAGAATTCTCACAGCAGCTCCAAGCTGTTTGGAATTTATTAGTTGACTAAATTGCAATCCTAATATTGTTTTATTAAAACATAATCCATTCCATGAACAAGTAGAACTACATGGGCGTTGGGTAAATCCCCGCAAAGACAAGTACAACTTCAGGTACCAGCTTCTGCCGTTTACAGATCAAACCATGACATGAAAGTTCTCAATGTTATCAAGAGAAAATTAGGTACTCTCTCAAGTCCTTCACTGCTATTTATATTTTCCCTTACGCTCATAATGTTCATCCATCTCCATATGCTACGACCATAACTTCAGTAAATTTCAACATTGAACCTATCCATCCAATATTGTTTGTGTTTTGGGAATATGGATAAGAGAATAAAAATCATAAATTTAACAAAAGAAAAGGGTTTTCAAACAAAATCAGTCAGCTTCCACAAAAACCCCATTTCACATACTAATAATTCAAATAAAATCGGGCAAGCCCTTTTGACTAATTAATCAGAAATTAAACAAACATAAATTATCTTCCATTAAACAACATGAAAACAAAAGCCAGGTGCTCATTGCTCACAAAATCACTTCAATCCAACTCAAATTACCCCACAAAAAGAAATGAAATTGTTTCAAAATCAAGTAAGCCAGATGCCGAAATAGCTAAAATTACAGAATATCAGTCAAACTCCAATTACACCTTAGACGGATAAAAGAAAACAAAAATACATATATCATTTCAAAGTCAACTACACCCAGAAGCCAAAATATCTCAAATTGCTCAAAATAATAGACATGAATTTCAACTACGGAAAAAAAAAATCCCATTAATCAACATATAAAACAAAAAACAAAAAACAAAAAAAGCAACAAATTAAACTAAACTATAACGAAAAGACGCCGCAACAAGCGAGAGAGATTCTGATCAGTTTGTTTACCGGGAAAGTACTTTCCCACAATACGGAAAACGCGGTTGCCTTGCTGGTCGGAGCCTTGGAGGCGAAAGAATTGGAGGACATCGAGATCGGAGAAGTCTTCGTCAGGAGAGAGGTACTGAGAGCAGTCATGCCAGTTCTCTTGCTCCCCCTCTGCGTCTTTGTCTGCTTCTTGGTGAGACAAGAAGGGCCGGGCATCTATGCCCAGATCCGAGGCCAGCACGAGCACCGAGAAATCTTCCGATGAGGCTGCCATCTCTCTTTTCTTCCACTCTCTCGCGGTTTCGTTTCTGAAGGATTGAAGGTTTAGGATGGAGAGTTGGGATAGGGGGTGGCGCGTGGAATTTTGTTGAGATAAGAGCAAGTGGACACGTTTGATTGGTTGATCAGTGCAATACACAAAATAGAGGAGCATATATTCCTCAATAATTGAGATAATTGGTGATTTTGGAATTGGGCAAAAATAATGTGTTTTTAAGAATATATCGCAAAATGTAACTTGTTTGATATTACGATTTAAAATGCATTTAATTTAAAATTAGAAAAAAAAATATATATGATTTTTATAAGTAGGTTAGGGGTGTTTATTTGAAAAAGAGCGAATTTAAACAAAATGGTTAAATTCACTTTATCCTAAAGTTTTAGAAGTTTTTCAATTTAAATTCTCAATATTTAAAAATTGGCAATGTACCTTCCTAATGGTTCAAAATTTTTTAATTCCGACCATTTATTACTAATTTTCGTTTAATTAGATGGAATCTTTTTTTAAAAAAAAGCATTGAGGGTAATTATGTAATTTCATAGATTTATGTCTAATTTGACAGAAATTATAATAGAAGGCCTGAATTGAAAAATTTTGAAATATTAAAAAGATACATTGCCAATTTTTAAACATTGTGGTTTAAATTGAAAAACTCCTGAAACTTCAGGAGGTAAAGTGAATTTAACCCTAAACAAAAATTACGATTTCCCATTACAAATATTTGATAAAAAAAAAATAGTTTTTAACATGTTTTACTAAACGTTTTTACGATTTTAAAAAGTAATAATTTTAAAAATGTAATTATTTAAAATCGCAATCTCAAACGACCCTTACTATGCAGTGGTGGAGGGAGGTGACATTCATGCAATGCATTTTATTTGGACAGTTTATTTCACATAGATCAGATTGTAACAACAAATTAAAAAAAAAAAAATCATCTAAAATATAAAATAAAAAGAAAGATGGGTGGCTTCAGATGAAATAGATGATTGTTGAAATGGTTTGGGGATGGTGTAATTTGGAGGTAGTTGAATCAACTCATTAAACATGGGGTAGTTCGATTACTCTCACTGGTCTATTTGGAGCGATTAAACGACTCGTTTCATGACCTTGACTGTGATTTCATTGGTGGCAAGTAGATTTTTTTTTTTTTTTAATTAAATGAACAAACTAGATAAAAGGTTTCAATCGAGGGTAGAGCTAAGCCAAATGTATCAAAGCATTTAAAAACCAATCTACTCTAGGAATTATTTTATTTTATCCTACAAATAACACCATTGTAAATAGGTGAATGAGAATTTTTAATCACTGAGTCGGAGGAGATCATCTTCTTTTCTTTCCTTTCTTTTATGTGAACATTTATTAAAAAAAATAAAAAAAAGGTCAGGGAGAACCGTAACACGTGGTAGGTTCAAAAATCCCCAATTTGTATTAGGAATGGCTCGGCCTATTATCCGAGTAGACCCACCTCTGTTTGTGGTCGAGGACAGGCCACACATGCTTTTACCATTACCAAATCTCTTGGCGAGCTCATTCTGAAAGTTGGGCTTTCAAAATGCTTCTTTCTCTCTACTACTTATCTCTCTCTCTACCTTGTGGTAAGTCATCACTCTGCACTCATATTCTTTCAGTGAATAGCTTCAATTCTTGCAATTCTTCCGAAAACTTCTTGTGCTTTGTATAGCGATCCATAAAATCTTGTGAAATTTTTAAGACCCATCAGTTTCTCTTTGTTTTCTTTTCTTTAGTGCTTGAGTTCTTGCTGTTATTTGCTGATGTTGATTCTTACTATAGGCTAGTTCATATCTGTAGTTTCAAAACCCTGGTTTCGGAGTTGAGAATTTGAATTTGAGATACTCCCTGGAACCAGATTGTCTTTCCAGGATTTTTGTGGTACAAAGTTAAGATTTTGGAGGGATATCTCATATCTGAAACCCATATTGTAATTTCATGGATACTTTACTCAAAACGCATAACAAGCTTGGATTTTTGCATCCATTTAATGGGTTTTCGGAAAAGGTGAGTAATTCAAGCTCTTCAAAACTTCAAAACCAGGACTTTAGATTTGGTACCAAGAAGTCTCATCTGAAATGGGGTAGGAATGGTTTTGTAAAGGCTAGTAGTAGTGCTCTTTTGGAGCTTGTTCCGGAAATTAAGAAGGAGAGTCTTGACTTTGAGCTTCCTTTGTATGACTCATCCAAGGGCCTTGTGGTGGACCTAGCAGTTGTGGGAGGTGGTCCTGCAGGGCTAGCTGTTGCGCAGCAAGTTTCGGAGGCAGGGCTTTCGGTTTGTGCAATTGACCCGTCTCCAAAACTGATTTGGCCAAATAATTATGGTGTTTGGGTGGATGAATTTGAGGCCATGGACTTGCTTGATTGTCTTGACACTACTTGGTCTGGTGCTGTTGTTTTCATTGATGATCAATCAAAGAAGAGCCTCGATAGACCTTATGGGAGGGTTAATAGGAAGCAGCTGAAGTCGAAAATGCTGCAAAAATGCATATCAAATGGTGTCAAGTTTCATCAAGCTAAAGTTATTAAGGTTATCCATGAGGACTCTAAGTCTTTGTTGATATGCAATGATGGTGTTACAGTTCAGGCTGCTGTGGTTCTTGATGCCACTGGCTTCTCGAGATGCCTTGTTCAGTATGATAAGCCCTATAATCCCGGGTACCAAGTGGCTTATGGGATTTTGGCGGAGGTTGAAGAGCACCCATTTGATGTAGATAAAATGGTTTTTATGGACTGGAGAGATTCACATCTGAACAATGATATGAAGCTGAAAGAGAGAAACAGCAAAATCCCCACTTTCCTATATGCAATGCCCTTTTCCTCCAACAGGATATTTCTTGAAGAAACATCCCTAGTAGCTCGGCCTGGAGTACCTATGGAAGAAATCCAAGAAAGAATGGTGGCTAGATTAAGGCACCTGGGTATAAAAGTGAAAAGCATTGAAGAGGATGAGCATTGTGTCATTCCAATGGGTGGGCCCCTTCCAGTGCTCCCCCAAAGAGTAGTTGGAATTGGTGGTACTGCTGGGATGGTGCACCCGTCAACTGGTTATATGGTAGCAAGGACTCTAGCAGCAGCTCCAGTTGTTGCAAATTCCATAGTTCAATACCTCGGTTCTTCTGATAGAGGCCTTTCAGGAAATGAATTATCTTCGGAAGTTTGGAAAGATTTATGGCCCATAGAGAGGAGGAGACAAAGGGAGTTCTTCTGTTTTGGTATGGATATTCTTCTGAAGCTTGATTTACCAGGTACAAGGAGGTTCTTTGATGCATTTTTTGATCTAGAACCACGCTATTGGCATGGATTCTTGTCATCTCGACTGTTTCTTCCTGAGCTTATATTTTTTGGGCTTTCACTGTTCTCTCATGCTTCTAATACATCTAGAATAGAGATTATGGGAAAGGGAACTGTTCCTTTGGTAAGGATGATCAACAACTTGATACAGGACAGAAGTTAAGCTGACTGGGAATTGGATATCAATTCAATGTGTTGTATGCCAATTGTTTTGAGATAGCTGCTCCTTAAAGTTTATCCACCATTGCGTATAATTGTCTATACGATAATTCATTACGAGTTAGTTGCTATGCGTACTTATTACACCTGCACTTCTTAGAGCGGGGAGTCCTTGTGGCAGGGAGCTCAATTGTCTGAGTTGCCTGCTTACATTTTGGTGTACCGATACATGCAAGATAATGTTGTTTATGTTTGATGTGTTCACATATTCATTTGTTTTTTGGCTACTCATTTTGTTTGATAAGATAAAAATCCTGTTATCCATTTCGCAACCTGTCGGATTAATCTAGTCACCCACAATTGGAAATAATCAGACAATGCTTTTACCATCAATGAAGATAGATCTCGTCTTCTTCATTGTCTTCATTTGTTTTTGTTTTTGTTTTTGTTTTTTTTTTTTGTTTTTGCTTGGAAGTCAACTTTCACTCTCTGTTTCTTGGCTTCTTGCTTTCAATACTTCTAGCATAATAAGTTGAATCAAGAAATAATTATTCTATCTCTGGGAATGTAATAATGTTGCATACTGTTGGGGACAATATTCAGTTGTAATGCTTCGCTTGGTAACACGTGCAGTATAAACTAGTTTAGATGCCTTAATTTGCGTTTAGTTTTGTGTTCAGTAGATTCAATGAATTGAATGGGTGATGTAATAAAAGGCTACATGTAAGGCTGAGATGTAATATGAGAGAAAAATACAGAACAAAATAGTGCATGAAGAAGAAAGCAGAGGAAGAGATAAGGAGATCTGAGTTCTGAGTAGCTGGCAGAAACAATACCAATCATCTCACACAAAACCCGATTCTTAATTATTTTATTTTCAAACGCATCACACGAAATTAGCACGTACAATCATCCTAACTTGCATAAAAAAACACCAAATCCAAACCAAACAAATAAATACAAGGATGGGGAGGACCTGTCTGAAATCGTGACTATATATTGTAGAACTCTCGCGGTTCTTTTATTCTTGCAAACAACAACCGTCTAAGGCACAGAAAGAAACCAAGCATGTGAGTTTAGCTAAGTAGATGGTAGATGTACTTGGAATGAAGAGCTAGCAAACAAATTCTTTGTACCTTTTTCTCTAGTGTTGAGTTTCATGGTAATTTGAAGCTTGATTTACCAGGCACAAGGAGGTTCTTTGATGCATTTTTTGATCTAGAACCACGCTATTGGCATGGATTCTTGTCATCTCGACTGTTTCTTCCTGAGCTTATATTTTTTGGGCTTTCACTGTTCTCTCATGCTTCTAATACATCTAGAATAGAGATTATGGGAAAGGGCACTGTTCCTTTGGTAAGGATGATCAACTTGATACAGGACAGAAGTTAAGCTGACTGGGAATTGGATATCAATGTGTTGTATGCCAATTGTTTTGATATAGCTGCTCCTTAAAGTTTATCTACCATTGCTTATAATTTTCTATACCATTGCTTATTACACCTGCACTTCTTAGAGCGGGGATTCCTTGTGGGAGGGGGCTCAAGTATCTGGGTTGCCTGCTTACTTTTTGGTGTACCGATACATGCAAGATAACGTCGTTTATGTATGATGTGTTCACATCAATAGAGGTGGTTATATTCACTTGTTTTTTGGCTGCTCATTTTGTTTGATAAGATAAAAATCTTGTTATCCATTTTTTTTTTTTTTTTGATAAGTAAAAACAATTTTTAAAATAAAAACAAAAAGAAGTGGGTTTTGGGAGGGATGTCTAGATGTGAGAAAGAAGAAGCCTTAGATGCAGAGGAAGAAGAGGCATTTTACAACCTGTCGGATTATTTTAGTGGCCAAATAGGAAATAATCAGACAATGCTTTACAATCAAAGAAGAAGATAGATCTCGACTTCTTCATCGTCTTCATTTGTTTTTTTCTTTTCGCGTGGAAGCCCACCTTTACTCTCTGTTTCTTGGTTTCTTGCTTTCAATACATCTAGCATGTTAACTAGTGTTATTTCTTTGGCAGACATGATCAACAACATAATTCATAATTCTACTGTACACTATAAGAAAGATGACCAGAGTCTGTTTCTTGTATGTTTCATTTTTTTTGGAAAAACTACTAAATTGGTCTTTAATCTTATATCAAATAAATTCTGAGGTTTCATCATGATCTTATAAATTTCTGTGGTATGCCTTTATACCAAAATGATATCTAGATACATATTTTGGCTATTTTCCAGAGTCTTTGCAAAATTACAATTTTACTCTCAAATAAAAAAATTTATAGAAGTAAAAACAAAATAAAAAATAAACAAAAAAACTTGGTTAGGGAGTGGTCGCCTTTGAGGATTTTTGACTGCCCATTTTGGCTGGCCATATGGGCCTTTAGGGGGTGATTGGATTAGTTCTAAGGTTGGTTCACCTGTCCTCATGGCCTTTGAGGGTAGTTTAATCGCTCTTAGAAGTCGATGTTGGGGTAGGAGTTACCGGTTCTAAGAGTTGTCAAACCAATCTAAAGGCTATGGAGTGTTTCGGTCGCCCCTAATTTTAGATGTGGCTGAACTACTCCGAAAGTCTTGAAGCTACAACTAGGAGTGACTGAATCGCCATGACCTTGTTGTTACAGGCCTCTTGTATTAGCGAAAGATATATACTGTATCCACCAAGTTGAATCAAGAAATAATTATTCAACCTGTTGGAATGTAATAATGTTGTAGACTCTTGGAAATAATCAGTTGTAATGCTTTGCTTGGTAACACTTATGGTATAAACTAGTTTAGATGTTTTAGTTGCGTTTAGTATTTGTGTTTGGTAGACTTAATGAATTGAATGGGTGTTGTGAATTGAAAGGCCACATGTATGGCTAATATGCAATTTGAGAGAAAAATACAGAACAAAATAGTGCGAGAAGAAGAAAGCAGAGCGAGAGAGATCTGAGTAGAGAGCTGGCAGAAACAAGTCTACCCACTCCACTTGTGATCCAGAAATTAGATCACTTGTTTTTGTTGTGTAAACTAAATCTTATGTTTAACATCTCATTATAGGCTTAAAACTAGAGCCCGTTATCTAGTATAAAAAAACAACCACAGACAACGGAAGAAACAGAGAGAATCAAATCATAAAATAGCCATTGTTAAGTTGATCACGGATACACCATCACTCATCTCACACAAGACCCGACTCAAAATTATTTTCATTTCAAACGGATTAAACACAAAATTAGCACGTACAATCACCCTGGCATTATGTTTTAAACTTGCATATATAAAAACGCCAAATCCAAACCAAACAAATAAATACGAGGATGTGGTCTTGGGATGACTTGTGAAATAATGACTAAATGTAGATGGTAGATGCACTTGGAACGAACAGCAAACAAATTCTTAGTACCTTTTCTTTCATGCTAGGATTTCTTGCAGAAGTTATCGCAGGGGCCGGGGGGAGGGTGGGCTGCGTACCAAGTCTGAATGGCACTTAGACCGAGTGCAAATACCATTGTGAACAAGAAAGTAGTCATACTCCAGGGGGCGTTGAAATGATTGTAAAAGGATTGAGTCATCCAGGTCATCAACTTGTTATTGTAGTAGTCCTGAATCTCGAGCCTGACATCCTTGTACGCTTCGATGTTAGGCACCAAGCCGGCTGTGCCCATCTTATCGAAGAGGTCAACCACTTCTTGGATGCTACCGAGGAAGTTGTAGAGTACTCCTGCTTTCCTTAGCTCTTTGACGTCGTTCGCATCATCAATGAGTGAATGTAGGAAGGATATATAAGAGGTGATGCCGAAGTCGTTCTTGAAATCCCCACACATTTCGTAAGCTATCATGTTCATGAACTTAGGGCCTGTTGAGTCATCCACTATAATTGGAGGAAGCCAAAGGTATCCGGGGTATACACCGAATCGTCTAGTGAAACATATGTTTCTCAAGTAACAATTGTTCTTGGTACGTTTCAATCCAATTCCTACTGCTTTAAGCTCCTGCACGTTGCGATATGATTGCCAATCCGGGACCTTTGGATGTGTCCATGGATATCTACGAAATGAGTTGTATTTCGGGCATGGCAGAGGACCCAAGAATGTTGCTCTCAGAAGGTCGAGAAGATGGGTCGGGTGTCTTACTTCTTGATTTCGTTGCGGCTCCGTGTGCTGATAAATAACGCTTCCAACGAAACGTTCAATCGACTCAGCCAACTCGTCTTCCTTCCCGCTTAAGCTCATCAATAACTTGAGGAGACCATAGGGGACTTGGTTCTCCAGCAAGAACAAATCCTGATGAGCGAAGCTTACAGTTTTTATGTTCAACTCTTTGAACTTGTAATTTGTAGAGCAGAATATGTACCGTAGTATTGCGCAGCCATCCACGAACAATATCCAGGCGAGGGCCTCATCATCATACTTCTCTATCACCTCCTCCTCGAAGCATTCCCTCAGTTGCTTGATTTCCTTCTCAACCTCCTCGTATAAAAGATTTATACTATTCCCGCAATGTTCGACGAACTCATATGCCAATAGAAGCTTGTACTTCTCTCCTAGCTGGTACTTTGGGTTGCCATGATGGATAGGACCGAGTGACATCACACTTGGCTCAAAGTAGTTGACAAAACGCTTGTGTTGATCATCTCGCAGAAATGATATAACCTTTTGTATTTTTGGTAGGTTGCCGTTGAATATTCCAAGGGCTTCCTCCACTCTCATTTTATATCCATTCTCCATAAATGTCCTAAACCTTTCCTCCCTGGTAGCGGAAGGCCGGTCGTGGCTGCTGCTTCCTTCACCAGCTTCACTACTTTTGACAACCTTTCTCGAGTGTAGCTTCTCATGATCAATGGAAACAATATGCTCCATTCTGCTCGTGCCAAGTTTGCAACTAACAAATTAAGCAATTAAATCTGGTGATATTGCTGTCCCTGTCCTTGCATTTAATTCATATATACTTGATACTACTTGGAAACTTTAGCATGGGAAACACAGGACTGTTGCTTTTCTTGATAATGACTTCATGTATCTAATTTATCCTTTCTGATCAAAGAATTGTATAAACCTTGAATAAGGAGCGTGTAATACACGTACATACTTTTGTGAATGTTATGCTATGATTTCAATCTATCAATCATAATCTTTTCTGAAGAAAGGAGAAAAGATGTATCGCGGTTCAAACAAGAAGAAGTATAGATGTGACACACGTGAAAGAGTATTCCCTAACACACCAAGTCTGGCATAAACCTTTTTCCGATAAAACTGTTAGTTTATGGTTTTATCATTGTGCCAAGCCAAGTATCAAGCATACTTTTGTAAAAATGGGTGCTATGCTTTAATGGTTCCATCCTAGAAATACACCTTGTTGAGATTAAGTTAGGTAATAAAAAAATAATACTAATATAAAGAATCATGGGAATTCAGTGAGAGCCGATAGTAGAAGCCGGGGATGGTGCAACTACCTCTGGAGCATCATTAGGGGTGGTCGGAGCGCTGTCGGGGGTGGTCTTAACCACCCCCTAGATGATCCACCACACCACCCTTGACTAGAATTCAAGGTTTAAGGTTTTTACTTATTTATTTATTTTAAGTTTAAAAGAAAATAAAAAATAAATGGTTTTTTGTTGTCTATTCATCTAAAAATAGGATAAAGTTTTCTTTCAAACTGGGTTTGAAGAGTTTCCTTCAACCTAGTCTATAAAAGCGATATGTGTCTATTTTTTTAATAACATGTGAGATGCACATGAATTTTTAATAAAATTTATTCCAACTTTATTCCTGCTATTAAAAAAAATGTGCATCTCAAATGCTTAAGGGACACATGTCATTTTTATAGATTAGGTTGAAGAAAATTCTTCTAACCCAGTTTGGAGGAAAACTTTGTCCCTAAAAATAATTATTCATTTCATTTTTTTAGAGGAATAGGTATTTCTCTTCGGAAAGAAATAGAGCTTACCAAATAAAAGAATGTATGTTCTATAGTATTATGTCTACTATAGTATAACCATTTTATTCCAAAGGTCTATTTTGTGAACCAAACGAGCCCGGCCTTAGACTACTCAAGTCAAGTTAGGTTAAGAATCAGACAAATTAGCATGTAATTTCATTCATGTATTCGATGTGCTAACAAGGCCATCATCTAAATTTTAGGAAAGCCAAAATTGGGAAATATATATATATATATCTTCGTAAATTTTTTTTATGAGAAATAATAAAGGCATAATTTTGGCCCAATTTTTTTTTTATGTGGTCATTTTTTTTAAAAAAATAAAATAAAAAATAAAAAAATTTCTGAAGCAATAACATTCTGTGTGTCCTTTTTTTATTTGGTAATTTTTTTTTTTTAAATGGTCTTTTTCTTCATAATAATTGTTAGAGAATATATTTCCTACATAAAAGGAAATATATCAAATTGATATTATATATTAATTATTGATTGTAATTAGGTTTGATGGTAATCAAATCAATCAGATTTGATTATCATATTGATCTCTTTCAGTTCTCCTATAAATATGAGCATTTGTATTGTAATATCAATCATTCAATAAGAGCCTAATATGGCCCTTTGGGCTTTATTTATGGATGTAGGTCGTTGACTGAACCACATTAAAATTCTTTTGTCTCTTTTCTATTTTATTATTCTGCATTTGATATTCATAGAATTATGAATTTCTTCAATAGTGACCATTTTTTTTGAAAACACCAAATCCAAACCAAACAAATAAATACAAGGATGGGGAGGACTTGTCTTAAATCGTGAATATATACTGTAGAACTCTTGAGGTTCTTTTATTCTTGCAAACAACTGTCTAAGGCACAGAAAGAAACCATGCATGTGAGTTTAGCTAAGTAGATGGTAGATGTACTTGGAATGAAGAGCTAGCAAACAAATTCTTTTTACCTTTTTCTCTAGTGCATGCTTCCTTCACCAGCTTCTATTGAGTGATGCTCCTCAATGGAAATAATATGCTGAGGCTCCATTCCGGTCGTAGGAAAGTTAATTTGCACCCAACAAGGCACTTAAATCTGGTGATATTGCTGCCCCTGTCTTAGCATTTAGTTCATATATATATAATATGATAATCATGACTTTGTCTTTATCCATCGAGCGAGCAAGATTGGTATCAATTAGTAATACAAGGTAATTTCGTGGAACTGATCTTTGCTTTTATCCAAATCTAGTAATATAGCTAACCTACTTCTTGTTGGCATCATCTTTTCACAGAAAAGGAGAAAAAGTGTATTGAAGGATAGTGCCATAATTCGAGGATTTTATGAGCTGATCTTTGGGATTCATATTCTGCCCAATATATATATATATTTTTTTCTATTTTAGTTAAAAAAGAAAATTCTTTTTTTTATTTTAGCTATTAACGTCTTTGTTATTTCATTTAAATATTCTTTATTCTTTATCTATTAAGAGCAGAGAGAATGATAAAATTATATATATATATATATATATATATATATATATATATATATATATAATTTTACGTTTAGCAAGTGTACAATGCTCAATGCCTAACAAATTTAGGGAGTATTGTAGATCACTGAAGTAGGTCAACAATTTTTTTTTTTATTAAAGTAGCTAATAGGATGTGGATGATTATTTTGAGTAACCGAGTGGAAATGCCTTCTTTTTTTTAAAAAAATAAAAATAAAAATTACACCCGATAACGTGGAAAACGCAAGATTGTAGAATAAGTACCTTGCTGGCACATAAGTACTTGTGATTGTTAAGACAATAGTATTTTTTTTTTTTTAAATGTATTTATATATTTTTTTAAATCTGGAAACAAAATATTTTATTAAGATGACATGAAATTGATATTCATCAATATGGTCCGTTTTAGCAGAAAACATTCTTTGACGTCGAGTCCTGACCTGGAATTTGTGATTTTTCATATGCGCCAAATATCGGAAAATATTTTTCAATAACTTTTGTAGGAAAATGTTTTTCGAAGAAAATGTTTTTTGCTGAAAACATTTTCGGACGACAACGGGTCATGGGCGGGTCTCGGTCGGGTCCTGGTGAGGTCCCAATCGTGTCCTGGACAGGTCTCGATCGAGTCCCAGGCGAGTCTTGGGCGGGTCCCAACGGGGTCCTAGTCGGATCTCGGCGACGTCCTAATTAGGTTTGTCTATTTGAAAATGAGATGTTCAAACTTGGAAAATTGTTTACGATTTTCAAAAATCAAAACTATTTTTCAAAAATTAAAGAAGAATTTTCGGTTAAATAAAAAATATTTTCCGTTGACTATATTTTACGTCCCACCAAACACCCAAAAATACATCAAACAATTTCTAGAAATCATTTCACCTCGAAACAAACAGAGCCTAAGATGACATGAAATTGATATTCATCGAGTATGGGTCAACTTGGATTTGTGATTTGAAAAAGTGTGATTTAAAAATAGCGATTTTAAAATGTGCAATTTACAAACGTGACCTTTAAAAATGCTGTAAATGTTTGGCAAAATCGCAGTTTGGCCTTTAAAGTTGCAAGTATATTTATTTCAATTTTCCTATAAATAGGAGCACTTGTATTTTAATATCAATTAAGCAATAAAATAATAATGTATTTCTTTATGAATTTCTTCGGTTGTAATAAAAGGCTACATGTATGGCTGAGATGTAATATGGGAGAAAAATATAGAACAAAATAGTGCGAGAAGAAGAAAGCAGAGGAAGAGATAAAGGAGATACGAGTTTTGAGTAGCTGGCAGAAACATGTCTACCCACTCTGCTTGTGATCCAGAAATTTGATCATTTGTTTAAACTAAATCTTATGCTGAACATCTCATTATAGGCTAAAACTGCGGCCCGTTATCTAGCATAAAAAAACAACCATAGACAAAGGGAGGAACAGAGAGAATCAATTCAATTCATAACAGAGCTACATATATTGGATCAAAGTAGCATTGTTACGAGCTTGAGTAAGGGACCTCATAACTGGACCTTGGGTACGTAGGAAAAGGATGAGTCCTACGTTTCCTACAATTCCTACCTATGATTGTAGAAATTAAATTGAGATCGGTAGAGAGACCCCAAACCTCACAACATAGAAAATAAATTGAGATCGTTAGAGAGACCCCAAACCTCACAACACAAAGTATCGATTTTGCTAAAATATTCTCCCTTAACTTTATTGCAAAACTATGCTTAAATGGATGTTACATTCGACACTTAGGGTTAGGACTCATAACCCTACTCTGACTTGGACAAGGAACGTGAGGTGCCATATAAGGCAATACCTTACAACTCCATATAAGTCTTGGACTCCTACTATGGAAATAACAATTATTAATTGGAATAAAATAAGGACATAAAGACAAAACCCAAGTAAAGATACGTAGGGCTATTACTATGGAAAGAAACTATAACTCTTGCAAATAAAGAAAACTAATAGTAGGTAGAGATCTTTTAAAGAGAGAAAGGATCGTAACATTCCTCCTCCCTTAAACCGTCCTTGTCCTCAAGGACAAAATTTGCAACACCAATGGTGAACTTAACCATAGTCAGGTAGCATCTCATCTTTCACAGGTTCTTCATTGTCACAGCATACCTCCAACCAAAACAGCTTAGCACACTTATGGCCTCGCACAAATTTCTCATCACAATTAAAACACAGCCTCCTTTCACGGCGGTCCTTTATCTCTTCGGGTGTGAGCTTTTTCACATGGGGTGTTTGAATCTTTGTAAGTGCGAGAGACAACATGGGCGGAGGGTTATGTGTCTTTTGAAGCTCTGCCAAAGAAGGTTGATTTTGGGCTTGTTGTCTAGCCTCGTATAACCTTGCTAACCCCACAGCTGCAGATAAGCCCGTTGGTCGAGCAGCTTGCACTTCCGTGCGTATATCCTCCTTAAGACCGCTAACAAAACACCCAATTTGGTGTTCAGGTGCCAAACGCCCCACTCGAGTCAAAGGCCTCTCAAATTGCACTTGATAGTCTCTTACTGACCCCACCTGTTCCAGTTTAGATAAATCTCCAAAGAAATCCACAAACATTGTTGGACCATACCTGGTGTGGAGGGCCTTCTTTAGTGCTTCCCATGTGAACTCCTCTGTTTCATCAACCCGGAACAGCTAGTACCATAGCTGCACATCCCCGTCGAGATGATAGGCTGCTAGCGGCAGTTTCTCCTCTTCAATAGTACCATGAAACTCAAAAAATTGCTCGACCCGACAAACCCAACTCGTTGGATCTTCGTTTCCACAGTATCTAGGAAAATCCAATTTGGTAATCTTTGGAGTTGTTGACCCACTCGTTCCTGCTGCTGTTCTCGTGTTCCTTGCACCTTTGTTTTTGTTGTTGGACCCAACCTCCGTGCCAGAACGTCGGTCTTCCGATAATTGCTCAAAGCGGGTAGTCATGGCAGCTAACAGCTCACGAATATCACCAACAGTAGTTTCAAGGCGCTCCAACCGTTGATCCGCATTAGATGAAGTGGAGGCAGTCATGGTTGGCTCTGATACCAAGTTGTTACGAGCTTGAGTAAGGGACCTCTTAACTGAACCTTGGGTACGTAGGAAAACAGGATGAGTCCTACGTTTCCTACAATTCCTACCTATGATTGCAGAAATTAAATTGAGATCATTAGAGAGACCCCAAACCTCACAACATAGAAAATAAATTGAGATCGTTAGAGAGACCCCAAACCTCACAACACAAAGTGTCGATTTTGCTAAAATATTCTCCCTTAACTTTATTGCAAAACTATGCTTAAATAGATGTTACATTCGACACTTGGAGTTAGGACTCATAACCCTACTCTGACTTGGACAAGGAACGTGAGGTGCCATATAAGGCAATACCTTACAACTCCATATAAGTCTTGGACTCCTACTATGGAAATAACAATTATTAATTGGAATAAAATAAGGACATAAAGACAAAACCCAAGTAAAGTTACGTAGGGCTATTACTATGGAAAGAAACTATAACTCTTGCAAATAAAAAAAACTAATAGTAGGTAGAGATCTTTTAAAGAGAGAAAGGATCGTAACAAGCATTGTTAACTTGATCACGGATACAAATATCAATCATCTCACACAAAACCTGATTCTTAATTATTTTATTTTCAAACGCATCACACGAAATTAGCACGTACAATCATGCTAACTTGCATAAAAAAACACCAAATCCAAACCAAACAAATAAATACCAGGATGGGGAGGACTTGTCTGAAATCGTGACTATATATTGTAGAACTCTCGCGGTTCTTTTATTCTTGCAAACAACCGTCTAAGGCACAGAAAGAAACCATGCATGTGAGTTTAGCTAAGTAGATGGTAGAAATACTTGGAATGTAGAGCTAGGAAACAAATTATGTGTACCTTTTTCTCTAATGTTGACTTTCATGGTAATTTGAGTTTGCAGAAGTCCTCGCAGGGGCTAGGGGGAGAGTTGACTGCATACCAAGTCTGAGTGGCTGTTAGAGCAAGTCCCAATAATACACCCAAGAAAGCAAAGATAGTCCAGGGGCTGCTAAAATGATTGTGAAAGAATTGACCCATCCATGTCATCCAATTGTTGTCGTAGTAGCCCTGAATCTGGAACTTGACAACCTTGTACACTTCGGCGCTTGGCACCAAGTCGGTGCCTATCGCATTGAAGAGCTTAGCCACTTCTGATCGCTGCCGAGGAAGTTGTGGAGTACATGTGCCTTCCTCAGATCTTTGACGTCATTGGCCTCATCAATGAGTGAATCTAGGAAGGATATGTAAGAGGTGATGCCGAAGTCGTTCTCGAAATCCAAGCACATTTCGTAAGCTATCAAGTTCATGAACTTGGGACCCGTTGAGTCATCCCCTGTAATTGGAGGAAGCCAAAGGTATCCCGGGTAGAAATTGAATAGCCTAGTAAAACTTACGTTTCTCAAGGATCTATTTTTGCTCTGTTTCATTTGGATTCCTGCTAATTTAAGCTCCTGCATGTTGCGATATGATTGCCAATCTAGGTCATCCTCTGGACGTATCTTTCTCCATGGACAACTAAGTTTCTTTCGAGAGGACGTATCCTTCATGGATCGCGGAGGACCCAAGAGTGTTGTTCTTAGAAGATCGAGAAGATGGGTCGGTTCTTTTTTTTCAATTGGTTTCATTTGCTGAGAAGTAACATTTTGAATGAAACTTTCAATCGATTTTCTCAACTTGTCTTCCTTCCTGCTCGAGCACATCAGTAAGTTGAGAAGACGATAGGGAACTTGGTTCTCCAGCAAGAACAAATCCTCTTGAGCGGAGGCTACGCTGTCGTTTTTTATACTCAACTTTTTGAACTAGTTATTGTTGGAAATAATTTTGGATGGTGCACAAATTCTCATTGATATAAAATAATTACAATATGAAAATTAACAATAAAATAAATAAAATACAAGAGATGAAAGTAGAGTATGGAAAGATCTCACAATGCTATAGAATCACGCAAGAGCGTTGTCCTTAAAGGTTGATTCGTGCCTCCCGGAGTGTATAACTCGGTGCGATCGGATCCTTTGACACGCAACCTCCTAGGATTAGACTATAGCGTCTACCTTCGTTAAGGACGCACTTCCAATAACGAAGAGTAATAGAACAACCCAATTTCTTCAAAGTAGATGATGTAATACAATACCAAAATTAGTTGCAAGTGGGGAATGAAAAATAACCCAACTACACGAAAACAGGATGTGGTAAAAATATCAAGGCCTTTTGAGCCAAAGAAGTAATCACTTCCTCATTCTCCTTTTTGGTGATATATATATATATATATATATATATATATATATATATAGAAAACGTGTGGGCTGGTGGTTCTCCAAAATGTCATAACAAAATAATGACCAAAAACTGAAAACCGTAAAACACTTATTAATGAGCAAATGGTCAAAGTCCATAAAGGTTATTAAACTCTAACAATCAAAAGTGAAAGATTTGTTATCAAAAGGCCATAAATATATGTTAATGACTAAGGGCATAAACGGTAAAGAAAATCAATGGCCACTCATGGTAAAAAACGTATAGAGAAACTAAATGGTCTTTAATGACCAAACGGTCACAATAATAATTTCTAGAAAATCATGGATATTAAATAAATAATAAAAGGATTTTAAAAGAAAGTAATTGTTTGTAACACATATATTACAACAATCCCCCACATGTTACAAACATTAAAACATAGGAGATTGAAAGTATGCATCGATGTGGTACCCGAAGGTTTTAACCGCACCTAGGATAAATAAGTAGGAACTTAATGAATCTTGGTAGAGTTAAACTCTTTTAACCAAATCCACAAGTTAAACAAACTTATCATCCACATAACTTTCTCCAAAAACAAAAAATTAAATCAAATCAAATAAACCAAAAGTCAAATCAAATCAAATGAAGAAAATTGGGTTGTTCTATAGCGGGTTGGCGCCTTATACAGGCCATGCGCCTCTGGGCTTCATGAGTGCTCTAGAGACTTGCCAAAGTCTCATAGGAAGCGGCACCACCTCCACACTCACATAGGTGGCGTCCATCAAGAATGTGTGCAAAGAACATCCCATCCCAACAAGTAGGGACTATGGACCCATTAAGAGTTTTAAACTCATCCTTACTCACTCTGCATCTTTTGTTATTACACCATAAAATGGCTTTCATGAGCGCTCTAGAGACCTACCCAAATCTCATAGGAGATAGCACCTCCACACTCATATAGGTGGTATCCATCAAGAGTGTGTGCAGGGAACACCCCATCCCAACAGGTAGGGACTATGGATCCATTAAGAGCTTTAAGGCTCATCCTTAATCACTCTGCATCTTGTACTGTCTTACACCATAGGGATGGACTCATAACTAATCTTTTCAACAAGATAGTTAATAAACATAAATTGACAGTACCATACCTCATTTCACTTGTGACTTCGTTTCCCATTAAACCTCATTCATGGGATCTCCAATCACAGAGGTTGGGTATCAATCACAGTGTCATGATTTGGGTATCAGTCCTATCCCCCTCGATGCTTCTCTCACTAGCCTTCTTGCTAGTGGCTTGGTCAAAGAATCTGCATAATTCTTTTATGACCTCACAAAGTCCATGGACATATACCGGTCTCAATAAGCTGCCTCACAATATTGTGCACTTTCTCACTATAAAGCTTTGATCTATACTCGAGCTATGGCAGCCTGTCAATCACAATGGAAACACAGGTGAAACTGAATTAGCATATAAAAGCAAATTAATTTATCAATAGGCTTATCGGCCATTTATCTCCAGTTTCTGCCTTCTCCAAGGCAACTAACTCTGACTCTATAGTAAACCTTGCGATGCAAGTTTGCTTTAAGGACTTTCAAGAGATAGCTCCTCCAGCCAGAGTAAACACATAATAGCCATTAGTAGGCTTTGCTCATCTGAATAAAAAATGCAGTTAGCATCACAATATCCTTTCAAGATAGCAAGATAATCACAATATG
This sequence comes from Corylus avellana, assembly GCF_965113065.1. NCBI lineage: Eukaryota > Viridiplantae > Streptophyta > Magnoliopsida > Fagales > Betulaceae > Corylus > Corylus avellana. The sequence goes on along the minus strand of NC_142499.1, from coordinate 2,934,739 downwards.
ACAAACAAAAATTAATTGTGCCATTTAAGAATCTCAACAATTTAGAGATAGCATCACAATGCTCAATACCATAATTATGAGTATATCTACTCAATTTGCTAGCAACATATGCAATAGCAGGCATGTACAATTTGTCAAAATATCAAGCTACCAATGATTTGTGCATATTTTTCCTTGCTAAACACTATCATCATGATTCTTAACCAAGTGTATTTTTTAATCATATGGTGTAGACATAGGTGAATAATAAAAGTGCTCAAATCTTTTAAGCATCTTTCAACATAATATGTATGAAATAAAATAATGTAATCATTATCTCTAATAACTTTAATGTCCAACATGACATTAGATTTACCTATGTCTTACATATCAAAATTAGATGCAAGAAATAATTTAACTTTATGCACAACATCAATGTTAGTTCAAAATAAGCAAGTCATCAATATATTAAAAAATAAATAATGACACATTCATTATTGTAAAATTTGCTATGTATTTACTTGCACCATTAATCAAATATGCAATAGACAACATCACCTTGTCAAACTATTCATGCCACTTTTTTAGGAGCTTGCTTTAATCCATACAATGATTTCACTAGTTTGCACACTTTATGTTCTTGAAGGGGAATTACTAGTCCCTCGGGCTGCTCCATATAAATCTCTTCATCATTTAGAAAAATAACTTTGACATCCATTTGATGTACAACAAATTTATAAATATAAGCAATGGTAAATAACATTCCAAAAGATGCAATTTTAGTAATCGAAAAATAAGTATCAAATAATCAACATTTTTGCATTTACTTGTAGCTTTTAGCTACCAAGTCTACCATATACTTATCTATTGTATCATCTGGTTTAAACTTCTTCTTAAACACCTATATATAACCAATTGATTTGCTCTTAGAAGGTAACTCAATGAGTTCCCAATAATGGTTAGGCATAATATATTCCAGTTCATTATTTATAGCTTCTAACCAAAAAATGAATCAAATAGAGATTTAATTGCTTTACCATAACATATTGGATCATCATCAACAATATAAGCAATAAAATCCATACCGAGATTCCTTTTCGTTCTAGCTCACTTGCTTCTTCTCAATTCTTACACATCATCAACAATTTTATTAGAAGCACCAAAAAATCATGAAATAATTTTTTCCTTATTTTTCAAAGGAACAGATGCTCAAAGATAATAACCTTTTTTAGATTCAATAATATTATTGTAATCTAAAATATCACTCTTGATAGTAGGGAATCAATAGCATGAATTATTACATTTAAAACCAATAAAATCACAATCATAGGTTTTAAAACCAAGTTTTCTCATTTTAGGTTTGGGTAACATAACATTTGTTAAATACCCCCACACTTCGAGGTATTCCAAACAATGCTTATGAATGTGACAAACAAAATAATGGCTTCCCCCCACACTTTGGTGAATTGCCCAAAACTGACAATTATAGAATTCATCATTTATTCCAATATTCTAATTTCTTTTCATCCCCTTGATGTAGCCAAGATTTACATGTATAAATCTATCATGCTAAATATTAATGGAATAAACCAAATATTCACAAGAAAATAAATTTTCATTAATAGCTCATAAGTGCTTTAAGAAAAGACTTCTATGAGCTCATCTTTCTCTAAGTATGATATGTCACTTCCTCTTCTTTATTTTCTGTCAATTGACAGTTCTAAAGCTGTTTTTTTTTTTAAAAAAAAATATTAATCATCACTTGTGATTTTTTAACATGATCCTTATATATTATATATATAGGGATTGCATATTTCAAGTTCTATCTAGATTTTAAAAATAAAATCTTTTTAACTAAAGCTCCAATAAATATGCAAAGTATCAAGCTCAACCATATAATAATCAACTATTATTGGCTCATTGTCATAAATACGAGATTGGTATCAATCTAATGATATGATAAATTTATCATATATCAAATGAGCATCAATATAAAGGAACACCAATAATCACATATATTTTATTTTGAACCATCATGTCAGGAATTTTGAAAGTTGAATGATATATATAAGGAATTACCAAATAACTTAAAGTGGTTATGCTAATCTAGCATGTCATAGCTAACATAAATGCTAGATACTATTTTTTTAAAATAGATGAATCAATAGAAGCCATCGCTTATCATATACAAAATTCATGTAATTATAAAATTTTGCACCAACTTTAATTCAATCAAGGAGCACCATCATAACCTCAATTTTTTTTTTTTTCATTTTAATAAATGAAATGTATATCATGTCTTAAAAAATAAGACCTATGAATCAGAGTTTAAAACTCACAGCGGAGCCGACAGCTTTACTCCAATATCTTCCAAAATAGATTGTCGTCACTACATATCAACTAGGTGTCGTAAGAACCAATCGAATCAATACACGCACCACATCTTTTCCTCTTACTATGTGCTTACCTGCAAAAATCTTTAGCAAAATGGTATTCTCTGCACACAATTAGCAATACCTATGTATTTTCTCCATCACAAAAATGAGTAATCACTCACAATTATTATTATTAATTTACATGGATGTTATCTAGCCAAGCTTAGCACAACATAACAAAAAAATGCTAAGTTCTAAAAAATCCATCAAAAGGCTTAACTCTTTTTATTGTAAGAATAGTAACCCAACAATAAAAGATTATTTGACAATCCATAAATTGAGTTCAAATAATTGAAAACTCTTACAATTAAAATATTTGTGCAACCATCGAATCAACCTTTAAGATTGTTGGAAATAATTTTGGATGGTGCACAAATTCTCATTGATATAAAATAATTACAATATGAAAATTAACAATAAAATAAATAAAATACAAGAGATGAAAGTAGAGTATGGAAAGATCTCACAATGCTATAGAATCACGCAAGAGCGTTGTCCTTAAAGGTTGATTCGTGCCTCCCGGAGTGTATAACTCGGTGCGATCGGATCCTTTGACACGCAACCTCCCAGGATTAGACTATAGCGTCTACCTTCGTTAAGGACGCACTTCCAATAACGAAGAGTAATAGAACAACCCAATTTCTTCAAAGTAGATGATGTAATACAATACCAAAATTAGTTGCAAGTGGGGAATGAAAAATAACCCAACTACACGAAAACAGGATGTGGTAAAAATATCAAGGCCTTTTGAGCCAAAGAAGTAATCACTTCCTCATTCTCCTTTTTGGTGATATATATATATATATATATATATATATATATATATATAGAAAACGTGTGGGCTGGTGGTTCTCCAAAATGTCATAACAAAATAATGACCAAAAACTGAAAACCGTAAAACACTTATTAATGAGCAAATGGTCAAAGTCCATAAAGGTTATTAAACTCTAACAATCAAAAGTGAAAGATTTGTTATCAAAAGGCCATAAAGGTTATTAAACTCTAACAATCAAAAGTGAAAGATTTGTTATCAAAAGGCCATAAATATATGTTAATGACTAAGGGCATAAACGGTAAAGAAAATCAATGGCCACTCATGGTAAAAAACGTATAGAGAAACTAAATGGTCTTTAATGACCAAACGGTCACAATAATAATTTCTAGAAAATCATGGATATTAAATAAATAATAAAAGGATTTTAAAAGAAAGTAATTGTTTGTAACACATATATTACAACAGTTATAATTTGCAGCACAGAATATGTATTGTAGTATTGTACATCCGTCCACAAACAACATCCAAGCGAGAGTCTCATCGTCGTACTTCTTTGTCACCTCCTCCTCAAAGCATTCCCTCACTTTCTTGATTTCCTTCATAATCGTCTTGTATAAATGATTTCAGGGCGGTCCAATGTATTTTGGGGCTTTAGGCGAAACTTTGAAATGAGGCCTTATTTTGTTTTAAGTTAAAAAAATATTTATTTTAATATTATTATTATATTTTATTTAAAAATCTTTTTTATTTTTTATTTTTTTTTTATTTTTTTATTTTAGGATGCAAAATTAATAATTAAGTTTTTTATAATCAAGATTTTCTAACATCTTTTTTTCAATTCATAATATGGCTAATCCATTTAATCTCTCTTGTGACATTGTTGATTTTAGGTAAAATTTTATCAATTTTAATTTTGAAAAACTTCTTTTTGCAGAAACAACTGTGACAGGTATTGCTAATAAAATTCTATAAGCGATACATGTATTTGGGAAAGAATCAAGTCTTTTTATATAATTTAATATCTCAATTAGAGCAGTTTCTTGCATCAATATTTTTCCATTGGCCTGTGTCATAAATATTTGTAATAACAGAGTTAGATACGTACATCTTCTAATTCTTTTGATGAATTTCTTGTTCATTTATGAGTTTTTCACTTAAATTATCTTCTATATTTTGTTTATTACTAATAACAAATTTATTTAGAGCTCCCCTTTGAGATTCAATATGTTTCTCTACTATTTTTTTTTTTTAAAATTTTTTTTTTAAAAGTTTTTCATATCCAGATGCATATTTTCTACTAGTAGGTTTTGGAAAATTAGCATGATGGTTCTTGATCTGCGAGAGAATCAGAAAAATTCCAGGCTAGATATTAGATATGAGTGAAGGTTTTCATTCTTATGTGAAATTCCAACAACAAATAGACTAGAGACAGCCTACATTCCACTTTGAGAATAAACAACACTATTTGGTTCCTGTGAAATTCCATCACTCAGAGACAATAGACGTTGGTGATAGATTTTTTAATAATATTTCACTCTCCAAATTCCATCAAAGAGACAGAGATGTTGGTTAGAGAGTTTTTTTTTTTTTTTTTCCTGAATTATTTATTTTATACTGATCCTTATTAAATTGGGCCTTATTACTTATTTACAATTATTAAAGACCTTAAATTTTTATGGAAATTTTTTTTGGGCCTTATTAAATGGGGGCCCTAGGCGACGGCCTAAGTCGCCTAGCCATGGGGCCGGCCCTGAATGATTTATATAATCGTCTAAATTAACTGTCTCCATTATTGCAGCTCAACCCTTGGACGAACTGATAGGCCAATCTAAGCTTATACTCTTCTCCTAGCTCGTACTTTGTGTTGCCATGATGGATAGGACCGATCGACGCCACTCTAGGCTCAAAGTACTTAACGAAATGATCATGATCTTGCAGCAAGAATATAACCTTCTCTATTTTTGCCACTTCAACCGCTCCCGGTTGGGCTCCTGTCCGCTTTAACATTTCAATCCTTTCCTTCTTGGCAGTGTCAGTGGCAGGCTGGTAGTGGCTGCTGCTTCCTTCACCAGCTTCTATTGAGTGATGCTCGTCAATGGAAATAATATTGTTAGAATATATTATTTCCTTTGTTAGAATATTTTATATTTCCGTTATTTAATTTGTAATGTAGGGTTTAATTTGGGTTTCTTGGTCACTACTCATTGTCTCTCTATAAATAGAGAGTTATATAATATTGATTGATACAGTAAATGTACAAGATGTAGCCCATACATCTCTCTCCGCTTCCACTCTCTTTTCTTTCTCTTTCATATTTTAGTATTTTATATTCTATATATATATTTTAACATGGTATCAGAGCCACGTTTCTGTTTCTGTGGCTTTCAATAAAAGTCTTATGACGTTTTTATGTTGTTTTCTAGCATTCTCTTATGATGATCTCTTAATTTTGTTGTGATCCACGGCTTTATTCATTGGCGAATCTTGGCACAATGCGGTTTTGGCCCTTCACGGGAATTTTAACGGCTAGTTTTCGTTCTCCAGCCTCATTGTCAGTTGCGGCTTGGCCCTTCACTGGATTCTTTTAGTGGCTTGTCTCCATTCTCCAGTATTTCTCCGGCCGTCACTTTTAGCCTTTCTCGTCTTTGTTATTGGTGAACCTTGGCACAATGTGGTTTGGCCCTTCAAGGGACTTAATGACTAGTTTTCGTTCTTCGACCGTCATTGTCAGTTGCGGCTTGGCCCTTAACCGGATTCTTTTAGTAGCTTGTCTTTATTCTCCGATATTTCTCCAGCCGTCACTTTCAGCCTTTCTCCCTGGCATTGTCTTGATCCAACCATCGACTTCAGATGCCTTCAATTTATTCTCTTTTCCAAACTCAAGCTTACACCTTGAGTTTGAGGGGGGATGTTAGAATATATTATTTCCTTTGTTAGAATATTTTATATTTCCGTTATTTAATTTGTAGTGTAGGGTTTAATTTGGGTTTTTTGGTCACTACTCATTGTCTCTCTATAAATAGAGAGTTATGTAATATTGATTGATATAGTAAATATACAAGATGTAGCCCATACGTCTCTCTCCGCTTCCGCTCTCTTTTCTTTCTCTTTCATATTTTAGTATTTTATATTCTATATATATATATATTTTAACAATGCTGAGGCTCCATTCCGGTCGTAGGAAGTTAATTTGCACCCAACAAGGCAGTTAAATCTGGTGATATTGCTGCCCCTGTCTTAGCATTTAATTTATATATATGCACATATGCTTGATAATCATGATAATCATGACTTTGTCTTTATGCATCGAGCAAGATTGGTATCAAATTATAAGGTAATTTCATGGAACTGATCTTTGCTTTTGTCCTAATTAATCTAGTAATATACCTAACCTAGCTAGTTGTAGCTGGCATCATCTTTTCCCAGAAAAGGAGAAAAGTGTATTGAAGGATAGTGTCATAATTCGAGGATTTTATGAGCTCTTTGGGATTCATATTCTGCCCAATAATTTTTTTTCTATTTTAGTTAAGAAAGAAAATTCTTTTTTATTTTAGCTATTAATGTCTTTATTTTAGTTATTCACTTTTGTTATTTCATTTAAATATTTTTTTTTATCAATAATTATTTATTCTTTATTTATTAAGAGCAGAGAAAATGATAAAATAAAATAAAATATATTTTTTATTTTAAATAATGCTCAATGCCTAACAAATTTAGGGAGTATTGTAGATCACTGAAGTGGGTCACCAATTTTTTATTTTTATTTTTAAGTAGCTACTAGAATGTGGATGATTATTTTGACTAACCTAGTGGAAATGCCTTTTTTTAAAAAAAAAAAAAAAAAAAAATTACACCTGATCACGTGAAAAACGCAAGATTGTAGAATAAATACATGTGATTGTTAAGACAATAGTTTATTTTTATTTTTATTTTTTAAATCTGGGAACAAAATACATTATTAAGATGACATGAAATTGATATTCATCGAGTATAGGTCCGTTTCGGCGGAAAACATTTTCTGACGTCGACTAGAATTTCTAATTTTCTAAACGCACCAAATACAAGACAACGTTGTTTATGTTTGATTTGTTCACATATTCATTTGTTTTTTTTTGGATGTTTGATAAGATAAAAATCCTGTTATCCATTTTGCAACTTGTCGGGTTAATCTAGTCACCCACCTCCGCTCGTGATCCATAAATTTGATCATTAGTGCTGTTGTGTAAACTAAATCTTATGTTTAACATCTCATTATAGGCTAAAACTACAGCCCGTTATCTAGAATACAAATTAAACAACCACAGACAAGGGGAGGAACAGAGAGAATCAATTCATAAAAAGAGATGGGCAAAGCTACAATATCACTCATCTCGCACAAAACCCGATTCATAATTATTTTCTTTTCAAACGCATTACACGAAATTAGCACGTACAATCACCCAAACTTGCATAAAAACACCAAATCCAAACCAAACAAATAAATAAATACAAGGATGTAGTCTTGGGATGACCTATATATGTGAAATAGTGACTAAATGTAGAACTCTTAGGGTTCTTTTATTTGGAAACCATGCGAGTTTAGGTAGGTAGATGGTAGATGCACTTGGAATTAACAGCAAACAAATCCTTCGTACGTACCTTTTCTCTCATGTCAAGTTTCATGCTTATTTCTTGCATAAGTAATCTCAGGGGTCACGGCCACGGGGAGGGTAAACTGTGTACCACGTCTGAATGGCAGTTAGAATGAGTACCAATACTATTGAGCACACGAAATTAGTCCTACTCCAGGGGGCGCAAATGATTGTGATAGAATTTCCCCATCCAGGCTATCAACCAATGGTTTTCGTAGTAGTCCTGAATCTGGAACTTGACATCCATATAAGCTTCGGCGTTAGGCACCAACTTGGTGCCGATCTCATAGAAGAGGTTAGCCACTTCTTAATCGCTGCCGAGGAAGTGGTGGAGTACATGTGCCTTCCTCAGAAGTTTGACGTCATTGGCCTCATCGATGAGTGAATCTAGGAAGGATATGTAAGAGGTGATGCCGAAGTCGTTCTCGAAATCCAAGCACATTTCGTAAGCTATCAAGTTCATGAACTTGGGACCCGTTGAGTCATCCACTGTAATTGGAGGAAGCCAAAGGTATCCGGGTAGAAATTGAATAGCCTAGTAAAACTTGCGTTTCTCAAGGATCTATTTTTGCTCCATTTCAGTTGGATTCCTGCTGATTTAAGCTCCTGCACGTTGCGATATGATTGCTAATCTAGGTCATCCTCTGGACGTATTTTTCTCCACGGTCAACTAAGTTTCTTTCGAGAGAACGTATCCTTCATGGATCGCGGAGGACCCAAGAGTGTTGTTCTTAGAAGATCGAGAAGATGGGTCGGCTCTCTTTTTTCAATTGGTTTCATTTGCTGAGAAGTAACATTTTGAATGAAACTTTCAATCGATTTTCTCAACTCGTCTTCCTTCCTGCTCGAGCACATCAGTAAGTTGAGGAGACAATATGGAACTTGGTTCTCCAGCAAGAACAAATCCTGTTGAGCGAAGGCTATGCTATTGTTTTTTATACTCAACTCTTCGAACTTGTTATAATTTGCAGCGCATAATATGTATTGTAGTATTGCACATCCGTCCATGAACAACATCCAGGCGAGAGCCTTGTCATCATATTCCTTTGTCACCTCCTTCTCGAAGCATTCTCTCAGTTGCTTGATTTCCTTTGCGACCTCGTATAAAAGATCTATACTCTTCCTGCAACCTTGGACGAACTCATATGCCAATCTAAACTTGAACTTCTCTCCTAGCTGGTACTTTGGGTTGCCATGATGGATTGGACCGAATGATGCAATTGTTGGCTCAAAGTACTTAACAAAATGCTTGTGATCTCGCAGCAAGAATGCAACCTTCTGTATTTTTGCTGGTGGGCGGTTGGTTCCAAGGGCTTCCGCCGCTCTCATTTGGTCTCCTATAAAACTTTCCTCCAAGTCCATGTTAATGTCAGGCTGGTCGTGGCCGCTGCTTCCTTCACCAGCTTCTATTCTGACAACCTTCCTCGAGTGAAGCTCGATCTCGTCAACGGGAACAATATGCTCCATTCCGGTCCTAGCTAAGTTTGCACCCAACAAGGCAATTAAATCTGGTGATATTGCTTGCCCCTACCATTTAATCCATACGTTATAGAGCTTGGAAACTTTAGCTTGAGAAATTAAGGGCTGTGGCTTTTATTCGAATGTCTAAGTTGGGATTAAAATATTGACACTTTTATTGGTAATGACTTTATGCATCTTTATCCATCCAGCAAGATTCGTATCAAATACAAACGTAATTTCATGCGAAAATGTAAACTTTTTTTTTTTTTTTCAAGCTTGCCTTCATTTGATATCAGAATTAAAAGATATGGTCATTTTAATCCAACTATATCAATGTTGGACAAACAAACACAAACTTGAGTTATGATGTCTTGGATCAACTTTTGCATCGACTTAACCCTATATATTTAAAACTGACATTGAATTAATTGTCAACACTAAAAGCTAACAAATAATTTTAGAATCACAAGAAACAGCCTTATGAAAAGAATAGCACAAAAAGAGAGAGTTTGCAAGAGAAAGAAAATAAGCTATGAGATTGTGTGTTTTTGCCTATGACCAAAGGGTCATATTTATTTAAACACATCTAAGATCATTTGATATAATCTAATGAGTAATGACCACAAATTGTAACTACCAAATCTACTTTAATAGACACCGGCCAGAAATCACATATTAACGCCATAAATCACATAACTGGTTGATAAGGTCGACATTGGAGTGGTAAAAGTCATGATGCTCTGTGACAATAAAATGAAATGAAATTATTGTCCATTATAGATAGAATCACTTTGTCTTTATACATAATCATGATAATCATGACTTTGTCTGTATGCATCGAGCAAGATTGGTATCAAAGGCTATGTTTGGCAAAGGGCCGGACCGGACCGGACACAAAAAAAAAAAAAAAAGTTCTTACATCACATCAATCACTTTTTATTACTAATCAAATAAAAAAAAATACTACAAAATAAATTTTTTTACTTTTTTATACAAAACATTATTACTTTTTTCTCTCATATCAATCAAATCTGCTACAATACCGTTTCACTCCCTTTTTTTTATTCCATTGCCAAACACAACTAAAGTATAAGGTAATTTAATTTCATGGAACTGATCATTGCTTTTGTCCTAATCTAGTAATATGCCTAGTTGTAGTTGGCATCATCTTTTCCCAGAAAAGGAGAAAAGTGTATTGAAGGATAGTGTCATAATTCGAGGATTCTGCCCAATAATTTTTTTTCTTTCTATTTTAGTTAAAATAGAAAATTATTTTTTATTTTACCTATTACCGTCTTTATTTTAATTATTCACTTTTGTTATTTCATTTAAATATTCTTTATTTTAGATTTAGCGAGTATATATTGTAGATAATTCCTAACAAATTTAGGGAGCATTGTGGATCACTGAAGTAGGTCAACAATACTCGGATGTGAATGATTATTTTGACCAACCTAGCTGGAAATGCTTCTTTTTTTTTTTTAGAAAAAAAAAAAAAAATTACACCTGATCACGTGGAAAACACAAGATTGTAGAATAAACACCTTGCTGGCACATAAGTACTTGTGATTGTTCTTAAGACAATAGTTCATTTTTATTTTTTTAAATCTAGGAACAAAATACTTTATTAAGATGACGTGAAATTAATTGATGTTCATCGAGTCCTATGGGTCCATTTTAGCGGAAAACATTTTCCGACGTCAAGTCTTGGCCTAGAATTTTTGATTTTCCACACACACTAAATACCATAAAATATTTTTCAGGAAATCGTTTTTTCAGCTAAAAACATTTTCTAACGTCGGGTAATAGGCGGGTCCCGGTTAAGTCCTAGTCATTAAGTCTGTTAGATAATATTATATTATTATTATTTACTTTCTTTGGTATTCTAGGGTTACTAGGTTTACCTTTCCTTATTCTACTAGGTCTGTATTATTCGCCTATATATAGGCCTCTTCTGTACATTATATTTTGTGATTCAATATACAACCTTATTCTCAACATGGTATCAGAGCCTATATATTTTAACATGGTATCAGAGCACAGGTTCTGAATCACCTCAAAATTTTTTCCCGGCTAAATATTTTTCCTCCGGTGCCGCCAGTGTTATCCGGCGAATCCTTCTCTCTGATCCTCACGGTTCTCTATCTTCTCCTCGAGGTTTTCCGCGTATCACTATACCGCTTGAAAGCCCGGAAGACAACCGTCCCAGAGCCGCCGCACACAGCTATATCGGAGCCCACACGCGCCGCCAAAAGATTCGGCAATTCCGCCTCCGCCGTCTAGCCACCGGCCGCCACGGTGGTCCGATTGCTTCCCTCAGGCCATCGATCGATAGATCTGCTCCCCAGGATTCCAGAACAGGTCTCAGATCCTCCATACGACCCTCCACGCGCCTCCACGCGCCCCCAGAAGGTCCGCGCGTCAGATCCACGCGCCAGTACAAGCCTCCTCCGTTCGCGCGTGTACCACACGCGCCATAGCACACACGTGCCACGCCATTCTTGCCACGTCAGCCCTAATTGCCACGACAACATAGCCACGTCAGCCCTACGTGCCACGTCATCAGTGCCACGTCAGCCTGTGTGCCACGTCAGCAGTATCAAGTCAGACCTTGCCACGTCATTGGTGCCACGTCAGCGTTGACTTTGACCATTGACCGTTGACTTTTTGTTGACTTTCTGAGTTGACCAGGTGCTTTCTTACCTATTTTTTCGTCCTGATTTCATATTTGGAGTCTGTTTTTGCATTTGAGCCTTCCAAATGGCACAAAACGAGATTTTTCATCATGTTCAGACTGTATTGGATGGAACAAACTATATGTTGTGGTCTCAATCTATGCGCAGCTTTCTTAAAGGCCGCAAGCTTTGGCTTTATGTCACTGGGGAGATCCAAAAGCCAGTTAAAAAGGATTCTGAGGCAGATGAGGCTTTTACCACTCGTCTTATTGATTGTGATAGCAAACATCATCAGATTCTTACATGGTTCCGTAATACCACTATCCCATCTATTTCTGCACTCTTTGGCAGCTTTGATGAAGCAAAGGGTGCTTGGGATATGCTTGCTTCTCGTTATTCTTCTGTAGATGGTGCTCACGAGTATCAGCTTTTGTTTGAACTTTTCCATCTCTGGCAGGAATCTGGTCAGAGTATCAATGATTTTCTTGCCCGCATGCAATTCTTGTGGAACCAAATTGATGTTTCTGATCCTATTTGGAAGGATCCCACTGATGCTCAGATGTATATTACCCGTAGAGATCAACATCGCCTTCACCAATTTTTGATGGCTTTGCGTGATGATTTTGAGCCTGTTCGTGTGCAACTATTACATCGTTCTCCTCTTCCCACTTTGGACACTGCCATCTTCGAACTTGTCCGTGCCGAGACTAGATCGCAGACTATGCGCTCTCAGCCTAGTCATACAGTGTTGGCTGCACCATCCTCTGGCTCCTCGTCATTCCAGCGAGAGTATTATGACAGGTCAGGTACTTCTCGACTCCCTCCTAAGTCTCGCGATAATAATTACTGTCGCTATTGTCGACGTCGAGGGCACACTATTGACAAGTGTTGGCGTAAGGGAAGATCTAATGCACCCACAGCAGCAGTTGCTCATACTGAGAGTGGTTCATCTCCAGCTGCTTCATCTCTAACTGCTCCCTCTTCAGTTGCCCCCTCTGGCCACGCATCAGGATCCAGTGTCACCTTATCTGCAGCTGACTTCGAGACAATAGTCAACCAGGTCGTCCTATCTCGTTCTGGTAATGCATCTTCCTCTGTCCTCTCAGTTTTGCCAGGTACCTCTTCCTCTTGGCTCTTTGACTCTGCTTGTTGCAATCACATGACACCTCACCCTACTTCCTCTACCACATCTGTACCTTCCCCTCATTCTTCATTCATTCGCACAGCTGATGGCTCCATTATGACTGTTAAAAATATAGGCACTATCAATACACCTTCCCTTTCTGTTCCTGAAGTTTTTCATGTGCCTGGATTATCCTTTAATCTTCTTTCTGTTGGCCAACTGTGTGAACTTGGATATAGACTTGTTTTTGACTTTTCTGGTGTGCATGTACAGGATCCTCGTACGAATCAGACCATTGGGACCGGGCGTAGAATTGGGCGTATGTTTGAACTATCATCCTTACATCTCCCCGCCACAGGCATCTTTGCTGCAGCCTCTTCATCATCACCATCTCTTGCACTTTGGCATTCGCGTCTTGGTCATGCATCTGCCTCTCGCGTTCAATTTTTAGCTTCCAAGGGTTTGTTAGGTTCAGTTTCCAATAATTCTTTTGATTGTAGTTCATGTCAACTTGGTAAACAACCGGCTTTGCCATTTAATAATAGTGACTCTCATGCTACTGCTTCCTTTGATTTAATTCATTCTGATGTTTGGGGACCTTCTCCTGTTGCTAGTATGAGTGGCTCACGTTATTTTGTTATTTTTGTTGATGATTTCTCTCGTTACACTTGGGTGTTTTTAATGAAATCTCGTTCTGAATTATTGGATATTTATCGTACTTTTGCCAAAATGGTTGAAACCCAATTTTCAAAACCCATTAAGGCTTTTCGTTCTGATAATGCTTTAGAATATACTCAACATGATTTTCAAGCTATTTTAAAACATTATGGCACTGTTTCTCACTTGTCATGTCCAGGCACCTCACAACAAAATGGTCGAGCTGAACGTAAACTTAGGCACATTTTAGACATTGTCTGTGCTCTTCTCATTTCCACATCTGTTCCTACCCCGTTTTGGGGTGAAGCCACTCTCACGGCTGTCTACACAATCAATAGGTTGCCTACCCCTATCCTTGATAATTGCACTCCTCATGAGCGGTTGTTTGGCTCTATCCCTTCATATCATCATCTCCGTGTCTTTGGTTCTGCCTGTTTTGTTTTACTCCAGCCTCATGAGCGCACCAAACTTGAGCCTCGTTCTCGGTTGTGTTGTTTTCTTGGATATGGAGTGGAACACAAGGGCTACCGATGTTATGATCCTGTGTCTCGTCGTCTTCGCATCTCCCGTCATGTAGTGTTTTGGGAGCATCGACTATTCCACGACGTCGGCAAATTCAGCATGCCATCATCCCCTCCCTTTACTACCCTTTTTGAGTTTCCTCTTTCTCCTACTCCCACCACCGATGTCTTGCCTGAGTCTCTCTCGCTAGAACTGCAGTCATCTGATGCCCTCGAAGCTGCTTCGCCTATGTCCCCAAGTTCTTTGCCTGCGTCCCCAAGTTCTTCGCCTGCCTCCCCAGGTTCTGTTCCATCTGAGGATCCAGTCTGCACTCCATCACCTGACATTCGTCCATCCACCCGAGTAAGATCTCTTCCTTCCCATTTACAGGATTTTCATTGCTTTCATGCCTTAGCTACCTTGCACGAGCCTCACTCTTTTCGTGAGGCCTCCACTAACCCTCTTTGGCAGGCTGCGATGAAAGAGGAACTTGATGCTTTACACAAGAACAATACATGGGATCTGGTTGACTTACCTCTTGGAAAATCTGCGGTCGGGTGTAAGTGGGTTTACAAAATCAAGACTTGTTCCGATGGTACTATTGACAGGTACAAGGCTCGACTTGTGGCCAGAGGTTTTACTCAGGAATATGGTGTGGATTATGAGGAGACTTTTGCTCCAGTTGCTCGCCTTTCTTCTGTGCGTGCTCTTTTGGCTGTTGCAGCCTCTCGGCATTGGTCACTTTGTCAAATGGATGTCAAAAATGCCTTCCTTAACATGGTATCAGAGCCACGTTTCTGTTTCTGTGGCTTTCAATAAAAGTCTTATGATGTTTCTATGGTGTTTTCTAGCATTCTCTTCTGATGATCTCTTAATTCTGTTGTGATCCACGGCTTTATTTCATTGGCGAATCTTGGTACAATGCGGTTTTGGCCCTTCATGGGAATTTTAACGGCTAGTTTTCATTCTCCGGCCTCATTGTCAGTTGCGGCTTGGCCCTTCACCGGATTCTTTTAGTGGCTTGTCTCCGTTCTCCGGTATTTCTCCAGCCGTCACTTTCAGCCTTTCTCGTCTTTGTTATTGGCGAACCTTGGCACAATGTGGTTTGGCCCTTCAAGGGATTTAATGACTAGTTTTCGTTCTTCGACCGTCATTGTCAGTTGCGGCTTGGCCCTTAACCGGATTCTTTTAGCAGTTTGTCTCTGTTCTCTGGTATTTCTCCGGCCGTTACTTTCAGCCTTTCTCGCCGACATTGTCTTGATCCAACCATCGACTTCAGATGCCTTCAATTTATTCTCTTTTCCAAACTCAAGCTTACACCTTGAGTTTGAGGGGGGATGTTAGAATATATTATTTCCTTTATTAGAATATTTTATATTTCCGTTATTTAATTCGTAATGTAGGGTTTATTTCTTTCCTTATGTATTTTAGGGTTTAATTTGGGTTTCTTGATCACTACTCATTCTCTCTTTATAAATAGAGAGTTATGTAATATTGATTGAAATAGTGAACATACAAGATGTAGCCCATACGTCTCTTTCCGCTTCCGCTCTCTTTTCTTTCTCTTTTATATTTTAGTATTTTATATTTTATATATATTTCAACATGATATCAAAGCCTATATATTTTAACAAAGTCCAAGCTGGGTTCCAGTTACGAGGTCCCAATCGGGTCTCGAGCCGGTCCCAGAGACATCTTAACTAGGTTTGTCTATTTGAGAATGAGATGTTGAATATGACTATTAAGGTTGTAACATTAAATGAGATTATTACCTTTGGTTCAATCTGGATCAGAATTTTAGGAACTTTCTTTTTTATTATCCTAAAAACTATAGAAGATCTTGATCTAAGAACTTAATATCTCTACGATTGCTTGCAATCAAATCTACACTTTGATTAAAATTAATGATTTCTTATGTCATTTTATACGTAGGGAGTTTGATGAAGCCAATAGATTCTTTTACCCTTTAATTTATTAAAGCAATGAATTTTATATGTAATACGCAAGTACCTTTATTGAGATAGCAAGTTTGGTATTAATTAGCTCTTTTAATTTGCGATTAAAACTATTTCTTTATGATGATTTTATCATAAAGAAAAGGATAAGATTTGACATTTCATGCTTTTCCCTTTTTTCTTCGTGAAGTTACATTCTCCCTACGGACTTACCAAAAAAAAAAAATTCCCCCTACAGAATGTACAACATGGAGTTGCTTGAGAGATTAGTGGCCCAGTGGGTGTATATTGCAGTTCAAAGATGCCCCGTGTGTGGCTGTTTCGATAATGACCTAATTAAACTCTTCACTTTTTTGCTATAGATATGATATTTAAGTAGATTCTCATATAATTGCCATATAACTATAATAACATGACAGTTAAAATTAACATTTGAATTAATAAAAGCTTGTAAAAATAAAAATCAATAACTGATATTCATTGCCATATCATTATTGTAATTGTACGACAATTATATGAGGGGGAAGGCTTAGGTGCGGTAGTTCAAAACTACCGCACCATGCTGTAGTCCAAAACTGCACCGTTTGGTGCAGTTTTGGGCAATAAACAAATAGTTCTTTTAAAGAAAAAGAAAAAGAAAAAGAAAAATATTTAAAAACTAAAAGTATTAAAAAAATAGAAGAGAGAAAAAAAAAAATGAAAGGGGTGGAGCCACCCCTTGGCCAAAATGAAAAATATTTTTAATTATTAGTTTTTTATATTTTTTAATTCTTAAATAATTGTTTGTTATATTTTTAAAAGAACCTATTTTTTTCCAGCCCAAAACTGCACCGTTTGGTTCAGTTTTGAATTTTTCCTTCTCAAAACTGCACCAAACGGTGCAGTTTGGACTACTGCATGGTGCGGTAGTTTTGCACTACCGCACCTAAGTCTTGCCCTTATATGAGAATCTATAAAATATCATTTCTAGCTCATTTGCTACCTAGTTTGTCCTCTTGGAATTTCTATAAAGTGAAGGTGAGAGGGATGAGGATGGTCTTAAATTACGCATGGGGGCTGCACCCTAGGCAAGAATCTCTTCTCTCGTTTAAATGTTAGTAGCCTAATTTTAAATAATCTCAATTCGAAATTGAGTTATTCCCTAAATTACTTTAGCAAACTTCAATAGATTTTTTTTAATGGGCTCAAACCATTCAATCGAATTCAATACAGAAAATGATATCTATTCCAGTTTGACGAATTAATTATTCAGGTCGGCTGGAGTTGTCGGTCAGCAATGGTTGTCAAAACCAAATGGTCTCAACTTCAGAAAAAAGACAGTAATGGTGCCCGCCACTTGGACTGGAGGTAGGAAGGTAAAAATAGTTATGGGTAACGGTTATTTTTTTTAATCAAAATCCTAACCGCCTTAGGCCATTATCCTATTTTAATAATCGCAACCATTCTGTTTTAAGTGGTTAATTGTTTTAAAAATATAACAGCTGGGTATCAATTATTTAAGCTAAAATCGCATTGCATAACCGCTTTTTTAATATGGGCCCTTTGGGCCTATTTTTGTATTTTTGACCTTCTTGGACCTATTTTTTTGGGCCTTTTTAGCCTCTTTTTAGCACTTTTTTGGCCTGACTTATTCAACCATTTTTTTTTTTTTTTTCATGAATCATAACATTTTTTTGTTTTTCGAGGCAATGACAAATTAAGGCTCATTTTCTTTCAACGTAAAATAGTTTCTAAAAAATAATTTTCGTATTTTACAGTGTTTATTGTGACGTAAAATACTAGTCAACGAAAAATATTTTTCCTTTGACAAAAAATTCTTTTTTAATTTTCGAAAAATAGTTTATAGTTTAAAATCGTAAACAATTTTCCTACTTTGAGCATCACATTCTCAAATTGACGGGCCCTGCCAAGACTCGCCCGAAACCTGCTTGGGACCCACCGAGACTTGCCCAGAACTTGACTGGGACTCGCCCAGGACCCACTCGGGACCCACCTGGGGACCTAACCGGACCTGCCCAGGACTCGACTGGGACTTGCCTGGGACCCCGCTGGAACTTGTCTGAGATTTGAACAGGACTCGCTCGGGACTTGACCAGGACCCGCTTGGGACCACACTAGGACCTGCCGGGGACCCCCCAGGACCCTGTCGAGACTCACTCGGGACTTGATTGCCGGGACCTGCCTGGGACTCCACTGGGACTCACCCGGAACCTACCTGGGACTTGATCGGGACCTGCCTGGGACCCGCTCAGACTTGATCAAGATTTGACGAAACCTGCCTGGGACTTGAGCGAGACTCGCCTGGGACTCGTCGAAAAATCCTAATCGCCTTAGGCCGTTATCCTATTTTAATAATCGCAACTACTTTGTTTTAAGTGGTTAACTGTTTTAAAAATATAACAGCCGGGTATCAATTATTTAAGCCAAAATTGCATTGCATAACCGCTTTTTAAATATGGGCCTTTTGGGCCTATTTTTGTATTTTTGACCTTCTTAGACTTATTTTTTGGGCCTTTTTAGCCTCTTTTAGGGCTTTTTTTGGCTTGACTTATTAAACCTTTTTTTGTTTTGTTTTGTTTTTGTTCTTGTTCTTGTTTTTTTTTTTTTCCATGAATCATTAACATTTTTTTTTCCGAGGTAATGACAAATTAAGGTTCATTTTCTTTCGACGTAAAATAGTTTCTAAAAAATGATTTCCATATTTTACGGTGTTTAGTGTGACGTAAAATAATAGTTAACCGGAAATATTTTTCCTTCGACAAAAACCTCTTATTTAATTTTCAGAAAATGGTTTACGGTTTTTAAAATCGTAAACAATTTTCAGATTTTGAGCATCACATTCTCAAATCGACGCCCAAAACCTGCCTGAGACTCGCTGGGACTTGTCCAGGACTTGATTGGGACTCGACCAGGATTCACTCGGGACTCTACTGGGACCTGCTTGTGGACCTAACCGGACCTGCCCGGGACTCGCCCGAGACCCGATCGGGACTTGCCTGGGACCCCGCTGGGACTTGTCCGAGACTTGACCAGGACTCGCTCGGGACTTGACCAGGACCCGCTCGGGACCACACTGGGACTTGCCTGGGACTCGCTTGGGACTTGGTTGCCGGGACCTGCCTGGGACCCCATCGGGACTCGCCCGAGACCTACCCGGGACTTGATCGGGACTTGCCTGGGATCCCGTTGGGACTTGTCCGAGACTTGACTAGGACTCGCTTGGGACCACACTGGGACTTGCCCGAGACTCGCACGGGACTTGGTTGCCAGGATCTGCCTGGGACCCCATCGGGACTCGCCCGAGACCTACCCAGGACTTGATCGGGACTTGCTCGGTCTTGACTGGGATCCGACTGGACCCGCCTAGGACTTGACCGAGACTCGCCCATGACTCGTTGGAAAATATTTTCGGCGGAAAACATTTTCCTAGAAAATGATTTCTTAGAAAACATTTTTTGGTATTTGGTATCTACGGAAAATTAGGCAGGTCCTGGTCGATCCCTGACATCGGAAAATGTTTTCAGTAGAAAACATTTTCTTGGAAAACATTTTCTGGTATTTGGTGTGTACGCAAAATCACATTAAACACTAAATTATTGTTAGTTAATTTATATATTTTAATTAAACATAATTTTTAGTTTTATTTTTTAAATTATTGTATATTAATATTTTTATGTTGTGAATAAAAATTACATTTTATTGGTTAATATAATTAAATGAAAATTAAAAAAAAAAATTTGTTTTTTCCATGCGCACACGAAACGCCGTAAAATGTTTTCGGCAGAGAAAATGGCTTCCTTGAAAATATTTTCCAACGGAAACTATTTTACATCGAAATAAATGGTGCCTAAGAAAAACATCATATAAAAGAAATTCATAAGCTTTTTTTTTTTTTTTTTTTGGTATCTTTGGAAATCCTTTTTCTTCATTTGAATGTATAACAAACGAAGAGCAGTTATAGGCGGTTATTGAGTGGTGATGAGAGCGTTATGTGGACTTTTTGCTAGCCTTGGAAGAGGACATTGACAGTATTTTGGTAATTTGAGGTGACATTTGTCCCAATTAAAAGTTTGGGGAGGACATTATTAATTGGATGATAGTTTGAGAGGGGTATATGAACTTTTCTTTTTTATTGTATTGAATTGTATTACTACATGGTGTCAAGTTTATCAAGCTAAAGTTATTAAGGTTATCCATGAGGAGTCTAAGGGCCTGTTTGAGATTGCGTTTGAGAAATAGAGCGTTTAAGTCAAAAAGAGTTTTAGGGCAAAAACTTCATTTTTAAGTTTTTGCCAAAAGTGCGTTTTAACTATTTTTCGACTTTTTGGACCCTTAAAAGCGCTTTTAATTTATTTACCAAACGAGTATTTTTTTATTCAAACGGACTTTTTAAGTGTTAAAAACACTTTTACGCTCCTCAAACGCAAACCCAATCATGCCTTAAATCTTTGTTGATATGCAATGATGGTGTTACAGTTCAGGCTGCTGTGGTTCTTGATGCCACTGGCTTCTCGAGATGCCTTGTTCTGTATGATAAGCCCTATAATCCTGGGTACCAAGTGGCTTATGGGATTTTGGCGGAGGTTGAAGAGCACCCATTTGATGTAGATAAAATGGTTTTTATGGACTGGAGAGATTCACATCTGAACAATGATATGAAGCTGAAATAGAGAGACAGCAAGATCCCCACTTTCCTATATGCAATTCCCTTTAATTTCCACCAACAGGACATTTCTTGAAGAAACATCCCTAGTAGCTCGGCCTGGAGTACCTATGGAAGATATCCAAGAAAGAATGGTGGCTAGATTAAGGCACCTGGGTATAAAAGTGAAAAGCATTGAAGAGGATGAGCATTGTGTCATTCCAATGGGTGGGCCCCTTCCAGTGCTCCCCCAAAGAGTAGTTGGAATTGGTGGTACTGCTGGGATGGTGCACCCGTCAACTGGTTATATGGTAGCAAGGACTCTAGCAGCAGCTCCAGTTGTTGCAAATTCCATAGTTCAATACCTTGGTTCTTCTGTTAGAGGCCTTTCAGGAAATGAATTATCTTCAGAAGTTTGGAAAGATTTATCGCCCATAGAGAGGAGGAGACAAAGGGAGTTCTTCTGTTTTGGTATGGATATTCTTCTGGAGCTTGATTTACCAGGTACAAGGAGGTTCTTTGATGCATTTTTTGATCTAGAACCACGCTATTGGCATGGATTCCTGTCATCTCGACTGTTTCTTCCTGAGCTTATATTTTTGGGCTTTCACTGTTCTCTCATGCTTCTAATACATCTAGAATAGAGACTAGGTGAAAGGGAACTGTTCCTTTGGTAAGGATGATCAACAACTTGATACAGGACAGAAGTTAAGATGACTGGGAATTGGATATCAATTCAATGTGTTGTATGCCAATTGTTTTGATATAGCTGCTCCTTAAAGTTTATGTACCATTGCTTATAATTGTCTATACGATAATTCATTACGAATTAGTTGCTATGCGTACTTATTACACCTGCACTTCTTAGAGCGGGGATTCCTTGTGGCAGGGGAGCTCAAGTGTCTGAGTTTCCTGCTTACATTTTGGTGTACCGATACATGCAAGATAACGTTGTTTATGTTTGATGTGTTCACATATTCATTTGTTTTTCTGGATGTTTGATAAGATAAAAATCCTGTTATCCATTTTGCAACTTGCCGGATTCATCTAGTCACCCACAATAGGAAATAATCAGACAATGCTTTTACCATCATTGAAGATAGATCTTGTCTGCTTCATCGTTGTCATTTGTTTTATTTTTTTGTTTTTTGTTCTTTTCTTGTTGCTTGGAATCACCTTTTACTCGATGTTTCTTGGCTTCTTGCTTTCAATACTTTTAGCATGATAAGTTGAATCAAGAAATAATTATTGGATCTCTTGGAATGTAATAATGTTGCAGACTGAATGAAATAATCATTCAGTTGTAATGCTTCGCTTGGTAACACGTGCAGTATAAACTAGTTTAGATGCCTTAATTTGCGTTTAGTTTTGTGTTCTTTAGATTCAATGAATTGAATGGGTGTTGTAATAAAAGGCTACATGTATGGCTGAGATGTAATATGAGAGAAAAATACAGAACAAAATAGTGCATGAAGAAGAAAGCAGAGGAAGAGATAAGTAGATCTGAGTGTCTGGCAGAAACAATATCAATCATCTCACACAAAACCCGATTCTTAATTATTTTCTTTTCAAACGCATCACACGAAATTAGCACGTACAATCATCCTAACTTGCATATAAAAACACCAAATCCAAACCAAACAAATAAATACAAGGATGGGGAGGACCTGTCTGAAATCGTGTCTATATATTGTAGAACTCTCGAGGTTCTTTTATTCTTGCAAACAACCGTCTTGAGGCACAGAAAGAAACCATGCGAGTTTAGCTAAGTAGATGGTAGATGTACTTGGAATGAAGAGCTAGCAAAAAAATTCTTTATACCTTTTTCTCTAGTGTTGAGTTTCATGGTAATTTGAGCTTGCAGAAGTCATCGCAGGGGCTAGGGGGAGAGTCGACTGCATACCAAGTCTGAGTGGCTGTTAAAGCAAGTCCCAATAATACACCCAAAAAAGCAAGGATAGTCCAAGGGCTGCTAAAATGATCGTGAAAGAATTGAGCCATCCATGTCATCCAATCGTTGTCGTAGTAGTCCTGAATCTGGAACTTGACATCCTTGTACGCTTCGGCGCTTGGCACCAAGTCGGTGCCTATCGCATTGAAGAGGTCAGCCACTTCTTGATCGCTGCCGAGGAAGTTGTGGAGTATGTGTGCCTTCCTCAGATCTTTGACGTCGTTGGCCTCATCGATGAGTGAATCTAGGAAGGATATATAAGAGCTGATGCCGAAGTCGTTTTTGAAATCCAGACACATTTCGTAAGCTATCAAGTTCATGAACTTGGGGCCTGTTGAGTCATCCACCGTAATTGGAGGAAGTGAAAGGTATCCGGGGTAAAAATTGAATTGCCTAGTAAAACTTACGTTTCTCAAGGATTTATGTTTGCTCCGTTTTAGTTGGATTCCTGCTGATTTAAGCTCCTGCACGTTGCGATATGATTGCCAATCTGGATCATCCTCTGGACGTCTCTTTCTCCATGGACAACTAAGTTTCTTTTGTGAGGACGTATCCTTCATGGATTGTGGAGGACCCAAGAGTGTTGTTCTCAGAAGATCGAGAAGATGGGTCGGCTCTCTGTTTTCAATTAGTTTCATTTGCTGAAAAGTAACGTTTTGAATGAAAATTTCAATCCATTTTTTCAACTCGTCTTCCTTTCTGCTGAGCCTCATCAGTAACTTGAGGAGACAATAGGGAACTTGGTTCTCCAGCAAGAACAAATCCTGTTGAGCGAAGGCTACGCTGTCATTTTTTATACTCAACTCTTCGAACTTGTTATAATTTGCAGCACAAAATATGTATTGTAGTATTGCACATCCGTCCACGAACAACATCCAAGCGAGAGTCTCATCGTCGTACTTCTTCGTCACCTCCTCCTCAAAGCATTCCCTCAGTTTCTTGATTTCCTTCATAATCTTCTTGTATAAATGATTTATATCATCGTCTAAACTATCTCCATTATTGCAGCTCAACCCTTGGACGAACTGATAGGCCAATCTAAGCTTATACTTCTCTCCTAGCTCGTACTTTGGGTTGCCATGATGAATAGGACCGATCGACGCCACTCTAGGCTCAAAGTACTTAACTAAATGATCGGGATCTCGCAGCAAGAATATAACCTTCTGTATTTTTGCTGCTTCAACCGCTCCCGGTTGGGCTCCTGCCCGCTTTAACATTTCAATCCTTTCCTTCTTGGCAGTGGCAGTGGCAGGCTGGTCGTGGCTGCTGCTTCCTTCACCAGCTTCTATTGAGTGATGCTCCTTAATGGAAATAATATGCTGGGGCTCCATTCCGGACGTAGGAAGTTAAGTTGCACCCAAACAAGGCAGTTAAATCTGGTGATATTGCTGCCCTTCTTAGCATTTAATTCATATATATGTACATATGCTTGATAATCATGATAATCATGACTTTGTCTTTATGCATCGAGCAAGATTGGTATCAAATTATAAGGTAATTTCATGGAACTGATCTTTGCTTTTGTCCTAATCTAGTAATATACCTAACCTAGCTAGTTGTAGTTGGCATCATCTTTTCCCAGAAAAGGAGAAAAGTGTATTGAAGGATAGTGTCATAATTCGAGGATTTTATGAGCTCTTTAATTGGGATTCATATTCTGCCCAATAATTTTTTTCTATTTTAGTTAAGAAAGAAAATTCTTTTTTATTTTAGCTATTAATGTCTTTATTTTAGTTATTCACTTTTGTTATTTCATTTCAATATATATATTTTATCAAGAATTTTTTTTATTCTTTATTTATTAAGAGCAGAGAGAATGATAAAATAAAATAAAATATATTTTTTTATTTTAAATAATGCTCGATGCTTAACAAATTTAGGGAGTATTGTAGATCACTGAAGTAGGTCACCAATTTTTTTTTTATTAAAGTAGCTACTAGGATGTGGATGATTACTTTGACTAACCTAGTGGAAATGCCTTTTTTTTTTTTTTTTTTTTGTAAAAAAAAAATAATAATAAAATTTACAACTGATCACGTGGAAAACGCAAGATTGTAGAATAAATACCTTGCTGCAGGCACATAAGTACTTGTGATTATTTAGACAATAGTTTACTTTTATTTTTATTTTTATTTTTAAATTTGGGAACAAAATACGTTATTAAGATGACATGAAATTGTCCGTTTCCGCAGAAAACATTTTTTGACGTCGAGTTGCAACCTAGAATTTCTGATTTTCCATACGCACAAAATACCATAAAATATTTTTCAGCTAAAAACATTTTCTAACGTCAGGTCCTGGGTAGGCCCTGGATGGGTCCCAGTTGAGTCTCGATCAGGTCCAAGCAGGATTCCAATCGGGTCTTGGTGAGGTCCTGATCGGGTCCCAGGCGGGTCTTGGCGACATCCTAACTAGGTTTGTCAATTTGAGAATGAAATGTTCAAACTCGAAAAATTGTTTACGATTTTCAAAAATGAAAACTATTTTTCGAAAATTAAAGAAGAAACCGTTGACTATTATTTTACGTCGCACCAAACACCCGAAAATACATAAAACAATTTATGAAAATCATTTTACCTTGAAACAAACGGAGCCTAAGATGACATAAAATTGATATTCATCGAGTATGAGTCCGTTTGAAATTGTAATTTCAAAAAGTGTAATTTAAAAATAGCGATTTTAAAATATGCAATTTAACAACGTAAATTTTAAAAACGCAGTAAACGTTTGGTAAATGGGTGTTGTAATAAAAGGCTACATGCATGTATGGCTGAGATGTAATATGAGAGAAAAATACTGCAGAACAAAATAGTGCATGAAGAAAAAAGCAGAGCAAGAGATAAGGAGATATGAGTTCTGACTTCTGAGTAGCTGGTAGAGACAAGTCTACCCACTCCGCTTGTGATCCAGAAATTTGATCATTTGTGTTGTTGTGTAACCTAAATCTTATGTTGAACATCTCATTATAGGCTAAAACTGCATCCCGTTGTCTAGCATAAAAAAACAACTATAGACAAAGGGAGGAACATAGAGAATCAATTCAATCCATAACAGAGCTACATATTGGATCAAAGTAGCATTGTTAACTTGATCACGGATACAATGTCAATCATCTCACACAAAATCCGATTCTTTATTATTTTTCATTTCAAACGCATCTACACGAAATTAGCACGTACAATCACCCAAACTTGCAAATTAGAAAAAAAAACACCAAATCCAAACCAAACAAATAAATACAAGGATGTGGTCTTGGGAGGACCTGTCTTTAAGGTTCTTTTATTCTTCCAAACAACCGTACCTAAGGCACAGAAAGAAACCATGTATGTGAGTTTAGCTAATTAAGCAGATGGTATATATGAACAGCTAACAAATTATAGATTAACTAGTACCTTTTCACTCATGTTGATCATCATTTCTTAGCGTTGTCAGATTAGTGTGGGAAGACTGCGAACCAAGCCTGAACGGCAGTTAGAGCAAGTACCAATAATACGCCCAAGAAAGCAAAGATAGTCCAGGGGTTGCTGAAATGATCTTGACGGAATTGAGCCATCCAGGTCAACCACTTGCTTTCGTAGTACGCCTGAATCTGGATTTTGACATCCTTATATGCTTCGGCATTAGGCACCAAGTCGGTGCCTATCGCATTGAAGAGTTCAGCCACTTCTTGATCGCTGCCAAGGAAGTTGTGCAGCACACGTGCCTTCCTCAGATATTTGACGTCATTGGCTTCATCGATGAGTGAATCTAGGAAGGATATGTAAGAGCTGACGCCGAAGTCGTTCTCGAAATCCAGGCACATTTCGTAAGCTATCAAGTTCATGAACTTGGGGGCCGTTGAGTCGTCCACAGTAATTGGAGGAAGGCAAAGGTATCCCGAGTAGAAATCGAATCCGAATCGTCTAGTGAAACTTATGTTTCTCAAGTAACTATTATTCTTGTTACGTTTCAAATGGATTCCTGCTGCTTTAAGCTCTTGCACGTTGCGATATGTTTGCCAATCTTGGTCCTCTTGATGTGTAAATGGACATCTACTTGATGATGGTTTGGCTTTCGGGCAAGGCGGAGGACCCAAGAGTCTTGTTCTCAAAAGGTCGAGGAGATGGATCGGGTCTCTTTCTCCTTGTTTTTGCTGCTCTGTTTGCTGATAATTAACGTTTTGAATGAAACTTTCAATCGAGTTTCTTAACTGCTCTTCCTTCCCGCTGTACCTCATCAATAACTTGAGGAGACGATAGGGAACTTGGTTCTCCAATAGAAACAAATCCTGCTGAGCGAAGGCTACGCTGTCATTTTTTATATTCAACTCTTCGAACTTGTTTTTTGCAGCACAGAATATGTATTGTAGTATTGCGCAGCCGTCCACGAACAACATCCAAGCGAGAGCCTCATCATCATAATTCTTTGTCACTTCCTCCTCTAAGCATCCCCTCAGTTGCTTGATTTCCTTCTTAATCTTCCCGTGTAAATAATTTATATCGTCGTCTAAAGTATTTCCATCATTGCAGCCGAATTGTTTGACAAACTCATATGCCAATTTATGCTTGTACATCTCTCCTAGATGGTACTTTGGGTTGCCATGATGCATAGGACCGAGCGACACCACTCTTGGCTCAAAGTACTTAACGAAAGACTTGTGATCTCGCAGCAAGAATATAACCTTTTGTATTTTTGCCCCTTCAACCGCTCCCGGTTGGGTTCCTGCCCGCTTTAACATTTCAATCTTTTCCTCCATGGCAGTGGCAGGCGGGTGTTGGCCGGCCCCACTGCTCCCTTCACCAGCTTCTATTGATCCAACAACCTTCCTCGAGTGATGTTCTTCAATGGAGACAATATGCTGAGGCTCCATTCAAGTCGTAGCAAGTTAGTTTGAACCCAACAAGGCAATTAAATCTGGTGATATTGCTGTCCTGTACTTGGAAATAACTATATATAGCTTGAGAAATTAAGGCCGGTTGGCAGTTGCTTTCGTTCGAATGTTTAAGCGGGAATTAAATATTGACACTTTTATGAAACAATTATTTCTAATTAGGATTATAAAATAGCAAGCGTGGAATCTAATCCACAAGATTTGTGGAAAAATTACACATACTACACTGTTTTGATTAAACTATTGATTATCATGACTGCCTTTATCCGTCGAGCAAGATTAGTATCAAATACAACGTAATTTCATCAAAGTCGTCTGTGCTTTAATCCTAATATATATATACACCTACTACCTAGTTGGCATAATCTTTAATTTCCCTCAAAAGGAGAAAAGTATATTGAACGATTAGCCATTTAACCATGCTTAGAGGCTCGAGCTCTTTGGGCATTCACATTGGTTGAGCAATTTCTTTTCTCTATTTTTGTTAAAAAATTATTATTATTTTTATTATTTTCTATTTTAGCTATCAATTTTTTCAAATCATCTTATTTCACTCTCTATTTTAGCTATCTATTTTTTCTTATTTCATTTAAATATTTTCTATCAAGAATTTCTTTAATTATTATTTTAATTTAAGCTTGATTTAGTTTGCGGAGTAACCCATTGGAATGGAATGGAATAACCATTCCTTTGTTTAGTAAAGGCCAATTGTTAAGAATGATTATTCCCGTCTGAATAACAATTCCCTTATAGAGAGGAATAGATATTCCTCTAAAAGAGAAATAGAAGAATGGTTATTCTTTAAGGGATAGATTGCCTTTTCCAAAAAAAAAAAAAAATTTATATTATTTTTTATTTTATTTTAAACTTAGAAAAAAAAAAAAAAAAACAAAATAGTAGAATACAAAAATGATTTATTTTACCTTTATTGTGTATACAATGCTCACCAAATTTCTTAGCAAATTTGTTGAATTAGCTAAACAAATTTGCTAGTTGAAAGATGGGTGATTATTTTGATAGCCGATCGAGTGTGAATTCTCGTAGAAACAAATTTACATGTGATGACATGAGATACGCTGGTTTCCTTGAGAAATGCTATAATGCAATAAAATGATCATTTTGGGCTCATAAAAGTGTTAGGTGGCAAGAAATCATAGACCTCATCTATAGTTGCTGTAGCCCCACCTACTGATAAGCCTATGACGATCGCCTCTTGCCACCTAGGTCTTTTATGGGCCAAAAATAGTATTTTTATTGCACTATAACATATCTCGGTTTCCTTACATGCATCCAGACTTTATTGTGTAGAGAAATTTTCAACAAATCACATATTGCCACGTTCCGCTAATGATTTCACCTATTACGACACTGCAAGAAAAACAGCTTATAGCAACGACACAAGCCGTGTGCCTTGTGGCAAATACACAGGAAGTGGTCGCTAAAGAGTCAACCAAAGGCGACGAAAAATGTTCGTTAGAATGCTTTGGGTCTTTCGTATTAGATTCTCTCTACATATTTTACAACATGGAACTTTTTTCTTTTCTTTTTTTTCTACGCATAACATGGAGTTGCTTGAGAGATGAGTGGTGGTATATTTCAGCTAAAAGATGGGCTGTACGTGTGGCTGTTTTGATAATGACCTCTTCACCTTTTTTGCTTTAATTAGTTTAATTAGACAGTTGGCGCTTCTTTTTCTTGGAATCCATTTTTCACTTTGCACTACTTTTTCATTGGAGAAGGATTCAATAATATTATTCAAATCCATATTTACTAAGCACGGTTAAATACATAAATATTAAATCTTGACCATAAAATGGTTTCACTTTATTTCACTTAAAATCGGGAGGATTCTATTCCCTTTATATTGGCTGTAATTGCAACTTTATCAATAAAAAATAGAACGCTGCAACTAATTTGAATCGATTAGTTAACCATTTTAGATATGTTCAAGAGAAGTAACAAATTAACTTGGTATATTTTTACCATTGTCCTTTTAGAGTATTCACAATGGACTCCTCAAATAAAAGCTAAATTTGATGAGAAAATTTCTTTTTTAAAAAAAAAAAAAAATTGAAGAGAAATTTTTAAAATAAACCAAATAGTAAACTCTATTTCTCAACTTGTTATATATATATAAATTAGTTTTAGAGTGTATTGCAAGATCTAGAGTTGGAAGAAAAAGTGTGTTTCATTAAAGTAGACAGAGAGAGAGAGAGGAAATAACATAAAAAAAAATGACTAGGGAGTGGATTTTGGCTCTTCAAATGTGGCAAGGAGGTTCATGGATAAAAGTAAATATAGGAAGAAAATTCTTTTTAATTACCTTAATAATATGCAATCTTTTTAATAGGTAACATTTTTAGGCATTTCGATGCTTAAAAATGACAATTAAAAATTGTAAAGAATCCTAATCCCTTCCTTCTGGCATTACACATTCCGCTATTAAAGTTGAGAGACACTTTAATTGATAATGAATCTATCACGTGTCTTTATCCATCAAGCAAGATTGGTATTAAATACAACCTAATTTCATGCAACTGATCTATGCTTTTATAATAGCTTCATCCTGATCGATCTATATGCCTGGTCCACAATCGGCATCATCTTTTCCCAGAAAAGGAGAAACATATTTTAAACGATACGTCGTGCATTGAGGCATTGAGCCCTTGAACAAAAAGAATTACAGATTTGATAATGTCAAAAACGATGGCTCCCTAAAACTTTTTTTTTTTTTTTTTTTTTTAAATGAATAAGCAGTTCCTTAGACTTTATTGTGTAGAGAAATATTCAATAAATCACATGTTACCACGTTCCATGCATGCGGTTTCAAACAATAAAAACGAGAGAAAATGGTATAATTACTAAATTTTCTTCCAAAAAATTGGTTCCTAAGTGATGTATTACCCTAACTTATAATCTATTATTTTAATAAATGTATCATCATCTCATGTGATTGTAACACATCACTTAGTACCTATGATATAAGTAAAAACAAATATTTAAAAAAAAAAAAAAAACAAATTTTATTTATTTATTACAAATGTTGATTAAATTGTTGATTTTTATTATCACTTAATTGTATGACAATTGTATATGAGTGTACTAAATAATATTACTTTTTAAATTAAATGATTTAATCTAAAGTACATAAAAGACACAGTGAATTGAGTAAAAACCGAAGAGAAGAAGTGTACCATAATTAAATTTTGCAGCTCCCTAATTAAATATAGAAACAATGTAGTTTTTTACCTCTATACAAATGTACATTTTCAATCTGGACGCGTCCCTAACCCCATATGTTCAATCTGGATCAGAATTTTAGGAACTTTCTTTTTTATTATCCTAAAAACTACGTCTTGATCCCAAGAATTTAAGATCTCTATTTCTCATACAATTGCTTGCAATCAAATCTACACTTTGATTAAAATTAACGATTTTTTATGTCATTTTATACGTAGGAGTTTGATGAACCCACTAGATTCTTTCACCCTTTATTAAAGGAATGAATTTTATATGTAATACGCAAGTACCTTTATTGAGATAGCAAGTTTGGTATTAATTAGCTCTTTTGCTATTAAATCTATTTCTTTATGATGATTTATCTTTGCATCAATCCTGCAGGTACCAAACTAGTATATAGCGAGTACGTGCATCAAACAATATTCTGGAGAATATTGTTTCCGAGAATGAAGTTTGAAAAATCTATATACGACTCCAAACGACACATATTCTGAAAGTATAGGTTTTTCACACAATATTATGCGGAAATAGATCTGACCTAACAAATAATAATTAACCAAAAACAGATATGCAATGAACAATAAAGAACACAGATATTTTGGTTACGAAGAGAAAACCAATTAGAGAACTCTCTAATTGTAAAACTTCTCCGGAGTAGTTAAACCCAGAAAATCAACTAACTCAGTAAAAAAATAAAGGATTACAAGACGTTCACACTTACAAAACCTTTGCAATTGACACGATCTTGTATAAGACAAGCGACTCACTTGCTTTCTACTACAGTAGCCCTTTCTAGAGATAGCTGGCATAATACTTCTACATGATCTCCCTTTACCGGAACTCTAGTTGACTTCACTTCAACAATCAACAAGTAAAAACAAACGATCACTCTAAGAGAGAGAATAGACTCTCTATATCACAGACGGACTGTGATACACAGCACGCTGCGTGCCACACACGCCAGTGTAAAAAAAAATTATTTTTATTTTTAATTATTAAAATAAAAATTACACTTGCGGACTCTCTTAGCACACGACGGCGAATTCTAGATGCAGAAATTCGTAGTAATACAGATCTGTAGAGATCTATATATATAATACAAAGACCCCTACTCTAATTAGGACTCAATTACATTTAAATTAAACCTAGCAGACTCCCATAGTCTAATTAGGACTCAATTACATTTAAATTAAACTAGCAGACTATGGGCCGTCTGGACAGTAAATGGGCTCGTCTGGACGGGACTCTTAAAACACGGGAAATATTGTTCTCGTAAGTGGTCGTTCGGACGCCGTTGCAGACGAGCTTGCAGATGAGGCTCTCGGGATAAAATTAACTGTGTAGCTTTTAAATCTCTTCCAGACGGCTATGAATCTCCTTCGGACGCCCATAATAATTTGGCACTTTGAATCCATTTTGCTCACCGAACATTTAGCCAACACTTAAAACTTACAAAGTCTTTAATTGTTTTACTCAAAAGTAGGAATTCGCTGACACATCCATGGGATTTTCTTTTATAAAAGTAGTGCCTTAACTAAAGGATAAGATTTGGTATTTTACGCTTTTCCCTTTTTTCTTCATGAAGTTACATTCTCCCAACAGCATGTACAACATGGAGTTGCTTGAGAGATTAGTGGTTGTATATCGCAGTTCAAAGATGCCTGTGTGTGGCCGTTTTGATAATGACCTCTCTTCACCTTTTTGCTTTAAATATGTTGTTCGAGGAGAGTAGGCTCTCATTCGACTGTCATACAATTATGATGATGTGATAGTGAAAATCAACTTTTGAATTGCTAATATTTATTGGCATATCATTACAGTTGTATGAGAGTGTATTGCATATCATTTCTCATTTGCTAAGCTAGTTTGTGTTTGTCCTTTTTGAACATTCACAATAGGCTCTTCAAATAAAAGTTAAATTTGAGGAGAATTTTTTTTTCTTTTTAAATAAAAAATAAAATAAAAAAATTGAAAAGACAATTTTAAAATAAACCAAATAGCAAACTCTTTATATATATATTTCTCAACTTGTTATATATATATATATATATATATATATATATATATATATATATATTAGTTTTAGAGTGTATATATTGCAAGATCTAGATCGTTGGAAGAAAAAGTGTACAAGTTGAGAGAGAGAGAGAGCGAGAGGAAATAACATAAAGAAACAAAACAAAACAAAATAAAACAAAACAAAAACAAAATATAGGGAGGAGAGTAGGGAGTTTGTTGCAGCATGTTTTTCTTGTAAATTAGACCATTGTGAATGCTCGGTGTCTTTAATTAAAGTGAAGTTGAGGGACGAGGATCCCCTTAAATTAATTTCACTCATTGCGGCCAAAATCACAAATACAGATTTATAGGAAAAACCAGTTTTTGCATAAAAATATTTTCTAAATCAAAGAATAAATTTTCATTTTATTTTGGAGAATTACTTCACTTATGTACCCCTGATAATGTGTCATAGTATTTACAATGTTAACCTCAAATGATCAAAATGAAAGGTCAAAATTGGGCACGTCAAATAATTGTCTTCCCTTCATCCATTAGTGAAGATTACGCTTATAATTAATACCTCTAGGACTCGTTCCTTGGCTAGCACAATGGATAATGGGTGCTGAAAATGGCCACAAGTATTGCTAAGAGAAACATACAGAACAAAAGCGTGTGAGAGGAAGAAAGCAGAGAAAGATCAGAGAAGGAGATCTTGCTGAAATATATATAATAGATAATGTGTTGAGTAAATCCAATGAATGCGTGTTGGAAATTAATAATACCACACTCATATATAATTATTTTCATTCCAAACACATTACACGACGAACTTAGTACGTACAATCACTCTTAATTACTTATTTTATATAAACTTGCATATATATATATATATATATATATATATATATATATATATATATATATAAACACCAAAACCAAAGAAAACAAATTAATACGAACAATACATGTAGAACTCTTAAGGTTCTTACTTTTATTCTTGGAAACAACCATACGTGGTCTAGAAACCATGCATGTGAGTTTAGCTAATTAAGTAGATGGTATATATAAACAGCTAACAAATTATATATAAATTAATTAGTACCTTTTCCCTCATGTTGATTTTCATGCTGATCATCAATTCTTAGCTTTGTCAAATGAGTGAGGGAAGATTGCGGACCAACTCTGAAGGGCAGTTAGAGCAAGTCCCAATAATACGCCCAAGAAAGCAAGGATAGTCCAGGGGCTGCTGAAATGATCGTGAAAGAATTGAGCCATATAGGTCATACAATTGTTATTGTAGTAGCTCTGAATCTTGAACTTTACATCCTTATAAGCTTCGGTGTTAGGCACCAGGTCAGTGCCTATCTCATTGAAGAGGTCAGCCACTTCTTGATCACTGCCGAGCAAGTTGTACAGCACTTGTACCTTCCTCATATCTTTGACGTCGTTGACTGCATCAATGAGTGAATCTAGGAAGGATATATAAGAGCTGATGCCGAAGTCGTTCTCGAAATCCAGACACATTTCATAAGCTATCAAGTTCATGAACTTGGGGCCCGTTGAGTCGTCCACTGTAATCGGAGGAAGTGAAAGGAATCCGGGGTAGAAATTGAATCGTCTACTAAAACTTATGCTCCTCAAGCAACTTTCTTTGCCGCGTTTCAAATGGATTCCTGCTGCTTTAAGCTCCTGCACATTCCGATATGATTGCCAATCTGGGTCCTCTTGACGTGTGTTTCTACATGGCCATATTCCACGTGTCTTTCCAAAGGATGGGACGACTTTCGAGGATCGCAGAGGAGTCGGACCCAAGAGTGTTGTTCTCATAAGGTCGAGAAGATGGGTGGGCTCTGTTATTGGTACTTCTCTTTCTATTGGTTCCGGCTGTGAATCATGAGAGCTTTCTCCTTCGTCAACATTTTGTTGCGGCTCCGTTTGCTGATAAGTAACATTTCGAATGAAACTTTCAATCGATTTTCTCAACTCCTCTTCCTTCCCGCTCAAGCTCATCAATAACTTGAGGAGACGGTAAGGAACTTGATTCTCCAACAAGAACAAATCTTGATGAGCGAAGGCTACGCTGTCGGTTTTTATGTTCAACTCTTTGAACTGGTCATTTGTAGCGCATAATATGTATTGTAGTATTGCGCAGCCGTCCACGAACAATATCCAGGCGAGTGCCTCATCATCATACTTCTCTATCACCTCCTCCTCGAAGAATTCCCTCAGTTGCTTGATTTTCTTCTCAACCTCGTACAGAAGATTTATACTCTTCCCGCAACCTTGGACGAACTCATATGCCAATCTAAGCTTGTACTTCTCTCCTAGCTGGTACTTTGGCTTGCCATGATGGATAGGACCAATTGATGCCACTCTTGGCTCAAAGTACTTAACGAAATGCTTGTGATCTCGCAGCAAGAATATAACCTTCTGTATTTTTGCTGGTGGGCTTCCACCAAGGGCTTCCACCTTTCTTGCTTGGTCTCCTTCGTCCATAAAATTTCTAAACCTTTCCTCCCTGGTAATGGCAGGCCGGTTGCGGCTGCTGCTTCCTTCACAAGCTTTGCTTCTAACAACCTTCCTCGAGTGCAGCTCGTCAATAGAAACAATATGCTCCATTCTGGTCGTAGCAAGTTTGCACCCAACAAGGGAATTAAATCTGGTTATATGGCTCTCCTCCCATTTACTTCATATATACTATGGAAACTCTTAACTATAGCATGGGAAACAAAGGACAGTTGCTTTTATTTATTCGAATTTTAAAGTTTGGAATTAAGTATAGACACTTTTATTGGTAACGAGTTTATGCATCTTATTTTATCCACCGACCAAGATTGGTATCAAGTAAAACGTAGTTTCATGGAACTGTCTTTGCTTTTATCCTAATGCAGTAATATAGACCTAGTATAAGTGGCATCATCTTTTCCCAGAAAAGGAGAAAAGAGTATTGAACGATTCGTCATGCTTTGAGTCCAACAAAAAGAATTACATATAACTCGTGGTCCATCCAACCAAAGATGGGAGGAAAAAGGAGGGTTCCAATGGTTGCAGAATGACTACAAGAAATCCTCCCATTTGATAGACACTAATTCGTGAATGCTAAACCTGAGGTTCAAGAATTCTGGCGAAGAACAGCCTATGACAGTTAATAAGCTGAAAATTGTATACAGCCATAAGCCACGAAAAGAAGGGCCAGGAGCTCACATATTCAAAGTTAAAGCAAATAAATAAAATAGACAGGCAGATTCCATTGTCCTAACAGCATTACCAGAATAGACAAAGAATAAATTGATATGACTAGCTTTGGGAAAGTTCTCGGCTGCGCTTAGCAGCAGCAATAACCGCATTCATCAAAGTTCCACGGAATCCGCCTTTCTCCAACTCATGAATACCAGCAATTGTAGTCCCACCAGGTGATGCAACATCATCTTTAAGCTTACCTGGATGCTCCCCAGTTTTGGTGACCATCGATGCTGCTCCTAATACCTGCAAAAAGAGACAGAAAATTCACTTACCCCACAAGCAAAGGACACACAGCTAATGTTTAGAGAGGGGCATATACAAGTAAAAGCCAGCAAATCTACTCTACTTAGGGCCTTCCCCTCGCCACTCCCTCCACCCCCAAAAATAAATTATATATGAATGAATAAATGAAATCCTTTATTCTAGATGCTTGAACATTTCATAATAGTATAATACGCACTTGCAATAATTACGTCATATACTGCCTTTTCTTTTTTCCTATTCTAAGCAGTCTGTGAAATCCAGTTGTTCTAGTAGACAATTCTTTTTTGAGTAAATGTAGTCTTGCAGACTTATGTTACTGATTTGGTTACACATCAAATTCTGAATAATTCTTTATAGTATATTTGAAAACTTAGTATTCTGCAGTTCATGAAAGGTAGTAACAGTGTAACAAATGTAAGATACTTCAAGTGAGCACGCATAAGCTACTCCTGGTCACAAATTTAAGAGTATGCCATATATTTTATGACATTCTTCAACGTTCTTTTCTCTATGTTATCAGACTATCAGTTTGAAATTTTCTTGAGAGCTTCTAATGCATTTGACACCATCCTACATATTACTTTAACAACCTTGTCCTCAATAGTAATTTGACAAAAATTGTCTGTCATTGCAATGATTAAATCTTGAGTTTGGATTTTCTGCTGCCAAAAATATATGTTTTATTTCTGGCAGACTGACAGTAGTATTTGCTCTAAGGAAATCAGAAATCCATACTTGACTTCCAGTTAAGAGCTGTCACAGTTACTACTCTATTGTTAATATCCAATTCTCTATATATTTGGGTGATTTCGGGAGCTTAAAATTATCCTGCCAAGAGATAAATCAACTCCTAGTTCCTGTAACAGAATCAGCAAATTACATGACTAATTGAATAAGAACATAATACTGGTATAAATGTACTTACAGTTTGAGAAGCTAGACCCAGTGCAAGTGCTCGTGGTAGACCTGCAGCCACTCCTCCATCAGCCAAAGCTTCTATAGCTAAGTATATAAATGCTGGGCCACTACCACTGAACATTTTCAGGAAAAAGAATCTATGTTATAAGTTGCAGTCAGCAAATCTCTGTCTCTGCAAATACAGATACATAATTTGTGCTTGATGAACCCAAGAACCTTTTTAAATAAAAATGGCTAAAACTATTGAATATATGTTTTGTGTGCCAAGGTAGTAATCAGTATGGCTCTTATGCATTCACAGATGCCATATACCTCAGACCAGTGATTGCATCAAACAATTTCTCATCGGCTCTCCACAACTTGCCAACTGATCCAAATAATTTAGCTATTAGGTCTCCATCTTCTTCTGTCGCAGATCCTCCCAAGCTCATAACTACCAAATGCAAGCAGATTAGAGACCCTTACCATTTTGATATTTTTTCACAAAGTAGATGCAAAAGAAGGTAATGCAAACAAGAACTACAAGATTTGAAGAGTAGAAAGATACATGTGACAGAGGAAATGATGTTCTTATGACCATTTTCAACCTCTTGATAAAAATGTGCAAGAAAAATTTTGTGGTGCGTGAGTTTAGGTCAATAGCTTTATCTCTATTCAGGATACGAAAGGTGATACATAGGACTGGTGGAGAATTTGCAGTTTTGAGAGGAAAATCTCACCACCATGAGATTAGTGTGGTTTGGGAGGCAGTCCCACTTTATATTATGTCGACAGCTTGGTAGAGGAGAAATAATGGTACATTTACTGATACAGAGCTAAGTGGAACCTTGCTAATTTCTTTTCTGTACAATTCTTGTATGACTAGTTGTGGATTCTGAGATTTTACTACTTTTGTCATCGGCTAAGAGATTCAGTGTTTTTATTTAGCCTTTCCTCAACCTTTTTCTTGTCTTTTTTTCATTCATGCTGTTACTAAGACCACATGTTGCACCAACATATTTTGTCACCCTATGCAAAGAAAAGATTTGAACTCTCCATCTCGGGAAATTAACAGGGGAAAGGCATAGCTTGCCCTCATAATCTTTGAAAGATAACTTGTACATGAGAAACTAATGCCCTCATAGTATTTGAAAGGGACACAAAACTTGGCCTTCTAACTAATTAGAATGAACTATAAGAATCGACCTCGTATAGCAAATATCAGTCATAATATATATATATTCATTACTCTCAATAGGCCAAGAATGAGTAAATATTATATCCCCCTGCTCACACATAAACTTTTAAGAACAGATGATATTCACAAATGCACCCATCGTGATGACTTCCAGGCCATAAACTTCAATACTAACATTTTAAACAGGGAAAAATAAAATTCGCTATGAAGGTAGTATATGAATTCGCTATCAGTATAATCAATTTCCCACATTTGTCATATTGGGCCCCTCACAAAATGCATTGCTATCTTTTGTAAATGATTTACAGGAGGCAGAATTATAGCTTAAAATCCAAAGGAAGGATAATAAAAGAACAGGGTAAAATCTGACAACCCAGCAAACTTGCCGGAGCATTGGGTATTGAGTAACCTTAAACAAAAGCCAGGAAAAAAAATGGCAACTTGGTAAAAAAAAAGAAGTATGATAAATTTTGCATGATGGAGGATGAAAATTATATATTAAACAAAAAAAAAAAATACCACTTGCTGCCTCGCCTACAGCTGATGGAGTATTTGGCATTATCCTAATAAATCGGCTTTGACCAGCCCATTCCTGGATGAAACAGATCACATCAATGAAGTATGTAGAGTTTGAAAATTAAGAACTCAAATGCATAGTAAAAGAGTGAATTTTTTTATGGAGTAAGAAGAACTCTGTTTCACAAACCTCCAGATCTTTCAATTTGACTCCAGCAGCAATCGAAACCAGAAGCTTCTTTTCCGAAAGCAGTGGCTTCAATCGCAAGACCGCATCTTTGACTGCAACAACAGAAAAATGTGGAAACGATTATGCAATGAAGAAACTCACAACAACAGCATCCACGAAATTATTATCCATAAACGTCTAAATTTGGCTTTGATTCCTATTACTAAGAATTTTCATGAAATTATACCAACTTGAGGTTTCACGGAGAAGATGACCACATCACTGTCTTGAACCACCTGTCAGCATGAGAAAATAGGAATCGAATTCCAGTCTAAGAGGAGAAAAAAAAAAAACGAAAAAGAGAGAGCGGAGGGGAGGGATGATACGTCGTCGTTGCGGGGGAGGACGGTGACGCCGAAGGACTCGAAGGCGTTGCGGCGGCTGGGGCTGGAGTGGGACGTACGGATACGGGAAGGAGGCAAGACACCGGATCGGACGACTCCTCTGGCGATGCTCTCCGCCATTTTTCCCGCTCCGATAAACCCTAGCTTGTATGTCTCGCTCGGAATGGGAGCCATTTCCATTGTACGACGTCGTCGGCAGCACCACGACTTCAGAGAGTAGTGAGGAGGGAATTGTTCCTTTGAAATGCCCCTTTTGGTAGACCTGTTTCTTCTTCAAAAGGTTCCGAATCCTCCAATGACCCAGGCTGAATGGATTAGTGGGTCCTTTGGTTTGGACCCAAAAAAAAAAAAAAAAAAAGATTCAAACGATTTAGGGCTCTCTAGTCTCTTTGATAAAGAGTAAGTTATCTTCGATAAAATAGGATTAGCATCATTAGGTTGTTGAATTTATTTGAATTTCTTGTTGCTGATTTTATCTTCATCTCAAAGCGAGTATTAATCTTATTCTTCACATTCATTTAACATCGGCTAACTTTATATATTTTAAGTGATTTTTTCTATGAATCACTTAAAATATATCAAGTTGTCTAGTGTAATAAATGAAACAAATTAAATGTACACACATTCACACTCTCAGACTTGCACGTTTTTTGAGTGAAAAATATCATTAAATTTTGGATAGGTTACTATTGAATTTTGAATTTAATAGTAATTTTCACTATTACGTCATCAGTTTCTTACGAATGAGTGTAAAGAGTAGCAATACTCTTTTGTTCAAGACAATTTGAAGTGTAATTCCAAATTCTCATGCAACTTATGTAGCAGAATCCAACTGTCATTGAATTTTTCTTTTTCTTTTTTAAATAA
The DNA here is from genome assembly GCF_965113065.1 of Corylus avellana. Taxonomy (NCBI): domain Eukaryota; kingdom Viridiplantae; phylum Streptophyta; class Magnoliopsida; order Fagales; family Betulaceae; genus Corylus; species Corylus avellana. Next base: position 2,894,285 of record NC_142499.1, on the reverse strand, counting down.
ATAAAGGCTAATTCAATAATTAATAGGCATTACCACATTATTCCAGCGATATAAAGGCTTTAATCCTAAGATAACCAAATTTGTGTTTTTTTTTTTTTTTTAAGCAACTACTATACTATACGAAGGCTTGACCACGTGCATGGGGTCACTTCTTGTCGTGGATCTCGCACGGCTAATATGGAGCAAAATATCAAGCCCTTCAAAGATATTCATCAGTGAAGATGCATGCAAGAAGTTTCATTATTGCCATGCACCCTGTAAATTACCTCCAACTAAAATGCCTCTTATTCAAAATTGCACAATTGTGGAGAGCTTAATGAGAGATAGGATAAAGGATTATGCTTAGCTATGTAGTCAAGTTGAGTCAAGTTTTGCATTTTCGAACTCGACTCCAAACTTTGAGCTTTTGTTCAAACTCGGCAAAGATTTTGAGTTTTAACTCTATCATGTACTCAATTGACTCAAACTTGATAATTTTTTTTTTTTTAAAAAAAATAATAATAATAATAATCTCGGTTGCAATTAATTTTTTAAATCAATTCTCTACTTCTTAACCAAAAAAATAATTTAATGGTTCAAATAAGACAATAATTTATTTACAATTTGTCATCCACCATAGATAACATCGGGGTGTGGGGCATGAATGACAAAAGGCAATGACAACCCTTTTATGAGTAACTTTACACACTTACGTTCTCACTTTTATTCTCACACTTTCAAGTATGACTTTTTAAAAAATTATCATTAAATTTAAAATAAATTATTATTGAATTTTGATTCAATATTAATTTTAAAAGTTATGTTAGGGAGTGTTACGTTACACACATAATGGAGGCAAAACTATTAGGGGCAGGGTAAAGAAGCTATCTTAGATAAAAGCTCTTTTTGTGTTGTTTTCCTGCATTTCCTGAACAACCAAAGGGAGGGGGAAATGGGAATACAAAAAGATGGGCAGAAGGGTTCGGAAAGGCCAAGCGCTTCACGTGATTTAATATATCGGCTTTTTTGCTTTTGTCATTTTAATTAATATCTTTGACTTTCGTCTTTTTCTCTCCAAGCATTTGGACTCACTCTCATCTCTAAAACATAATTATTAATATTGTAAATCACTCTCATCTTTTTTTCTTTTTTTCTTTTTTTCTTTTTAGTCTAATCACTCTCATCTCTTGTTTGTCTATTATGCTTTCCACAAAGCATATGAAGCAATGCTATGTTATACTCTGTTTTGGCAAATTGAAACAGAGGAGAATTAGGCCCAGGCAAATTCACCACCTATCGACCGATAGTCGACTGACTTCTACCAACACCGATTAACCAATGAGCGGTAGGCGACACTTTTTTTTTTTTCTTTCAACAAATTCGGTTCGGTAGACGAAATAAAATTTGTTAACTAAACCGACTTTATCGACAGCCTACAGACCGACTTCAGCAATAATTTTTAATTTTATCACCTAACGACTTCGCAGATATGCGGTAGTTTCAACTAACACATAGAAACATTTTGTTCAAAACAAATTTTGATTAGGACGCCTCTTGCTTCGTCACCAATGACGTATCTAAATTCATTGCACAAGGCATGAAATTTTTTTCAACTTTAATGCGACGTTGCAAGGAAAGGAAAGGAAAGGCATCGTACTTGGTGGGTAATCAAATTTTCCATCAAGGGCCCACGACAATAGACTTTGGCTCGAATGAAATTTTGGTAAAAAATGATTGTAGCATTATCTGATTCGAAATTACCGTGATGCTTCCCGATTTAGCCCTCTTCCCATAAAGTTGTGACATATATATATATAGCAGGCGGCTCTGGTAAATAGATCGAACCTGAAATCGAGAGAGAGAGATGGCAGAATTGTTTATTAAGCAGGCGGGAAATTATGCAGAGGGTCGACCAAGTTATCCTCCAGAATTGTTTGAATTCATTGCTTCTAAGACACCCTCTCGAGATCTTGCGTGGGACGTCGGCACGGGAAACGGTCAAGCTGCTCGATCGGTGAGTTTTATGCTTCCTTTTTCCTCTTAGGTTCCCTAATTTTTAGTTGTATTGATAGGATATTAGAATATTAATTATATAGTTTAGTTACTTATTTTTATTGATTTTTTTTTTTTTTTTTTTTTTTTGAGATAAGCCCAATCTGACCTGAGAAATTTTTTATCAACCTTTGTATGATAAAGAAAGTAATATATGCATTTACCAATACGAAATCTCTTTTCTATAAAATTGGAATCCGTGAAGTAAATGCCTCCATCTATAAAACCTTCGTATATAATAACCATTTGCATTTTGTGGACTTTGTGTTAAACTCAACTTGATTCGCAGCTAGCTGGGATGTACAAGAATGTGATAGCCACAGATACAAGCCCAAAACAGCTCTCATTAGCGCCAAGGCTACCCAATATAAGATACCAGCAAACCCCTCCCACCATGTCTATAGCCGAGCTCGAAAGCAATGTTGCAGCTGAATCAAGCATCGATGTTGTGACTGTTGCTGTGGCTCTCCACTGGTTCGACCTCCCTAACTTCTACCAACAAGTGAAATGGGTACTCAAAAAGCCCCATGGTGTCGTTGCTGCATGGACCTACTTCTCAACACAAGTCAATGGCTCGGTCGACGCAGTCCTGCACCGCTTTTACAACACCGTCGAACCCTATTTTGAGCCGGCAATTAAATTAGCATTGGACAAGTACAGGAGCATCCATTTTCCATTTGAGCCTGTGGATGGACTTGATCACACTGGGCCATTTCTGTTTGTGACTGAAAAATTGATGGATTTAAATCTTTATTTTACCTACTTAAGATCATGGTCAGGGTATCAAACGGCGAGGGAGAAGGGTGTGGAGCTTTTGAGCGATGATGTGATCGATGAATTTAAGCGTGCTTGGAGTACCGAAGATGGACAAGACCAGAAGGCTGTCAAGTTTCAAATTTCTTTGAGGATTGGACGAGTGGGGAAAGATATAAAACCAAAAGACTAGCTAGGATATATAGAACATCTCCAACAATATGTTACGGGTCTATGACCCGGTAATAATATATTAGAACTATTATCAAATAAGGTAATGATGTATTATTATTCTTATTAGAAAAATATGAGACTTGCTTATGAAACAATATCTCTCGTAGAGTCGTAGGAAATAAGGAGACATGATCATAAAACAATATCTCTAGTAGGAAATGTCATTAATAAAATATGTGAAAAGTTTAATATTCAACTCTAGTAGTTGTTTTAGGAGGTTTATGATTCCACGAATTACCCTAAAATTAGGAGGCTCAGCCCAGGATTCTTCGAATTATCCTACCAAAATCTAATATTGCTCTCGTTGATTATTCATCCCTCGTTACGGAGGCCCATAACACAATAAGAGTTATTTTATGTTGAGTAATAATTCTACATTGCTTGTGGAGAAGATTTTGGGTATGTTTATAAGAAATTGGCAACCCTCTCTTATTAAACCGATTTTATGGGATGAGATAGGTCCACAAATTTATTCATGGTATCAGAGCCTATCACAAGACGAATGAAGCTCACACTACTTACCCCGTGACAAGGACCAAGAAAAATACTGGTCTGCACATGAGAGAGGGTGTTGAAGAATGATCTCACATTGTCTGTGACTGTGGATAAGATTTTGGGCATATTTGTAAGGAATTGGCAACCCTCTCTTATTGAACCAGTTTTATGAAATGAGTTAGGTCCACAAATTTCTTCATTTTAGCTGCTCAAAAACTTTTTTAATTTATTTTATTTACTCATTTTTCAATGCAAGTTTCAGCGGTCGACAAGTTATTCTCTTTAAATAATATTTTTTTAATAAATAGAAAGAGAAAGAGGGGAGAAATAGAAAAGAGAAAAGAGAAAGATGAGAGAAAATAATAATAAAAAAATCCTATAAGTTGCTACAGGAAAAAATTTTAATTTTAAAAGGTCTGTTGGAGGATGAAAACAACACATAATAGCTAAATTTAACTAACTTGTTTGAAGATGCTCACAACTGTGGCTCATTTTCTAGAGAATTCAACCAAAACCATCTTGTTTCAAAGGATTGATGGATTTATCTCCTTGGTCAATAATTTTGTAAGCAATATAACAGTTCCAAAAAAGGATTCTCCCAATTTCAATGGAAATGGAGAAGAACCGATTAGGCAAAAATAAGAAGGCAAAATAATTTTTTCAATTGAAAAGACTATTTTGCCCTCATAAATTATACAAATTATTTATCATCTTATTTTTACCTGACTGGTCCTCTTCTCCACTTCAAAGAAAATGGAGAGGATCCAATTCCATCTCAGTTGTATTGTGTCTATCACATTGCCATTTTATTCAACTCCGCGCCCCATTATGTAGTGCTTACGAAGCCTCTTGCTCCGTCACCCATGATGACGTACGTGTTTATATTCTTCGTTAACTGTTGAGGACAGACCACGTCAGAGCTGCCTCTTCCAATAATGAAAACCGGACAAAAAAACTACGTTGTCTGTAAAAACTACGCAACACGAAAACATTAGTGAAGAATATCCGTAATGCAAAAGTTATTTATTGTGTGGTACTGTGGCTTTGGTGTTGGAGAAAAGTATGAGCTAGTTCAAAAGAAAAGGCAGTGATTAGGCGAGAAGGGAAGAACATTTTTGGTAAATCGATTTGCGCACGTCTCTATGAACTGAAAAGTCAAAAGCGTCCCCATTTGGGTCTCTCCCATTTCTTCTCCGACATCGATTACCAGCCACCCTTGTCATTATTTCCTGCGTGACTTGTGAGTCATGGCATAATCATATATTTCTACGCACACTCTACTACAATGCCGAAAAATCGTCTATTATAAGATTCAGCTGCTGCCAGCTGCAAGATTTTTTGATTGTAATAAACTTGTGAGTTAGGGCTCTCAGTACCCGGCCAAACCAATCCAATAAGGATTGTACGTGATTTTCATATCATTTCAAATTTTTAAAATTATTATTAAATTTAAAATAATTATTATTGAATTTTAATTTTATATTAAATTTAAAAAAAAATTAGTCCTTGATATAATCCGTCTAGTTGAGTCTGAGTAGTTGTGTTCGGAAAACTGAGAAAGTATATGAGCTATGAGATTTACTAGTTCAAAAAAAAAAAAAAAAAAAGGCAGTGATTAGGCTAGAAGGAAAGGACATTTTTGTAAATCGATTTGGCACTTCTATTTCTTCTCCGACATCAACCAGCCGTCCTTGTCATTATTTGTATGAAACTGTTTAGGGTACGTAACTTTCATCTCTACTCCTGCATGTGACTAGCTTGCATGCGTACCTTTAAGTCTGTTCATAAGGACCTGTCTAAGTCGTGGCAGAATCATATCTCTATCTTCAAGGGTTGTTAGGTGTCTCAAATTTTTTTTTTAAATTTTTCTTAAATAATGTGGAAAATACTATTTTGAGAAGGAGTGGAAGATAAAGGTGAGAGAATGAGAATTTTTTAAAGAAAAAAATACTTGCTACATCATCTAAGAAACATTTTAAGAAGAATCTTTGGATGTTTAGCATTATCCATTTCTCTAAACTCTACTGCCATGCCAGGAAATCGTCCACGGTAATTAGATTCTGTCAGCTGCAAGATTTTTTAATAATCTTGCAAAATTATTTGCTATTCTCTTTCATAATAATCTTATAAATTCCAAAATTCTCATTATCCCAAAAAAAACACACAAATGGTAGCCAAATGATTCCCCACAGCAATAGGCGTCGGCTAATGAAATTTTGGTCTAAAGTGATTATAGCACTATGAGACACGAAATTACCGTGCTGACTCCCGACTTAGTCCTTCCCATAAAGTCGTGAGTCTTGTGACAGCTAGCCAATATGCTATTATTATCTTTAATTTTTTTTTCAGCTTATAATTGATAGCCAAAGTTAAACAGATCAAACCTGAAAACCATAGAGAGATGGCAGAATTGTTCATTAAGCAGGCGGAGAATTACGCAGATGGCCGGCCATGTTATCCTCAAGAATTGTTTGAATTCATTGCTTCCAAGACACCCTCTCAAGACCTTGCGTGGGACGTAGGCACCGGAAACGGTCAGGCTGCTCGATCCGTAAGTTTTTATTTTCCCTTTTCTCCTCTTACAAATAAACAGAGTTTTCATCTAAACTGGATTGAAGGAAATTCCCCCAACATATTCTATAAAAATGGAGTGTCATTTTTCAAGTAAAAACACACAATGTTTTTAAATAGTATGTGAGAAGCACATGCTTTCTTCCAACTTTATTCTTTCAATTAAAAAAAAAGAATGTGCTTCTTACATGTAGAAGACATATGTAATAGGTTGGAGGAATTCCTCTAATTTAGTTTGAAGGAAAACTCCATTCATAAGTTGGAGGAATTTCTTTCAACCCAATTTAAAAGAAAACTATGTTCTTAGTATTAAGCCAAATGAATATGCATGAAGTTTAATATATAGTCCCAAATCATGCGGAATCCAAAATAAAAGGAATTTATTGTATCATTACTCTTTTATTGTAAAAAGAATAAGGACGTCCCACAATTGAAGGTTTGAATTACATGCAATGCGGTTTGAATTACATGCAATTCAGTTGCCCAAACAGCTAAGGGTGAACTAGAATTTTAGGTTACACAAAGGTTTTAGATTGCCCCCAACCTCCACCTTGGTTATACCCCTAGTGGACTTACTTGTCCAACTGGCGGAGGGGGAAGGCGAGACGTTCCGCATTTCCTCTTTAGGGGTTGTTCAAATTACGTGCAATTCGAATAATTATTTATTTATTTGTATAAAGTGTTGTCATTGCTCATGGTATCGACTAGAGACATCTAATTCCATTTTAACCATATTTGCAGCTAGCTGGGATTTTCAAGAATGTGATAGCCACAGATACAAGCCCAAAACAGCTCTCATTGGCGCCAAGGCTACCCAATATAAGATACCAACAAACCCCTCCCACCATGTCTATAGCCGAGCTTGAAAGCAATGTTGCAGCTGAATCAAGCGTCGATGTTGTGACTATTGCTGCAGCCCTCCACTGGTTGGACCTCCCTAATTTCTACCAACAAGTGAAATGGGTACTCAAAAAACCTCATGGCGTCATAGCTGCATGGGCCTACTTCATCCCAGAAATTAATGGCTCGGTCGACGCAGTCGCCCAACGCTTTTATAACGTTTTTTTGGAACCTTATGTGCAGCCGGCAGTTAAATTAGCAGAGGACAAGTATAGGAGCATCCATTTCCCATTTGAGCCGGTGGATGGAGTTGATCAAACCGGGCCCTTGTTTGTAACGGAAAAATTGATGAATTTGGATGATTATTTTACTTTCTTCAGATCATGGTCGGCATATCAAACAGCGAAGGAGAAGGGTGTGGAGCTTTTTAGCGATGATGTGATTGAGGAATTTAAGCATGCTTGGGCTGAAGATGGACAAGACCAGAAGGTTGCAAAGTTTCCAATTTTTCTACGGATTGGAAGAGTGGGGAATATGTAAAATCAAAATGGAAGAAATTTTCTAGCATATTAAAGTGTGGCACATATGTCACACATATTTATTGTGGTTTTAGCAAGAAGGTGAGGAGAGTCCTCATGGGGGGGAAGTGGCTTTATATATATATATTTGATCCCCCGGCCCTATAGCCTGGGATGATGTTTTGTCCACAGATGTGCAAGATTGGAGATTTTACGAGTTGTATTAAAATATTAATTAAATGATTAAATTTAAATAATCACATGCCGTATTAGAGGTAAGGGTAAATTTACAAAATCGGGTTAGTTCCTGATGTCTTGTATTGGCTCTGTTTTGTTTTGATTAAGGTATGCCTAATTTTATTTGCCGCGTATCTTAGCATATTATTATTTTAATGTGCTGTTTTGCAAAGGATTATTATTATTTTTTTGTTGTTGATGCGATAAACATGAAGGTTATTTTCTTTTATACTGTATTTAAATATTGATCTGAAAGTTAGTTCATGTAATAATTGTTATGTTAGTTTATTAATTACTAGTAACTAGTTAATTAATAAACTAACATATTAACTAAGTTAATATATATTAAATTACTAACTTAGTATAATTAACTATAGGTTATTTTGACAAACAAAAAAATTATATGTTACTTAATATTTGTATGAGCATTATATATATGAATATATAATATACATACTTGTTAATTAATATATACTAACTTAGTATTACTATTGAGTTAAGTGTTAGATCACTTGATTTAAAGATTATGTGAATTGTAATTAGAAAAAAAAATTATGTGAATTATTATATCATATGATCATATATATCACAAATTAAGTGATTAATATTAGAATCAACAATGTGTTTGTTTAGAGATATATGCTCTTGTTATGTTTAGAGTATTATGCTCTAAATATCATTATAATTTAGATGTTATATCATATGAATTATCATCCGAATTTAGTCACATTATCATATGGTCTACCATTATAATTTATAAGATTATATCAAATGATTAATTGATGATTAAATCATATGACTATATAATAACAAAATATACATATATAATATGACATAAGTCATAAATATAAAAACTCATACTAATACAACAATTAAGTACCCCGAGACTTAATAACTAGTTACTTAATAAACTAACATATTAACTAAGTTAATATATATTAAATTACTAACTCAGTATAATTAACTATAGGTTATTTTGACAAAAAAAAAATTATATGTTACTTAATATTTGTATGTGTATTATATATATATATATATATATATATATATATATAATATACATACTTGTTAGTTCATATATACTAACTTAGTATTACTAAGTAATCAAGTTAACTATTTTCAAAAAACAAAAACAAAATAAGTTAATCAAAACAAGTTACATAAATGGTAACTAATATAAAATATTATGACATATGGTTAAGTTGTTAACTAATTAAGTATATAATTATACTGAATAGTTAATATACAAGCAAGTATTAACATACTAAATACTAAATACTAAATATAGTTAGTGTTAGATCACATGATCTAAAGATTATATGAATTGTTAGATCATATGATCATATATATCACAAATTAATTAAGTGATTAATATTATAATCAACAATGTGTTTGTTTAGAGCTATATGCTCTTGTTATGTTTGGAGTGTTATGCTCTAGATATCTAATCTTTGATGAATGAAGATTACAATGTTTATCCAAAAAAAAAAAAAAAAAAAATGTTTGTTACAATCACAAATTAAGTATTATCATTGTAATTTATATTTTATATCATATGAATTATCATTCTAATTTAGTCACATTATCATATGGTCTAATATTTTGCCATATGAACATATAATTACTAGTTAAGTAACTTAGTAAGCATAGTTAAAGATTTATGGTGTAAGTTTCATAATATTTAAGTATTGATATATTATCACTATAATTTATAGCATTAAACGCATTGCAAGATTATGTTACTGCTTGTAATTGACGCATTGTAAGATTATTTTTGCAGTTGTTTCTTCTAGAGTTCCCACTTGATTTTCACGTTAAATATCTCCAAAGTAATTTGAATTAATTAAATTAAAGGGATATTCAGGAATTAATCTTGAATAGATTAATAAAATAGTAATAATAAGTACTAGTATCATAAATAATTATTTGTAATAGTAAATTGTTGTTAAATTAAATAAGGGGTTAAATATTAATTAACAAATGATGGAAATAAAATAAGGTGAAGGCAGTAGTGTAGTTTAAAAAAGTGAGAGGTTTGAATTAAAAAGAAAATCTAAATACTGCCACGTGTGTGGCTTTGATTGGCTATATGGGGATATCTTATCCCTTTAGCCTAAGCAAAAGAAAACGAAAAAAAGGGTCCAAGCCATTGCTTTTGGTAAAACACGTACGTAGCTCTTTCTTTTCTTCCATTTTTCTTCTTCCCCTTCTTTCTCCCGCGCCGTTGTCTCCGCTCCCCTACATATTACTTTACATCAGAGAGAGAGAGAGGGAAAGAGCGAGAAACACTGTGTGCGGCTAAGATGGTGGCGATTTAGGGGCTTAGCCGACAGAGTGGCTCAAGAAAGTGATTATAGCACTATGAGACACGAAATTACCGTGATGATTCCCGATTTAGTCCTTCCCATAAAGTCGTGAGTCTTGTGACAGCTAGCGAATATGCTATTATTATCTTTAATTTTTTTCAGCCTATAATTGATAGCCAAAGTTAAACAGATCAAACCTGAAAACCAGAGAGAGAGATGGCAGAATTGTTCCTTAAGCAGGCGGAGAATTACGTAGACGGCCGGCCATGTTACCCTCAAGAATTGTTTGAATTCATTGCTTCCAAGACACCCTCTCAAGACCTTGCGTGGGACGTAGGCACCGGAAACGGTCAGGCTGCTCGATCCGTAAGTTTTCATTTTCCCTTTCCTCCTCTTACAAATGAACAGAGTTTTCATCTGGATTGAAGGAAATTCCTCCGATCTATTTTATTTTTCAAGTAAAAAATACAATATTTTTAAATAGCAATGCGAATATGCATGAAGTTTAATATATAGTCCCAAATCATGCGGAATCCAAAATATAAAATTTATATTGGGAGAGTAAAAATAACTTAATAGAACGAATTTATTTTATCATTTCTCTTTTATTGTAAAGAATAAGGATGTCCCACAATTAGAGGTTCGAATTACAGGCAATGCGGTTCGAATTACATGCGATTCACTTGCCCAAACAGCTTAGGGTGAACTAGAATTTTAGGTGGGATGCAAAGGTTTTAGACTGCCCCCAACCTCCACCTTGGTTATACCCCTAGTGGACTTACTTACCCAACCGGCGAAGGGGGAAGGCGAGATGTTCCGCATCTCCTCTTTAGGGGTTGTTCAAATTACATGCAATTCCAATAATTATTTGTTTATTTATTTGTATAAAGTGCTGTCATTGCTCATGGTATCGACTAGAGACATCTAATTCCATTTTAACCATATTTGCAGCTAGCTGGGATTTTCAAGAATGTGATAGCCACAGATACAAGCCCAAAACAGCTCTCATTGGCGCCAAGGCTACCCAATATAAGATACCAACAAACCCCTCCCACCATGTCTATAGCCGAGCTTGAAAGCAATGTTGCAGCTGAATCAAGCGTCGATGTTGTGACTATTGCTGCAGCCATCCACTGGTTGGACCTCCCTAATTTCTACCAACAAGTGAAATGGGTACTCAAAAAACCTCATGGCGTCATAGCTGCATGGGCCTACTTCATCCCAGAAATCAATGGCTCGGTCGACGCAGTCGCCCAACGCTTTTATAACGTTTTTTTGGAACCTTACGTGCAGCCGGCAGTTAAATTAGCAGAGGACAAGTATAGGAGCATCCATTTCCCATTTGAGCCGGTGGATGGAGTTGATCAAACCGTGCCCCTGTTTGTAACGGAAAAATTGATGAATTTGGATGATTATTTTACTTTCTTCAGATCGTGGTCGGCATATCAAACAGCGAAGGAGAAGGGTGTGGAGCTTTTTAGCGATGATGTGATTGAGGAATTTAAGCATGCTTGGGCTGAAGATGGACAAGACCAGAAGGTTGCAAAGTTTCCAATTTTTCTACGGATTGGAAGAGTGGGGAATATGTAAAATCAAGATGTAAGAAATTTTCTAGTATATTAAAGTGTGGCACTTATGTCACACATATTTATTGTGGTTTTAGCAAGAAGTTGAGGAGACTCCTCATGGGGGGGGGGGGGGGGGGGAAGTGGCTTTATATATATATTTGATCCCCTGGCCCTATAGCCTGGGGTGCAAGATTGGAGATTTTACGAGTTGTATTAAAATATTAATTAAATAATTAAATTTAAATAATCATATGCCATATTAGAGGTAAAGGTAAATTTACAAAATCGGGTTAGTTCCTGATGTCTTGTATTGGCTCTGTTTTGTTTTGATTAAGGTATGCCTAATTTTTTTTGCCGCGTATCTTAGCATATTATTATTTTAATGTGCTGTTTTGCAAAGCATTATTATTTTTTTTGTTGTTGATGCGAGAAACATGAAGGTTGTTTTCTTTTATACTGTATTTAAATATTGATCTGAAAGTTAGTTCATGTAATAATTGTTATGTTGCATTCAATATTTAAGTTGGAACACCGAACACGTGTATGCTTATTATTTTAGATCAATATTAAAGATTGGAGTTTTATGATGCAATTATAAAGTAGTTGAATATTATAGTGTCTTAGGAAGTTAAGAGTAGCCACAACATAATCATATAAATATAATTTATACAAACTTGATAAAAATAATTAACATGCATATTGTAATTAATTCATAAATTTAATGGCTTAGTCCCATAGCGAGGTTATTATTTTTATGGTTTAATTATCCTAAAAATACGAGACGGTGTTTGCATTTTGAAGGGCTTCCCAGTTCCCAGTCCACATGGCAAGGAATTTCAAGGGGCTGAGGCAAAGGCTTAAGGCAGGTGAAAAAGTAGAAGAAAAAACTCTTTATCATAAATAAGAAATGGGTTATCATAAATTTAGAGATTTTATGAGAATTTGATGAGAATTGAATCACCCTAAATAAAACAATTTGGTTAGGATTGATAGTTGCCTATATTTGGCCTCGATGGCTCAACTTTAAACTGTATTCTAGTAGTGTATATAAATGTCTACCATCAAACCACCCGTAAAATTATTTGTCTCTATTTCTCTTACTCTCCTATTCTCTGAAGTTTTTCATAGCCTGCCTTATGAATTTCTTCAAGGCCTGCCCATAAATTTGTGAAATTTGGCATGTGGGTTTCATTTCCCATCACATGGGCTATTATCTTCAATTTTTATTCTATCTATATAGAAGCCAGCCAAAGTTGAATAGACGCGATGCTTCCCCAGTTAGACCCGCCCGTAATGTTTTTGAAAATTGGGCATGTGGGTCTGATTCATATCACATGTGCTATCATCTTCAATTTTTTTTTTTTTTTTTTTTTTTTTTTTCAGACTATAAATAGTAGCCAAAGTTGAATAGATCCAACCTGAATACTTGCGAGAGAAACAGAGAAACAGAGTGCGATGGCAGAATTGTTCATTAAGCAAGCAGAGAATTACGCGGAGGGTCGGCCATATTATCCTCAAGAATTGTTTCAATTCATTGCTTCCAAGACACCCTCTCAAGACCTTGCATGGGACGTCGGCACCGGAAGCGGTCAGGCTGCTCAATCTGTAAGTTTCTTTTTCCCTTTCCTCTTCCTAAAAGTTGCAGCCTTTTTTCGAATATGGGATATTATGCAAAATTCACTTTTGGCACTTCTATCATCACTGAAACATCAGGTCTTTGGTATATTATGATATAGCATGCCTATAATTTTGGGAGCAGATGCAGCCAACCCAAATTCCCCTGAGAAATTTTTTATCAACATTTGTCAACTTGATTTGCAGCTAGCTGGGATGTACGAGAATGTGATAGCCACAGATACAAGCCCAAAGCAGCTGTCATTTGCGCCAAGGCTACCCAATATAAAATACCAACATACCCCTCCCACCATGTCTATAGCCGAGCTTGAACACAATGTCGCTCCTGAATCAAGCGTGGATGTTGTGACGATTGCTCAGGCCTTCCACTGGCTCGACCTCCCTAATTTCTATGAACAAGTGAAATGGGTACTCAAAAAACCTCATGGGATCATAGCTGCATGGTGCTACACCGTGCCGGAAGTCAATGACTCGGTGGACTCGGTCTTCCAACCCTATTATAAGTTTATTGTAGACCCATATTGGGAGCCGGGACGTAAATTAGTGGACGATAAGTATAGGAGCGTCCATTTTCCATTTGAGCCAGTGGATGGAGTTGACCACACTGGACCATTTCAGTTTGTGACCGAAAAATTGATGGATTTAGATCTTTATCTTACTTACTTAAGATCGTGGTCATCGTATCAAACAGCGAAGGAGAAGGGTTTGGAGCTTTTGAGCGATGATCTGATTGAGAAATTTAAGCGTGCTTGGACTGAAGATGGACAAGACCAGAAGGTTGTCAAGTTTCCAATTTATTTAAGAATTGGAAGGGTGGGGGATATTTAAAATCAAAAGACTAGCATAGAGCAATTGTGGCTCATTTTATAGGGAATTGAACTAAACCATTTTGTTCCAAAGGAGTGATGAGTTCATTTCCCTTGTCAATAAAATTGGAACATATCAACTGTGTGTTTATGACATTGCCATTTTATATAATGGAATTCTGCTGTTGAATGCTATTGATTCGAAGTTTAACTGATGGGTACTGAATATTATTGTTAAAATTGATATTTTTGTTAACAAAGCAATGAGTGGTGCGCTTGGTGTTCATATCAGCAGTAGATTAGCTTTCCTTTTCTGTTTTTCATGTTCATTGCACATCAGTTTCCTCTTTTTGTATTTATATCAAACACCTGTTGTACATCCTGTGTGGGGAGAAATAGAATAGCAAACACCTGTTGTAATTATGTTTCGTTTTATTTTTTTATTTGTTTGTTTGTTTTTAAGTATATTTTTATCTTATTATAATTAGTAATTTGAAATACATCAATAATAAATTGATAATTCGAAGGGATATGTGTAATTTTAAAAAATAAAATAAAAAAATTGCTTTAAACTAAAGTTTTATAAGGCTATTGGAAAAGATATATTGAGTTCTAAATAAAACGTTGGCCAACACCGACCCTAATTAAAACAGCTTTTTAAAAAAGTAAAAGGAAAAAAACTTAAACAAATGACAAGTTGTATTGTGTTTTTTTGTTTTACGAAATTCCCGTACGTCATCCTTCTTCCCCAGTTAGACCTGCGGCCTGCCCGTAAAGTTTTGAAATTTGGCAAGTGTCTAATTCACAACGCATGGGCTATAATCTCCCATTTTTTCAATTTATAAATGGTACCCAGAGGCCAGAGTTGAAATAGATCAAACCTCAAAACTTGCGAGAGACAAGAGAGAGAGTGAGATGGCGGAGTTGTTCGTTAATCAGGCGGGGCATTACGCGGAGGGTCGGCCTAATTACCCTCCAGAATTGTTTCAATTCATTGCTTCCAAGACACCTTGTCAAGACCTTGCGTGGGACGTTGGCACCGGAAACGGTCAGGCTGCTCGATCGGTGAGTTTTCTTTTTGGGTTTAAGATCCCCACAATTCGGCTTTACATGATCTACTTTGCATTTTTTGAGCCAGATTCAACCAGCCCAAATTGCCTTGAGAAATTTTGGATCAACATTTGTATGATAAAAAATTCAACTTTATTTGCAGCTAGCTGGGATCTATAAGAATGTGATAGCCACAGATACAAGCCCAAAGCAGCTGTCATTTGCGACAAGGCTACCCAATATAAGGTACCAACAAACCCCTCCCACCATGTCCATAGCCGAGCTTGAAAGCAAAGTTGCTCCTCAATCAAGCGTCGATGTTGTGACTGTTGCTCAGGCCTTCCACTGGTTCGACCTCCCTAATTTCTACCAACAAGTGAAATGGGTACTCAAAAAACCATATGGTGTCATAGCTCCATGGTGCTACACCATGCCAGAAGTTAATGACTTGATCGACTCAGTCTTTCAAACCTTTTACAATACTGCTATAGAAACCTATTGGGAGCCGGCACGTAAATTAGTGTTCGACAAGTATAGGAGCATCGATTTTCCATTTGAGCCGGTGGATGGAGTTGATCACACTGGGCCATTTGAGTTTGTGAATGAAAAATTGATGGATTTAGATAATTATTTTACTTACATGAGATCGTTGTCAGCATATCAAAAAGGGAGGGAGAATGGTGTGGAGTTTTTGAGCGATGATGTGGTTCAGGATTTTAAGCTTGCTTGGACTGACGATGGACAAGACCAGAAGGTTGTCAAATTTCCTGTTTATCTAAGGATTGGAAGAGTGGGGAATATGTAAAATCAAAAGACTAGCTTAGAGCAACTGTAGCTCGTTTTATAGGGAACTGAACTAAACCATTTTGTTCCAAAGGAGTATTGAGTCCATTTCCCTTGTCAATTGTGTTTATCACATTGCCATTTTATATTATGGAATTCTGCTGTTGAATGCTATTGATTATAAGTTTAACTGATGGATATTGAATATCATTGTTAAAGTTGTTATTTTGTTTACAAATCAATGAGAGGTTGCGCTTGATGTTTACATCAGCTGTAGATTAACTTTCCTTTTCTGTTTTCATGTTCATTGCCCATCACTTTACTCTCTTTGTAGTTATATCAAACACCTGTTGTACATTTTGTGTGGTGATAAATACATTAGCAAACCATTATGTTATATGCTTTCAAAGCCATAATCGACAAGCATCCCACCTTGACCTTCCCCTATCAATGGCGTGGGGTCGTCAACCTCTTCCACTACCTAACCCACCACACAAAATTCCTTCCCCTCAGCTATTATACCACTTACAAATCTCACTCACCTTATCACCATCAAACCCAAATCGCGAGAATTATACATCCTCTGGCAAGCGCAAGGTGTACATGTCAAGAATTTCAGCTTGCAGGTGATGTGTGTAGCTGCAAAAACAACCTGGCATGCCGTTGTGATTACGAAGCCTCCTTCTCCGTCACCCATGATATGCGCTTATATTCTGCATTAACTAGTGAGGGCAGACCAACTGGCAACTTGGACCTGCCTCTTCAAATAATCCAAAGAGAACACAAGTTGTCACCAAATTGGAATTTGGCTACACCCTCTTATGCGTGTTGAAAAACCCATCCCATAAAAAAAAGGATGATTGCCTGGAATCAGGCCGAAGGAATTGTGAGTTCACCTTTGTTAGGCTCATCTATTTAGGTTGGGGGACTCTACAATTAGGCTCACTAAAATAGCTATTTTGGTAAAAAAAAATTTAGTGCTTTGACTGTCTAATGCTAAATTGGTCTTTTCTCATAAGTCAGATATTATCTGAAATAGGATTTGAAACCTACGTGAAAAAAAATAAAAAAGTGAAAACCTAAGTTTATACCATATATATATATATATATATAGATCATTTTCCCTTGTTAACCGAAGAAAAAAAAAAGACTTAAGCTATTGACGGGAAAGTTAACATGTACACATTACATCAATTAAGGTGTAAGATACATTCACTCTTCACCCAAAAAAAAAAATATATATAGAAAGGATACAATCACTCTTCACCCAAAAAAAAGAAAAAAGAAAGGATACATTCACTCTTCACTCCGACTTATTTTACAAGCAAACACAAATGCAGAAGGAAATAAATTGGAACCACATGGAGCTGGATGTACTTGAGAGGACGTAAATTAAATGGAATCAATGAGAGGATCGGAGGTGCATATATATCGTGGAAGATAAAAGCTAACAGGTATTGTGATCTCATATGAAATTCGTGTTACCCTCGATGATGCAGGCAAAAGTTATCGCAGGGACCAGGGCTAGAGAAGACTGTGAACCAAGTCTGGGCGGCAGTAAGAAAAAGTGCTACGAATGCAGCAGCGAAACCCACGCCTGTCCAGGGGCTGCTGAAATGATCGTGAATGCCCTGAGCTATCCAGGTCTTCCACTTGTTGTCGTAGCACTCCTGAATCTGCCATTTGACATCGGCATATGCGTTGGGGTTAGGCGCCAAGTCAGTGGCTATGTCATTGAAGAGTTTTGCCACTTCTTTGTCGCTACCAAGGAGGTTGTGGAGTATGAGCTCTTTCCTCAGCTCCTTCACGTCCTCAGGATGATCAATGAGCGAATCAAGGAAGCATATGTAAGAGGTGACGCCGAAGTCATTCTCGAAATCTGGACACATCTCATATGCTACCAAGTTCAAGAAATTTGGCCCCGTTGAGTCATCCACTTTTATTTGAGGAAGATATAGGTGTCCAGGGTATCGTTTATCAAAAGATACGTCTGTCAAGGAACTAGTTGTACTAGGCTTCAATTTGATTCCTACTTCTCTAAGTTCCTGCACGTTGCGATAAGAGTGCCAAGCTGCCTGCCCTTTCGGGCCTCCACTACTATCACTTTTGCCACCAAAGAGGAGTTTTGTTCGCAGACGATCGAGAAGATGGGGGGCCGGCTTATCTCCATTGGTAGCATGCATATCGTTTTTTTTATCAAACGTAGCATGCATTTCAATGAAACGCTCGATCGACTTCTTCAAAATCTCTTTCTTCTCGCTCAACTCCATCAGATCCTCGAGGAGTTGATAAGGAAGTTGATTCTCCAACAAGAACAAATCTTCTTGCCCAAACGCCGCTTGATCGTCTTTAATTTTCACATCTTTGAATTTGCCTTTAACTGCATAGTACATAAATTGTAATACCGCACACCCGTCCACGAACAGCATCCTGGCGAGGCACTCGTCGTCATAGTTCTTCATCAGCTCCTCATCATCATCGAAGTACTCCCTAAGTTTCTTGATTTTCTTCTCAATTTCGGCGTACAAACTTTCAGCTTTCTTATCTGCAAAAATATCAGAGACAAAACGATTTTCTTCTCAAGTTTAGAAATGAATGGAAAATGAAAGTGGAGAGAGAAGAATGAAAGCATATGGAGACATAAATTAATTTTATTCTTGATCATGTACGTTACAAGGAAAAGATAGTATTAGATGAATACAATATTGTAAATAACGTAATCAAATCACAAAATTTTTATTATATGGAAATATATTCTACATTACCCTTGCCACTCTCCTTGACGAACTTGTTTGCCAATACAAGCTTGTACTTCTCTGCTTTCCGGTACTTTGGCTTACCGTGATGGATAGGACCCAGCGACACCACCCTTGGCTCAAAATACTTGGCCGCATCTTTGTGATCTCGAAGCAAGAACGGAACCTTTTGTATCTTTGGTCCAGTTTTTTGATCTGCTGCTTCATCTCCTGCCTTCTCTAATTCATCCAACCACTGCTGCCTGGGACTGTCTTTCTCTATCACTTGGACTTCAATTCTCGACCCGTCATTGCCTGATCTGCTTGTTTGACCAGCTTCTGTTCTAACAACATTAACCTTCCTCGAAAGCAACTCCTCCACAGATATAACATGCTCTGTTCCGGCCATGGCGAGTGTGCACCACAAACAGGTTTACTATATTGTTATTAATGATGACATTATTGTTCAAGTACTAGTAAACTTGATTTATATAAGCAGACATGGAAACTGTAGTTCGAGGAATTTAGCATCTTTGAACCATATTCATATTCCATTTCAGGAATCAAATGTGTTACACAGTTTTGCTAAGTATCTAACTTGTTTTATGACTCGAGTTTGATGAACTCGTACCATGGATGAGCAGGAGAAACTATTTTTTCACCTTTTTTCTAAAGCAAGCTTAGTTAATGTACACATTTGAGAGAAATATTAGGAGTATTAACTATTTTATTAACATATGAACACTAATATGATGTAGAGATTCCCAATGAATAAGCTCCACATCATGTTAGTACCTATATATTAGTAAAAGAATTAGCACTCTTAGCATTTCTCTTTAAAATTTGGTACACTTTTCCAAATAAACTAGTGGTAGCCCATGGCAAGTTGGGTATTGCATAGACTACCCGAATCTACTCGTAATAGTAAATTAATAGTAACTTAAGAGAGAATCTTGATGTAATCTATTTGTTCAAACAAGTCTTAAAATATTTAAGCATTTGTTTAGGCATATTAACTCTGTCTGTGCCCTGTCAATTGCAGCCGATCCCAAGCCGGGTATTGCACATACATACTTTTGTGAATGTTACTTATGCTATGATTCCAATTTCCAACCTATCAATCATCATCTTTTTCTAAAGAAATTAAGGAGAAAACATGTAACATGATGAATCGTGGTTCAAACAAAAAGTACTATGCATATGCGAATGCGATACACGTGAAAGAGTATTCCCTAACACAACAAGAATGGTATAAACCTCCTTTTTTTTTTTTGGTCTGATAAAATGTTCCTAGTTTATGATTTTATCACTGTGTGAAGCCAAGTATCGAGGATACTTTTGTAAAAAATGCGTGCTGTGGTTAATGGTTCCATCCAGGGAATGCATTTGTTGTTGAGTTCATCTTTCCTGAAAAGGGTAAAAAGATAATTATGCCTTTCGTTCTAATTCAGACAATTGGAGTTAAACGTGATACACGTAAACGAGGGATTATTTGATACGCATCGAAGCAAAATTTGTTTATTGCACTGCTTACACAGACTAGTGAAGTATGTAGAACAATGGTTAAAATTAATTTGTCCCATCATGAACGAGTAAGACTTAAAGGTCAATGCACTGAACTATTATTAGCTTTTTAAAAACTTTAATATATGGTAGGAGGTAGTGGCCCGTCAAAGCCCAGCCTAAGCGGGTGTGCAAACCACTTTTAGAGCCTGTATAAAATTGCGTTTGAGAAATAAAAATTTTAAGTTAAAAAGAATTTTTGGATAAAAGCTTTATTTTTAAGCTTTTGTCAAAAATGCGTTTTGGTCATTTTTAAGCTTTTTAGACCCTTAAAAGTGCTTTTAATTCGTTTACCAAACGATTACTTTTTTTTTTTTTTTTTTTTTTTCAAACGGACTTTTTGAGTATTAAAAGCACTTTTAAACTCTTCAAACGCAATCTCAAACATGCTTTTAGTGATTTGAGAGTTGTTCAACTACCCTCTTAAGTGGTTGAGCCGCCTCATCTTCCAACTTTTTTTTTTTTTTTTTTTTTTTTTGTATTTTTTATTATGGATGACACATGTCATAATTATGTGACATTTTATGGTTTATGTAAAAAAATTAGACAAAAGTTGACTGCAGGGAACTATTTATAATTTTTGCATGCCACACTGAGTTCTCACCACATTCTTATACCATAGATAGAGAGCTTATTGCAATTCCGTGTGACCACACATGGATTGGTTTTGCATTTTCCTAATATTTTATTAGAAATTTGATAATAATTATTAGCATTACCTATTATTTTTTTAAAATTTTATAATAATCATAATAATCATAATATATTATTTGTAATATAAAATATAAATATGTAATAATAATAATAATAATAATAATAATAATATATGTAAATGTAATTATCATTAAATATTTATTATAATTAATATAAATATGTATCATAATTTATAATTGATAATTGATAATTGATAATAATTTTATATTTATTTTATAGTTAATATTCTTATTTTAAATTATTTATGATCATTATACTTATTACATTGTAATTAATATCATTATTAAATATTTATATTAAGGTCCGGATATCTAGGGCCTGCCATAGCCCATAGGTCTGGGCGAAGCAAGCCCTACTTGTGAATTATAGGGCTCTCCATAGGCCCGGTACAGGAAGGCCTATGGAGAGTTTATATCAGCTGTAGATTGACTCTCCTTTTCTGTTCTCATGTTCATTGCACATGACTCTCTTCTCTTTGTAGTTATATCAAACACCTGTTGTACATTTTGTGTGGTGAGAAATACATTAGCAAACGATTATGCTATATGGTTTCAAAGCCATAATCGACAAGCAGTCCACCTTGACCTCCCCCTATCAATGGCGTGGCGTCGTCAACCTCTTCCACTACCTAACCCACCACACAAAATTCATTCCCCTCAGCTATTATACCACTTACAAATCTCACTCACCTCATCACCATCGAACCCAAATCGTGAGAATTACATCCTCTGGCAGGCGCAATGCGTAAATGTCAAGAATTTCAGCTTGATGGCGATGTGTGTAGCTACAAAAACAACTTGGCGTACGCCGCGTACCGTTGTGATTACGAAGCATCTTTCTCTGTCACCCATGACGTGCTTATATTCTGCAGTAACTAGTGAGGCACACCAACTTGGACATGCCTCTTCAAATAATCCAAAGAGAACACAAGTTGTCACCAAATTGGAATTTGGCTACACCCTCTGATGCCCGTTGAAAACCCATCTCATAAAAAAGGATGATTTCCTGGAATCAGGCCGAAGGAATTGTGAGCTCACCTGTGTTAGGCTTATCTATTTAGGTTGGTGGACTCTACAATTAGGCTCACCAAAATAGCTATTTTTGTAAAAAAAAAATTGGTGCTTCAATTTCACTGTCTAATACAAAATTCCTATACGTGATCCTTCCCCAGTTAGACCTGCCGGTGAAATTTGGTAGGTGGGTCTATTAAATCACATGGCCTATTATCTTCAACCTTTTTCTCTCTATAAATGGTAGCCAAAGTTTAATAGATCAAAACTGAAAACTTGCGAGAAAGACAGAGAGAGAGGGAGAGGGAAGAGATGGCAGAATTGTTCATTAAGCAGGCGGAGAATTACGCGGAGGGCCGACCATGTTACCCTCCAGAATTGTTTGAATTCATTGCTTCCAAGACACCCTCTCAAGACCTTGCGTGGGACGTCGGCACTGGAAATGGTCAGGCTGCTCGATCTGTGAGTTTTCCTTTCCTCTTAGAAATTGCAACTTCTTGTTGTATATGGGAAATGGGATATTCAATTCAGGCCAAATTCACTTTAGCCACCAATGCATTTACTAATACAACATCGTAGTTATGGAATTTGGGGTCCTATTGGGATTAGGCAACATGAATGTATATGGAGTTTAAGAGTCTCAAATCATGCGGACCCCAAAATATAAAACTATATTGGGAGAGTAAAACTAACTTAATAGAAAAAATATATTGCAGCATTACTGGTTTAATTGTGTAATTATATTGTAAGGAATATGGATGCCCTACAATTTGCGGTTTGAATTATATGCAATTTAGGTAATCTCATGTAACGACTCAAAGATTGTGGAAAGATAAATAAGATCAACACATAACAAAGAAAACAAGAGAAATGTTTATTTCTTGAATATATGTCTTTTGATATTTCTCAATAATATAGACATATGAGGAAGACACATCCCTTGAATCATGTGTAGATAGGATTGACTTCACAGTAAGATCAACATTTTGTGGATCGTGTCTTTTCTTAACACCCTGTTGATCCTCTCTATAGAGAGGGGGTTGCAATGCCCACTTATCCAAACAGCCTAGAGTGTGGAACCTAGGTACATAACTAAAATTTTAGGTGGGAGAGAATTTGTATAGGGTTTGGACTACCCCCAAGTTCCAGCATGGTTTCACCCGTGGCGGACTTACTTGCCCGAGCAGTGTAGGGTGTAGGGGATCACCTACTTGGGGCAGGTGGGTTCCGCATCTCCTCTTACGAGGTTGTCCAAACTAAATGCAATTTGAACAACTAATTGTAAGCATTAGGATTCGTGAAGTAAATGCCTCCATCTATACCTTCGTATAATTAAAGGGTTGTCATTGCTCATTGATTTCGAATGGAGACAACTAATTCCATTTTAACCATATTTGCAGCTAGCTGGGATGTACAAGAATGTGATAGCCACAGATACAAGCCCAAAACAACTCTCATTGGCGCCAAGGCTACCCAATATAACATACAAACACACCCCTCCCACCTTGTCTATAGCCGAGCTGGAACGACACAATGTTGCAGCTGAATCAAGCATTGATGTTGTGACTATTGCTGCGGCCCTCCACTGGTTCGACCTCCCTAATTTCTACCAACAAGTGAAATGGGTACTCAAAAAACCCCATGGTGTCATAGCTGCATGGTGCTACACCGTGCCAAAAGTTAATGACTCGGTCGAGTCAGTCTTTCAACCCTTTTATAAAGCTGCAGTAGAACCCTATTGGGAGCCGACACGTAAATTAGCGGTGGACAAGTATAGTAGCATCCATTTCCCATTTGAGCCCGTGGATGGAGTTGATCACACCGGGCCATTTCAGTTTATAGCCAAAAAATTGATGGATTTAGATCAGTATTTTACTTACATAAGATCGTGGTCAGCGTATCAAACGGCTAGGGAGAAGGGTGTTGAGCTTTTGAGCGATGATTTGATTGAGGATTTTAAGCGGGCTTGGATTGAAGATGGACAAGACCAGAAGGTTGTGAAGTTTCCAGTTTATTTGAGGATTGGAAGAGTGGGGAATATCTAAAATCAAAAGACTAGCTTAGAGCAACTGTGGCTCGTTTCATAGGGAACTGAACTAAACCATTTTGTTCCAAAGGAGTATTGAGTCCATTTCCCCTGTCAATTGTTTTGATCACATTGCCATTTTATATAATGGAATTCTGCTGTTGAATGCTATTGATTAGAAGTTTAACTGATGGATATTGAATATCATTGTTAAAATTGCTATTTTGTTTACAGAGCAATGAGAGGTTGCGCTTGATGTTTATATCAGCAGTAAATTAACTCTCCCTTTTCTGTTTTCATATTCATTGCAGCACATCACTTTCCTCTCTATGTATTTATATCAAACACCTGTGCAAACACCTGTTCTACATTCTGTGTGGTGAGAAATAGAATAGCATACCACCTTCCCTTATCAACGGCGTCATCAACCTCTTCCGCTACCCAACCCACTACACATACTAATATACTTCCTCCCCCTCACCTACTATATCACTTACAAATATCACTCACCTTATCACCATCAAACTCTAACGCGTGAATTACATCCTCTTGAGCTTGCCGTTTGGATAAGAAGAATTTTTAGATGATCGGTGGATGTGTAGCTACAAAACAACTTGGCGTGCCGTTGTGATTTCGAAGCCTCTTTCTCTGTCACCCATGACGTGCCTATATTCTGCAATAACTAGTGAGGCAGACCAAGTTGGACCTGCCTCTCTTCAAATAATCCAAAGAGACCATAAGTTGTCACCAAATTTGATTTTGGCTACTACCTCTAATGCGTGCTGAAAAACCCATTCACTCGTCTAGATCAATGTAGAGTTTTTGGCTCACCTATTAAGATGCCTAAAAATACTAGCTAGTGAAGCATTGTGATCAGAACGTAATAATTTGAAATCATATGATTCGGAATTTATTTTCTCGAACTTTCCGCCAAACTACATATTTTGGTGCTCTGGATTAAAAGATGAGAATTACACCCATGAACCTTCCTCGGTTAAACCTTCCCGTAAAGTTGAGAGATTTGGCAACGTGGCCCTCATTCATTCACATCACGTGGGCTGTTATCTGCAAATTTTTTTCTAGCCAAAGTTGAATAGATCCAACCTGAAAACAAGAGACAGAGAGGAGAGAGGGAGAGATGGCAGAATTGTTCATTAAACAGGCGGAGAATTACGCGGAGGGTCGGCCTAGTTACCCTCCAGAATTGTTTGAATTCATTGCTTCCAAGACATCTGGTCAAGACCTTGCGTGGGACGTCGGCACTGGAAGCGGTCAGGCTGCTCAATCTGTGAGTTTTCTTTTTCCCTTTCCTCTTCTTAAAAGTTGCAGCCTTTTTCTGAATATGGGATATTAGGCAAAGGCACTTCTATCATCACTGAAACATCAGGTCTTTGGTATATGATATATCATGCCTATAATTTTGGGAGCAGATGCAACCAGCCCAAATTCCCCTGAGAAATTTTTGATCAGCATTTGTCAACTTGATTTGCAGCTAGCTGGGATCTACAAGAATGTGATAGCCACAGATACAAGCCCCAAAGCAGCTGTCTTTTGCTCCAAAGCTACCCAATATAACATACCAGCAAATCCCTCCCACCATGTCTATAGCCGAGCTTGGAAGCAAAGTTGATTCTCAATCAAGTGTGGATGTTGTGACGATTGCTCAGGCCTTCCACTGGTTCGATCTCCCTAATTTCTACCAACAAGTGAAATGGGTACTCAAAAAACCTCATGGTGTCATAGCTGCATGGTGCTACACCGTGCCAGAAGTCAATGACTCGGTCGACTCAGTCTTCAAACCCTTTTATGGTATTACTGTAGAACCCTATTGGTAGCCGGCGCGTAAATTAGTGGACGACAAGTATAGGAGCATCCATTTTCCGTTTGAGCCGGTGGATGGAGTTGATCACACTGGGCCATGTCAGTTTGTAGCTGAAAAATTGATGGATTTAGATCAGTATTTTATTTACTTAAGATCGTGGTCAGCATATCAAACAGCGAAGGAGAAGGGTGTGGAGCTTTTGAGCATGATGTGGTTGAGGATTTTAAGCGTGCTTGGAATGAAGATGGAAAAGAGCAGAAGGTTGTGAAGTTTCCTATTTATCTGAGGATTGGAAGAGTGGGGAATATGTAAAATTAAAAGCCTAGCTTGATCGATCATCCGTGGCTTGGCTTATTTTATAGGAATTTCAATAAAACCATTTTTGTTCCAATGGATTGATGAATCCATCTCCTTTGTCAATAATTTTGGAACCAATAATATCAGTTGTTCCTACCACATCGCCATTTTACGCCAATCATTTCTCATTTGCAATGTCTAAACTTAGAGCATATGGACGACACAGTTAACAATATTCATGTTTATCTCATAAACATTACATAAATAAAGGTATTAAGATACATTCACTCCGACTTATTTTAGATGCATACAGTAAAGCAAAAGGAAATAAATGGAACCCCATGGACCTGGATGGTCCAGGATGGACATGCAGATCTACGGGGGGGTACTTTTATTTGGGGACAACAAACTGAGATGCATAGAATATGGGCATATATATAGGCTTACAATACGGTGGATGCATGCACTTGGAAAGATAAACGCAAACAGGTTTTCAGTAGCTTCCGGGAAATCTGGGGGGAGGGGGAGAGTGATCTCCGGAGTCAGAGCGAGAGCCGCGGACCGTGTACACAGTCTGAAAGGGCAGTTAGAACAAGTGCTACAAATTCGGCGAGGAAACCCACGATTGCCCAGGGGCTACTGAAATGGTTGTGAATGACCTCAGCTATCTAGGTCTTCACCTTGTTCTTGTAGCACTTCTGAATCTGCTCTATGACATGGGCATATGTTTTGGGATTAGGCACCAAGTCAGTGGCTATTTTATTGAAGAGTTTTGCCACTTCTTTGTCGCTACCAAGGAGGTTGTGGAGTACTTGCGCTTTCCTCAACTCCTTCACGTCGTCGGAATGATCAATGAGTGAATCAAGGAAGGATATGTAAGAGGTGACGCCGAAGACATTCTCGAAATCTGGACACATCTCATAGGCTATCAAGTTCAAGAACATGGGCCCCGTTGAGTCATCCACTGTTATTGGAGGAAGAGAAAGGTATCCAGTGTAGACAATGGATTTATCGGAAAAAGATACGTCCGTCAAACAATTAGTTTTACTAGGCTTCAATTGGATTCCAACTGCTCTGAGTTCCTGCACATTGCGATACGACTGCCAATTAATCTCCTTCAGTATTCTCAGTACTGCTTTTGTTGTCTCTTTTCTTTTCCTCAGTACTACTTTCGTTGTCGCTTTTCTTTTCCTCAGTACTACTTTCGTTGTCGCTTTTCTTTTCCTCAGTACTACTTTTGTTGTCGCTTTTCTTTTCCTGGAAAAGGAGTATTGTTCGCAGACGATGAAGAAGATGGGCCGGCTTTTCTGTGCTGCTGGTCATTTTAGGAGCCTTGCAATTTGCACGATTTTCAATGAAACGGTCGATCGACTTGTGCAAAATATCTTTCTTGTCTCTCAACTCCATCAAATCCTCGAGGAGTTGATAAGGAAGTTGATTCTCCAACAAGAACAAATCCTGTTGCCCAAACACAGCTTGATCGTTTTTAATTTTCACTTCTTTGAATTTCTCTTCAACTGCAGAGTGCATTTATTGTAATACAGCACACCCGTCCACGAACAGCATCCAGGCGAGGTCCTTGTCGTCATACTTTTTGGTCACCTCCTCCTCGAAGTACTCCCTCAGTTGCTTGATTTTCTTCTTAATTTCGGCGTACAAGCTTTCAGCTGTCTTACCACTTTCCTTGACGAACTTTTTTGCCAATCTAAGCTTGTACTCCTCTGCTTTCTGGTAATTTGACTCACAGTGATGGATAGGACCGAGCGACACCGCCCTTGGCTCAAAATACTTGGCCACATTTTCGCGTTCTCGCAGCAAAAACGTGGCCTTTTGTATCTTTGGTCCAGTTTTTTCAGCTTCTTTTGGAACGACATTGTCTAATTGCTCCAACCTCTGCTTCGTGGTACTGTCATTCTCTGTCACTTGGGCAGCGTCATTGCCTCTGCTATTTATTTCACCAGCTTCTGCTCTAACGACATTAGCCTTCCTCGAAAGCAACTCCTCCGCAGATATAACATGCTGATCTCTTCCGGACATGGCGAGTACGCACCACAAAGGGGTTTACTATATATATATGGTTATGAAAACATTATTGTTCAAGTAGTAAACTTTATATATGCAGAGACATGCATGGAAACTGTCGCTCTGAGGAATTTAGGATCTTCGAATTAACTACATTCATATACCAAGTCAGGAATCAAACAAAAAGAACTATAAATGTGATACACATGAAGGCTATTCCCTAACAGAACAAGTCTGGTATGAACTTTTTATTCCTCGATAAAACTAACTTTGCTTCGTTTATTATTTTATCATCGTGGGAAGCCAAGTATAAAGCATATTTTTGTAAAAATGCGTGCTTTTCCATCCTAGAAATACACTTTGTACGTTGAGGTGCTTTTCTTTTCCTGAAAAAGGCAAAATGATAATTATGCCTTTCGTTCTTCACACAATTGGATTTAAACGTGATACACCTACAAGAGATTAATCGATACGCATCGGCATTGATGTAAAATTTGTTGGATCCACCGCCTATTTGGAATTACATTGGAAAATAGAGTTTTTGCTTATAAAAAACTTAAAGCAAAAAAGAATGAGCTTCTGAAAATAATAATAATAATAATAATAATAATAATAATAATCATTTTCAAGCTTTTCCCAAAATATAGTTTTGAACTTTTTAAGAGTAAAAAGTCAAAAAAAAAAAAAAAAAAAAAAACATTTACCAAATAGACTCATTTTTGCTTGGCATAAATTTTATATATTAAAAGTACTTTTTAGATTATGTTTGGATTTGTGTCGAGAAATAGAAGCTTTCATATTAGAAAATAGTGTTTTAGAAAAAGCTTCATATATATATATTTTCAAAAGTGAGTTTTAGCCTTTTTAGAGGAAAAAAAATTAAAAAATATTTTTTGTTTATTTGTTA
Source organism: Corylus avellana (assembly GCF_965113065.1). NCBI lineage: Eukaryota > Viridiplantae > Streptophyta > Magnoliopsida > Fagales > Betulaceae > Corylus > Corylus avellana. The sequence continues at coordinate 2,865,362 of NC_142499.1, read as the reverse complement.
GTTTTTTTTTTTTACCAAAATGACCTATTTTTGCTTTGTCCTGTTTTTTATATACTAAAAAATACTTTTAGAATTCTTTAATGCAATCTTAAACAAGTGATTGGCTGAAACATGGGGTTCCAACTAATCATTATAATTATTAGTAATATTACTTGGAAATTTGAAATTATTATTATTTTCTACTATTTTTAATTTATTTATAGTAATCATGATAATTATAATATTTATCAATAATATAAATATGAATATATTATATTAATATCATGATTAAATATTAATTATATTAAGGTAGGGCCATCAAGAGCCTGCCATAGGTATGGCCAAGGGAAACCCTAATTCTGAATTATAGGGCTCCCCATAAGCCTGGTACAGGAAGGAAGGCCCTAATTCACACAATTATTGCCTTCCATAAGCCTGTCCAGGGTGGGTCCTAATTGGTGAATTAGGGCCTGTCATGGGCCTAGCAGAAGCCCATGACAAGTAAAAAACAAAAAAAAATAGAAGAAGAAAAAGAGAGGAGTTGAGGGACGTTGTTGAAACACCCTCTTAGGTATTTGATGGACAAATAATAAATAAATAAAAAGAGGAGTTGAGAGAGGTGGTCAAACTACTTCCTCTAGCTAGCTAGGTTGAATGGATGGTTGGGTCATCCCCCTTAGATTTGAAAATGGTTTGACCATCCCAAAACATTTTAAAGGGTGATGAAACCACTTTACATCACCCCAGCCTTAAGCCTTGAGGCAATGGTTCCTTAGGGCTCAAGCCTTGAAACCATGAGAATATGGTTTACCGTTTGTTGCAATTTTTTCGTTCATTTGAAGATGGATATTTTATGGAGAGGCTAATTGGTAGTTTGAATTAATTAAGGATGAAATGTCACAAAAAAGGAGTATCAATTTGAGGCTTGAGCCGGTATTTAGTATATATTCCCTTAAAAACATTACCTCATGTTATCATTCATTATACGATGAGATTGACCATTACACACTACAAACCATTGCACACTGTCCCATGATATGATTATCGACTGATAGTCAATTAAGCACCTTGTCATCACCTTAATATTTTTGCAGCTATGAGGGTTGCTCAATTATATGTGTGATTTGCAATGGCAAGGAACTTAATTTCTTAGTGGATTGTTCAAATCCAAGAGACCCTCTCTTTTGACTCAATTTGGTGATAGAGTTGGATTGTGAGAAGTTCCAGATGAAGAGGAAGGTCACATGTCTAACTAGGAGGCCTCTCACAATTAAAAGAGATTCCTTACCATTTGAGCACTTATTTGAATAAGTAGATCCCATTAAAATTGTCACGTAATTACATAAATGTTTTACAAATGGACACCCAATTGTAGATGATCGTGATCGATAGAATGCCGGTGTGCGCTAGTTTACTAATAAATCGTATGTTGCGAGTGCATGTGGTCTTCAAGACGTAACCTATATATGCAATGCAGGGGCACCAAGGTGTTGGGACGTTGGTGCATGCAACCCAATTGGTTGGGGTACATTGTGGCAATTCTTTAGTGAAATGCCTTCCAAGTGACAGTAATTTGTAGAAGACAATTTTTATGATGGTGTATTTCCATGCATTCTGAATGCAAAAATATTAACCAGAAGTTTTTACTTTAATGATCACCAAGAGTACTAGTTATTAAATAATATAATATTTAATTTGTTATAGTCTTCTTGTTTTTTTTTTTTTTTTGACATGTCCAGACAAGAAGGGGAGGGGGATTCGAACTAGTAACCTCCGCTTCATAAAGCGTGATCTCCAACCGATTGAACTATCTCTTGGGGACTTATAGTCTTATTGTTTGCTTACAAGTGATGTATATATTGAATAATAGACTTCATCACATGCAATTAAAATCATAAGTATATATATGAAATATTCATATTTAAACTACACATTACATCAATAAAGGTATAAGATGCATTCACACCGACTTATTTTACACGCAAACACAAAAGCAAAAGGAAATAAAAGGAACCCCATGGACCTGGATGTACATGCAGAGATCTACTGGGGTTACTTTTATTTGGGGACAACAAACTGAGATGTAAAGAATCTGGGTATATATATAGGTGGATGCATGCACTTGGAAAGATAAAAGCAAAAATGTTTTCAGTACCTTTTGGGAATTCTGGGGGCAGGGGAAGAGCGATCTTTGGAGTCAGAGGGAGAGCCGCGGACAGAGTACCAGGTCTGGAGGATAGTTAGAGCAAGTGCTAAGAATGCGGCGAGGAAACCCACAATTGTCCAGGGGCTGCTGAAATGGTCGTTGTAGCACTGAGCTATCCAGGTCTTCCACTTGCTGCTGTAGCACTTTTGAATCTGCTTTTTGACATCGGCATATATTTCGGGATTAGGAACCAAGTCAGTGGCTATTTCATTGAAGAGTTGAGACACTTCTTTGTCGCTGCCAAGGAGGTTGTGGAGTATTTTCCCTTTCCTCAGCTCCTTCACGTCCTCGGGATGATCAATGAGTGAATCGACGAAGCATATGTACGAGGTGATGCCGAAGTCATTGTCGAAATCTGAACACATCTCATAGGCTACCAAGTTCAACAACTTTGGCCCCATTGAATCATCGACCGTTATTTGAGGAAGATAAAGGTATCCAGGGTAGACATTAATGGATTTGTCGGAAAAAGATACGTCTGCCAAGGAATTAGTTGTACTAGGACTCAATTGGATTCCTGCTGCTCTGAGTTCCTGCACATTGCGATACGACTGCCAATCTCCTTCAATATTCTCAGTACTGCTTTTGTTGTTTCTTTTCTTTTCCTCATCACCAAGGAAAAGGAGTCTTGTTCGCAGACGATCAAGAAGATGGGCCGGCTTTTCTGTGCTGCTGGTCATTTTAGGATCCTTGCAATTTGCATGATTTTCAATGAAACGATCCATCGAATCCTGCAAAGTCTCTTTCTTCTCGCTCAACTCCATCAAATCCTCGAGGAGTTGATAAGGAAGTTGATTCTCCAACAAGAACAAATCGTGTTTCCAAAAGGCCACTTGATCGTTTTTAATTTTCTTATCTTTGAATTTCTCTTCAGCTTCATGGTAGTAAATGAATTGTAATACAGCACACCCGTCCACGAACAGCATCCCGGCGAGTTTCTCGTCGTCATACTTCTTGGCGGTCACCTCCTCGGTCACCTCCTCATTGAAGTAGTCCTTCAGTTTGCTGATTTTCTTCTCAATTTGGGCGTACAAACTTTCAGCTGTCTTATCTGCAAAAAATCAGAGACAAAAAGATGATACGAGAACAGGAAGAAAATAAAAAATTGAAATCCGTAAGACTATTAATTGGGAATTAAACACTTGCGTCAGTCAATGGCTCTCATACTATGAACAAGTTTAAAAATAAATGGAAAATGAAAATGGAGAGAGAAGAATGAAAGAATATGGAGAAATAAATTAATTTTATTCTTGATCATGTACGTTTACAAGGAAAAGATAGTCGATGAACACCGTTAAAAACATTATGTTAGGGTTATTTATTTCTTTACATATTCTAAATCTATTGGGTTTACCTTTCCTTAATTAGTCTATTAGGTTACTTGCTTATCACTCATAACCTCTCTATAAATAGAGGTCTCTGTAGTCCATCATATATGTTAGACTCAATACAATGTAATCTATTGTTAGCTTCGATTGTCCACAATATATTCAACAATATATTTAACATGGTATCAATGCCACTTTCTTGTGGCCTTCAATAAACGTCTTTGACGTTTTCCGGTGCTCCCTCCGGCAACCTCCCATTTTCGGTCGTCTGTGCGCCACCAAGCGATTTTTTGCTCAAAATCTCTTCTTCATCTTCATTGCAGCCTCATCTGAGAAAATTAATCCAAGATTCATACTTGCGAGGCACAAATCTACAGATCTGTGGAAGATTTGCCATCAATGGCCCACCAACGCGCCTCCGCTAGTTTCTGCCCGCACCTCCACGCCCCGCCACAGCCATGACAGAGCTACACGCTCCACTCTACACAACAGATCAGACGCCTCCGAGTCCAGATTCGAAGAGATCTCAGCCGTCCAAGCTTCCTCGTCCCCTCATGCGCCTCTAGAAGAATCTGTACGTCAGTCACACGCATCCCACAATGGTCCACGCGTCAGCCGCACCTCCCACGCTCGTCCATGTGCCAGCCACCTTCTGGCGCGTGTGATCCACGTGCCTCACGCACATCAAACCCTATCTAGGGTTTGGCGCGTGCACCGCACGCGGCCCATGTGGCACAGCCCTAGCATGTGCACCACATGCGCCAGAGGCTCTTCTCTTCTTCACCATGCTATCACATGTTCCTTAAAGAGCTCGCCACATTAGCCCTAGCCTCTGCCACGTGTCAGATCCGAAAAAAAAATATATATATATATATATATATATATATTTCATTCGGATCCAAGCTTTTCAACCCGATTCAACCAATTAGAACTGGATCATCTCAATCAGGTCAGACCATCTTCAACGGTCCATAGGTTTTGGCCATTTTGGCCCATGTAACCGGCCCACTTGTCAATTCCGGATCCATCCAAGGCATCTCCAACCCGATCCAAAACCGGTCCTAACCGGGTCATCGGGTTCTAAACCGGTCCAACTGGGTCAATTCCAGATCCATCTAAACAGGGGTGAAAAGGCGGTTGTGGTTAGCGGTTAATGGCTAAAACTGCTAGGAGTTAGCAAGGGTGAGTATCGGTCAAAACAGTCCGGCTTTGGATCTTATCGGTTATTAACCGATAATTTTTTATTAAACGGTTTCTTAACTGATACCGGGTCGATAAGGATTTTAACCAAAATTATCGGTTATAATGGTATGCGGTTAAACGGCTCGGTTAAACCGGTTCTAAATCTCACCTTCTTCAGTTTTCTCTACTTCTCTAACCTCCAAGCACCAAAAGGCAAAAACTTTTACTTGAATTGAATCTTCGACGCTAAAAGAGAGGTCTGTGACTGTGAGAGCAGATGCTGTGAGAACTGGAAAGAGAAAAAAAAAAAAAAAAAAAAATTGGGTAAGAAACCCATTCTTCTGCAATGGTGAGAAGGAAAACTAGAAAAGAAAGAAAAAAAAATGAGGAAGAAACTAGAAAGATCTGAAAGTGAAAGACAGTTGCGTGCCTGAGTTGGAGGATGTGAAAAAAAAAAAAAAAAAAAAAAAAAAAAGAAATATGTGGCGTGGGAATTGGGAAAAGAAAAGAAAGGACTAAGTGGAGAGTGTGTGAGTGGGACTATTGGCCAAGTGGGAAAGAAAAGAAAGAGAAAAGAAAAAAGAAAAAAAAAAAAAGGAAAAAGAAAGAAAAAAATGGCCACTATAGTAACTCAAACCCACAAAACCCACAACCACAAGGTTAAGAGCCTTGTGCTCTAGTGCCCTATCAACTAAGCTAGACTAACTTTGTTAACAGCCTTCCCCCATACCGGTTCTTATCGGTTAAAACAGTAAACCGATAACATATGGTTAACCGGACAGGACCGATAAGAATTTCAGTACAAAATTTTTAACCGATAAGAATATCTGTTAAACGGTTACGGTTAATATCGGTTCGGTTGAAACCGGTAGATGGCTGGTAATCAGTAACCGGTTAATTTGTCTACCCCTAGTAGTTCTAGGTGGTTAGTAAATTTTACTAACCACCTCCGCTAACCGTTACGCGGTTAATCGCCTAGGCGATTAACCGCTCAATTAGCAGTTAACCGCATCCGAATAATTGTTTTTTTTTTGGCCTTTTATTGGGCTTCTTTTTTTTTTTTTTTGCCGGTTTTGGGGCTCACGTTAAAATTTTTTTGCTCACTTTAAACAATTTTTCTTTTCCTTTTCATGACCATTTTAGCATTAAAAATTGCTATATACCAAAATCCTTGTTGGTCAACTTCTACGAATCTATACAACATATAATACAAATAAAATTACAACAATTCTTGTAAATCATCACTTCACCTGTAGTCTTGTACACAACATACAAATAAATATATATAATAAAACTATATATATAAAGCAGTTAGCAGTTAGTGGTTTTTAAAAACCCAATAACTGCAAACTGCTTTCAAAAGTGGTTAGCGGTTATAGTGGTTAGCTGTTAACAAAGCGGTTAGTGGTTCTAAATTTTCACCCCTACATCCAAGGCATCTCCAACCTAATCCAAAACCGGTTTCTAACCAGGTCATCGGGTTCTAAACCGGTCCAACTTAGTCAACCCAGTCCACCAGGTTAAACTCGGTTCATATTATTTTGGGTCAACCATATTCAATGGTCCATGGGTTATGGCCAAATCTTGGGCCCATGTAACCGGCCCAATGTAGCCTATAAGGCTCTCATCCAAGTCCAAGCCCAACATTTTGGGTCCAACTGCCTCCATTAGCCACTAGCAGCCAACTGCCGCTGCCGCCCTTCGACAACCACCGGCCGCCCAACTCTGGCGACTTTTCCGGCGACCAAAAAAAATTTTCTTTATTTCCCTTTCTTTTTTCCTACACCTTGAGTTTGAGGGGAATATTAGAATATTTTATATTATTCTAGTTTATTATGTTGCCTTATATGTTCTAGGGTTTAGTCTAGGGTTTTTTGCTCACTACTTCTTCTCTCTCAATATATAAAGAGCTATGTAAGCATATCATAATCAATATAGAAGAGAATAATGCAATGTAGTCCATTCTTAGCTTCCGCTCTCTCTTTTTCTTCTGCTCTCCACAATATATTCAACAATATATTTAACAAATACAATGTAAATAACGTAATCAAATCACAAAAATTATATGGAAATATATTCTACATTACCCTTGCCACTCTCCTTGACGAACTTGTTTGCCAATACAAGCTTGTACTTCTCTGCTTTCCGGTACTTTGGCTTACCGTGATGGATAGGACCCAGCGACACCACCCTTGGCTCAAAATACTTGGCCACATCTTTGTGATCTCGCAGCAAGAACGGAACCTTTTGTATCTTTGGTCCAGTTTTTTGATCAGCTTCATCTCCTGCCTTCTCTAATTCATCCAACCACTGCTGCCTGGGACTGTCTTTCTCTATCACTTGGACTTCAACATCTTCTGTTCTAACATCATTTCCCTTCCTCGGTAGCAACTCCTCCACAGATATAACATGCTCTATTCCGGCCATGGTGAGTGTGCACCACAAACTGGTTTACTAGAAATTTATGGGGAATACAAAAATATGGAGAGAATTTTGGGGTGGAAAGTTGAGAACATTATTTTTCAAGTAGTAAACTTGTTTTATATATGCAGACACATAGAAACTGTAGCTCTGAGGAATTTAGGATGTTTGAACTATATTCATATACCAAGACAGGAATCAAATCTATGGCACATTTTTTTAAGTATATTATTAACTTGTTTTATGACTCAAGTTTGATAAAGCCGTGATCTTTTTTCAGACAAACTATTAGTAAATCCTTTATCTTTATGAGGCAAGTTTGGTATTGCATGGATTGGGATTCCCTCTGGCTCTAGCTAATTGAGTTGGGTTCAACTATTCGAATACCTATCCGAACAGATTGGCTTAGTCAAGGGCGCCCTCTTATATGTAAGGTCTGCAAATCGTCAAAGAATTGAAACCAATCCCAATCCAAAATTGCACATACAGGCTTTTGAGAATGTTTTGTTATGGCTCCAAACCTATCAATCGTCATCTTTTTTTCTAAAAGAGAAAAAATGTTACATGACGTATAGTGCTTCAAACAATAAGAACTATATACTATATGATATAAACGAGAAAGAGTATTCCCTAACACAAGAAATCTGATTTGAACCTTTTTTTTTTCCTGATAAAACTATTGGTTTATGATTTTATCATTGTGTCAAGCCAAGTATAAATTAAGCATATATGCTTTTGTAAAAATGCGTGCTATATATGGTTCATGTTTCCATGATTTCCATCAATGTACACTTTCTTGAGGTTATCTTCTCCTGAAAAAAGTTAAAAAGACACATAATTATGCCTTTCGTTCTTAAGACAAGCTCACACATATATTAAAGAGGAATCAATAAGAAGATTTCATCAAATTGCAACAAGTGGCATCTTTAAATTATGATGTGTACACATTGCCTCCCTTCCCAAATCGTCAGTCCCAAACTTGGTTTAAGACACCGTGTTTCACACTTTTACTCAAATAGCGCTTCTCCTTCCATTAAACGTAAGTTTTACAAGTAATGTTGTAGAGTCCTCCTTGAGTCCTCTTAAATTTCTAATTTCTAATTATATAGTCGCTTTATAGTTAATATTAATGTTTATCAATATTTATGATCATTATAGTTATTTCAATGTGATTAATATCATTATTATATTACTTAAATTAAGGGAAGGGCCATCTAGGGAAGACCTATGGCAGGCCCTAATTGTGAATTATAGAGATAGCTAGGCCTGGCGGAAGCAGACACTACATGTCGCAATTCTATATATATGATTCCCTTAAAAATATTACCTCAAGTTATCATTTATTTATACAATGAGATTGACCAAATTGAGGTGTTATCTATGTTGCAACAAACCATTACACACTGTCCCGGGATATGATATATGATATAAAGAGATAGTCAATTAAGCACCTTGTCATTACCTCAATATTTTTGCAGCTATGAGGGTTGCTCAATTGTTGGTTGAATATATGTGTGATTTGCATCGGCAAGGTAACTTTCTTATTAGTGGATTGTTCAAATCTGAGAGACCCTCTCTTTTGACTCAATTGGTGATAGAGTTGGATTCTGATAAGTTACCGATGAAGCTCATCTGTCTAAGTAGGAGGCCCCTCACAATTACAAGAGATTCCTTATAAACCATTTAAGCACTTGTTTGTATAAGTAGATCTCATTAAAATTGTCCCATAATTACATAAATCTTTTACGAATGGACATCCAATTGTAGGTGATCCCGAGCAATAGTTTACAATTGTGTGCGCTAGTTTACCAATAGATCGTATGTTGCGAGTGTGGTCTTCAAGACGTAACCTAGATATGCAGGGGCACCAAGGTGTTGGGACGTTGGTGCACCCAATTGGTTGGGGTACATTGTGGCTTCTTTAGTGAAATGCCTTCAAGTGACAGTAATTTGTAGAAGACAATTTTTATGATTATGTATTTCCATGCATTCTGATTGCAAAAATATTAACCAGAAGTTTTTACTTTAATGATCACCAAGACGAGTCATTCAATCATATACTAGTTAATATATGTTATAGTCTTGTTTTTTTGCTTACACGTGATGTATAAATTGAACTATATACAACATTCATGTTTATCTCATACACATTACATCAATAAAGGTATACGATGCATTCACACCGACTTATTTTACACGCAAACACAAAAGCAAAAGGAAATAAATGGAACCCCATGGTCCTGCCGTCCTGGATGTACATGCAGAGATCTACTGGGGTTACTTTTATTTGGAGACAACAAATTGAGATGCATATATAGAATCTGGGCCTCTGGGTATATATATATATATAGGCTTACAATACGGTGGATGCATGCACTTAATTGGAAAGATAAAAGCAAAAATGTTTTCAGTACCTTTTGGGAATTCTGGGGGCAGGGGGAGAGCGATCTTTGGTGTCAGAGGGAGAGCCGCGGACAGAATACCAAGTCTGGAGGACAGTTAGAGCAAGTGCTAAGAATGCAGCGAGGAAACCCACGAATGTCCAGGGGCTGCTGAAATGGTCGTGAATGGCCTGAGCTATCCAGGTCTTCCACTTGCTGTCGTAGCACTTTTGTATCCCATTTTTGACATCGGCATATGTTTTGGGGTTAGGCACCAAGTCGGTGGCTATGTCATTGAAGAGTTGAGACACTTCTTTGTCGCTGCCAAGGAGGTTGTGAAGTATGTGCGCGTTCCGCAGCTCCTTCACGTCCTCGGGATGATCAATGAGTGTATCGAGGAAGCATATGTACGAGGTGACGCCAAAGTCATTCTCGAAATCCGGACACCCCTCATAAGCTATCAAGTTCAAGAACATGGGCCCCGTCGAATCATCCACTGTTATTTGAGGAAGATGAAGGTATCCAGGGTAGAAAGTGTTTTGGTCGGAAAAATATAAGTCTAGCAAGGAATTAGTTTCACTAGGCTTCAATTGGATTCCTGCTGCTCTGAGTTCCTGCACATTGCGATACGACTGCCAATCGGCCTCCTTTTTCTTTCCCTTATGAGCACCGGCTCGGGGGACAGGACTTTTGCAAAGGAGTCTTGTTCGCAGGCGATCGAGAAGATGGGCCGGCTTTTCTGTGCTGGTATTTTCAGGAGCCTTACAATTTGCATGATTTTCAATGAAACTGTCGATCGAATTCTTCAAAGTCTCTTTATTGTCGCTCAACTCCATCAAATCCTTGAGGAGTTGGTAAGGAAGTTGATTCTCCAACAAGAACAAATCTTGTTGCCCAAAGGCCGCTAGATCGTTTTTAATTTTCACATCTTTGAATTTCTCTTCAACTGCATAGTACATGAATTGTAATACAGCACACCCGTCCACGAACAGCATCCAGGCGAGGCACTCGTCGTCATACTCCTTGGTCACCTCCCCATCGAAGTACTCCCTCAGTTTGCTGATTTTCTCCTCAATTTTAGCGTACAAACTTCCAGCTGTCTTACCACTCTCCTTGACGAACTTGTTAGCCAATCCAAGCTTGTACTCCTCTGCTAGCTTGTACTTTGGATTACCGTGATGGATAGGACCCAGCGACACCACCCTCGGCTCAAAATACTTGGCCACGTTTTTGTTATCTCGCAGCAAAAGCGAAACCTTTTGTATCTTTGGTCCGGCTACTTTTTGATCACCTTCATTTTGTGCACTACTGTCTCCTCCTCCTGCCTTCTCCAATCGATCCAACCTCTGCTGCCTGCTGGGACTGTCTTTCTCTATCACTTGGACTTCAACAGCTTCTGTTCTCACAACATTAACCTTCCTCGAAAGCAACTCCTCCACAGATATAACATGCTCTGTTCCGGCCATGGCGAGTGTGCACCACAAAGGGGTTTGTTTACTAGAAATTTATGGGGAATACAAAATATGGAGATAATTTTGGGGTGGAAAGTTGTGAACATTATTGTTCAAATAGTAATCTTGTCTTATATATGCAGACACATAGAAACTGTAGCTCTGGGGAATTTAGGATGTTTGAACTACATTCATACACCAAATCAGGAATCAAATGTGTGACACACTTTTGTTCAAGTATATTATTAACTTGTTTTATGACTCAAGTTTGATAAAGCCGTGATCTTTTTCAGACAAACTATTAGTAAGGAGGCATGTTTGGTATTGCATGGATCGGAATTCCCTCTACCTAATTGAGTTGGGTTCGAACTATTTAAAATAGGCTCGGTCAAGGACTCAGGGGTGCCCTCTTATATGTAAGGTCTGCAAATCGTCAAAGAATTGCAGCCAATTCCAATCCAAAATTGCATGTACACGCTTTTGAGAATGTTTTGCTATGGCTGGATCAGACCTATCAATTATCATCTTTTTTTCTAAAGGAGAAAAAATGTTACATGCATGATGTATCGTGCTTCAAACAATGAGAACTATATATATATATATATATATATATATGTGTGTGATACACGATAAAGAGTATTCCATAACACAAGAAGTCTGGTTTGAACCTTCTTTTTTTTCTTCTTTTTTTTTCGAAAAAACTGTTGGTTTATGATTTTATCATTGTGTCAAGCCAAGTATAAAGAATATATACTTTTGTAAAAGTGCGTGCTATATATGGTTCATGTTTCCATGATTTCCATCCTATAAATACACTTTGTTGAGGATATCTTCTCCCTGAAAAAGGTTAAAAAGATACATAATATGTTTTTCGTTCTTCAGACATTATATCACACGCATGTGTATATATATATATAAGAGGAATCAATAAGAGCATTTCATCAAATTGCAACAAGTGGCATCTTGATGTGTCCCTTAAATTAAAAACAATCAAAATTTTTCGTTTAAGACACATTCCTTTCCTTCCCAAATCATTAGTCTCAAACTTGGTTTAAGACACCCCATTTCACACTTTCACTCAAACAGTGTTTCCCCTCCCATTAAACGTAAGTTTTACAAGTAATGTTGTAGAGTTCTCCTTGACTCCTCTACTTAAATTTCTAATTTCTAATTATATAGTTACTTTAGGTTAATATTAATATTTTTCAATATTTATGATCATTATATATACTTATTACAATGTAATTAATATCATTATTATATTACTTATATTAAGGTAGGGCCATCTAGGGAAGACCTATGGCAGGCCCTAATTGTGAATATAGAGATAACTAGGCCTGGCCTAAGCAGACCCTAATTCACAATTAGATTACTCAAGTCAAGTCAGGTGAAGAATCATAAAAAAAATTACCATGTAATTTCGTTGTCTTGTACTCGAGGTTGTAAGGCCGGCCATCATCTAAATTTTATGAGAGACAAAATTGAGAGAAAGAAAAGCAAAAGTTATTAATATTCTAAAACATTTCTGTTACGAATAAAGAAAAATTGAAAAATATACTTACAAGTATATTTTACACTGACACCTCTTTTACACTTTGTAATCCTAAACTACCATTGATTACGTACATTTAACGCTCTCAAACTACAATATTGTAGCAAAACAAGCCCATGGACAAGTCAGAAAAAGGGCAAACAAAGGAAAAAAAAAATGAAGAGAGAGAGAGAGGAGTTGAGGGACATGGTCGAAACACCCCTCAGTTGTCAAATATTGGACAAGCCATTATACACATTATCCCGGGATATGATGGTCCAAGAACCTTGCCTGTACCTTAATAGTCTACACTAAGTAAGACATGAAACTTTAGAGCAATAGCACTCTCCTTTACACCTGATGCACACCAGTTTAATTACAAGCAGACCAATCCTATTAAATTAACAATAACTTCAGATTATAATATTCGATGAAGACAATTTTAATGGTATTGGGAAGCTTATTCAAGAGCTACCAATTCATGTTTTAAGAAGATTCTCCGATTGCAATGTTTATTGGATCAGAATAAGCCTGGTCAAAAGACATTTGATTCCCGGTCAAACGAGTGCTACATTTTACAACAACTACAAACATTCGTTTGCCAGCCAATCAAAGCTCGTTCTAACTCGATCCAACATTTTCGTTTTATTTTACTAATTTTTTATTAAAGTTTGGACTTATTTTTCTATATAAACTTGTTTAAGATGGCCTAGCTGCAGTTTTATGATGGTTTTTGTGATATTTTTTTCAGTTTTCAATAGAGACATTCAATTATTGAGTTTAATTTTTAATAAAACACGTAAAAAAAAATACACATAAGAATCATATACTTTCAAGACTAGATGACATTTAATAGACTAGGTTTGATGACTTTTCTCTAACTCGATTTGAAGAAAAAGTAATTCATACGGCCTCATTTGTTTGGGCATAAAATTTTTTTTGGAAAAGGTTTTTCCAATTTTAAAGTGTTTGGTGCAGCGAAAAATATTAGTCGAACTAAATCATCAGCAAGGGATATATTGTTTGAAAATATTCATATTTTGATTCAAAAAAAAAAAAAAAACCCTTAGCTATGGACGACAAAGTTAACAATAATCATGTTTATCTCATACACATTACATCAATTAATTAGGGTATAAGATATATTCACTCTTCACTAAAAAAATAACAAAACAAAACAAAAAGATACATTCTCTCCGACTTATTTTTCATGTAAACAGTAATAAAGCAAAAGGAAATAAATGGAACCACATGGACATGTACCTGGATGTACGTGAGAGTTGGTGCAGATAGATGTAAGGGGCCGGGGGTACTTTTATTCGGAGACAACAAACTGAGATAGATATATATATAATATGAAATTTGTGTTAATTAAGGTCGACGCCGGCAAAAGTCATCGGGGAGAGTAGACTGTGTACCATGTCTGGATGGCAGTTAGAACAAGTCCTAATAATGCGGCAAGTAAACCCAAGATAACCCAGGGGCTTCTGAAATGGTCGTGAATGACCTCAGCTATCCAGGTCCTCAACTTATTGAGAATATAATTATATATATTATTTTCGTAGCACTTCTGAATCGCCTTTTTGACATAGGCATATGTTTCGGGATTAGGCACCAAGTAAGAGCCTGCGCCTATCAGCCTATGTCATTGATGAGTTGAGCCACTTTTATGTCGTTACCAAGGAGGTTGTGGAGTATGCCCGCTTTCCTCAGCTCCTTCACGTCGTCGGGATGATCAATGAGTGAATTGAGGAAGCATATGTAAGAGGTTATGCCGTAGTCATTCTCGAAATCTGGACACATCTCATAGGCCATCAAGTTCATGAACTCTGGCCCCGTCGACTCATCCACTGTTATTTGAGGAAGAGAAAGGTATCCAGTGTAGAAAGTGAATTGGACGGAAAAGTCTACGTCTGCCAAGGAATTAGTTGTACTAGGCTTCAATGGGATTCCTGCTGCTCTGAGTTCCTGCACATTGCGACTTCCAATATTCTGATCAGTTCTACTTTCGTTAAATCTTTCCTTTTTCTGGAAAAGGAGTCTTGTTCGCAGACGATCGAGAAGATGGGCCGGCTTTTTTCTGCTGCTGAAAGGATTCTTGCAATTTGCATGAATTTCAATGAAATCGTCGATCAACATCTCCAAAATATCTTCGTTCGCGATCAACTCCATCAAATCCTCGAGGAGTTGATAAGGAAGTTGATTCTCCAACAAGAACAAATCCCGAAGCCAGAAGGGCACTTGATCGTTTTTAATTTTCACATCTTTGAATCTGTCTACAAGTGCATAGTACATGAATTGTAATACAGCACACCCGTCCACGAACAGCATCCAGGCGAGGTACTCGTCCTCGTACTCCTTTGTCACCTCCTCGTCGAAGTACTCCCTCAGTCGCTTGATTTTCTTCTCAATTTGGGCGTACAAACTTTCAGCTGTCTTACCCTCGCCACGCTCCTTGACGAACTTGAATGCCAATCTAAGCTTGTACTCCTCTGCTTTCTGGTAGTTTGGCTTACCGTCAGTGGCGGAGCCACTTGGGACCATGGGGGTGCCACGGCACCCCCAAGGGTTTAATTTTTTTATTTTTTATTTTTTTAAACCCACAGCACCCTCAAACTTAACACACATCATATGTTTGATGTAATATCTTAATGATGTGTAGTTGATCAAATTTTCCTTATTTTTCTTGGAGTGATTATGGCCAGAGATTGTAAAGTGCAGTTCTAGACACTTTTTTTTTTTTTTTTTTTTTTTGTATTTTTATCTTTTTGATATAATGTCGACATGTTACATTTCTAATATATCAATTTCAGCATATATTTATGAACTTTTATAGATATTTTGTGTGATGCATATATTGTGTGAATTACCAAATTTTTAGGACGCAAAAAAATTTTTAGCGGCACCCCCAATATAAAATAGCTGGCTCCGCCACTGCTTACCGTAATGGATAGGACCGAGCGACACCACCATTGGCTCAAAATACGTGACGACATTTTTGTGATCTCGCAGCAAAAACGGAACCTTTTGTATCTTTGGTCCAGTTTCTTCTGCTTCATCTCCTGCCTTCTTTAATCGATCCAACCTCTGCTGCCTGGGACTTTTCTCTATCACTTGGATTTCAATGCTCGACCTTTGTGTCTCCTGATCAGCGTCTATGATAGGTTGGTCATTGCCTCTGCTTGTTTCATCAGCTTCTGTTCTAACATGATCATTTCCCTTCGTCGTTAGCAACTCCTCCACAGATATAACATGCTCTATTCCGGCCATGGCGACTGTGTGCCACAGAGGGGTTTACTAGAAATTTATGGGGAATACAAAATATGGAAAGAATTTTTGGGTGGAAAGTTGACAACATTATTGTTCAAGTAGTAACCTTGTTTTATATATGCCGACACATAGAAACTGTGGCTCTGAGGAATTTAGGATATTGTTTGAACTATATTCATATACCAAGTCAGGAATCAAATGTGTGACACTTTTTTTTAAGTATATTATTAACTTGTTTTATGACTCAAGTTTGATAAAGCCGTGATCTTTTTTCAGACAAACTATTAATTAGTAAATCCTTTATCTTTATGAGGCAAGTTAATTTGGTATTGCACAGATCAGGATTCCCTCTAGGTAATTGTAAGAGACTGGATCTAGCTACTTATTTGAGCAGGCTTCGAACTATTCAAATACTTATCCGAACAAATAGGCTCGGTCAAGGGCGCTCTCTTATATGTAGGGTCTGCAAATTGTTAAAGAATTGCAGCCAATCCCAATCTAAAATTGCACATACATGCTTTGGAGAATATTTTGCTATGGCTCGATCCGACCTATCAATCATCATCTTTTCTTTCTAAAGGAGAAAAAATGTTAAATGGGGTATCGTCCTTCAAACAATAAGAACTATATATTATATATGATACACAATAAAGAGTACTATTCCCTAATACAAGAAGTCTGGTTTGAACCTTTTTTTTTTTTTTTTTTTTCGATAAAACTGTTAGTTTATGATTTTATCATTGTGTCAAGCCAGGTATGAAGCATATATACTTTTGTAAAAATGCGTGCTATATATGTAGCATGTTTCCATGATTTCCATCCTATAAATACACTTTGTTCAGGCTATCTTCTCCCAAAAAAAGTTAAAAAGATACATATATAATTATAAGAGGAGTTCATAAAATTGCAACAAGTGGCACCTTTAAATTATGACATGTGTCAATCAAAACTTGCGTTTAAGACATTCCTTCTCTTCTCAAATAGTCAATTTTAGACTTGGTTTAAGACAATATGTTTAATACTCACCTCCCTTGAAAAAAAAAAAAAAAATTTAGGATTCTCTCAAATTCATTTAAACCGGAGATAATCATGTTTCCTTGAATTTACCGTTTTACACGTACAACCCCAAACTACATTTTACGACATTTAATTAACCCTCTACAATTTTGTAGCAAAAGAAGCCCTTTCTAATTGTTAACATTAAAAAATTTCCTTACTCGGGATTTCAAAACGCAAATTTTTGACATTTTTAAATTACAATTCCAACAATCTAATTTTTGCAATTTAATTTAAAATCACATTTTTATATATGAAATCATAACCCTTAAAGAGAAACCACGCCACGTTGCATCAAAATATGCTGCAGGTCCTTAACCATCTTGACACGTGTCCACATCCGTACCATTTGTCACAGAAAGAAGAAAAACGCAAAAATCCCCTCAATCCCAATTTGCGGTTTAATAGGCCAAACCTATAAATAAAACACCTGAACTAAACCCCCTCTTCTCATCACCACCTTTCAAGTTTCCAGTTTTAACTCCGATAAGCTAAAGAGTCTTGAATTTCTGTAACGAAAAAGCTATGGAGGCCAAGATCGGCAAGTTCTTCGAGTCCGTCGGCTCCTTCTTCGGCGGCGGAGATCAGATCCCTTGGTGCGACCGCGACATCATCGTCGTAAGCAATCATAAATTCCCCCATATCTCGATTTTCCTTTTGGCTTCCAGAAAATGATTGAAAATAGAAAACCAATTCAACTTAACTGATCAAATTGATTAGATTTATTTTTTCCTTTTTTAATTTTGGGTTGCTCGGGTCACAAATATCTTAGAATTCAGTATTTTTGGTTTTCAAATTTGTTCTATTTTTCTTATTTTTGTCTCATGTGAAAAACGATTGGATTGATACTTACATGCATTGAAATACTTACATGCGTTTGGATGTGATTATTTAAAAAAAAAAAATTTATGGACCGGTTTACAAATAGCACATACAAGGAAACGCTGTGACTGGTTATTTCGTTTCATTATGGCTTCTTGTATTTGAATATTTTCAAATCAAACCTGATTCTGAATTGTAATGTAGGACCAACCACTAGGGTTTGTTGAAATTGACATTTTAAAGTTGTTTTTTCTGTTTTTCAAGCACTCATGATTTTTGTAGGTGTCTAGTAGGACACTGTGTGTAGATAAAGAGTGCTCCCTCATTTGTTGAGTAATTTAGGGATAATAAACCCTGGGGGTATTAAAGCCCTTCATGAGAGACAAGGTGTCAAGCTAGTTTCTCTCTCTGATGATTACATAGAACGACTACATGCTCAAGCTGCTGATACTTCATCTTGTTGTCGCAAATTGAAAGATATGTGCTGGGGAAGGGGAGTGAGACGGGTGAAGAGGTGCTCGAGTCATTGACTTTAGTTGATCTACTCTCCGAGTTTTTAACTTTTATGGTGATCACCATATATTCACTTTCCTATGAGCAACTTGCGGATGCTATGGGGAAATGTTTTTTTCTGTTCACACTGTGAGTTGGTTAGTGATATAGGTGCATAACTACATGTTAGGAAATCACATAGATGGTGCAGGCCTTGTTGGCATAGATACCAATTTGGACCTAAGATTGTAATATTATGTGATTACAGTTTCCAAATAAGGTTGTTAAGCCCTTAGGATCCCTAGGAAGCTTTTTTGATAAGTAAGGCAAATTGTTTGAAAGCGCAAGGGGCGCAATCCAAGTATACAGGAAGAATACTAGAGATAACACCTAGCAAGATCAGAAACAAGGAAAAAGAGCACAAACATCTTTTCTGGTAGTAGTCTTTAACATTTATGTAAGCTATACCACTTGAAGTCAATATTTTTACATTTTTGTGACATAAGAAGCAATCAATCAATCAATCTTTTCTGGGTTTCTTACTGCTGTTCACATTTTTAAATCCTTTTTCATTCTTCTCAGACAGTTTAAATCCTATTATATACTTTGGCAGGGCTGTGAGAGAGAAGTTTCTGAGGCTGGTGATGCAAATGAACGTAAGAGTGAAAGCATTATGAGGTTGTCTTGGGCTCTTGTTCATTCAAGGCAACCAGAAGATGTGCAACGTGGGATAGCCATGCTTGAAGGTACATAAATCAATAAAGTAGTTAATGTTCCTTTTATTTCTAGGTTCTAGCTTTTTCCTCCAAATTACCACTTAATTCTCCATCATGCCAGTAAGCTTTAAATTACTGCAACTTGTCCTCTAATTTAAAAGTTTCAGTTTCAATTTTTCCTCCCCAACCTCCCCCCCAAAAAAATAAAACCAATCCAAATCAGTGGTTAAATTAGATGGATAACCAAATGCCTTATGAAAAAAAAAAAAAAATCCATTAGCTTGCAAAATAAATCGTAGTGAGGAGAAGTTGTGTAGAGGCTTTGTTCTTTTGAGCACTAGCTATGAGTTCTCTTTCTCTCAGCATTTTGGATTTTCATAAGAGATTGGGGAGTTTTTTTTCTCATCATGGGTAATTTGGTCATTTTACACTCTTTTCTATAAACGGTTGATTTGGACGGAAACAACAAATTGAAACTCAAATGTTGAATTAATGGGTGAGTTGCAACAATTTAAAGTTTGGTGGTGCATTTGAAATAATGTGGTATTATGGGGGTAAAGTGTTATTTATCTTTCTTTTCTTTTTTTTTGTAAATTACAACCCCCTACCC
The DNA here is from genome assembly GCF_965113065.1 of Corylus avellana. Taxonomy (NCBI): domain Eukaryota; kingdom Viridiplantae; phylum Streptophyta; class Magnoliopsida; order Fagales; family Betulaceae; genus Corylus; species Corylus avellana. The sequence goes on along the minus strand of NC_142499.1, from coordinate 2,845,917 downwards.
TCTCAAAACTACTATCTCCTTCTCAATCCCCTCCACAAACTTCAAATTGCTGCAGTTGTTTCCTTAATTTGAAGTTTTAATTTTAATATCCTTTCCATCCAAATCAGGCTGTGGCAAAAAACGCATCACGTACACTGCACTTTTTTTAGGGGTTAGTAAAATATATTACAACTATCAGGTTGCACCTCTCACTTTGACATCCCACACTTTTTCTCTTAGACAGAAAACAAACAATTTTGCTACATTTCTCTCTCTCTACCAACCCACCTAAACCATGGCTCCAAACCGACGACCCCATTTGGGTCTGACCCATCTTCTTTTCTTCTTCCTTTCCATCCTCGCAATCCCTTTGCTTTCCGGTTGTAAGTAAGCAACCAAACCGTTTACAAGTTGAATGCCGAGATTGGCGTTGGTTTTGATATATGTCAGAATCACCCTTTCAACTTCAGTGGCGATCTGATCATTGGGGTTCATTACAGAAATCCTATTTTTGGTTTGAATGGATGTTCAAGAATAAGGAATGTTCTTTGGTGGAATGTATTCTTATATACCATCTAGAGGTGCATCTCGTCAAAGGATGGCATGTGCGACTCTCTTGGTCCTCTGGGAACAAAAAAAAGCATTTAAGGACAAATAAAATGTGGGGAGGAAGGAGGAGAAGAACATGAAGAAGACTAACGCCCTAAAGAGGTGGTTTTCAATGTCCAAGTCGAAATTAAAGAAGAGAATTCCGGTGGTCGTGTCTTTGTTGGTTGTCGCCGGATTAGGGGGAGTTTTATGTACCCTTGTTTAGAATGTTTTTCTACCACTTGCCAGTGAAATCAATTCTATGAGTTTTCTGTTAATTACTTACCAAAAAAGTGTGTAACCATTGGTGTCTTACTAAAGTTTCTATTGCAAATCCTATATTGGGCTGATTCCTTACAATCCCTTAAAAGCCAAGGAACTCCCATATTCTGCTAGTGCCCAGGGGATATTGTTAGGAAGTGATTGCTCCATACATAGCCTTGAGATAAGCAATTGGAACCTGATCCTCCAGAGTGGTAAAAAGAAAATTTTCCGCTCTTTTGTTTGATTGAATTTTCCTCTAAAAGGAGGTGGAATTAATTCCCTCCCTCTTTTGTTTAATTGAATTATCTTCTCTGTTAAAAAATGGAGAAGAAAACATATTAATCCTGTGACCAATTTTTCTCCTGTGATGCAATTGTTTCTCTGATGTGTTTCTCTTGAGGTTCCCATATCAGGAAATGCAGGAGTTCACTTCACTGGAAATTATATTTTTGAACTGTGCAACATTGTCATTTGCAGCTTCCTTGGCCAACGCTAGTAGTCCTTTGGAGCAGAGGGAGAAGCTCTATCTTCTGGCTATTGGGTATTACAGAAGTGGTGAATACTCGAGGAGTCGGCAGCTTGTGGACCGATGTTTAGAGGTTGTTTAACTGTTTTTCTACTTTTTGTACTGCAACTACTTAACGTCCTATTCAGTGATATATCTTCCCTGTTCTGCAATGTGTTTGAACACTCGTGCTTTACATTTTGCATATGCTTGAGTTAACAGTCTTAATTTAATGCAAATGGAGGCAGCATTGTAGTCTTTTTGACTTTTTGTGTTTTACCATTCCTCACGTGAATCCAACATTGTGAATTTTTTTTTTTTTTTTTTTTTTTTTTGTGTTCAATCATTTTGGTCTTCACTTTTGCTGGTCTGTTCGCCATTTATGGGTCTTTCTTTATTTACCCTAAAATTTTGCATGTGCATGGAACTATACGATTTTCATTATAGTAAGAAATGTTAGAAATTGATTGTAATAAGTAAGAAAAAAATTTGAAGATAGCAAAAATCTGCTTTTCAATAGAATCTCCATCTCGGCCTTGACTTATTCTCTGGTATATCTTTTGTCTGATAGCTGTAAATTTTTGTAAAGAATAAAATCAATGTATTCTTTTCTAGAGTAGCATTTTGAGCAAGTCCTTTTTTTCCCTCATCACTTTCCTTTTCCTTTATCAGGAGGTTCAATATGTTTTTTCCTTGTGAATAGATTTATTTATAAGCAGGGTTAATTCTAGGATTCGTTTTCTGAGTCATGACATCATCAACATTTCCTACTAATCAGTTCTTTACATATGACGGTAGTTTTCGAAGGTGAACTCAGTATTGTTTTGTACTAACTCTTCCTAAAGGGCGGCTTGCTGCTGAAATGATATTTTATCCTTTCTGAGTGCAATTTTATTTCTGTATAAATAAAATTGTGTCGTGCTTGTGAGGATTTTGATTATTAACTGCCTGCTGATGTTATTTAAGTAATTTATGGTCATTTCTGAAACATTTGATTTTGTAGATTGCACCTGATTGGAGGCAGGCTCTGACCCTTAAGAAGACTATTGAAGATAAAATTGCTAAAGGTAATGAATGGCTGGAATTTTTATCAACTTTTAATCACATGGTCGCATTGGACTGAAGTAATTTTGAATACATTTGTTGGAATGCAGATGGTGTTATTGGAATAGGCATCACGGCCACTGCCGTGGGACTTCTTGCTGGTGGGATTGCTGCAGCATTCGCTCGCAAGAACTGAGAACTCCCAATCTTAACAATGTAAACAGTGAGTCGCTTCCAGATTTGGCTTCTTTTAATAGTTTGAGTTTTCCCCCTGAAAGAATGTATCAAAATGGCTATATATTGAGAAATAGATATGAACAATTACCAAATTTAAGACACCTTTTATGTATGGAAGAAGGCCTTTTGAATATGAACTGTTTACTGAGTATATTACACACAAACTAAACTACCTTTTCATGAATGTTTGTTAATGTGCGGTGATTTGGAGGATTTTTTTGTTTTTATTAGAAAGTCTTTTTAATGTGACATATAGGTAAATGTTTTTGGGTTTTGAAGAGTATTTTATGTTTTGAGTCGTTTGTTAGTGTATTTATCTTAAGAACAGAAATGGCAAATAACATAAATAAACACTGTAGGCACTCCGTATTGGAGCCACTATTGCTTTCTGGTTCCCTACATGTTTGAAGCTTCATCAATAATACTTTTAGCATTTCAAAAACACGTCTCAGTCTTTGTTTTTCAGAAACATTTTTCAAAATTTTACCAACCAAATTTGGATCTACAAAGAATATTTTTTTTCAAATGTGGCTACCACCAAGACAATTTTTAATTTTCATATTTTATCAGGACTCTTAAAAAACTAGAACTTAAACACTTCTCAAAACTTTACGAAACCAAACTGTCGCACCTTTTTTATAATGCTTAAAAAAAAAAAAGGAAAATTTTATTGAGCCAATGACAATAAAAACAAGCCCATATCATACCTTTATATAGGCTTCAAAGACTTATAAGCATTAAGGACTAAGAAAACTTAATTATTACAAATAAATACTTCCAATTACTAATTAACAATAATTACTTAAAGTGCCCTAAACCAACACTCGTAAAAGTAAAACAAATCATAAACCAGCTGAAACTAACAATGAAAATCCTACTTTTGGTTGTGGCCTCCATGCACCTTCAAACTTTTCTACTTCCATCCAACCACGTGAGTCACTTATGAAGGACCCTTGATTTCTTTGCATCAAAAGATGCCCTAAATGGAAAACAAAATTTAAGATATATATAAGCCATCCACACAAGGTATGCAAGCGAAGAAAATCTGGTGAATAGAAAGAGGTAAGTAATTACAACAACAGTAAACAGTTGACATGAAAAAAGAAAAAAGAAACCTAGAACAGTTAAAATATACTAGAATTTATCTTCTAAAACCATGAGATGAGAGATACTTAAGGAGGCTATACTCACCGAAGATCCATCATGATCACTAGCTACAGATGACTTCTTAAGATTGACCATATATCCTCGTAGAAAAACTTTTTGAAGGAATCCATGCATTGTGTTTGCAAACACAATGCTATGATAAGAGATCCTTCCTCTAAAGGACCTGGCATGACAAATACCTTGCCATCAGAATGCAAGATCCCTGGACCCACATATACAGGCTTTCCCCATCCAAAATCTACACTATACAAAGGCAAATTGATCCAGCTGCCAATAAAAACATTAGGGTTCCCTAAGAAAGGTGCTTCAGTGTATCCCCTGATGTGGAAGTTTTTTCTCAAAGGAGCAACATCTTTTTGACTCGTTATAAAATCAAGAGCGGATGTTATGTACTCATTGGTAACTCTCTCAATTGCTTCCCTCAGTTTTCCAGCAGCATAACTCAGTGGCTTGGACAAGAGGTCAGCATAAAGACACGGCGATGTCACGGCAGTGAAGATTACATTCCCAAAGTATCCTTGAGGGAGGGGTGGTTTGAACCGATTGCGGCAGTCGGTTGAGAAGCTAACTCTTGTTGGTTGACAATCATCATTTGCACGTGCCTTGCATGCACACCTCCAAATGTGGCCAGCGACAACTTCGTATCTAGAATAAGGTCGTGCCAACACCATGTTTTGATTGGCTTTTTTCTGCAGTACCTCAATTTGCTCTTTGGTGACTTTGAGTAAGACAGCACTAGTTTCCTTCTCTTGTTCTGCTTTAGTGTCAGAGCAACCTATTAAGAGTGGTGGTTTTGTAAACGATATATGTTCAAAACGTGGACGCACAGGCGGTACTTCATGTGATCGTAACATAGTTCGATCATGAAATGGCATCTCATCGCACCCCAGATCCTCTCCACGAGCCAACTTAGCCCATGCGTTGGTGAAGTTCAGTGTAGCCCGTCCATCAACCACGATGTGGGATATGGCTATTCCAACACAAAGGCCACCACAAGGAAATCTTGTTAGTTGCACCAACAACAAGGGCTGCTCCTCAATTGAAGTAGAACTGTAATCAACTCTAGGGAAAAGATGTTGGATTATCCCGTTTGGTGTAAAATCACCAAATTCGTCCAGATTTGATTCAGAGTAAGCTTCCGTTAGTTGCGCTCCCATAGCGTTGCAATGAAGTTGCAATCGGCCTCCTTGGATCCAGTGGAGTCGGCCAGCAAGTGGGTAGTAGTGAACCAATGCACGGCCCAGGGAGTTCTTCATTGTCTCAATTGAAAATGGTTTAATGGTGTTGTTGTTGGGTTTGTAAATGAAGATGAGAGGTGCATGAGTCCACTGCATCACTTGGTCGCACTCAGATAACAACAAAAGGCCATTTGGGGTTGGCTCACTTGGAACGATCATGCAAGTAGACTTGAAGGTAATCATTTTTTGTTCAGATTACTTTAGTATATGGATAACATATACATATAATATATAGGTCAACCACACACAAAAAAAAAAAAAAAAAAAAAAAAAAAAGTCATTTATAAAATTATTATAAATGGTCCTTCTAATGTAGTGCTTATCACTAAAATGTCAGATGTCCTACGGCTTCTCATCTATTTGGCACTATATATCTAGCACGCGTTCCTTGCCTGTCTTCTTTCTATCATTGTCCTTGCAATATTTTTTGTTTAGGTGGCATTTAATCAAAAAGGCATATCTAATAGTATCTTGCACCTATGGCAGTGTCTTGTCGTGTTTGGACAGCAGTACAAATCATACACAAATTCTTGCTTATACCTTCTTCTTTTTTTCTTTTTTTTCTTTTTTTTTTTTTGACGTGACTACTGAAAATTATAATTATATTTTAGATGAATAATTATTAAATTTTAAATTTAATGATAATCTTGATGGATCACATTAAGGATTCAATTGTAATTTAAGCTGGGAAGAATTAAAGTGTGTCTAATATTGAGAAAAATGATTCTCTCCATTTTAAATAAGAGTAATATTGTCTTTTTTTTTTAGGGATAAATTTGTTGGACAAGTTTACCCTCATAAATATACTAAATGGATGAAATGGAGAGGATCCGTTTCCAAGCTTATTGGATGACGTCTGTTTGAGTGTGTTGAGCCATATTAATTAATTGTTCATCTGACTGCAAATAAATTAATTAATGCTTAAGAATATTCATCTAGTTAAAATATTAAATTTAAACAATATTAATATATTAATATTGTTAGGCTCAAAAAATAACTATACATTGATGAATCCTACTAGAGGTGAAAAGGTTGGCGGTTATTAACCGCCTACTAACCGCTAACATCTTTTGAAGGCGGTTAGGAAAAATAGCTAACCGCCTAGGAGATTACAGTTAGCAGTTTTAGGTTTTAAAAAAACTATTAACCACTAACCGCTTATATATATATATATATATATATATATATATATATATATATATAAGCGTCGAATATTGCACATTCAAGCCATTTAACTCGCATATGTTAATCCATTAGCATTGTTATTTGTTTGATTTTATGTTATTTTAGTGTTTTTCAGATTTTTAATAAAGATGTAAGAAATTCCATTGATTTTGGGCTTAAAGCAAACTTTGAGAAGATCTAGAAAATGTGACTAAACCTAACCAATCATAATAAATAACCTATATGATGTAGTTAAGTTTAATTAAATCAAGGAAATGATTAAATCGAAATTTCTCAAATTTAAGTTAAAATCGGATTGGATTCAAATTTAGATTCGTATTGGTTTCATATATATATATATATATAAAAGCCAAGTACCACACAAGCTAGTTACCCAAGCCAAGAAAACCAAATTATTAGAAAGAGGGAAGTAATTACCAGAACAGTTAACCGTTAACATAACAAAGGAAAAATAAAGACACCTAGAGGCTAGAGAAGTTAAATTAAATAGCTAGACCTTTTTTTTTTTTTCTTTTGTCTTTGTCTTTGTCTTTGTTTTTGTCTTTGCCCTTTCTAATCATTATATATACGCTAAAATTTAACCTCTAAATTAACTAGGACCATGAGATGAGTGATACCAAAATTAAAACAAATTTGGGCTATATAACTTACCAAAAGATCTATCATCTTGATCACTACTTTACTATCAAAATATGACCACTTTGTCATTTTAACCTTCGAAGTTTATATAGTGATACTCGAATCCCACGAATTTTCAAATTGTGACAATTATTAATCCATTAGTAATTACTTCTGTTTGTTTGGATAAAAATTAAGTGACATAAGTCACTCGTAATTTTTTAGCTCCAAAACGACCGTAGGCGCAAAGTGTTTAAAAAATAAAAACACACAAAATATATATATATACATGGCAAAGGAAAATCTTCAGCGGGTTAACCACACGACAAATGCTACATAAATTCTCACTTTTACATTCTTGAATGCATATTTGTTAACACAATAGTAAAAATTATCATTAAATTTTAGATGAATCACTAGTCAATTTTAAATTTAATAATAATTTTGGATGCATCACATTAAAGATTGTATACTTAAAGAGTGTAGTAATGTAAGATTGTATATATATATCCAAAATATTTATTTGGTATTTTACAGCTAAAAGCTAAATAATTCAGTGGGCTTTGCTTTCAACAATTATTAATATTGGTAGGGTCAGAAAACAACTAAACATGCATTGACGCATCCAACTATGGCATATAATTAAGATTGACGAGGAAAAGCTTTTGTTTCCCGGAGTGAAAACAAAAGTAGCCATCAACTTTATCTTCAACATTTTTTTTTTTGTTCGTATTAATTAGGTTTTTCTTTTGGTGGGTCATAGGAGCATGCATTATTGCAGTGCATGGATGACAACAACTTTTTTTTTGTTCGTATCAATTAGGTTTTTCTTTTGGTGGGTCATAGGAGCATGCATTATTGCAGTGCATGGATGACAGGATGAGGCTTTTATTTCCCCAGAAACAATACCTAAGCCCTTCAAACCTTGTCAATTCCTGTAGCATGAATTGACAAGGTTTGGACACTTCGTTGTAGGGTTTGGCTTGAGTGATTAGTGGTGGCTGTGGCAATGCATTCTCGTGGTGGTTCGGCGGTGCGGCTGAGTTGCTGTGGTGTTGGGTCGTCGTTGGCGTTAGCAGAAATGAGGGTAGTGATGGGTGGGCAACTAGATGCTGTAGTGGTCACTGTTCGGGGGATTTGTGGCGCTAACGGTGTCGGACTGTTTGAATTATAAATAATTTAAATAATAAATATGAAAGAGTTTTTTAAAAAAAAAAATTATTTGTCCAAATAAGAATTGATTGCTCGAAACCTGCTAGCTAGCTAGGATAAGTAAGCCCATAAGAGGTTCTCTTCTTCTTTTTCTTTTTCTTTTTTTTTTTAAGGTACTGAAACCTCTTTCATTCAAATATTCAATCATTCATTAGAAAAAAGAAAAAAAAAATCAATCATTCAAAAAGCATCAAAAGATTACAACTTTCCGCATGTACAACTTCATGAATAAGATCCGAGTATTCTTCCATCTGATGTTTAATTTAAGCACCCCCTTTATCCACAGATGTGCTACGGTACTACTATATTTGTTTCACTTTTTATGTGCATCACGACTACTCAAGATTGGAAACTGTGCAAAACAATCTTCACATCTTCAATCAACGTACCGTATTTCAGCCACAGTTGGTCTTTCGACTTAAAAGCATTAACAATCTCCAATACACCACCTTCCAAAATAACATTTCGTAGGTATAAATCTCTGCCAAAAAATACTGCGTTCCAAGCCGCATAAGCCTCCGTCATTGTTGAGTCGGTGATATACGGAAGAGACAAGCACATTGATGCCAAGACCTTACCCATATACTTTTTCCTTACAATAACACCCACATTCATCAACTTTCTAGTCTTATCAATAGCCGCATCCCAATTTATTTATAAACACCATCTGGAGGCATTTTCCACCATGAGATCACATTGACTTGCCTTCTAATTACTCCCTGATTCTTGTCTTTTTGTACCGCTCCAATTATATGGGCATGGTTTTCTTCTTAATTAATGAAAAGATTATATTTTAAGAGAAGATATGGCTCCGTCCAGGTTGATATAATGGTGGTGTTGGGTTTGTAAATGATGATGAGAGGTGCATGAGCACACGCCATTACTTGGTCGCTCTCAGATAACAATAAAATGTCATTAATTTGGGGTTGATTCGCTTGGAACGATTAGGCAACTAGACTTGAAGTTTATCATTTTTGGTTCAGACTTCATGAGTATATGGATTTCTATGCTTTAAACCTTTGGTTGTTTTTTTTTTTTTTTTCACTTTTTTTCTTTTTTCTTCTAAATTTTTCTTTTAGAAGTTCAAAAACATTTCTCAGTCTTTGTCTTTAAGAAACATCTTTAAAAATTTTACCAACCAAATTTGGATGTACATATAATACTTTACTCAAATGTGACTATCACCAAAATAATTTTTAGGGTAATTTTTAGGGTTAATAACTTTTTTGGTACCTCAGTTTGACAATTTTTACTTTTTCCCCCTAAGTTTTAAAACGGGACAAATCTAGTACCCAACTTATTTGAAAAAACAAAATCAATACATCCATTACTTCCGTCAACGGAATTTCCATGTGTCACTTCCATAATACGCCATGTGTCCTAAAAAAATTAAAAATAATTAAAAATTAAAAAATAATAATAATAAAAAATAAAAATAATAAAAAAAAAGGGAAAAGAAAAAAGAAAAAAACATACACACACAATCTGTTTGGTTGCCGAGATAACAAGGGAAAGATTTAATCATTGCGAAAACACTTTTCAAAACTTTACGAAACCAAACATGTCACTTTTTCATAACTCTAAAAGGAAAATTCTATTCAACCAATGACAATATAAAAAATAAAAAAAAAGTCCATGATCATACCTTTATATAGACTTCAAAGACTTAATTATAAGCATTAAGTACTAAGAAGTCTTAATTATTACAAATAAAGACTTCCAATTACTAATTAACAATAATTCCTTAAAAGTACGTACCCTAAACCAAACACTCATAAATTAAAGGAAAACAAATCATAAACTAGCTTAAACTAAGAACGAAAATTCAACTTTTGGTTGTTGCCTCCATGCACGTTCAAACTTTTCTACTCCCATCCATCCACGTGAATCACTTATGAAGGACCCTTGATTTATTTGCATCAAAAGATGACCTAAATGGAAAACAAAATTTAACACACACACACACACACACACACACATATATATATATATATATATATATATATATATGCCACATCCACACAAGGTATGAAAGCCAACAAATTAAATCCAATAGAAAGAGGCAAGTAAGAAATTACCACAACAGTAAACAGTTAACATGAAAAATAAAAAAGAAACCTAGAGCAGTTAAAATAAATATGCTAGAATTTAACTTCCAAAACATTGAGATAAGAGATACTTGAATTTAAAAAAATAAAAAATAAAAATAAATAAAAATAAAAATTGAGCGATATATAACTCACTGAAGATCCATCATGATCACTACAGATGACTTCTTAAGATTGAGCATATATATCCTCGTAGAAGAACTTTTTGAAGGAATCCATGCGTTGTGTTTGCAAACACAATGCTATGATGAGAGATTCTTCATCTGCAGGACCTGGCATGACAAATATCTTGCCATCAGAATGCAAGATCCCTGGACCCACGTATACAGGCTTTCCCCATCCAAAATCTACACTATACAAAGGCAAACTGATCCAGCTACCAATATTAGCATTGGGATTCCCTAAGAAAGGTGCTTCGGTGAATCCCCTGATGTGGAAGTTTTTCCTCAAAGGAGCCACGTCTTTTTGACTCGTTATAAAATCAAGAGCGGATGTTATGTACTCATCTGTAACTCTCTCAATTGCTTCCCTCAGTTTCCCAGAAGCATAACTCAGTGGCTTGGACAAGAGGTCAGCATAAAGACACGTCGATGTCATGGTAGCGAAGATTACATTCCCAAAGTATCCTTGAGTGAGCGGTGGTTTGACCCGATTGCGGCCATCGGCTCCGAGGAGAACTCTTGTTGGTTGGCAATCATCGCCTAGACGTGCCTTGCATGCACACCTCCAAATGTGGCCGGCGACAGCTTCATATCTAGAATAGGGTCGTGCCAACACCATGTTTTGATTGGCTTTTTTCTGGAGTTCCTTGACTTGCTCTTTGGTGACTTTGAGTAGGACAGCACTAGTTTCTTTCTGTTGCTCTGCTTTAGTGTCGGAACAACCTATTAAGAGTGGTGGTTTTGAGAACGCTATATGATCAAAACGTGGAAGCACCGGCGATACTTCACGTGACCGTAACACAGTTCGATCATGAAATGGCATCTCATCGAACCCCAAATCCTCTCCACGAGCCAACTTAGCCCAAGCATTGGTGAAGTTCATTGCAGCCCGCCCATCAGCCACAATGTGGGATATGGCTGTTCCAACACAAAGGCCACCACAAGGAAATCTTGTTAGTTGCACCAATAACAAGGGCCGCTCCTCAATTGAAGTAGCACTGTAATCAACTCTAGGGAAAAGATGTTTGATTATCCCGTTTGGTGTAAAATCACCAAATTCGTCCAGTTTTGATTCAGAGTAAGCTTCCGTCAGCTGCGCTCCCATGGCGTTGCAATGAAGTTGTAGTCGGGCTCCTTCGATCCAATGAAGTCGGCCAGCAAGTGGGTAGTAGTGAACCAATGCACGGCTTAGGGAGTTCTTCATTGTCTCAATTGAAAATGGTATAATGGTGTTGTTGTTGGGTTTGTAAATGATGATGAGAGGTGCATGAGTCCACGGCATCACTTGGTCGCTCTCCGATAACAATAAAACGCCATTTGGGGTTGGCTCGCTTGGAACGACCATGCAAGTAGACTTGAAGGTTATCATTTTTGGTTGTAAGTACTTCAGTATATGGATTTCTATGCATCAAAAGATGACCTAAATGAAACACAAAATTTAACATATATATATAATCATTTATAAAATTATTTTGCACAGGTCCTTTTTTTTATTTGGTAACATACCCAGGCCCTTTTAATATCAGATGCCCTACGACTTCTCATCTATGGCAGCTTTTATCAATTTGGCATTATCGTCCTTGCCTCTCTTTTTCTAGGTGGCATTTAACCAAAAAGGCATCTCTGGTAGTATCCTGCACCTATGGCAGTGTCTTCTTGTGTTTGGACAGCAGTGAAAATCTTCAGCGGGTTAATTACACCGGAAATAATACACAAATTCGTACTTTCACATTCTTGAATTATCAAATTGTGACAATTATTATCCCATCTAGCTTGTAAGTGCTTCTATCTATTTGGATAAAAATTAAGTCACATGTATGTGTCGCTCATAACCTTTTAACTCCAAAACTACGTACCCTAGTACGTTGCAAAATGTTAAAAAATTATGATGCGAAGGTCCTTCTATTGTAGTGCTGATCATATCATATGTCCTGCCACTTCTCATCTATTTGGCACTGTATATCTAGCACGTGTTCCTTGCCTGTCTTCTTTCTATCATTGTCCTTGCAATATTTTTTGTTTAGGTGGCATTTAATCAAATAGGCATCTCTAATAGTATCTTGCACCTATGGCAGTGTCTTGTCGTGTTTGGACAGCGGTACAAATCATACACAGATTCTTGCTTTTACCTTCTTTTTTTTCTTTTCTTTTTTTGACGTGAGTACTAAAAATTATAATTATATTTTAAATGAATAATTATTAAATTTTAAATTTAATGACAATTTTGGATGGATCAAACTAGGGATTCAATTGTATATTTAAGAGGGTAAGAGTGAAAATGCGTCTAATATTGGGAAAATGATTCTCTCCATTTCAAATAAGAGTAATATTGTCTTTTTTTTTTTTTTTTTTTTTAGGGATAAATTTGCGGGACAAATTTACCCTCCTAAATATACTAAATGGATACTCTCCATTTTATTTGAAATTGAGAGGATCCGTTTCCAAGCTTATTGGATGATGTCTATTTGAGCGTGTTGAGCCATATTAATTAATTGTTCATCTAACTGCAAAGAAATTAATTAATGCTTAAGAATATTCATCTAGTTAAAATATTAAATTTAAACAATATTAATATATTAATATTGTTAGGCTCAAAAAATAACTATACATTGATGAATCCTACTAGGGGTGAAAAGGTTGGCAGTTATTAATCGCCTACTAACCGCTAACCACTTTTAAAGGCGGTTACGAAAAACCGTTAACCGCCTAGGAGATTACCGTTAGCAATTTTAGGTTTTGAAAAAATTAGTAACCACTAACTGCCTATATATATATATATAAGAGCCAAATATTGCACATTCAAGCCATTTAACTCGCATATGTTAATTTATTAGCATTGTTATTTGTTTGATTTTATGTTGTTTTAGTGTTTTTCAGATTTTTAATAAATATGTAAGAAATTTCATTGATTTTAGGCTTAATACACACTTTGAGAAGACTTAAAAAATGTGACTAAACCTAACCAATCATAATAGATGACCTATATGATGTGGTTAAATTTAATCAAATCAAAGAAATGATTAAATCCAAATTTCTCAAATTTGAGTTAAAATCGGATTAAATTCAAACTTAGATTCCGCACACGTCTCAGTATTTTGAGTTACCTTTCCAATACCATTAGTTCCATATATATATATAAGCCAACCACATAAGCTAGTTTTTTTTTTTTTTTTTGTCATGTCCACACAAAAGAAGGGGGAGGGAGAATTTAAACTAGTAACATCTGTTTTATTAGGTATGGTCTACGGCCGATTGAACTACCCCTTAAAAACACCACATAAGCAAGTTAAGTAAGTCAAGAAAACCAAATTATTAGAAAGAGGGAAGTAATTACCAGAACACTTAACAGTTAAAATGACAAAGGAAAAAGAAAGACACCTAAAGGCTACTGCAGTTAAAGTAAAATACAGTCGTAGGTGGACTTTTTTCTTTTTCTTTTTTTTTTTCCTTTTTTTTTTTTTGTTAGTCTTTCTAATCATTATAAACAAATTGGGCTATATAACTTACCAAAAGATCCATTATCTAGATCACTACTTTACTAGCAAAGCATGACCGCTTTATTTTTACTTTCAAAGTTTTTAAAGTGATACTCCAATCTCACAAACTAGACAATTATTTTAGTCCATCTTCTACATACTTCCGTTTGTTTGAATAAAAGTTAGGTGACATGCATTGCTCGTCATTTTTTAGCTTTAAATTCCAAAACTACGGCGCAAAGTGTTTAAAAAATAAAAACACCCGAAAAAAAAAGTCATTTATAAAATTATTATGCATGGTCCTTCTAATGTAGTGCTTATCACTAAAATATCAGATGTCCTACGACTTGTCATCTATGTGGCAGCTTTTATCAATTTGGCATTTCTCTTCTTTGTATCATTGTCCTTGCAATATATATCTTTTTCTAGGTGGCATTTAACCAAAAACGCATCTCTAGTGGTATCCTGCACCTATGGCAGTGTCTTATTGTGTTTGGACCACAGTGAAAATCTTCAGCGGGTTAACGCATCGACAAATGCTATACAAATTAACGCCTTTTTTTTTTTTTTTTATACAATAGTAAAAATTATCATTGACTTTTGAATGAATCAGTAGTAAATTTTAAATTTAATGATAATTTTGGATGGATCACATTAACGATTAGAAATAAATACAAAATTGATCTTTGTGATTGGTCTAAATTACAAATCATTACATGTTGTATAATAAATAATTTATCTGTTTGTGGTATAAAAAATAATTTATAAGTTCTCGGGGTAAACCAAAATAACAGTTTACTCCATAAAATCAATTTTCGTTAAGTAAATATAAGTTAACAGAACCCGTTACTTTGTCATATCATACTGCTATAGTAAATTAACTCAATCTCATCTATCTCCAAAATTTTACTCAGTGCGTAACCTTCCCTCATTTTCATCTTCCTCACCACGATTTTGGAGCATTTTGCAAAAATTTGACGGTCGCATTTTGCGAAGCGGCTAACGAAGATGAAGATGAGAGAAAGTTACACACAAAGTAAAATTTTGGAGATACAAGAAATTATGTTAATTTACTGTAGTCGTATGACTACGTAGAGTGAGGGTTGATGTAATTTTAGCTGGCATTGTAAAATGATGTGAAAAATCTTAAATTGTCATTTTTGAAAGTCATAAATTAAAAATAACACTAGGTATGAAGTGGCAGAGTGACAGGTTTTGTTTAAATTACTTAATGAAAATTGATTTCAGGGAGTAAACTATTATTTTGGTATACATTGAGAATCTATAAATTATTTTTTATACCACAATGAGTGATTTATAATTTAGGCTAACTACAAAGACCTATAAAATATCTTTTATATCACATGAAGTAATTTATAATTTAGGTCAACCACAATTATTAATTTTACATTTATTCCTAAAGGATAATATACTTGAGAGTGTAACCATGAAAGCGTGTATAACATTTGTTATCGATATTCAGTTGACAGCCACATAATTTGTAGTCGGTGCCACAAGTTGGCTTCGAGATAGAAAGAAAAGAATTAATCGGTTCATATTGCTCGACATTTATATGGCCTACATATTTCGGTACTGGTGCAGAATCCGGGATAGAAATAATGTTCTGACGCTGGAAAAACACATTTCCCGGTGTGAAAACAAAATAGCCATCAACTGTATCTTCAACGTGCAATATTGCATGAATGAGGCTTCTATTTCCCCACCCATCTTGTCAATTCCTGTATTGACAGCTACCACCGACCACGAGGGGTGGTGCTGAAATGATTAAGATACTTCTTGTGGGAAAATTGCTCCAGTGCGAATATGTAGTGTAATTTTTTGACACACTAATCATTTCTCAGCTCATATAACGTGGTTGTTACACTTTTCATTTTCATATCTGTATAAATAAATTTGTGTCGTGCTTGTGAGGATTTTGATTATTAACTGCCTGCTGATGTTATTTAAGTAATTTATGCTCATTTCTGGAACATTTGATTTTGTAGATTGCACCTGATTGGAGGCAGGCTCTGACCCTTAAGAAGACTATTGAAGATAAGATTGCTAAAGGTAATGGCTGGAATTTTTATCAACTTTTAATCACATAGTCGCATTGGACTGAAGTAATTTTGAATACATTTGTTGGAATGCAGATGGTGTTATTGGAATAGGCATCACGGCCACTGCCGTGGGACTTCTTGCTGGTGGGATTGCTGCAGCATTCGCTCGCAAGAACTGAGAACTCCCAATCTTAACAATGTAAACTGTGAGTCGCTTCCAGATTTGGCTTCTTTTAATAGTTTGAGTTTTCCCCCTGAAAGAATGTATCAAAATGGCTATATATTGAGAAATATATTTGGACAATTACCGAATTTAAGACACCTTTTATGTTATGGAAGAAGGCCTTTTGAATATGAACTGTTTACCGAGTATATTACACACAAACTAAACTACCTTTTCATGAATGTTTGTTAATGTGCAGTGATTTGGAGGATTTTTTTTGTTTTTTTTATTAGAAAAAGTGTTTTAATGTGACATATAGGTAAATGTTTTTGGGTTTTGAAGAATGTTTTATGTTGAGTTGTTTGTTTATGTATTTATCTTGAGAACAAAAAATAAATGGCAAATAACATAAACATTGTAGGCACTCAGTATTGGAACCACTATTGCTTTCGGGTTCCCTACATGTTTGAAGCTTCATCAATAACATGGAAGTTCAAAAATGAAATTAGACAATTCATCTTTAAAAAAAATAACTAAGCATTGACTTAATTGTTGTTTTTTCAGATGTGATGTTGCATGTTACATTGAAAGGAATATATATATATATATATAGATTCGTGATTCAGAGTACACGTTGTGCAAGAAATTTTTTTTTAATATTTTAATGCAAAAAAAAAAAAAAAATTACACTGGCGTGCTTAGCACGCCGCGTGCTCTTTTGCTTCACCCATATATATATATATATAAAAAGCGGTGGTTGGCGTGATTTGTTCAGTGGTGGCAATTTTTGTTGATTATTTAGCGGCTTCTTGGTGTTGGTCACAAATGGGCAACTCCCGCGGTGGCAACTAGAATCGTCTGTGCCCCGGTTTCTGCAAAATCACCACCGTCGCAATGGCCACCACCTGTTGACCTGCCCTAGCAATTTTTATTTTTATTATTTTTGTCACTTTTACCTTCTAAATTTTTCTTTTAGCATTTCAAAAACACTTCTAAGTCTTTGTTTTTCAGAAACATTTTTCAAAATTTTACCAACCAAATTTGGATCTACATATAATACTTTTTTCAAAAGTGACTACCACCAAAATAATTTTTAATTTTCATTTTTTTATCAACTCTTAAAAAATTAAAACCTAAAACACTTTTCAAAACTTTACGAAACCAAACACGTCACTTTTTCATAACTCTTAAGGAAAATTTTATTCAACCAATGACAATAAAAACAAGTCCATGATCATACCTTTATATAGGCTTCAAAGACCTATAAACATTAAGGACTAAGAAATCTTAATTATTACAAATAAAGACTTCCAATTGCTAATTAACAATAATTCCTTAAAGTAAAACCAACACTCGTAAAAGGAAAACAAATAATAAACCAGCTTAAACTAACAATGAAAATCCAACTTTTGGTTGTTGACTCCATGCACGTTCAAACTTCTCTACTCCCATCCATCCACGTGAATCACTTATGAAGGACCCTTGATTTCTTCTGCGTCAAAAGATGACCTAAATGGAAAAACAAAATTTAAGATATCTATAATATAAGCCATCCACACAAGGTATGCAAGCGAAGAAAACCCAATAGAAAGAGGGAAGTAATTACAACAAAAGTAAACAGTTGACATGAAAAAAGAAAAAAGAAACCTAGAGCAGTTAAAATAAATATATATACAAGAATTTAACCTCTAAAACCATGAGATGAGAGATACTTGAATAAAAAAAATATGAAAAAAATATTTGGGCTATAACTCACCGAAGATCCATCATCATCACTACTAATTGACAGACGACTTCTTAAGACCGATCATATATCCTCGTAGAAGAACTTTTTGAAGGAATCCATGCATTGTGTTTGCAAACACAATGCTATGACGAGAGATCCTTCATCTGAAGGGCCTGGCATGATAAATATCTTACCATCAGAATTCAAGATCCCTGGACCCACGTAGAGAGGCTTTCCCCATCCAAAATCTACACTATACAAAGGCAAACTAATCCAGCTGCCAATACTAACATTGGGATTTCCTAAGAAAGGTGCTTCAGTGTATCCTCTGATGTGGAAGCTTTTCCTCAGAGGAGCCACATCTTTTTGACTTGTTATAAAATCAAGAGCGGATGTTATATACTCATCTGTAACTCTCTCAATTGCTTCCCTCAGTTTTCCAGCAGCATAACTTAGTGGCTCGGACAAGAGGTCAGCATAAAGGCATGTCGATGTCACGGCTTCGAAGATTGCATTCCCAAAGTATCCTTGAGGTAGAGGTGGTTTGAACCGATTGCGGCCGTCAGCTGCGAGGCGAACTCTTGTTGGTTGACAATTATCGCCTGCACGTGCCTTGCATGCACACCTCCAGATGTGGCCGGCGACAGCTTCGTATCTAGAATAGGGTCGTGCCAACACCATGTTTTGATTGGCTTTTTTCTGCAATTCCTCAACTTTCTCTTTGGTGACTTTGAGTAAGACAGCATTAGTTTCCTTTTCTTGCTCTGCTTTAGTGTCGGAGCAACCTATTAAGAGTGGTGGTTTTGAGAACGCTATATGATCAAAACGTGGAAGCACATGTGGTACTTCACGTGATCGTAACATGGTTCGATCATGAAACGGCATCTCATCACACCCCAGATCCTCTCCACGAGCCAACTTAGCCCATGCATTGGTGAAGTTCATTGCAGCCCGTCCATCAGCCACAATGTGGGATATGGCCGTTCCAACACAAAGGCCACCACAAGGAAATCTTGTTAGTTGCACCAAGAATAAGGGTTGTTCCTCAATTGAAGTAGTACTGTAATCAACTCTAGGGAAAAGATATTGAATTATACCGTTTGGTGTAAAATCACCAAATTCATCCAGAGTTGATTCAGAGTAAGCTTCAGTCAGTTGAGCTCCCATGGCGTTGCAATGAAGTTGAAGTCGGCCTCCTTCGATCCAGTGTAGCCGGCCAGCAAGTGGGTAGTAGGGAACCAATGCACGGCTCAGGGAGTTCTTCATTGTCTCAATTGAAAATGGTATAATATTGGTGTTGTTGTTGGGTTTGTAAATGATGATGAGTGGTGCATGAGTCCACTGCATCACTTGGTCGCTCTCTGATAACAATAAAAGGCCATTTGGGGTTGGCTCGCTTGGAACAATCATGCAAGTAGACTTTAAAGTTATCATTTTTGGTTCAGGCTTCGGTATATGGATAGGATATATATATATATATATATATATATATATATATAAAGCCGTGATTCAGAATATGCGCTTAATAACAACGCCAAGCAAGGAAAAAAAGAATTTTAATATTTTAATTAAAAAAAAAATTGTCGGCAGCATGCTATTTATCTTCACCCTTATATATATTATGCGGGTAAAACAAAAGAGCATATTATGCACAAGCCCTTCTACTAATCATATGTCCTACGACTTCTCATCTATGGCAGCTTTTATCGATTTGTCATTATCGTCGTTGCCTGTCTTCTTTGTATAATTGTGTCATTGTCTTGCAAAAAAAAAAAAAAAAAATTGTGTCATTGTCCTTGCAATATTTTTTTCTATATATATATATATATATATATTATGCACAAGTCCTTCTACTATATATATATATATATATTATTCACAAGTCCTTCTACTAATCATATGTCCTACGACTTCCCATCTATGGCAGCCTTTATCAATTTGTCTTTAAAAATATGTGACTCTCATATTTTTAATCCAGAGTACCACGTGTCCATTGTAAATAATTAATAAAATATTATTTAATTTTAAAAAATAATAATAATAATAAACTAATATAAAAGAATAAAAACAATATAGGAAGAGACCGGCCACCTCACGGCCAGGGTGGCTCGCGGGCCAAAAACATTTTTTTTTTTTTTTTTATTTGGCCATTCGGCCACCCCATGGCTAAACTGGGGTGGCCAACCACCCCCTATAGGTTGGCCGGTCACCCCATTGTTTTTATTTTTATTTTCTTTTTAAAAGTTAAATAATATTTTATTAATTATTTTCTAGTGGGACACGTGGCACTCTGTAGAGCGTTAGATCAAATTGGACAGCCAAGATTGAAATATGAGTCTCATATTCTTCCTCTAATACGAGGGAATCCGGATCCGGTGTTTAACCAAAAAGGCATCTCTAGTAGTATCTTGCACCTATGGGAATGTCTTGTTGTGTTTGGACAACGATGAAAATCTTCAATGGGTTAAGTCACCACAAATGCTATATAAACTCTCACTTTTATATCCTTAAATGCATATTTTTTGACACAATAGTAAAAATTATCATTAAATTTTGGATGAATCACTAGTAAATTTTAAACTTAATTATAATTTTGGATGGATCACATAAAAATTAGGGATAAATGAAAAAGTGGTCTCGGTGGTTGGCCTAAATTACAAATCACTACATATGGTATAACAAATAATTTATATGTCCTTGGTATAAAAAATAATTTTTAAGTCCTCGGAGTAAGGCAAAATAACAATTTACTCCTTAAAATCAATTTCTGTTTAGTAACTTAACAAAAACCATTGCTTTGTCATGTCATAATGCTTTAGTAAATTAACTTAATCTCATCTATCTCCAAAATTTTCCTCCGTGCGTAACCCTCCCTCATTTTCATCTTCCTCACCACGATTTTGGAGCATTTTGCTAGAATTTTACGGTCACATTTGCGAAGCGGCTAATGAAGATGAAGATGAGAGAGAGTTACACACAAAATAAAATTTCGGGTATATAAGAAATTAGGTTAATTTATTGTAACCGTATGAGTTATGACGTGAAGTGAGGGCAGATGTAATCTTAGCTGGTGTTGTAAAATGATGTGAAAAATCCTAAATTGTTATTTTTTAAAGTTAGAAATTAATGATAACATTAGGTATGAAGTGGCAAAGTGACAGATTTTATTTAAATTACTTAAGGAAAATTGATTTCAGAGAGTAAACTCTTATTTTGGCATACATTGAGGATCTATAAATTATTTTTTACACTACTGAGAGATTTATAATTTAGACCAACTACAAGAACTTATAAAGTATTTTTTATATTACATGAAGTGATTTATAATTTATATCAACCATAATTACCAATTTTACATTTATTCTTAAAAGATTATATACTTTGAGAGTGCAAAAATGAAAGCGTGTGTAACGTTTCGTATCAATATTCAATTGACAGCCACTAATTTGTAGTCGGTGCCACAAGTTGGCTTCGAGATAAAAAGATAAGAATTAATCGGTTGATATTGCTCGGCATTTATATCCGGAATTTTTATTTGGTAGTTTTCAGCGAAAAGCCAATTAATTCAGTGGGCTTGGCTTTCAACGATATTTAATATTGATAGGTAAGCTAAACATTGATGCATCCAACTATATATGGCCTGCATATTTCGGTACCGGTGCAGAATCCGGGACAGAAAGAATGTTTTGACGTTAGAGAAGCACATTTCCCGGAGTGAAAACAAAATCGCCATCAACATGAATGAGGCTTTTATTTCCCCACCAACCTTGTCAATTCCTGTATTGAAATTTGAAAGCTACCACCGACGGCCCATACCTTATGGTATGATAATCATACGAGATCCACGTCACCATATATTTACGGCTTAAATTGTTAGCAATTTAAATAATAAATTTTTTTTAAAAAAAAAATTACCGTGTTATCATTGATAAAATCAAAAGATAAAAAAAGTCTCCAACAAACGATCAAAAAGATGGAGCTAATTGCTCCATCAAAACAATATAATATCACTAATACAATCTGGAATGTAGTCCCTCTATATTTTATCATTAACATTTGTAGTAGCCATCTTCACCGGCCGGTGTACAACCTCATTAGCTTCCCAATTAACAAAAACACACCTCCACAGACATTAAATCAATTCCATCAGTAGCACTTTTCTGGAAAGTTCTAGTGCAACATCCCCATACATCCGTAGCTACTTGGCATCCCAAAAGAGCATGCAAGACTGTTTTGGGTTCCCTCTCACAATTTGGCCAAAAGGTTCCTTCACCATCTTTCTTCGCAGTAAATTGTCTTTTATAAAAAAAAAATTATTAAATAAAAAAAATTCAATTTTATAAAAAAAAAATCGATTTTTTTTTTAAAAAAAAAAAAAAAATTAGCCACCACTTGATCAATTATATATATAGTTTTAGGTTTTTTCTAGAAGTTTTAGTATTTTTTTGTTTTTATTTTACTAAGGGTAGTTTTGTCATTGGAGGAAACATTGACAATGTTTTGGTAGTTTGAGTAAACATTGTCACAATTGAAAGTTTTGAGAGACATTATCAATTTGATGATAGTTTGAGAAGGGTATGTAAACTTTTTCCTATATAACTTACCAAAGATCCATCTTCTTGATCTATCACCACTTTGGCATTTTAACCTCAGAAATTTATAAATTAAGTGACACTTGAATTCCACCAACTACAAAAATTAACGGACAATTAATCAAGTAATTTTAGAAGTCATTCTTGTGTCACTCTAAAAATAAAAATAAAGTCGTTTTTAAAATCACCATTTAATCAAAATTCAATAATGATCAATCACAAGCTCAATTGTGATTTTAAGAGGTACATCATTCTTGGAGGCAAAGACGGAGGGAGGGCGGGACCGGCTGGGGCCATGGTCCCCCCCCCCCCCCCCCCACTTCCTCAAAAAAGATATTACCGATTATTCAAATTGTTATAGCTACCTTCCAAAAAGCCTCTATAATTAATACACGTTTGTAATGACGTTGCTTACACACAGAGACAGAGGGAGGGGGGACCAGCTAGGGTCATAGTCCCCTCCACCCACTTCCTCAAAAAAGATATTTTAAGGAGTAAAAAAAAAAATACTGCCCCCCACCCCCCAACAAAAAAAAAAAAAAAAAAAAAAATTGATAGGTCTCGTAACTCTCCTCCACCGTTTCGATTGTTTGGCTTGGAAATTTGGTTAAGAATCTGAAAGTTTTTTTTTTTTTTTTTTTTTTTTAACCCTTCATAGATTGGCTGTTGGCTTGGAAACTTGGAAATTCTTTTTGCTAATTGGAAATTTATGTGTTTTTTGTTGTTATTTTCTTTATGTATGTATGTAAATCTTGGATATTTTCTCTATGAAGATTTCTGGTTCTTGATTTGGTATGGCCGTATGATAATTTTTTATGGGTTTTATTTTGATGGGTTTTTATAACTAATGCCATTGAGAAATCTCTAGTTTCTCTTTGAGTTTTTGTTCTACCCATTAAATTTCAAGTTTGAAATCATAATGATTTAGGAAATTTTTGATTAGGTCCGAATTTAGGGGAATTTTAGTGAGAAGCTAAATTCCTAAAATTAACTAGGGACTTTTGTGTGTAGTGAATTTCTATGCGTGATTTAAGATCCGGGTTGTTAGATTAATGGGTTTAAAAGCTTTAATTTCAGTATTATTTATAGTATGGACATAAACCCTAATTTGTATAGTATGAATTAAATTAGGGCTTTTAGTCTGTGAACACTAGGATTACTAATTGGATAAGTTAATTACATTTAAAGCGTTAATTAACCCTAGACTTTTATGAGTTCAATGGAAATTGATGCCCATGGAGTTTAGCTTCTAATATGTCATATTATAATCATATTTATTATTGTATGTGAATATGAGTAGTATAAATTTGGGTTAAGTTGCTAGATCAATGTAATAGGAAGATAATAATAATTATAGGGTTAAAGTGTAATGTTTAACTTAGAGTCTATGTGATGATTATGTTATTCATGTGAGCTTACACTTATTTTTTCTTTATTTTCTAAATACTCAAAATGATCATGTAAATTTATTTTGTAGATGATGAGAAAGTCAAATATAATACTTGACTATTTCAAAAGAAAAAAAGCACAAAGTTTATTGAAGTTTGATCATGAATTGTGTGTCACTTATGAGAATATCATGTTAATCAACGAGGTGCAAAATAACTCAATGTAGGTCGCACTTTTTGAGGTTAGTACTCTAAGCTCAATTCCTAATCTAAGTGGTCTTGTAATTTGGATATTATGGTTATTAAATATTGAGAATATTGTTTGTTAGAATTTAAACATTTAATTGGAGAGTATGACACAATTCTAAGCTCAATTCCTCATAGTATTTAAGTACCAGTGATTAGAAAAAGAAAAAAAAAATAGAAAAAATCACTAATTCATTACACGCTACAAATAAATAGATAAATAAATTTGCTTTGGTCCCCTCCTATAAAATTTGTTGGCTCTGTCCCTGTTTGGAGGAATACAAAAATGATACAAGAGAAACTTATAATATTACTTCATCTGGTAAGTATTTTCGTCTCGTAACTCTTTTGGCTCGTAAATTCCAAAATTACCCTGGGCTTGAAGTGTTAAAAACATAAAATTAAACACGCACCCAAAAAAAAAAAAAAAAAATCATTTATAAAATTATGATGCAAAGGTCCTTCTAATGTAGTGCTTATCAATAAAATATTAGTGTCCTACGACTGCTGATCTATGGCAGCTTTTATCAATTTGGCATTATCCTTGCCTGTCTTCTTCGTATCATTGTCCTTAATTGCAATATCTTATTTTAAGGTGGCATTTAACAAAAAAAAAAAAAAAGCATCTCTAGCTAGTAGTATCCTGCATCTATGGCAGTGTCTTGTTGTGTTTGGACTTTAGTGAAAATCTTCAGCGGATTAGCGCACGACAAATGCTACATAAATTCTCACTTTTATATTCTTAAATGCAATTTTTTTGACACAATAGTTAAAATTGGTCCTAAATTTTAAATTTAATAATAATTTTAGATGGATAACGTTAAAGATTAGGGATAAATATAAAATTAGGTTTTGTGGTTGGCTTAAATTATAAATCACTTCATGTGGTATAACAAATAATTTATATATTCCTGGTATAAAAAAATAATTTATAAGTACTTGGGCCGGGGTAGGCCAAAATAATAGTTTATTTCCTAAAACTTATTTTCGTTAAGTAACTTAACAAAATCTATTACTTTGTCACGTTATACTGCTGAAAATTAACTTAATCGCATCTATCCCCAAAATTTCACTTCATGCATAACCCTCCCTCATTTTCATCTTCCTCATCACGATTTAGAAGCATTGTGCGAGAATTTGGCGGTCGTATTTTGTGAAGTGCTGACAAAGCAAAAGATGAGGGAGGGTTATGCACGGAGGAAAATTTTGGGAATATAAGATATTAGATTAATTTACTATAGTCGTACGACGTGGATTGATGCCTGATGTGTAATCTTAGTTGGTCTCGCAAAATGATGTGAAAAATCTTAAATTGTCATTTTTGAAAGTAAAAAATTAATAATAACACTAGGTATAAAGTGACAAAGAGACAGATTTTGTTAAGTTATTTAACAGAAATTGATTTCAGAGAGTAAAATGTTATTTTGGTATACCTTGAGGATCTATATAAGTATTTTTTATACCACAATAAGTGATTTATAATTTAGGTCAACTACAAATACCTACAAATTATTTTGTAAACTATATGGACTGATTTATAATTTAAGTCAATCACAAAGATTAATTTTACATTTATTTCTAAAAATTATATATTTGAGGTTGTAAGAATGAGCTCGTGTAACATTTCTTTTCACAAAAGCGCGAACTGTTAGATGGATTCAATTGACGGCCACCAATTTCTAGTCGGTGCCACAGTCACATAAGTTGGCTTCGAGATAGAAAGATAAGAATTAAGCGGTTCATATTTGCTCGACATATATATTCAGAATATTTATTTGGTAGTTTTCAGCTAAAAGCCAATTAATTCAGTGGGCTTTGCTTTTTACAATATTTAATATTGGTAGGCTCAATAACAACTAAAACATTGATGCATCCAACTATCAACTGTACCTTCAACCTGCATTATTGCATGGATGGGGCTTTTATTTTCCCACCCACCTTGCTGCATGTATTGAAAGATACCACTGACCAAAAGGTACGGATGCCAGTGCGCCACGTTTGGTATACTAATCCATTGAGATGTCTATCAACTGTATCTTCAACCTTTATTGCATGGATTAGGCTTTTATTTTCCCACCCATCTTGTCAATTCCTGTATTGAAAGATACCACCGGCCACGAGGGGAGTGGCGCAGGCACCCATACCTTTTGGTATACACCGTATAGGGGTGGGCAAATTAACCGTTACCGTTTAATCGGCCGTCTACCGGCTTCGACCGAACCGATATAAACCGTAGCCGATATGCCGATATCCTTATCGGTTAAAAAAAGTAAATCGGAATTCGGTCCGGTCCGGTTAAGCGGTTCTTATCGGTTAACCGGTTAACCGATAAGAAACCGGATTTTTTTTTTTTTTTTTTTTTTTTTTTTTTTTTTTTTTAAGTCCTAGTCCCAAAACGGCGCCGTTTAGTCTTTTAGAGAGGTTTCCAAATTCCCACAAGTGACACAGGTTTCCGAATTTGTGTAATGGTGTTGCCCATGACTTATTTTCCTTTTGCTAAATGACTTTAATTAGTTAATACTTTGTTTATTATTCATTAATGAATTTTATTTTAATTTGAGTTTGGGTAGGTTTGATGTTTTTTTTTTAAGTGATGGCATTTGATGAGATTTCTTTGCCTTTGGTAAAAGCATTTTTCATTAACTAGTTTTGCTAGTCTAATTAGCATTCATTATGTTAATTAGTCTATTTGCTTTGAAAAAATGTATTTTATAATATTAAAAAAAAAAGAAGAAGGTTGAAGTGGATCAATATAAAAAAGTTTCAATTTTTAGCCCAAAAAACAAATATTTGGGTCCCAACAAAAAGTATTTGATCCTTAAAACAACTCATTTTTAATAAATTATTTTAGCCCAACAAAAAGTATTTGGGCTCTCAAAAGTCAAAAAAACTCATTTTTGGTTTTTGGCCCAACAAAATAAATCAATATAAAGCTCTCGGTTAAATCGGTTAACCGGACCGTTTAACCGTGTACCGTTTTAACCGAAATTATCGGTTAAAATTCTTATTGGTTCGGTATCGGTTAATAAACCGTTTAACCGAAAATTATCGGTTAATAACCGATAAGGTCCTTAATCGAACCGTTTTGACCGATACCCAGGCCTAAGTCACCGTATACTAATGCATTGAGATGTCTTAAAAAAATTTTAAAATTTTATTTTCTTAAATTCATAAATTTTAACTGTTCATTTTATTTAAGCATCTAAAATAAATTATATTTCAGTATTTAATGAGGAAACATGGCTTATTAAATTCCTTTAGAGTAACTTCCTTATTAAATGATGAAATATGATTTATTTTAAACGTTTAGATGAGATGAACGGTTGAGATTTATGAATTTTAAAATCTCAAACTTAAAGAAAATTTTAGGAGATCTCAATCCATAATAATCATACGTACAAGATCCGGATCACCCCATATTTATGGCTTAAATTGTTAGCAATTTAAATAATAAACTTGGAATTCGGCAAATATTCAATCAAATATTCAATCATTCATTAGAAAAAAAAAAAAAAAAAAAAATCATTCAAAAAGCATCAAAGATTACAACTTTCAACATGTACAACTTCATGAATAAAATCAGCATATTCTTCCATCTGATGTTTTGAGCGCCCCTTTTACCAACAGATGTGCTACCATATTTGTTTCACTTTTTGTGTGCATCACGACTACTCAGGATCGGAAACTGTGCAAAACAATCTTCACACCTTCAATTAACGTGCCATATTTTCGTCACAGTTGGTCTTCCGAGAAAAGCATTAACAATCTCCAAGGCACCTCCTTCCAAAATAACATTTCGTATGCATAGATCTCTGCCAAAAAATACTGCGTTCCAAGTCGCATAAGCCTCCGTCATTGTTGAGTCAGTGATATATGGAAGAGATAAGCACATTGATGTCAAAACCTTACCCATATACCTTTCCCTTACAATAACACCTACATCCATCAACTTTCTAGTCTTATCAATAGCCGCATCCCAACTTATTTATAAACACCATCTGCAAGCATTTTCCACAATGAGATCACATTCATTTGCATTCTTACTTCCTGATTCTTGTCCTTTCGTACCACCCCTGAATAATCCTCATTTATTGAGAATCTCTATACAATTATATGGGCATGGTTTTCTTCTTAATTAATGAAAAGATAATATCTTAAGAGAAGATATGGCTCCGGCCAGGTTGATCTAATATATGTATAATGGTGGTGTTGGGTTTGTAAATGATGATGAGAGCTAGGTGCATGAGCACACGCCATTACTTGGTCTCCCTCAGGTAACAATAAACGGCCGTTAATTTGGGGTTGGCTCGCTTGGAACGTACGATTAGGCAACTAGACTTGAAGTTTATCATTTTTGGTTCAGACTTCATGAGTATATATATGAATTTCTATGCTTTAAACCTTTGGTTCTTTTTTTTTTCACTTTTTTTCTTTTTTCTTCTAAATTTTTCTATTAGAATTTCAAAAACACTTCTCAGTCTTTGTCTTTAAGAAACATCTTTAAAAATTTTACCAACCAAATTTGGATCTACGTATAATACTTTACTCAAATGTGGCTATCACCAAAATAATTTTTATTTTTCTTTTTTTTTTTTATCAGAACTCTTAAAAAACTAAAACATGAAACACTTCTCAAAACTTTACGAAACCAAACGTGTCACACTTTTTCATAACTCTAAAAGGAAAATTTTATTGAAGCAATGACAATAAAAACAAGTCCATGATCATACCTTTAGATAGGCTTCAAAGACTTATAAGCATTAAGGACTAAGAAATCTTAATTATTACAAATAAAGACTTCCAATTACTAATGAACAATAATTCCTTAAAATACCCTAAACCAACACTCGTAAAAGTAAAACAAATCATAAACCAGCTTATTGAAAATCCTATTTTTGGTTGTTGCCTCCATGCACGTTCAAACTTTTCTACTCCCATCCATCCACGTCAATCACCTATGAAGGAACCCTTGATTTCTTCTGCGTCAAAAGATGACCTAAATTAATGGAAAAACAAAATTTAAGATATATATAAGGCATCCTCACAAGGTATGCAAGCGAAGAAAGCCCAATAGAAAGAGGGAAATAATAAATTACCACAACAGTAAACAGTTAACACGGAAAAGAAAAAAGAAAACTAGAGCAGTTAAAATAAATATACTAGAATTTAACCTCTAAAACCATGAGATGAGAGATACTTTAATAAAAAAAAAATTGGGCTATAACTCACCGAGGATCCATCATCATCATCACTACTGATTGACAGATGGCTCCTTAAGATTGATTATATATCCTCGTAGAAGAACTTTTTAAAGGAATCCATGTATTGTGTTTGCAAACACAATGCTATGACAAGAGATCTTTCATCTGCAGGACTTGACATGATAAATATCTTGCCATCGGAATGCAAGATCCCTGGACCCACGTATACAGGCTTTCCCCATCCAAAATCTACACTATACATAGGCAAATTGATCAAACTGGTGATATTAATATTAGGATTCCCTAAGAAAGGTGCTTCAGTGTATCCCCTGATGTGGAAGTTTTTCCTCAAAGGAGACACATCTTTTTGACTCGTTATAAAATCAAGAGCGGATGTTATATACTCATCTGTAACTCTCTCAATTGCTTCCCTCAGTTTCCCAGCAGCATAACTCAGTGGCTTGGACAAGAGGTCAGCATAAAGACACGTCGATGTCACGGAAGTAAAGATTGCATTCCCAAAGTATCCTTGAGGGAGAGGTGGTTTGAACCGATTGCGGCCGTCGGCTCCGAAGCTAACTCTTGTTGGTTGACAATCATCGCCTGCACGTGCCTTGCATGCACACCTCCACATGTGGCCGGCGATAGCTTCGTATCTAGAATAGGGTCGTGCCAAAACCATGTTTTGATTGGCTTTCTTCTGCAGTTCCTCAACTTGCTCTTTGGTGACTTTTAGTAAGACAGCACTAGTTTCCTTCTCTTTCTCTGCTTTAGTGTCGGAGCAACCTATTAAGAGAGGTGGTTTTGAGAACGCTATATGATCAAAATGTGGAAGAACTGGCAATACTTCATGTGATCGTAACATTGTTCGATCATGAAACGGCATCTCGTCGCACCCCAAATCCTCTCCACGACCCAACTTAGCCCATGCGTTGGTGAAGTTCATTGCAGCCCGTCCATCAGCCACAATGTGGGATATGGCGGTTCCAACACAAAGCCCACCACAAGGAAATTTTGTTATTTGCACCAGCAATAAGGGTTGCTCCTCAATTGAAGTAGTACCGTAATCAACTCTAGGGAAAAGATGTTGGACCATCCCATTTGGTGTAAAATCACCAAATTCGTCAAGTTTTGATTCAGAGTAAGCTTCCGTCAGTTGCGCTCCCATGGCATTGCAATGAAGTTGCAGTCGACCTCCTTCGATCCAGTGTAGCCGGCCAGCAAGTGGGTAGTAGGGAACCAATGCACGGCTCAAGGAGTTCTTCATTGTTTCAATTGAAATTGGTATAATATTGGTGTTGTTGTTGGGTTTGTAAATGATGACGAGAGGTGTATGAGTCCACTGCATCACTTGGTCGCTCTCAGATAACAATAAAAGGCCATTTGGGGTTGGCTCGCTTGGAACAATCATGCAACTAGATTTGAAGGTTATCATTTTTGGTTCAGGCTTCAGTATCTGGATTTCTATGCTTTAAACCTTTGGTTTTTGTTTCTTATATAAGGATAGAGTTGCAAGAGGAAAAGACCATGTGATGAGAGATACTAGAATTAAAAATTGGGTAAAGACCATATATTCCCCCTTAAACTACCATTCAATCCAATTGACAATGTCCTCCAAATTTTCAATTGTAAAAATCTCTCTTAAACTATCAAAATATTATCAATGTTCATCTCAAGGCTAACAAAAAGATAAAAATACCACTATAAATTTGAAAAAAAATTAAAAAAAAAAAAAAACGAATTTTTTGATTTTTCTTTCTTCAAACGAAATTTTTTAATCTTTTTAAAATGAAATTTTTATTTTAAAAAATTTATAAAACAAACAAAAAAATTTCAATTTTATAAAAAAAATCGATTTTTTTTTTTTAAAAAAAAAAAAAGAAAATTGGTCACCACTTGATATATTTATGTGTTTTGGTAGTTTGAGTAGACATTGTCACAATTGAAACTCTATGGAGACTTTATCAGTTTGGTAGTAGTTTGAGAAGGGTATATACACTTGTTCCTAAAATGTTTGGGCTATATAACTTACCAAAGATCCATCTTCTTTATCTATCACCACTTTGGCATTTTAACCTCGGAAATTTATATATTAAGTGACACTTGAATTCCACCAACTACCAAAATTAACAGACAATTAATTGAGTACTTCTAAA
Organism: Corylus avellana; assembly: GCF_965113065.1. NCBI lineage: Eukaryota > Viridiplantae > Streptophyta > Magnoliopsida > Fagales > Betulaceae > Corylus > Corylus avellana. Next base: position 2,814,603 of record NC_142499.1, on the reverse strand, counting down.
AGTCCTTCTTGTCACTATAAAATTGAAGTAGTTTTGAAAATCACTATTTGATCAAAATTCAATAATGATCAATCATAAGCTCAATTGTAATTTTAAGTGTCACATCATTTTTAAAAAAATACAAAAATAACACAAGAAAAACTTGTAACATTACTTCATCTTGTAAGTATTTTTGTCTCATAACTTTTTTAGCTCATAAACTCCAAAATTACCCTGGGCTCGAAGTGTTAAAAACATAAAATTAAACACACACCAAAAAAAAAAAAAAAAAATCATTTATAAAATTATGATGCAAAGGTCCTTCTAATGTAGTGCTTATCAATAAAATATTAGATGTCCTCCGACTTCTGATCTATGGCAGCTTTTATCAATTTGGCATTATCCTTGCCTGTCTTCTTTGTATCATTGTCCTTAATTGCAATATCTTATTTTTAGGTGGCATTTAACCAAAAAAAAAAAAAGGCATCTCTAGACTCTAGTAGCATCCTGCATCTATGGCAGTGTCTTGTTGTGTTTGTCGTTTGGACAGCAATGAAAATCTTCAGCGGATTAGCGCACGACAAATGCTACACAAATTCTCACTTTTATATTATTAAATGCAAATTTTTTTTGACACAAATCAAATTTTTTATTTTCTTAAATGTAAAACTTGGTCTTAAATTTTAAATTTAATGATAATTTTGGATGGATCACATTCAAAATTAGAGATAAATATAAAATTGGTCATTGTGGTTGGCCTAAATTACAAATCACTTCATGTGATATAACAAATAATTTATATATCCCTGGTATAAAAAAATAATTTATAGGTACTCGAGGTAGGCCAAAATAACAGTAAAACCAATTTTCGTTAAGTAACTTAACAAAATCTGTTACTTTGTCACGTCACACTGCTATAAATTAACTTAATCGCATGTATCCCCAAAATTTTACTCAATGCGTAACCCTCCCTCATTTTCATCTTCCTCACCACGATTTGGAAGTATTTTGCGAGAATTTGACGGTCGCATTTTGTGAAGCGCTGACGAAGCTGAAGATGAGGGAGGGTTACGCACGGAATAAAATTTTGGGAGTATAAGAGATTAAGTTAATTTACTATAGTTGTACGACATAGAGTGAGGCCTGATGTATAATCGTAGCGGGTCTCGTAAAATGATATGAAAAATCCTAAATTATCATTTTTTAAAGTAAAAAATTAATAATAACACTAGGTATGAAACGGCAAAGTGACAGATTTTATTAAGTTACTTAACGGAAATTGATTTCAGAGAGTAAACTGTTATTTTGGCATACCTTGAGAACCTATAAATTATTTTTTATACCACAATGAGTGATTTATAATTTAGGTCAACTACAGAGACCTACAAATTATTTTGTATACTACATGGACTGATTTATAATTTAAGCCAATTATAAAGATCAATTTTACATTTATTTCTAAAAGTTATATATTAGAGAGTGTAAGAATGAGCGCCGTGTAACATTTCTCTTCATAAAAGCGCAAACTGTTAGATGGATTCAATTGACGGCCACCAATTTCTAGTTGGTGCCACAGTCACACAAGTTGGCTTCGAGATAGAAAGATGAGAATTAATCGGTTCATATTTGCTCGACAGGATTTGGCTTACATGTTATTTTAATAACAGCATGGATGCTGTAGTTGAATCAACGGTCATGATTGAATTTTTAAATTGCCTTACTTTTAAAAGCATTTAATAGGAGAGAGAAAATGAAAAAAGATTTTGAGAAATTCAATCTTGACCGTTGATTAAACTACAGCATGTAAGCCAAATCCTGCTCGACATATATATTCAGAATATTTATTTGGTAGTTTTCAGCCAAAAGCCAATTAATTCAGTGGGCTTTGCTTTCAACAATATTTAATATTGGTAGGCTAAAAACAACTAAAACATTGATGCATCCAACTATCAACTATACCTTCAACGGAACATGATCCTCTCCCGTCTATTATGGACTGGAGAATATCCAGTTCATGGTTAGGATTTCTTTTCAGAAATCTAATTGCCACAAATGGGACATATATCCCACTAATAAAAATACTAATAAAATATTATTTTAAATTAAAAAACAAATTAACAAAAAAAATAAGAAAAAAAGAAGGGGGTGGCCATGGTGGCCGACCACCCCCATTTTGGGTAGGGGGTGGCTTGAGCTACTCCTAATGGCTGGCCAAGGGGTGGCCAAACCACCCTCAAAGGCCATGGGGGTGGTTCGGCTGCCCCCATCTTGCAAAAGGGGCGGCCGAACCACCCCCAAAGGCCATGTCTTAAAATTTTGTTTAAATTTGATTTTCTTAAATTTATAAATTTTAACTGTTTATTTTATTTAAGCATCTAAAATAAATCATGTTTTAATATTTAATGTGAAAATATGGCTTATTAAATTCTTTTAGAGTAATTTCTTCATTAAATGATGAAATATGACTTACTTTAAACGTTTAGATGAGAATAATGTTTGAAATTTATGAATTTTAAAATCTCAAATTTTAAAAAAAATTTAAGAAATCTCAATCTATAATAATCATACATACAAGATCTAGATCACCCCATATTTATGGCTTAAATTATTAGCAATTTAAATAATAAATGTGAAATTCGGCTTCTATGCGATGCGTTAGTCACCGCATAGGTGTTGTTATATTGAAACGATATTGATTTGAGACTCACAGCAAAAGTGAGTCTCAAAATTCTGTCGTTTTTTTTTCATCTTTTATGAGACTAAAAAAGTGAGTTGACGTAGACTGAATTTATGGTGTATAATACAAGCAAAAATCTTGTCTTGACTGACAATTTGTCAGATGACCCTTGAGAACGTTTAGACATCCTGAACTGAGATTTTCCGATGAGGAAAGCTAGAGTGAGAAACGCGAAATCAAACATGTCTTTGAGGTTGGACATGGAATCTAGTCTAGGGAGTTTGACGAAAGAGTTGTTCTTGTTTGAGCCATGGACATCTTCAAAGAAATTGACCAAGATGTTGGACGACATGGTTTCCTCGTCTATCAACTTTATTGATTTGGAATCGAGCTTGAATGGTTTTGAGGTCCACAGAGCAACAGGGAGATTCAAATTTGCAATGATAGAAAAACAAAGTGTTGGGATGGAGTATTGAATCGTAAACTCAGTCTTACGGCGTCAGCTCACGTTTTTAGTCTCATAAAAGAGACCTTTGCTACTCTAAAAAACGACACAGTTTTGAAATTCGCTTTTGTTGTAAGTCCCAAAATAGTGTCGTTTCAAAATAACAGCACCTCTGCAGTCGTTATGACTACTGCATAGAAGCCGGATTCATAAATGTGAAAGAGTTTCTATGAGATTCATGTGTCCAAATAAGAAGTGAATTACTCGAAACCTGAGCAAATAAGTAAGCCATTAAGAGGTTCTTTCTCATTTTTGTTGTTTTTTGAAGTGAAACCTCGTTCATTCAATCATCCAAAAAGCATAAAAGAATATTACAACTTTCCTCATGTACAACTTCATGAATAAATCAGGGTATTCTTCTATTCAAATTTCCTCCGTTGATTTTTTGAGTGCCTTTTTTGCCAACAGATGTGCCGCCATATATGCTTCTCTTTTTGTTTGCACCATGAACCAAGATTGAAATCTGTGCAAAATAATCTTCGCATCTTCAATCAATGTACCCTATTTCTGCCACAATTGGTCTTCCAACTAAAAAACATTAACAATTTTTAGGGCATTACCTTCCAAAATAACATTTTGTAGGCCCAAATATCTGCAAAAAAATATTGTCTTCCAAACCGCATAAGCCTCTGTCATTGTTGGGTCGATGATATACGAAAGAAACATGCACATTGATGCCAAGACCTTACTCATACCATCCCTTACAATAAAACCCACGCCCATCAACTTTCTAGTCTTATCAATAGCCGTTTTTCACTTTATTTTATATACACTACCTGGAGACACTTTCCACTGTGGAATTACATTCATTTGTCTTCTTACCCCCACATTCTTATCTTTTTGTAGCGCCCCGTAACTATCCAATTATATGGGCAATATGGTTTTCTTCTTAATTAATGAAGATTATATTTTAAGAGAAGATACGGCTCCAGGTTGATGTAATATATATAATGTAGTTCCACATGTGTTAAGTATATATATATTGTTTGTCTTATTAGCCTGTATATATAGACTTCTTCTGTACATTATTCAATGTAATTAAACATACAACCTTATTTTTAACATGGTATCAGAGCCAAAAGTTATGGGATCGAACCTTGACACCTTCAAATCACCATTATTTAATTTAAATATTCCACGTGTTGGGCTTCACCTATTAAAAGGAAGTAAAGAGTTTGAGCTTACACTTGAGAAAAAATGTTAAAGTAATGATTAAGTAATTAAATTTACATTTTCCTATCAACTTAAATTTTTGAGATAATTGATAATATGACATATATATATATATATATATATATGCCAACCACACAAGGTACGCAAGCCAAGAAAACCAAATTAATAGAAAGAGGGAAGTAATTACCAGAACAGTTAACGGTTAACATGACAAAGGAAAAAGAAAGAGACCTAGAGGCTAGAGCGCGCAGTTAAAGATTTTTTTTTTTTTTTTCTTTTTCTTTTTCTAACCATTATACTCTAAAATTTAACCTCTAAACTAAGACTGAGATGAGAGATACCATAATTGAAAAACAGTTTGGGCTATATAACTTAACAAAAGATTCATCATCTTGATCACTACTTTACCAACAAAGTATATGACCACTTTATCATTTTAACCTTCAAAGTTTATAAAGTAACACTCAAATCTCACCAACTATCAAACTGTGGCATCTTGTAATGTACTTCCGTCACTCGTAATTTTTTAGCACCAAAACTACCGTGGGCGTGAAGTGTTTAAAAAATAAAAATACAAAAAAATAAAATCATTTATATAATTATTATGCATGGTCCTTCTAATGTAGTGCTTGTCACTGAAATGTCAGAGGTCATACGACTTCTCATCTATTGCAGCTTTTATCAATTTGGCACTATCCTTGCCTGTCTTCTTTGTATCAATATCATTGTCCTCGCAGTATCATTTTTTAGGTCGCATTTAACAAGAAAGGCATCTCTACTCTCTAGTAGTTTCCTAGCCTGCACCTAGGGGTGGGTATGGTTATAGCGGTTGCGGTAAACTTATTTTCGATAATTAATTAAAATTATTGGTTAATTTGATTAGTTAATTGATATCATTTTGATAAGAAATTATTTTGAAAATTTTGGTTAAAACAGTTAATCAGTTAATAACGGTTTGGTTAACCGCAAGTTTTTATTTTTTATTTTTTAAACATGAGTTTTTTTTTTTTTTTTTTTTTTTTTTTAATTGAGCTAAAAATTAATTGTGTTTGGGGCCCAAATTGCTTTTTTTTGTTTGTGCTAAAATAACTTATTGAACGATTTTTTTTATTTTTTATAAATTGGCCCCATTAATTAACGCAATAAGTGTCCAACATATGAGCCGTGATTCAGAGCACGCCGCGTGCTAGGCACTCTAGGCAGCAATTTTTTTTTTTTAATATTTTAATGCGAAAAAAAAAAAATTTGCCGGCGTGCTATTTATCTTCACCCCCAACATATATATGTTCTACCAAAAAAAAAAAATCTTATCAATTTATTATCGGTTAACCGACAAAAAAATAATTATACCAATTATCCGAATCTCACCGATTTAGGTATAAAAATTCTTAACTGATTACTGACCGACTTTTGGCGATAGGCGATTAATTCGGTTCGGTCACAATCAGTAGGCAGTAAACGGTTAATCTGCCCACCCCTACCTGCACCTATGGTTGTGTCTTGTTGTGTTTGGACAACAGTGAAAATCTTAGTGGGCTATTAACCAAATTCTCACTTTTACATTCTTGAATGCATATTTTTTAAAATAATAGTAAAAATTATTATTAAAATATTTTGAATGAATCACTAATAAATTTTAAATTTAATGATAGTTAAATTTAATGATAGTTTTAGATTCATCACATTAAAGATTGTATACTTGAGAGGGTAAGAATGAGAGCGTGAAGCATTTCTTATCATAAAGATCCAAGCGTGAACTTTTGGATGGATTCAATTGACAGCCACCAATTTGTAGTCAGTGCCACAAGTTGGCTTTGAGATAGAAAGATAAGAACTAATCGGTTCATCTTGCTCGACATATATATATCCAAAATATTTATTTGATATATAGTTTTCAACTAAAAGCCAAATAATTCAGTGGCTTTGCTTTCAACAATTATTAATATTGGGAGGTTCAGATAACAAGTAAACATTGCATTGATGCATCCAAGTACGGCATATACAGATTTCGGTGCAAAATCTGGAACAGAAAGATAAGGTTTAGACGGAAGAAAAGCTTTTGTTTCCCGGAGTGGAAACAACTTTATCTTCAACAATATATATATTTTTTTTGTTGGGATTACCGTTTTTCTTTTGGTAGGTGCATGCATAATGCATTATTGCATTGCATTGATCGATGAGGCTTTTATTTCCCCAGAAACAGTAGCTAAGCCTTCAAACCTTAAGCGAACACACCCCCCCCTCCCCCCCCACCCACACACACACACACACACACACACGCCTTGTCAATTCCTGTAGCATGATAGATACCACCAACTAGGAGGGGTTGTGGTGCCCGTGTCTTTGGTGTGATAATCACACGAGATCCGTATTACTTGAATTGTTAGCAATTAAAATAATAAATGTAAAATAATTTTTATGAGATTTATATGTTCAAATAAGAGGCAGACTGTTCAAAATAAGCCCATTACAACTTTTAGCAGGTACAACTTTATAAATAAAATCAGAGTATTTTTTTATCCAAATTTTCTCCATTGATGTTTTGAGTGCCCCATTTACCAATAGATGTGCTGTCATATTTGCTTCACTTTTTGTGTGCATCACGACTCAAGATCGGAAACTGTGCAAAACAATCTTCACATACATCTTCAATCAATGTGCCGTATCTTTGTCACAGTTGGTCTTCCAACTGAAAATTATTAACAATCTCCAAGGCACCACCTTCTAAAATAACATTTTGTAAGCCTAAGTGTCTGCCAAAAAATACTTCATTCTAGGCCGCATAAGCCTCCGCCATTGTTGGATCGGTGATATACGGAAGAGACAAGCACATTGATGCCAACACCTTACCCATACCTTTTCCTTACAATAACACCCACATCCATCAACTTTCTAGAATTATCAATAGCTGCATTCTAATTTATTTTATATACACTCTCTGGAGGTGTTACCACCATGGTATCACATTCATTTATCTTCTTACCTCTTGATTCTTGTCTTTTTGGGAATAGGATCTTCTCCTAGTTATAGTGGAATGGTATTTTTATCTTTCTACTTTTTAAATGAACAAAAATATCCATCCACTATAACTAACTGAACATTTTTTAATTTAAATAAAATTGAGAGAATTCTAATTCGACTTTTTGTACCGGTAATAATTGTCATTTATTGAGAATCTCTGTCCAATTATATGACATGGTTTTCTTTTATCGATGCGATTATTGCTCACATCGATAAAAGCATGGACCATTTGAAGCAGTTCTTCACCCAACAGTTGGACCAGATGAGGGAGCAAGTAGGCAAGGTCGAGCAGCTTCTTAGGGACCAGTTCGCCGCATTCACCGCAGAGCGAAGGGCGGCAACCAGAAAATCAAACAACCTTGTCCAAGAAAATTAAAATGAAAATTGCGAAATGTATGTGAAAATTAAAAATAGACGACGCTGTCCAAGAATTATATGGAAGTTGAAAAATGAAATTAGTCAATCCATCATTAGCGTAGTCAAACCAAGAAAGAAGAAGAAGAATTTTTAAATTTAACTACACTTATTAGATCGATGTACCCGAAGTTCCCAATGTTATCAAGATCTCCTAGAATTCTTTCAAAATTTGAGAATCTCAAATTTTGAATCTTGACTATTCATTGTATTTTAAGGGTTCAAAACAAAAGGCTTTTCAGCTTTTCAGTGCTTGAGAGATGAGAGATACTAGAATTAAAAATTTTGGTAAGGTCCATATACTCCTTTCAAATTACCATTCAATCGACAATATTACCTTAAACTTTCATTTGTGATAATGTCACTTTCAAACTATCAAAATATTGTCAATATCCCCTTGAAGGCTAACAAAAAGATAAAAATACACCTATAAATTTTTCAAAAAGACAAAAATACCCCTATAAAAATGAAAAAAAAAAAAAAAAAAAAGTTAAAATTAAAAAAGATTCGTTTTAATTTTTTTTTTTAAAAAAAAAAAATCAATTTTTAAAATGTAGGGAAAACTTTACTAAGCCCTCCTAAACTTCTGGCCGATTTTGCTGACCCTCCCTGAACTTCCAAATCTCTTATTTTGGACCCCTAAACTTTCATTTTCTCTCACTTTGGACCCCTCTCTTAGTTTTCAACATTAGATTAAACGGTTTTACTTTTTATACCCATTATACCTCCACATTAAAAATACACCGTTTTGGGCCTCAAAACTACAACACCCACCCAGCTCAAAACGACGTCGTTTTGGACATTAATTTTTTTTTGCCAAGGGGGTGGTCCGGCCACCCCCAAAAGGCCCAAAAAAAAAAAAAATGGCTTTGGGGCTTTTGGGGGTGGCTGGACCATCCCCAAAGGCCTGGGTTGGTTTCGGCCACCCCCATACCGGCCGTAGGGGGTGGTCCGGCCACCCCCAAAAAGCCAAAAAAAAAAAAAAAAATGGCTTTGGGGCTTTTGGGGGTGGCTGGACCACCCCCAAGGGCCTGGGCTGGTTTCGGCCACCCCCATACCGGCCGTAGGGGGTGGCCGAAACCACCCCTAAGCCTTTGGGGGTAGTCCGGCCACCCCCAAAAGCCCAAACCCATCCCAAAACCTTTTTTTTTTTTTTTTTTTGGCCTTTTGGGGGTGGCCGGACCACCCCCATGGCCCCATACCGGCCATGGGGGTGGCTCCAGCCACCCCGATTGTTTATTTATTTATTTTTTAATATTTTGCCCTTTTTTAAAAAAAGAAAAACTTTAATGCCCAAAATGACACCGTTTTGGGCTAGGGTGTTTTTTATTATTTTTTTTATTTTTTATTTTTTAAGTTTTTCAATATTTTTAATATTTTGCATTTTCTTTTTTCTTTTTTAATAAAAAATAATAATTTTAATGCCCAAAACAGTGTTGTTTTGGGCTGGGGTGGGTGTTGTAGTTTTGAGCATTTTCAAAATTTCAAGTGGGCTGGGTAGGGGTATAATGGGCATAAAAAGTCAGACTGTTTGACTTTAACGTTGAAAACTAACAGAGGGGTCCAAAATGAGAGAAAATGGAAGTTCAGGGGTCCAAAATGAGAGATTTGAAAGTTCAGGAGGGTCTGCAAAATCGACTGGAAATTCAGGAGGGCTTAGTGAAGTTTCCCTTAAAATGTATTAAAAAAAAAAACTGGAAATTTTTATTTATGAAAACATTTTTGTTTAATTTGTTTTTTTTTAAAAAAAATTATTTCTTCAAACGAAAATTTTTAATTTTTTAAAAATGGAAATCTTTATTTAAAACAAATTATACAACAATTTTATTTTTTTAAAAAAAAAAAAATTCTTATAAAAAGGACTTTTTATTTTTAAATTTGGCCACCACTTGAATAATATATATATATAGTTTTAGGTTTTTTCTAGAAGTTTTACTATTTTTTTGTTCGTTTTTATTTTACTAAGAGTAATTTCGTCACTTGGAGAAATATTGACAATGTTTTCATAGTTTGGGAGAGATATTGTCACAATTGAAAGTTTAGAAAAGACGTTGTTAATTGGGTAATAGTTTAAGAGGAGTATGTGAACTAATTTTCTCAAAAAAATTTAGGTTATATAACTTACCAAAGATCCATCTTCTTGATCTAACACCACTTTGGCATTTTAACCTTGGAAATTTAAAAATTAAGTGACACTTGAATCCCACCAGCTACCAAAATTAACTAGCAATTATTCGAGTAATTTTAGAAATCATTTTTGTGTCACACCAAAAATAAAGTATTTTTAAAATTATCATTTGATCAAAATTCAATAATAATTAATCACAAGCTCAATTATGATTTTAAGAGCTATATTATTTTTGGAAGAATACAAAAGTAATACAAGATGGACTTGTAACATTTTCGTCTCATATTTTTTTAGCTCATAAACTCCAAAAGTACCCTAGGCTCAAAGTGTTAAAAACGTAAAATTAAACACACCAAAAAAAGAAAAAAAATCACTTATAAAATTATTATGCGCAGGTCCTTCCCAATGTAGTGCTTATAATATCAATATCATATGTCCTACGACTTCTCAAAAAAATAAAAAAGGGTGGTTGGCGTAATAGCCACCTGTTCAGTGATGGCAATTTTTGTTGATTATTTAGTGGCTTCTTTGTGTTGGTCACCAAAACTATTGGGCAACTCCCGTGGCGGCCACCAGAACCGTCTGTGTCATCGTTTCCACAAAATTACCGCCGTGATAGTAGCCACCACATGCATGTGGACCGACACTAGGAATTTTTTTTTTCTTTCACTTTTTTCCTCCTCCTTCTAAATTTTTCTTTTAGCATTTCAAAAGCACTTCTCAGTCTTTGTTTTTCAGAAACATTTTTCAAAATTTTACCAACCAAATTTGGATTTACATATAGTACTTTTTTCAAATGTGGCTACCACAAAACAATTTTTAATTTTCAATTTTTATCAGAACTCTTAAAAAACTAAAACCTAAAACACTTATCAAAGCTTTACGAAACCAAATGTGTCACACTTTTTCGTAACTCTAAAGGGAAAATTTTATTCAACCAATGACAATAAAAGCAAGTGCGTCCATGATCGTACCTTTATATAGGCTTCAAAGACTTACAAGCATTAAGGACTAAGAAATCTTAATTATTACAAATAAAGACTTCCGAATACTAATTAACAATAATTTCTTATAAAAAGTACCCTAAACCAAACACTCGTAAAATTAAAGAAAAACAAATCATAAACCAGCTTAAACTAACAATGAAAATCCAACTTTTGGTTGTTGCCTCCAAGCACGTTCAAACTTTTTTACTCCCATCCATCCACGTGAATCACTTATGAAGGACCCTTGATTTCTTTGCATCAAAAGATGACCTACATGGAAAACAAAACTTTAGATATATATATATAAGCCATCCACACAAGGTATGCAAGCGAAGAAAACCCAATAGAAAGAGGGAAGTAATTACAACGACAGTAAACAGTTGACATGAAAAAGAAAAAAGAAACCTAGAGTAGTTAAAATAAATATACTAGGATTTAACTTCTAAAACCACGAGATGAGAGATACTTGAATGAAAAAATAAAATAAAATAAAAAATAAAAAATAAAAAATTGGGCTATAACTCACAGAAGATCCATCATGATCACTATAGATGACTTCTTAAGATTGACCATATATATCCTCGTAGAAGAACTTTTTAAAGAAATCCATGCATTGTGTTTGCAAACACAATGCTATGATAAGAGATTCTTCATCTGCAGGACCTGGCATGACAAATATCTTGCCATCAAAATGCAAGATCCCTGGACCCACGTATACTGGCTTTCCCCATCCAAAATCTACACTATACAAAGGCAAACTAATCCAACTGCCAATGTTAGCATTGGGATTCCCTAAGAAAGGTGCTTCAGTGTATCCCCTGATATGGAAGTTTTTCCTCAAAGGAGCTACATCTTTTTGACTCGTTATAAAATCAAGAGCGGATGTTATGTACTCATCTGTAACTCTCTCAATTGCTTCCCTCAGTTTTCCAGCAGCATAACTCAGAGGCTTGGACAAAAGGTTAGCATAAAGGCATGTTGATGTCACGACGTTGAAGATTGCATTCCCAAAGTATCCTTGAGGGAGAGGTGGTTTGAACCGATTGCGGCCATCAGCTCCAAGGCCAACTCCTGTCGGTTGACAATTATCGCCTACACGTGCCTTGCATGCACACCTCCAAATGTGGCTAGCGCCAGCTTCGTATCTAGAATAGGGTCATGCCAACACCATGTTTTGATTGGCTTTTTTCTGCAGTTCCTCAACTTGCTTTTTGGTGACTTTGAGTAAGACAGCACTAGTTTCCTTTTTTAGCTTTGCTTTAGTGGTTATGACTTGCTTTTCACAAGTCAAAGGTGGCTGCCATAAATCCTTGAAAGAAGCAAGGATTTATTTTGATTGTTGACAATTGAGCTAATTGGTTCCAATTAGTCTTCATCCCTCTAGAAGCCTTGACAAAAGGAGCAATCAATCCAAGTTTTTTGTCAACAATTGTAGGCCATGCTTAGAAGAAAATTGTGAGCTTTGTTTATATATATAGCCATTCGGCTATTGTGGTGAGATGGGGGCAATAGCTCCACAGAAAGGGGGGGGCAGTAGCTCCACAGAAAGGAATCCCAAGAAGAAATCCAGAGCTTCTTCTTCAATGTGAGGAAGAGAAGAAGAAAGCTAGGGTGGGGATGGGGCAAGAGAGTGAGTGTTTTGTCCTTAATTCAATTATCACTTGTATTGAGATGAGCGTGTGAGGCTTTTCTCTGGGTAAAGTGTATTTTTGGTGGTATGGGCATGTACTGTGAGTTGTAAAAATTTGCTCATAGTGGAACTCTCTTGTTGGTGGACGTAGGCCAGGTTTTGGGCTGAACCACGTAAACTCTTTGTGTACATGTGTGATTGATGTGTGTTCTCGTGTGTTTTCTTTTTAAACTTGTCTTTCGCATAAAGGGCTGGGGGAAATTGGTTGCTAATTTATTATCAATTTCCTAACAATTGGTATCAGAGCAAGGTTGCGGAGAAATGCAGTCCTTGAAGTTTGAGATTGAAAGGCTTGACGGAGTGTGGGAGTACTGTCCACAGATGGAGTATGGAGCACTGTCTACGGACGGAGTGCTGTTCAAGGACGGAGTACGTAGCACTGTTCACAAGCAAAGGTACTGTTCATGGAGATACTGTTCACGAGGCACTGTTCACGGAGTACTGATCAGAAGTACTAGATACATGTGTTGTTCAGAGGTTAAAGAAAGGAGCAGGTTCGGCAAGTTGCTCCAAAAACGCTAATAGTGTTTCTCTCGCTGCAGTGAGAGATGATTATGATGATGCTCTTTGATAAAGGCATGTACATCCTCTGGCATAACTGCTAAAAATGTCAGGATAATGGATGTGTTCTATTAGCGGGTCCACAATTGCATACGGGACATTGGTTTGGTCTTTGATGTCGGGTATGTGGTGGAAAAGGGTGTCGATGGCTGATGAACTTCCGAGGGAACCAAACATGGAAGTTGCACCATATTTTTCAGCAGGATTTTTTCGACATGTGCCGGAAAGGAAAATTCTTAGAATGGTTTAATTCTAAGTGCATGTGCTCTTTATGGTGGAGCATGATAATTCTTGTAGAATTATGACTGTTGGTGTAGACAGTGTTTTGTACGACATCCCAAGGCGTGAGGATGGGCATCGGTTAAGATGCGGACCTGAAGTCTCAGGTGAAGGTTGTGAAATTCAAGTCATGGTGGAGATTGTTGGTTATGACTTGCTTTTCACAAGTCAAAGGTGGCTGCCATAAATCCTTGAAAGAAGCAAGGATTTATTTTGATTGTTGACAATTGAGCTAATTGGTTCCAATTAGTCTTCATCCCTCTAGAAGCCTTGACAAAAGGAGCAATCAATCCAAGTTTTTTGTCAACAATTGTAGGCCATGCTTAGAAGAAAATTGTGAGCTTTGTTTATATATATAGCCATTCGGCTATTGTGGTGAGATGGGGGCAATAGCTCCACAGAAAGGGGGGGGCAGCAGCTCCACAGAAAGGAATCCCAAGAAGAAATCCAGAGCTTCTTCTTTAATGTGAGGAAGAGAAGAAGAAAGCTAGGGTGGGGATGGGGCAAGAGAGTGAGTGTTTTGTCCTTAATTCAATTATCACTTGTATTGAGATGAGCGTGTGAGGCTTTTCTCTGGGTAAAGTGTATTTTTGGTGGTATGGGCATGTACTGTGAGTTGTAAAAATTTGCTCATAGTGGAACTCTCTTGTTGGTGGACGTAGGCCAGGTTTTGGGCTGAACCACGTAAACTCTTTGTGTACATGTGTGATTGATGTGTGTTCTCGTGTGTTTTCTTTTTAAACTTGTCTTTCGCATAAAGGGCTGGGGGAAATTGGTTGCTAATTTATTATCAATTTCCTAACACGGGGCAACCTATTAAGAGTAGCAGTTTTGAGAACGCTATATGATCAAAACATGGAAGCACATGCGATACTTCACGTGATCGTAACATGGTTCGATCATGAAACGACATCTCGTCGCACCCCAGATCCTCTCCACGAGCCAACTTAGCCCATGCATTGGTGAAGTTCATTGTAGCCCGTCCATCAGCCACAATGTGGGATATGGCCGTTCCAACACAAAGGCCACCACAAGGAAATCTTGTTAGTTGCACCAAGAATAAGGGCTGGTCCTCAATTGAAGTAGTACTGTAATCAACTTTAGGGAAAAAAATGTTGGATTATCCCGTTTGGTGTAAAATCACCAAATTCGTCTAGAGTTGTTTCAGAGTAAGCTTCTGTCAATTGAGCTCCCATGGCGTTGCAATGAAGTTGCAGTCGGCCTCCTTCGATCCAATGTAGCCGGCCAGCAAGTGGGTAGTAGTGAACCAATGCACGGCTTAGGGAGTTCTTCATTGTCTCAATTGAAAATGGTATAATGGTATTGTTGTTGGATTTGTAAATGATGATGAGAGGTGCATGAGTCCATTGCATCACTTGGTCGCTCTCAGATAACAATAAAACCCCATTTGGGGTTGGTTCGCTTGGAACAATCATGCAGGTAAACTTGAAAGTTATCATTTTTGGTTCAGATTACTTTAGTATATGGATAACATATACGTATAATATATAGGCCAACCACACAAGGTACGCAAGCCAAGAAAACCAAATTAATAGAAAGAGGGAAGTAATTACCAGCAGTTAACATGACAAAGGAAAAAGAAAGAGACTTACAGGTAGACTTTTTTCACTTTTTTTTTTTTTTTTTTGTTCGTCTTTCTAATCATTATAAACAAATTGGGCTATATAACTTACCAAAAGATCCATCATCTTGATCACTACTTTACTAACAAAGTATGACCGGTTTGTCATTTTCAGGGGCCCCGCCACCGGTCATTTTAACTTTCAAAGTTTATAAAATGACACTCAAATCTCACGAACTATTAAACCGTGACAAGTATTAGCCCATCTTGTAAGTACTTCTGTTTGTTTGGATAAAAGTTAGGTGAGGTAATTTTTTAGCTCTTAATTAAACTCCAAAACTACCATGGGCGCAAAGTGTTTAAAAAATAAAAACACCACAAAAAAAAAAAAAAAAAAAAAAGGTCATTTATAAAATTATTATGCATGGTCCTTCTAGCGTAGTACTTATCACTAAAACATCAGATGTCCTACGACTTCTCATCTATGGCAGCTTTTATCAATTTGGCATTTCTCTCCTTTGTATCATTGTCCTTGCAATGTATATCTTTTTCTAGGGGGCATTTAACCAAAAAATTAGGGATAAATATAAAATTGGTCTATGTAATTGATCTAAATTATAAATCACTAGATATGGTATAACAAATAATTTATATGTCTCTAGTATAAAATTTAATTTATAGGTTCTTGGGATAAGCCAAAATAACAGTTTACTCCCTAAAATCAATTTTCGTTAAATAAATATAAGTTAACAGAACCCGATATTTTATCGCATCATACTGCTATAGTAAATTAACTTAATCTCATTTATCTTCAAAATTTTATTTCGTGTGTAACCCTCTCTCATTTTCATCTTCCTCACCATGATTTTGAAGCATTTTGCGAGAATTTGACGGTCACATTTTGAGAAGCGGCTGACGAAGATGAGAGAGTTACGCACAAAGTAAAATTTTGAGAATATAAAAAATTAGGTTAATTTACTGTAGCCGTATGACGTGGAGTGAGGCTGATGTAATCTTAGCTAGCATTATAAAATGATGTGAAAAATTCTAAATTATCATTTTTGAAAGTCAAAAATTAATAATAACACTAGGTATGAAGTGGTAAAGTGACAGATTTTGTTTAAGTTATTTAACAAAAATTAATTTCATAGAGTAAACTGTTATTTGACATACATTGAAGATCTATAAAGTATTTTTTATACCACAATAAATGATTTATAATTTAAGACAACTACAATAACTTATAAAGTATTTTTTATATCACGTGGAGTGATTTGTAATTTTAATCGACCACAATTACCAATTTTACTTTTATTCCTAAAAGATTATATACTTGAGAGTATAACTATGAAAGCTTGTGTAACATTTCTTATCGATATTCAATTGACAGCCACCAATTTGTAGTCGGTGCCACAAGTTGGCTTCGTGATAGAAAGATAAGAATTAATCGTATTGCTCGACATATATGGCCTGCATATTTCGGTACCGGTGCAGAATCCGGGACAGAAATAATGTTTCGACGTTGGAAAAGCACATTTTCCGGGGTGAAAACATCAACTGTATCTTCAACGTGCATTGCATGGATGAGGCTTTTATTTCCCCACCCATCTTGACATCTTGACATCTTGACATTATCTTGCGGACCCACCTTGCAAGGTGGGGGGACCCTGGCAACCCCTAATTTTTTTAAACTCCTTCTAACTATTGCAGTTTTATACCAAGGCCCCTGCAAGGTTTTGTGTTTGGCCACTCAAAAGTTTTTGTCCGGCAGAGTCAGCAAAGTTTAAAAACAAAACAAAATGTCATCCATCAAATTTGAAGCTACGCCTAGATACAAGGCTTATGAGCTAGTAAGACTAGCTCATCACTGGGCATGATGAGGCTCATGCATCAAACAGTGTGCTTCTGCTTATTCTGACAATAATGCAGTCAGATTGGCTTGAATTTGTCCATAAAAAAAGAAGAAAGAAAATAAAAATACTTTACCGACAAGGCCAAGGTGCTACTTCACCATGCCTATTTGACTATTTGGCGAGTGGTAGGATAGGCACAATGTGCGCTTCTTCACCATGCTTAGCATGCAAGCTCTTATGAGGAGGTGTGCTGAGGATTGTGTTTTTTTGCCCCTTATTTTCAAGAAGATGAACCCCATAAGTTTATATTAATATATCATGCAACTTCACGAGATATAATTTATTTTCTTTAGTTCTGGCCACCTCAAGCAAAATTTTCTAATTTCGCCCGTCCATACTTTTTGTTATAATAATCATACGGGATCCGCATAATTTCACATTTATTATTTAAATTGTTAACAATTTAAATAATAAATGTGAAATTATGTGGTAGTTGCGACTGCCACATAAGTGTTGTTATTTTGAAACTCACAGCAAAAGTAAGTCTCAAAACAATGTCTCTTTTTTAGATAGCAAAGGCCTCTTTTATGAGATTAAAAAAGTGAGTTAACGCAGACTGAATTTACGGTGTATAATACAAGCAAAAATCTTGTCTTGACTGACAATTTGCCAGATGACTCTTGAGATCGGGCATTAAGACATGCTGAATAGATATTTTCCGGAGCTTCATAGATGCAGATGAGGAAACTAAGCTAGAGTGAGAAACGTGAAATTGAACATGTCTTTGAGTTTGGACATGAAAGCTAGTCGAGGGAGCTTGACGAAAGAGTTGTTCTTGTTTGAGTCAAGGACATCTTCAATGAAATTGACCAAGATGTTTGACGACATGGTTTCCTCGTCTATCAACTTTGTTAATTTGGAAACGAGCTTGAATGGTTTTGAGGTCCACTGAGTGATAGGGGATTCAAATCTGCAATGATAGAAAAAACAGAGTGTTGGGATGGAGTATTGAATCGTAAAGTCACTCTTACGGCGTCAACTTACGTTTTTAGTCCCTTAAAAAAAAAAGAGACCTTTGCTATTCTAAAAACCAACACAGTTTTGAGACTCACAAACAGTGTCGTTTCAAAATATCAACACATATGCGGTAGTTATGGGTTGTAGTTGTGACTACCACATAGAAGCCGGATCCATACATGTGAAAGAGTTTGTATGAGATTCACTTATCCAAATAAGAAGTGAATTACTCGAAACCTGCTAAGATAAGTAAGCCCATAAGTGGTTCTTTTTCTTTATTTTTTTTTTTATTTTTGGGCTTTTTTTTATAAGTGAAACCTCATTCATTCAATCATTCAAAAAGCATCAAAGATTACAACTTTCTGAATGTACAACTTCATGAATAAAATCAAGGTATTCTTCCATCCAAATTTCTTACGTTGATTTTTTGAGCATCTCTTTTGCCAACAGATGTACTGTCATATTTGCTTTCCTTTTTGTCTACATCATGACCTAAGATCGGAATCTGTGCAAAATAATCTACGCATCTTCAATCAATGTACCATATCTCTACCACAGTTGGTCTTTCAACTGAAAAGCATTAACAATCTCCAGGGTATCACCTTCTAAAATAACATTTTGTAGGCCCAGATCTCTGCCAAAAAAATATTGTCTTCCAAACCACATAAACCTCCGCCATTGTTGAGTCGATGACATAGGAAGCTAGAGACATGCATATTGATGCCAAGACCTTACCCATACCGTCCCTTACAATAACACCGACACCCATCAACTTTCTAGTCTTATCAATAGCGGCATTTCAATTTATTTTATATACACTATCTAGATTCTAGAGGCACTTTCCACTCTGGGATGACATTCATTTGTTTTCTTACCCCCTACTTCTTATCTTTTTGTAGTGCCCCGTAATAATCCTCATTTATTGAGAATCTCTATCCAATTATATGGGCAATATGGTTTTCTTCTTAATTGATGAAGATTATATTTTAAGAGAAGATACGGCTCCAGGTTGATGGAATATATGTATAATGGTGGTATTTACCCATGGGTTTGTAAATGATGATGTGAGGTGCATGAGCACATGCTATTACTTGGTCGCTCTCAGATAACAATAAAAGGCTATTAATTTGGGGTTGGCTCGCTTGGAAGTTTGGAATGATTACCTAGGCAACTAGACCTTTGTATGTTTTTTGATTTTTGATTTTTTATTTTTTAAGATAAAAAAGATGGAAATGGAGGTCAATTGTAGCTATCCTACTTAGGTGTGACCATAGTAATACCAATTCGTGAGGCATCGCTCAAGAGAGACCTAGACGGTGGATACCACGGGCGCTCCCTCAAGACCAACGGAACTATAGCTTAACACTCGTCCCACAGGACATCAATGGGACTCAAGGTGACTAACATATTAGGCTAAAATTTAAAATTAGTAAATTTTAAATTTAATAATTTTGGATTGATCACATTAAAGATTATTCAATTGACAGCCACCAATTTGTAGTCAGTGCCACAAGTTGGCTTCGAGATAGAAAGATAAGAACTAATCGGTTCGTATTACGGTTTATCTTTTGGTAGGTGCATGCATGCATTATTGCATTGCATAGATGAGGCTTTTATTTCCCCAGAAACAGTAGCTAAGCCTTCAAACCATATGCCCCATGCACCCCCCACTCCTTGTCAATTCCTGTATAGCTAGGAGCATGAAAGATATCACCAACCCGGAGGTGCGCCCATGCCTTTTGGTGTGATAATCGGTACCAGATGGCTTGAATTGTTAGCAATTTAAATAATAAATGTGAAAGAATTTTTATGAAATTTATTTGTTCGAACAAGAGGCAAGACCGTTCAAAATAAGTTCATTACAACTTTTAGCATGTACAACTTTACAAATAAAATTGTGTTTTGAGCGCCCCCTTTACCAACAGATGTACTGCTATATTTACTTCACTTTTTGTGTGCATCATGACTCAAGATCAGAAACTGTGCAAAACAATATTTACATCTTCAATCAATGTATCGTATGTCTACTACAATTGGTCTTTTAACTAAAAATCATTAACAATCTTCAAGACATCACCTTCCAAAATAACATTTTGTAGGTCTAAATGTCTGCCAAAAATATTGCCTCCGCCATTGTTGGGTTGGTGATATACGGAAGAGACAAGCACATTGATGCAAAGACCTTACCCATACCTTTCCCTTACAATAACACTCACATCCATCAACTTTCTAGCTAGTGTTATCAATAGCCGCATCTTAATTTATTTTATATACACCATATGGAGGCGTTTTTCATGGGATCACATTCATTTGTTCTTGTCTTTTTGTACCGCTCCGTAATAATCTTCATTTATTGAGAATCTCTATCCAATTATATGGACACGGCTTTCTTTTATTGATGCGATCATTGCTCACATCGATAAAAGCATGGACCATTTGAATCAATTCTTCACCCAACAGTTGGACCAGATCATGAGGGAGCAAGTAGGCAAGGTCGAGCAGCTTCTCAGGGACCAGTTCGCCGCATTCACCGCAAAGCGAAGGGCGGCAACCAGAAAATCAAACAATCTTGTCCAAGAAAATGAAAATTGCGAAATGTATGTGGAAATTAAAAATAGACAACGCTGTCTAAGAATTACATGGAAGTTGAAAAATGAAATTAGTCAATCCATCATTAGTGTAGTCAAACCCAGAAAGAAGATCAGAAGAAGAAGTTTTTAAATTGAATTAACTGCACTTATTAGATCGATGTACCCGAAGTTCCCAATGTTTTGTTTGCCAAAATTTTCAAAATCAAATGTCAAAAATTCTTCTCAAATATCAATTATTCAAACAAATTTTCAGATGTTTCAAAACAAATCATAAAATACTTCTCAAAAAATAATTACCGGTAAACTGTATTTTCAGGTGTGATGTTGTTGCTTGTTAAATTTTTTTTTTTGGTTGGCGTGAGGTGCCAACTCTAGCAACCCTTTTTCACTATTTTTTATTTGAGGCATGATAAAGGCATGACTTTGGCTTAACTTTTCTCTTATTTTTTTATTTCTTTTAAAAATAAAATTAAAAAAAAAATAAAAAAATCTTAAGAAATAACATCCTATGTGGTCTTTTTTTTATTTATTATTATTATTATTTTTTTTTTTAAAAAAAAAAAAGGTATTTTTCTTCATAAAATTGGTCTTTTCTTTTTCTTTTTTTTAAATGGTCATTATTATGAAGAAAAAGACCATTTTTTTTAATATATATATATATATCAAATAAAAAAAGGACCACATAGGATGTTATTGCTTAAGAATTTTATTTTTTATTTTGTTTTTTTTTTAAATGACCATATAAGAGAAAAATTGTGCCAAAGTGTTGTGCCTTTATCATTTCTCTTTTTATTTTATTGTGATAACTTCACTTTAAACCCCTGAATTATCACGCGATTTGACAAGCCCCTCAAACTTTAAAACCTCTCAATTTGAATTCTTGAACTTTCAATTGCATTCAATTTAAACCCCTCCGTCACATTTAGCTGCTAACTTCTAACAGAAATACCTTAAAAGACCAAAATATCCCTAATTTTTCGTTTTAAGGGTAAATTTTATAAAAAATTTCAGTGGTATAAACATTATTGCCTCACTTCTAACGTTTAAAATATGACGGATGAATTCAAATTGATTGCAGTTGAAAGTTCAAGAGTTCAAATTAAGAGGTTTTAAAGTTTAGGAGGGCTTGTCAAATCGCGTTATAATTCAGAGATCTAAAGTAAAGTTACCCTTATTTTATTTTATGTTTTCTCTTTAGCTTTTCAAGAACTTTTATTAATTTTCTCTTTAGGATATATATTTAGGGTTTTGAAGGTTGCTAAGGGAAAAGCGTGGATTTAATGTGAGAAATACAAGTTTTTGGGGAGAAAGCCACAACGGAAGCACCGTCCGGATGGCCTACATGTCCGTCAGGACGGACCTGCACTCAAGCGAAGCATCAAAAAAAATAGTTCCCATCCGGACGGACATGTCAGATGTGATTTCTAGCAACGCCAAAACCCTAATTTAGGGTTATAAATAGCTTTTTTTTTAGGGAAACGCACCAATGGAGCGTCGTTCAATGTTTATTTTCGACTTTTTGGCATTTTGTAGCTCTGAACTTGATTTTCTTTTGTAAGTTCTTAGTTTATGATGAATTCATTTGATTTTAATTTAATTTTGGTAGTCATGAGAGGCTAAAACCTTCAACTAAGATTGAAGATAAAGCCTTATCATTGATTAGCATTATATTTTCATGTATTGTTCGTACAATTCCGACGTTTAATGTATTTGTTGTTCTATTTCAATTCAATTACTTGATTAATTTTTTTTAATTGATTGTTTTGAGTATTATTTGTGTAAACGTTGGATATTTAGTGTTTTTCATCCGACGGATATATTTAATGATTTAATTCAAATTAGATATCTATTGTGATTCGTAAATCAAACGGATATATTAGATGATATGATTTAACTTAGATATTTTTTGTGATCTGTATAATGAATGGATTCATTGAATGTTTCAATAGATTATTTTTATGAAAAATAGAACATGCATAGGGTTTTATTGATTGTCGAATGTATAAACAAAACATGAGAATGTATACTTTGATTTGGTAAGTATGAATTCTGAAACCTTAGTATTTTTGTCATTTGATTAAATCCGTTTAATTTAGTTTATATTTTTGCAAGAAAAATCACTCGATTTTTTTGGAACTAGGTTAAACTACAATTAGTTTAGATAGAAAATTGTTTTCACGACACAATGTGGTTTCGACCTCGCACTTGCAAAAGTTATATTGCAAACGACTCATGCACTTACGAGTATCATTTAAAACTCACACCTTCCACCATAATGGTATTGTGCTCACCAGGAAAATCAAATTCCCCACGTCCTCGCTTTTTCCATGTCACCATAGTGTTCTCTGAACTCCCCTTCTTAGAAGTCCCCGTGCCTTTTTATTGCCCATGCAGGATTCCTTCATTGTTCTTTCCACATCCGAAATGAGAGGGCCCATGTATCCACTTGGGCTTTTATTGCTATCTCCAAGCCCGAAGAGTCCATCCCCTGCCGCCCATCTTTGTTACCCATTATATGTATAATGGTGGTACGTGTTGGGTTTGTAAATGATGATGAGAGGTGCATGAGCACACGCCATTACTTGGTCGCTCTCAGATAACAATAAACGGCCATTAATTTGGGGTTGGCTCGCTTGGAACGTTCGATTAGGCAACTAGACTTGAAGTTTATCATTTTTGGTTCGGACTTCATGAATATATGAATTACTATGCTTTATATATATCGTTGCAAGAGGAAAAGTGGATCATCAAAACACTTTTACAAAAAAACTAAGCATTGACTTAATTGTTTTTTTAGGTGTGATGTTGCTTGTTACATTGAAAGGAATATATATATAAAATGGTGGTTGGCGTAATAGCCACCTGTTCATGCAGGAAGCACCCAGAAATTCCAAAGATTACTTGAAAGTATATGTAGAGGCTAAAATGATTATAAAATAAAACACAAGCTATATGCTCTAGCTGAAAGGCTAGTAATATAATTCACGGAGACTTCGACAGTATGGTAGGAAGTTACTAAGCAAAGAATAGTTCCAAAAAATTTCACGAACATATCGATCGACAACTTGTTTCAATCAGTTTTTACTCTGTGACTACATCTATAACGAGGAATATGTCATTGTTAGAGACCAAAGACAAGCAGGTAAATCCAACAAGGCAACATCCTCAGCAGAAATCTTCATATCAACAATGTCTAGTCAACCATTGTCCAGAAATAAGCAACTGTATGAAAATTTATGCTATCCCGAGGTGAATCACTCCGAAGTTGCAAGAGCTGAATGCAGTACATCTTCAAGATACTTCTCTGCAGCAGCATACTGTCTTTTCTTGTCCTCGATTGCCAAAGCAGCCAAAGCTTTATCCTGAATGAAGAATAATTATAAAAGAAATCAACAATTTGCAAAAGAAACCCAACACATGACAATGGTTATTTGTTACTGAATAAGACACTTACTGGTGGCAAATCTTGGTAGCTCCTCAAGGTGTCAAGTATGGGCTTTGTTTTCTTCTCTAAATCTTTCCTGTGCTCAGCCGTTTCAACCAACATCCCATGGCTAATTTCTGGGCTGTAGCCCACTCGATTGAGTACTGCCTGTCCCAAAAAGTTTTTTACGAGTCACACACAGAATAACTTTGAATAAGAAAAAAGTGGATTAGACAAGACAGTAGCACCCTCTAAATATGCAGACAAATCATTCTTTAAAAAGAAATTCAAATTCGCTTATTCGCATCGTGTCCCTAAGAGCTCACATAGAGGCACCAAGCCCTAGCATTCACATTCCACTGAAATTTCAAAACCAAACTTCATCGAAGCTATAAAGAAACCGAACCCCCATCTCCACATGGATTAATGGATATATTTCAATAGAGCTCACTGGCATACCTTCTACCTTGACCTTTCTGCACTGAGCCAACATACTTCATTTGAACCAATAACTAACTAAGAGAACCAACACCATTTCCAAAAGAACATACAAATGTCAACATCATATGTACGGTGAAAAATGTTGGAATCAGAACACAAGCACTCACAAACAGACACACACAAACAGAGAATCTCTAATATTAACTACTTCTAACACAGGCTCCACTCTATGGACTGATGAATTTGTAGCCAGCATGTCACAGAAGCTATTTCAAGCACGTCATAAACAAAACATTGCTCTTAACGGAAGGCCTAAGAAACACAATGGCAGCCCATTTTTGCATTCCCAATGTCTGCAAAACAAGCAAGGCCAATAGCCTCTCCATATGAACAAATCATACCTAAGTATTGAACACAGTCCTAGGCTATTTCAGAAACATCAACATAAAAGAGGGTAAGGGGCCCAGGGCAATAGTGGGCTAGATAAGCTTAAAAAGGAATTCATTGTTTTAGTGACTCACTTTTTACCCTAATTTCTTATGTAGCTATGCTCACTACACCCAAACACAAGTCTATTCAAGTAGAAAGATGGATAGATAGAAGTGATCATCGACAAAGTTCCTACCTATTCATCATATTATGCAAATTTAGAAGTGAATCACTAAAATATAGGACTGGCAAGACCTTTCCCAAATAAATGAAACAGAGACAGACCGAGAGAGAAAAAGAGAGGGAAGGAGAGAACAAGTCTCATAATATGAAATTTATCCCAATTAGTGGCTGCATCCAGAAGAACCAACCAACTGCTTTTATGCAATAGATTTAGTATTACGATATCAACCAAACAGTCATATGGAGACCAAGGTGTAGTTTCAATCCAAGAACAAATGAGCCTGTCACAATTGTGTAAGCTAGTTTAACTACTCCCTTACCATGCAATTATATTCAGTTTCACCAAAAAAAAAAAAAAAGAATTGAAATTAAATTCAGTCATAATGGTGTCCTTTATGTTATTTTATTAGTTTTGGATTTGTTGTGTTTCTGTTTATATTATACAATCCATGTAGGCTTCACCTGAACTCTACATATTGTAAATGCATGATAACCATCAAGATTCCACATTTTTTAGATATTTATGAAACTCAATGCCACCTAGATAGTGACTATACAGAGAACAAAGGATCAAATACCTTGTAATTGGCACATTGTTGCATGTATTGCCGCTCCTTCGCAGCCATAACTTGCAAGTTTGTCTTCCAATTTTCCATTTGAGCCTCACACGGAGGTACATCATCTTCTAGCTGTGCCAAGGTTCTAGCAAGATGGTTTTTAATAATGAAACAAACAATCAACATCACCTTCTCAAATTGAAAAGTGTTCTCTATATACCAAATATTTAACAATGAAAGAACAGTACTTGCAATGCGTTCAAAAGAAAACCGAATTTTCCATCTCCATTAAAATTTATACCTTTTCAGATAGGTTAGTCTGGCTATTGCCTTTCGGGTATAATCAAGAAGAATCTTGGACTCCTTTTGTACTTTAGCCCTCTTCTCCTCCACACCAGTCTTCCTCAAAGAAATATCCCCCATCGCTACAAGAAAGCTAAGAAATGCATTCGTCCTAGTTAGTACCCAAAATCTATTTGAAAAGATTAAAGAAGAAATGAAACTCGCAGAGACAAGGTGACAACACCCACCTACTTAGTTCCGTGTCTCTTATGTTCAACAAATTTGCCACATTCGCAAGAACCTGCGCTGATCCAACCACATTTGACGGCAAACTGTCCTGTGCCAGCCCCACACTCTCCAATATTTCCCTAATCCTTGCAGCTACAACAACCCCATTACAAAACATAGACTTCATCAGACTAGGCATCCTCTCAGTTGTACAACCTCTCTACAATTCCCATCAAATTATCATCACGCCAAACATTAACTTGACACCACGATCGTAACCAAATTGTAGCAAACATTTCACAGCATGACATAAAGTCGCATCAATTTGTAACAAAATTGCGTAGCAAATTTTAGAGTACATTAACAACAAAACTTGGTTCATCCACCATCTCAACAAAACAGAAGAAACCCAACATAGCAAATCATCAATCATTCCTAAGAATCGCATAACATACACACACAAGTGAAAGAGTGGGACCTTGGGAGCGGTACTCGGCGGCTTTTCGGCGGAAATCCTTGGCGAGAATGTCAGCCGATTTTTCCTTGGATTCGGATATGGTGATAACACTGTGCAAATACGCGACGCTTCTCGGGGTGTACTCGAAATCGGGGACTTCTTTGCCGGCATCGCCGAATCGGGCGGCCAGCCATTTCTGAACTTCCGAAATCCGAGACGCATCGGAACCACTCTTCGATTCACTCACCGGAGGATCGCTCATGTTTTCTCTCTTTTCTTTTCTTTTTCAAATATTTGAAAAAAAAACAAAAAAAGAGTTCCTAAGAGAGAAGTGAAATGTACCTTTCTCTGCTGGAGGTAGTGGAGGTGCCGGTTGAGTCGTCAGTCAATCCAATTTCGAGTTTGGTGTACATGATCTGAAATATGCGGCATCGTTTCAAACTTTTCTTTTACTCTACTCTCTTTACTTGGTTTCTAAATTCTTTCCGGAGTTCAAATTTCATACCCTCCCCATTTGTCAGGATGTAAAGTTTATATATTATGGGGTGGGTGTCCGGTTGGGCGGTGTTTCGCCTACAGATTCGTAAAAGTCAATTAATTTATTGACAAGGGATAGTTTTGACTTTTCTGATTAATCAATTAGTCGGTTAATAGATAGTCGGTCAAGTCAATTAATTGTCGGTTACAAATTTTTATGTTAAGATTTATCAATTTCTTTTTAACTATAAAATCAACAGACTAAAATGACAATCACAAATTAGCTCGACAAATACAATAAAAAAAGTTACGTGATAAAATTCAAAATTCACTTAAAAATTTAATTAAGTTAGTTAACCGACAAAAAAAATTTTCTACCACCTAACCAAACCGAACTGATGTCAAAATAGTACTTTTATTCCGCCTACAAACCACCAAAAGTTGGTTGTCGGTCAGTAAACGATATATATTATGTCGGACCAACATATTTGTATAGTGTTATCTTGAAACACAAATTAAATGATATTTTATAATTTTATAAATTGAGTTGAAAAAAAAAAAAAAAATTATGATGCAAAGATCATGTCGCAGATTAGGTCATTTTCCACATTAAACTTGGATATATTTTTTATGAAATAGTCATTTGTTCCTCATATTTAAGAGGAATAGATATTTTTAAAGGAATATAATAAAATTTAAAATCAAAAAATTCTGTGGCCGACCACCCCTAGCCGCACCAGGAGTGGCCTACCAATGTTTTGAATTTTTTTATTTTTTATTTTTAAAAAATCTTGAATATTTTAAAATTTTTGACTTAATTCCAATGAAAATATCATATTTTGTCCCCCAAACAAAAGAACAGAAATATTGAAGTTTTGTCCCAAAACAAAAGAAAAGAAATAGTCATTCAATTCCAATTTCTTGTATTTCAAATGCTATACATACTCTCAACTCCACACTCTCAAATGCACTCCCTGACGTAGCAATAAAAATTACCATTAGATTCAAAATCCAGTAATGATTCACTCAAAATCCAATGATAATCTTTAATAAGTGCACTTGAGAGTATAGAATTGGGAATGTGTAAAATTTCTCTTCCCAACAACACATTCTTATTCCAAATGGAATGACCCTTCTATTTATCAAACGTGCCCAAAATCTTTGACCATAAAAGGCATACCCTTCAATATTTTTTTTTTCTTTCAACATTAGGGACTGCGAATACAAATCTCTTAAGAAATGTAGGAGCAAGGATCATAGTAACCCAAAGTGTTCATAAAAGCACACATCAGTATCAAGGATCAGATAGAGTAACTCAAAAGTGTCCATAAAGCACACATCAAAAGATACACAGAATTCTACAACTTCCAGAGGAAAGGCACAAAAGAGAACCGCATAAAAGAAAGCATCACCAGATGCATCGATAAGTAACATGCGACTCGGTGATTTCACCACTATAGGTGACTTTCACAACCTGCCCTTTCTCTAGTCCATGGTACCTTGCAATTGCATCTTTTTGTAACATTCGAGGAAGCTGGGAATTGAAAAGATAATCAAAACTGAAATTAAAACATTGCATTGAGCAATCTGGATAAACAAAGCATAATCATTTGCATTAAATGGAAGAACTAATATGGTATCATCACTTGCTACAAAGAACAGTGGTATCTAGAAAAAGTATTTACGGCAACAAATTCGGAAGACAGGACGGGCCAAATCAACACCTATATTAACCTTGAGTAAGCAAACCAGTGACATTAGAAACCTAAAGGCATAAGGGAAAGCCCTTGAAAGCTCTACTATCATCTATTTCATCTCCAAGCTGAGAAAATACCTTTTGGTCAAGCTAACAACAGAAACAAGAGGTGATTCATATAAAAGTAGCATTCATTTTACATCTTTTCCCTTTGGGATGCCAAGCCTCGGAGTAAATTCAAGCAATTTTTTTTTTTTTTTTTTTTTTGAGACGCTGAGTAGCTTACTTGGGAATTTGAAATCCCTTATATTTCATTTGGACGTAAGTATTTGAAGCATTATTCATATGTGGGTTAAATTAGGTGTGAGATGTTAGTTCAAATTCATTAAAAAGTTGATTTTAGTGAAGGAAAACCCCAAGAGCTCAAAGCCTCAGGCGTTCTCAAAATTCCTATGAAGCAATTTATACACAAAATTGTTTTACGAATCCATTGATTGTAAATCCTCAAACTAATACACAGCCCTAGTGTAAAACAAGCATATCTGCGTTCCTCACATATGAAAGTATTTAAACTCTTTTTTGATTAGTGAAAGTACACAAACTCTTATAGCCCAAAGAATGAAATTGAATCAACTTGTCGACTTCCTGCTTCCAAGAGGCAAAACTTTCTATGAATTGGGGGTTCGAGTGAATTTTTGCTCTTCAAGTTTCCTTCCCTTAAGGTTCATAGCTGCTATAAAAAGTAAAATAAGATAGCAATGTCCCCCTCTTAGGCACTAATGTCCTGTAGTGCACTTGGCCTAGCCCACGCACCACTACGTAGCAGTTGTGGCAGCCACTACAGGCTACTATTCAAAACTATGGTTTCTACAAAAAAGTAGCTTCCAACAAAGTATAGCAATAAATGACACAAAGGATTGTCTTTACATGGTCACATAGAGAATCAACATAAGGGTATATGTTAATCTGAAAGGGAAAAAGCATTTAGAAAATGTCTCATACTGCAAAATAGAATAGAATGGATATCCTAAACAAAGTTTAACGAACAACTGTGGAAGCTTAATGTGAAACATGCAACTTTTTGCTGCACAGTTCTTTTAGACTGATCATATATCACCAGTAATTTACATGTTCAATTGTTACTAATCAAGTGACTACATCTATTTACCACTACTATGTACTTTTTGTGCCGTGAACCCTGAGAAATCTGAATTGCAGTTCAGATTCATCATACGCTAAACTGTTGTTCTTGCTTATTATATTCCACAATATTTCATCTCATTGAGTCCCAAACATTTGTTAACAAATCCGCCATTAAAAAGAATACAACTACGATGGCCACACTTCCTCTTATTTTCCCCCCCTTCTCCACCCAAGAACCAGAAACTTTCTAGGCACACTAAGTCATACAATCAATCTATGGGGGAAATAAGAGTTGGTAATTGAAGCAATCAATCAAGAAAGTTCATCCACTTGTCTCAAGAAGTGCTAACCCATATAATTGGGACTTGGGATCAAGGCTTAGTTGAGTTGACTTGTCTTGAAGAAGCATTGGACCACTATTCTAAAGATCAGTGTCAAGATAAGTATGTCCGATACCCATATATACAACTATTAGCACATTCTTTGTAGAAAAGAAATTTTCGTTAGAGACACAGAAGAAAAATTCATAAACTAACCCTAGATTTGAACAATTACCAGAGAAATGAGGCAAGATATGTTTCCTGAGATATTTCCTTCATAGCATTTCTCAAATTTTTAATCAAAAAAATTAAAATAAAATAAAACAACTGACCTGCTTTTCTTCAATATTGTACTTTTTTAAGACCTTCTTTTTCTCTTGGTCAGTCAGTACACGATGCTTTGGCTTTAATTCATGCTTTGTAATGTTAACAAGCAAGTCAGTGATCTGACAAAAAACAGACGGATAAATAATTAAATTCGCCATTTCCCATCAGCTTACGCTTCTGGACAAATCGTAATTTGTCCGCTTCAAATTTAAAGACTACTAAACAAGTTTCAGATAAGTGAACTTCACGTGCACACATATGCACACACACCAGCACAGCCAACTTTAAAGAAACTTCATGATGGCAGAAGGATGACATGAACACAGAGACATAACTTTATTATCTGACATGCATGCAAAGCCACAAAATGCAGATTTTTATGTTTAAAAAAAAAATTAAGAAAAAAATGATAGTCTGTTTATGCCTCTAAATGAGGCATATCCATGATAGTACAATGTCAGATGAACAACCAATTTTTCAAAAAAAGGTGCCCCAAAGTAATTTAGGAAGTCTATTGTTACTTCAAAGAATAGAAGAATTTATCATGGACAAAGTATCTGTCCACATGGTTAAAAGCGCACAATGGTTATGTGAGTTCTTCGGAACCAATTTTCAACATGGATAGAAGTTTTTTTCCACATTAAATGTTTGTGTCATATCCCCTCATGTAGTGATAAAGAATGCACCAGATTTTAAGTGTTTGTACACAACAATGATGCATATAACCCATTAAAAACCTAAATTTTCAGCAACCAAACCGTGGTCAAGCATAAGTAGAATGAGCCACTAGATAGTATCTATAAGGGTAGATATACACATAAAAAGGTAAAGGGCTAACTAACCTGGAATATTTCAACTTTAAATTTGCAAAGATCCACTGCTTTTAAAGCTTGGTTTGTTATATTGTTTTGCACTATCAATATCAACCCACTTAAAGTCTCTTTGTTCATAATCTGGGCTAAAATGCTGCGGACCGAATTAACTTTTATCATACTAGGTCCACAGAAAATGACCAGAATCTGCATTAAAAATAACGATGAAAAACGCATTATACTCGATGATTAAAGGTTAGTATGTAACATCAAAAATCAAAAGCAAGTAAAGTGCAAATAAATACATAATACAACTGCTCCCATCTCCGCTTTCTTTCTGACACTATAGCATGTCAATATTACATTTCAGTTCAATAAAAATCTTCATGTCAAGTACAACTAACATTATATATTTTCATCAAACAACAGTAATCATTCCAAAAAAAAAAAAAAACACAGAACAATTTTTTTTAAAAAAAAAAAATGAAGTCATAAATTTACCAGACTGTTTTGAAGAGCAATACAGCCTACATTGTTTTGCAGTCCTAAGGTTTTTGGTAATATTAAAATTAAGCGGAAGAAATAATAGAGATGCAAAATTAACAATATCAATAACATCAATTTTGCCATCAACCCCTGCAATGATCGGTAGACATTTAAAATCCAGTGTACCATCAATCAGAAACAAAATGAATGAGAGGTGATGATTTGTTTTTACCCTTTGCTCCACTGGAGCCCCATAGCTCAACTGGTAAAGTCTCATGCCATCACCCAAGGGACTTGGATTGATCCTGCCTACTTCAGGTAAAGGGGTTTAAGGGAACGGAGACGACTACCTCTCGGTTGTAAAAGGTGACAGTGATGAAATCAGTTTCAAGCAAAATTAAAGGTAGAACAAAACGGGCTCAAATGAGAGGACAAGAAAAGTATGGTTAAAGAAAACGCATGCCTATAAGATAGAGGGTCAGAATGACTAATGTACCTGACCTCAACAAGAAAATGAATAAATAGTTGAAATAAGTTGAGTGTGTGCCTTCAATACAGTTTGGAGTGCACTTTCACTGATAAATGCTCACAATTAAACCCTAATGAAAATGCAGTTTTTTAAGCTCACCTGATGGAGGACCAACAGCAACAAAACAAACAGAAACCAAATGCATAATGCCAAAAAATTTCAATATTTAGCACCCAAGAAAACAAAATACCTTGACTGAACTAAGCCATCCATAACTAGGAGTCCAAGTTGAGCATTTCTAAACAAGGACACAAAGAAAAAATCAAGGGAAACCCAAAAATGCTTACCCTTTTCAAAGGGTCAGCGCGAAGGTTGGTGGTGATTCGGAGGCGCTCAAGGTCGGGGTTCTGGCCATGAATGGCTCGGAAGTCCTTGAGAGAGAGCTCGATTTCCGAGGTGGGCACGGCATAGCCTCTGTCCTTGAGCATCTCCAGCACAGTTCTGCGCGCCAGGTAGTATTTGTGGCTCTCCGTGCTTCCTTCGTCCACATAGCTGCTCAGGCACGGTCCCAATATCTCCCCGTTCAAGTCTCCTTCGAACCCATTCCCCTCCATCTCTGTCTCTCTCTCTCCCTCTTTCTGTGTGTGTGAGAGAATAGTTTGAAGATCTTTTATGAAATATTATTAAACTTCATTTTTAATCCTTCAAATTTCTATTTTAAATTGGAAAATTGCTTCACAACCCTTAACCTTAGTTTTGCTAATAAGAACCTCAGTCTCCCTAACGAAGCGGATATCACTAGTTCGAATCCCCTTTTTATTTTTTTTGCATGGACATGTCAAAAAAAAAAAAAAAAAAAACCAAAAAAAAACCTTGGTCTCTAATTTTGATCATTAATAGTTTGAGTTTTGCTCTAATTATAAATGACAAATGCTAGATACTAATAATACTATCATTTGATTCATTCTATTTAACCATTTAATAAGGTTAGTGTAGGTCTCTCAACTAATCTATGGATTAATTTGTGTTAAATAAAAAAAATTAATAATTAATTAAGAGTGTCATGTTAATATTGTCACGTGAATAACTGAATATTATTAAATAATTATAAAATAAAAATATAATATTTAGCATTACTCATAATAAATAAGTCTATTTGTCAATTTTTTTCGTCCAATCTTTAACTAAAACTATGGACTTAATTTGTTTGTCAAGTCGTTCTCCTTCTCTCTTTTGTTTTATGTTTTATCTTTTCAAAACCAAAAAAAAAAAACTTTAATCAGCAACTTAAAACACAATACACTCATAAAATACTAAAAATTATTTCACATTTATGTTACATCATAATGTTATTTTAAATTAAAAAAAATAAAAATACCTTCCAGAACACATTAATAAACGAAACCATGGTACCTGACATCATAACCTAATAACATTGTGACACATGTTTAAAAAAAAACAAATTATCTAATTCCATTTTTTGACATACAGTATCATGTCATTCAGATTTTACCACAAACACATATAAGGTCGTGTCAAAGATACGTCAAATAAGAAAACCCACATCATAATTCATTGAATAATACTACTCTTAATACTAATTTCATGCTGTATGGCATGACATTTTTTTTTTTTTTAATAAATAATCTCAGACTTCACATTAATCAAAAAATAAAGACCGAGCAGATTGCTCGAGTCTTATAATATCAGCGATACTCCCAAGGGTATCATGCCACCAGGTTCTATGTATTCCAACATTTGGTTACCATCTCCCGTGGTTCATGGTGTGCCTCATCCACGGTTTGAGTTGCATGAAATTCTTCAATGGCCACGGAGGCTGCACGCGCTACCTTGTTTGGGTGGGTAAAAATACATTCATGAATCCACGCATTACGGCAGAACCATATCTTGCGAGCAGTCTCAATAGACATTGTGAACTCCTCCCGAGTGCATTTCATTTCTGATACAACCCTTTATCTATATGTAAGAAGTTTTTCCCTGAAACAGCAGTTTTTTGGAAAATCTTCATGCTAGCTCCCTAAACGTCCTCCGGTTTTAAGTGCTTTTCATGTTAGTCACTTTAAAAAAAAAATCATTTAAAATATGTCACGTTAGTCAGCGTAAAATGATTATAATAAATAAGTATGAAAATAGAATTACTCTATTCATTTATGAAGTCTATAATCACATGCAATAGGAAGCAAAGTGTGAAATTTCTTGATTGTATTGTGTCTATTCCTTTTAATTTTTTAAGCTCACCAATTTTTTTCCTCATTTGTTTTAAATAACGCATGTTCTTAATAGAGAAGTTTGGTATGGCCGTATGGAAAAAGGGAAAGGAGGTGGACATATAGTTTTCATAATTCATTTATATATTTTTCCAAATAGAAAAGTTTTTTTTTTTTTTTTTTCCTTTTATTTCTTTATTTATTTTGAACATCCTAACCCAAAGAATGTCCACCTAAGGACTTAAGTTTCAAAGAATTGTTATTGGCCGATGAGAAATGAACAACAAATATTGGTGAGCTGGGGGATTCTCCTTCAGGGC
This sequence comes from Corylus avellana, assembly GCF_965113065.1. Classification (NCBI taxonomy): domain Eukaryota; kingdom Viridiplantae; phylum Streptophyta; class Magnoliopsida; order Fagales; family Betulaceae; genus Corylus; species Corylus avellana. The sequence goes on along the minus strand of NC_142499.1, from coordinate 2,779,868 downwards.
CAACTTCATTCCACTTCCACTGCAGTAGATGTTCAAATATTGGTGATCTGCATTGCTTGCTGTTGATGTTGCAGCTTCTTTCTCCCCTTCGAAGGTCTTGTTGGAAGGAGATTTCTTCTGTCATTGTGCTCCCATTATGGTTGATGTTATTAGAAATTTTTTTTTTTCTTGGTTTGCTACCAAGGTTTCTAGGAGAGTTAAATCTTCGGGCACATAACTTTGCTAAATGGGCTACTTCCCATCATTGTTATGAAAGCATTCTCACTTTTCTTTTTTTTTTTGGTCCACCATAAGAATCAAAAGTGGAAAAGACCCTCATTGATTTCCTTCCCCTTCTCTTGCTGATACTTTAGGGGAAATTTTTTTTTTTAAAAAAAAAAAGCATATCTTGTGTGTTTAATTGCTTGAAGCTAATGAACAACTCACTCAGTACTTCTGTGTGAACTTGGAGCATGGTGACCAAGAGTTCATTTCTATTCGAATCATGTTCCTACTATGCTCCAAAGCATGTGCAAAGACCATTGGTGAAAGAACCGTGCACCGTAATCTTCATCAAGTGACTTATGATATAAATTTTGGATCGAACTCACTCTTGAAAACCAACTTACGAGGAGAGCATGAAGAGCTTATATACACATGGTTAAGATTAAACTTAACCCATGTGAAAAACTAGGATCATAACAACCTACAATATGCTGGTGAGTCGGTGACAAATTGTGATTGTCAGATTTGATTACAATCACAATTATGAAAATATATTCTAACAACAAACCGGTATAGTTTGCATAACAGACTGAATGTACATGTATATTGGAAAGGCTTTCAGCAACGCACGCAGGGAGACCCTCTTGCCTGTTGGGTAGATATATATATATCGGCTTCTCATAAATTTTGGCCTTCTTTTATGGTTTGCTACATCTTTTTCTATAATATTTGAGAATTATCAACTTTGCCAATGGAAATTTTCCTTTCTTAGGTTTGTTATTAAAAAACCTAATATTCAAAGGCATTTTGATTTTATGTGTAACAATACAGCAATGAAAGGGAATCAAAGACGCGTTTGTGGCACATATTTTCATATTCAAACCTAAAAAAGCCATTCGTGCCAGAAAAATACAGCAACGAGATGGAGACAATGGCTATAAATACCCTCATAAAGAGGTGTTGGCTTCAACTCAGCTGACAAACATGCCTAGTCAAGAGAAATCAATGAACTCGGATGGAGGGAGAACCAGTCGAGTTTGGAGAGTAATAGTGAAAATTCGAATTGTGTATAAAGTTTAGGTCGTATTAGGGTATAAAGTATAAAATTATGTAGATTAATTTATGTTAAATTCATGTCAAATTAGTAAGTCGATCGTGTCAAAAATTGCCAGCAACGGGTCCAATTGATCAGCCTGTTTACCTACATACAGCAACTATTGCATGATGGCCCACTAACACCAGAAAAGCAGAGACTTATACTGTAATTTGTAAAGTTGTTTGCAGCAGACCTCCTATCTAAAATATTTTTGGCTCAACCCATCAAAATCCTTGTTTCTAATTGAATAGTCAGCAACCAATTATCCGAACTATCCAAATGAGAGTTCTTTTTGTTAGAGATACTGAAGAATGCACAAACTTGCAAGTTGCACCAACACAGGCCCTTATTTGTAATTTGCATGCACAAGAAACTCCTTTCACAAGTGACATTATTGAGTTTCTTTATTGCAAAAGACAAATTTTTTTCTCAGATTGGTTTCCCTAACTACTCTCTCTCAACAAATGATGGATGATTAGATCAGTAAGATCAAAATTTTCGAAAGCCACATACTATGCATCCACATGTACACCAGCCAAGAAATTAATGAGCATTCATAACCCCAACAACTCTCCCAGCCCACATCCAAATAATGGAGTATCTATCTTCACACAAATGGATAAATAGATATACACATGGAAGCTTCACAAACTCAAGGAAATGGAGAAGTAGATTTAAAAAGGGAAACTTTTTGGTTTTATTTCATGCTGTTCAGAGAGAGAATGAACAAATAAACCAAAATCCTAACAATAATGACAGATGAGAATAAACAAAATTTCAAACAAAATCCTAAGTATATATAAATTCAAGGCATTCTTAGTTGTAGCAGTACAGATTTGTAACATTTTCTAGGATTTCTCAAGAACAAATACCAACACATATGCATCTGTTATTGGCAATGGCATGCATCCATTCATCCACATTCATGAGCTGCAGCAACCCGGGCACCGAATCAACCCGTTCTCATTGCAATCAGGGCACCTCCTCAACTCTCCTTCCTCTTCTTCAAACACCTTCCGGCTGCCACTGCAATTCCGGCACGGCACGAACCTGGCATCTCCACACCCGTCGCATACGAATCCGGGATCCATCATCGGAAACCCCTCCAAAAGCTTATCCAATTCTCCATCCTCATTGAGTTGCTTGACCTCCTCTGCGCCGCCAACATACTTCCCCCTAACAAACACTTGCGGCAGGCTCACTGCCTTTCCTCCCAGCGCGCTTTGCAGCTCCTTTCGGTACTCTGAATCCATGGAAATGTCCCTCTCGTCTACCGGCACTCTGAAGCCCCTAAATATCTTCCTAACCGAACAACAATCTTCATACGTCTTCCGAATTCCTCTCAAACTTGTAAAATAGATCACTATTCTATCTTCACTGCCTGGCAAGAAACACCAACTATTGGAAAATGAAAAACTCACAGGACTGGACCCCAATGATCGTATTCCTTTGGGCTGAATGCTATTCAATTGCCTGGATGACAATGCGCGCCTATAGCTATAAACCACATTGGGATCCATTTTAGATAGCAGAGCTTCCTCGGATAAATGCTGCCACAGCGGTTTCGTCGAAGACGACGATTTTTCAGAAACGATTTCTGAGTTTTTCACTGATTCAAACAAATCAGACAGTTTTTTCACTGACACGTCACTGCCCGTGTACCCGGTAGAACTGGGTTTGCTAGGAATGGCGATTGGGCGGTCGAAAATCGACGAGACGGGCTTTTCGGAATCGGATTCAAAGTCGTCGAGGCCGTCCATGAGTTCCCAGGCGTTGATTACAGAGTCTGGCGACAAAGAGTGTTCTGGGTCTGGTGGGACTGGGCTTATCTTGTGGTGAACAGGGAAATCCTGACCGTTCAAGTTAGGATTTTTGGGAGGGTCAGGATGGTCAATGAGGAGGAGGGAACCATAGGTGGTGGAGGTGAGAGACACAAGGTGGTGGGTGTCGCCCTTTCGGAGAGGTGGGTGGTGGACAAGTGGGGTTGGGAGGGAAAGAGCTCTAGTGACCGGCGGTGAAGAATGCGAAGAGTCTGAAGCAGAAAATGACGACGAAGAAGAAGGGTGAGAGGGGAGTTCCGGGTAAAGGATGTTGGGTTTTGAAGAAGAGCAGCCCATGAATGAGCGATTGAGAGGAAAATGAGAAAAAGGTTCAAACTTTTTGGTTTGGTTTGTCTTCTCTGAGAGGCCTTTTTGATTTGGGATTTTTCTCTTTTGGCTTTGGATTATGTTCTGTTGGGAAAGTTTGATTGCTGTCAGGGAGACATTTCTAGAGATGGATTGGGTTGCTTTTTCAGGCTTAGAGTGAAAGTAAGAGAGAGACAGAGAGATAAGAAGTATTGTGTTGGTGAAGAGGAGCTCTCAGGGGGTTGGGGGAAGATGATGAAATCAATGCAATTATATGGGGGCACCGGAGAAGAAGATTATGCGGTTAAGGGTCTATTTGAATGGATGATTGTTTCTGTTAGACATAAAAAGTTTGTTCCTTGCGGCCTTGTAAACTGTATTTGGCCGTCAATGCATTGAAAAATATATGTTCTTTGTGATTTTCACATTTTCCTTGAGTACCAAGAATCAAAAGGGGGTAAAAAAAAAAAGGGGCATGCCAATAGAAGATGATCTAAGATTCAGATTAGATTTACTAGAATTTAAATGTTGTTATTCTATTTAAAATCTTGACATATATAGAATTTAAATGTTGTTATTCAAATTGAAAAGGGGCAGGAAGATAAAATCTTGACATATAATCATATATGGAAATCGACCAAAATCCCTTCTTTTTCTATTTCGATTTTGAGCCTAGGAATATGTGGTAAACAAGCAAAATTAGGTAAAATATTAATTGAATTTGGCACTTTTTTAATTTATTAAACTTGACAAAATTGTGCATATATGGAAATGGATTTTAATTGTTTTTTTCCCATAATGAACTATATTTTTATTTATCATATTTGATAAATTTTTGCATACATAGAAGTGCTTCTTGATATTTTTTTTTTTCATAATGAATCACTCAAGAACAAATTTGCAAATTTGGATCACCAATCCTAAATTTGTACATTTGTTCTTGTTTTTGTTTTGACTACAAATGTAAATGTAGGATTTGAGTATGTGAAAAAAACTCAAGTTTTACCATTTTTTTTCCATGAAATGCACACTCGGTGTAGACTCCAAACGCTCAAGGCATCCATAATTACATGAATTTTTGAAATTTAATATTTATATTTGATTTGAGTTCAATTCCAAACAAGGCTTATGCACTCTCTATAATCGGGCTTTGAGTTATAAATGAGAAATGCTAGACTTACAAAATATTTTACCAAAAAAAAAAAAATCTTACAAAGTGATATGACACAACATGATTGATAATGAGATAAATTCAAATGATTGAAAAATGCTAGAATCTAATAAAAACTCCACATTTTGCCATAAAAGTCCATGTGACAAGATGCCACATCATATTTTTTGTGGAGAGAAAAAGACAAAACACAAACAAAAAGAAGATGATGTGGCAGCTTGCCGTATAGACTTTTATGGGCAAAATATGGAGTTTTTATTAGATTCTAGCATATCTCATTCAAATTTTGAGAAATTCAATTAAGTTGTGCCACGTCATTTCGTAAGTTTTTTTTTTTTTTTTTTTGGGAAAATACATTTTACCCCCCTGAACATTAGGGTTAAAAGTACACAGGGATGAATAGTTCATGGGATAAAATGTATTTTTCCTTCTTCTTTTTTTTTTTTTTTTTTTTTTAAAAAAAAGTGTTTTATAAGCCTAGCATTTCTCGTTCTAAATATAAAGTTTTAATAAATATAATCATAACATTTAAAATCTTTGAGGTCTTGTAAAAATATTGGAAGCAATTTGCAATGCTATTAGAGGATAACTAAAAAAAAAGCCATTTTAATTTTAAAGGAAGATCTCCACAATGGAAGCAATTACAATAAAAAAGTGCAAATCTGTTATAGCAGGATGTAGCTTAGACTTGCTTTTCTAATTGATTTGTTCGTTATTCACCCAACTTAACCGACTGTTAGCTGTTACGTCCAACTTAGCATTACCATAAACAAATTATCAAACAAATTGGGTCATCCAATTTCCCAAGCAATCTTATAATAATAAAAAATGTAAACATTAAACAAAGAAAAATATATAATACATGTTATTTTTATAAGAAAGGACAAAGGTCGTTTCAATCTTGGTCATATTGGCTTGATTAAATAATTAAAAAAGAAAAATGTTATGGCAACTACAACTCCTTAGAAGGTGATGTGGCAACCCAAGTGGCATTATTATGTTAATCACAATTAAAATTAGTTATTTAGTAACTGACGTGACAGTCCGCATGACATTGTTAGCCATAATCAAAATTAATAGTTTAGTAATTGATGAATAAATGTCATGTGAATTGTCAAGTCAATTTATAAGTAATTTGTAATAAAAGTTGTAATTCCTCTAATAATAATGAATACTTAAACACATTTCATCTTTTTTTTTTTTTTTTTTGATATGTCCACACAAGAGGGGGGAGAGTGATTCAAACTAGTGACCTCCACTTTCATTAAGTATAGTCCTAGCCGATTGAGCTACATCTTGGGGACCACATTTCATCTATTTAACAATATCTCTAGTGCAACCTATTTTATACCATCAAAGACTATAAGCCTACTACAATTGGGATTTCGATCAGGTTAGGGTTGAGCAATGATTGAACCCACTTGAGAGAGTGCACGCGACCCCTTACCGTTTATGCCCTCAAGACACTCGAGACATTGATTCGTTACGAATAAGGAACTATTATAATCACGTCTAAGTAAAATGTTCGTGACTAATTCCCGTTACCCATTTTAAATACAATAAAAACAATAAGCCATTAGAGGTATCCCTATATGTATCATAAAACCAATAACATGATCTTGTTTTTAACTACTTGTGAATTATTGTCATTCTTCTGCTGGAGTATGTGTACTTGTAGAAGCAATTAATATGATATACCAACTTTCATCATAGGAAGTAAAGTGGCATTTAATGGAAGAAAAAGAGCAAGGGACAGTCTTTTCGACTACTTCAGCCGACCATGGTCCCTAACATAATTTTATTATTGGTGACTCGCCTTCAATCAAGCCATTTGACTAATACTCCATTCTGCCTTAGACATCAAGTTTCTCTTCATCCTATTATTTAAAAATAAAACACATGTGAAAGTGTGATTAAATGTCGAATTCATTGAATTTACTCAACAGAGGGTGATTAAATGTCGAATTCATTGAATTTACTCAACAGAAAGAAAATTCAAACTCATTGTTCTTCTTCTTCTTCTTTTGGAAAAATATCAAAATCACTCCCTATGTTATTGGTACGTTATTAAAAGGCTTTTATGGGTGTTCAATTTAGTCAAATATATTCTTGCTATTTAAAACGTTATTAAATAGATCATTCTATACATAGTCCATCCAAAAAAAAAAAAAAAAAACCTTTTTTGTTTAATTTTCTTAGCGTTTCTCAGCACACAAACAAAGTATTCTAAAATTTCCATAGTTTGGGATGGTAGAAATTAGAATGGTAGTTCTCTTTCATGCTATCTGGTAAGATATGGAAAAGCAGCAAGACACGAAGAAATCCAAGTGAAATTATATTAAAGGTCGCCATCATTTGCATCCCAGTTAATTGATTGAAATGGACGTATGAGGAAGTGCAGGACCACCATGCACCATTTCAATTTCAGGCCTAATGCCACCAAAACCAGGCCATTACTCTGTTGTTTCATTCTGGTGCTTAGGTACAAAGAGGTCATTATCTCATCCATTTCATTTTTATGCTCTTTCAAATTTCAAAAAAAAAAAAAAAAAAAAAATGAAAAAGAAAAAAAAGAAACAAGATATTTATAGCTATGTTAAAAGCAAAGATATTTATAGTTTATAACTTTATTTGTTAAGGTGTTTTTGGATGGTGTATTTTGTTTTTGGTTTGAAAAAGTATTTTGACATGACATAAATATATATAAAAAATTACGAGTGTTTTATATTTGAATTGAGTTGTTTATGTTTTGAGTTGAGTTTTTTTTTTTTGGAAGGATGTTTTGAGTTGAGTTATTTATGTTTTTAGGGAGTTTTCGAGGTGGCTCGAGCTACCCTAAAAACCGTATTAAGGGTTGGTCGGATTACCCCCCATTGGGCTACTACCCTGAAAAACTCATTGAAAATACCCTCACAAGTTAGTAGTTGTTCAAGCTACTTCAAAAATATTTTTCAAGGGTGAACAAATCACTCCCCAAGTGAACCCGAGCCACCTTGAAAACCCCCTAAGGAGGTGCCCAAACCACCCATCCTAGGTTAGGGGTGATCCAACAATCTCAAAACCTTCTTCATGAATGACTGCCTCATTCCCTCTCTTCCGCTTTGGTTAAAAAAAAAAATAAACAAAAGACTGGCCTCCCTCTCCCTACCCCACACCCACTACCCCGTGTGACGGAGAGGAGAGAGCCACCCCATCAACCACCTTTGTTATTTATTTATTTATTTTTTATCAAACTGAGATGGTATTTTGTATGAGCGACAATATTTTATTGGTTTTACATGGCTTTTCAAGAATTTCATTAGATTTTTAATAAGTAGATGGACGAAAGAATCAAATTGAAAAAAGTACAAAGTATCAATTTGGTCACTTCTTAAAACCCCAATACCTTTGTAAAAAGAGGTAAATCGCAAATGCCAATTATGCATTTAGCCCATCATTTTAACTCACAAATCACCATTGATGAACAGGCTCTTCTCCAATTAAATATGGGCAACTATTTTTGGCGGATTCTGCATGTCACCTCTAGGTAGTATCATCAAACTCCTGCCAATTCAAGACTTACGTCGCTGAAAATTCCTCATCTCCTATCATATCATCATTTGGGACGTATCCAACCTTCTTTATCTTTGCATGAAGTTCATGAAGTAAAGAACAAATAAGTTCAGACTGACGATGAGACTTATCACCAACTACAAACACATGCGAACTATTCCCAATATCTATCCAACTGCAACCAGGCTGCTTCTTCAACCCCCTATCCTTCATTTTCAACCTCACTTTAGCAGCTTCTCTCCATTTCCCTGCTGAAGCATATATGTTAGACAACAACAAATAAGTGCCTGCGTTCTCTGGCTCCACTTCTAAAAGCTCCTCTGCGGCCAGCTTTCCTATGTCCACATCCCCATGAACATTACATCCAGCAAGTAAAGCCCCCAAAACAGAAGCAGCTGGCTTAGTGCCAAGTCGCTTTATAAAATCAAAAGCCTCTTTTAGCCTCCCTGCACGTACACAGAGATCAACCAAGCATGTGTAGTGATCTTCTCTCACGATTATGGACCTATCTCTCACAAGCTCATCAAAATACTTTAGCCCCTCCTCCACCAAACCAGCATGGCTGCAAGCTGAGAGCAACCCCACATAGGTGACATCATCAGGTTGGAACCCTGATTCCCGCATTTCATTGAACAAATTAATTGCCTCTCTGCCACATCCATGGTGTGCATAGGCCGCAACCATACCATTCCAAGAAATCAAATCCCTATGGCTTGTCATCCCATCATCAAACATCTTCCTAGCTGTACCCAACTCTCCACACTTTGAATACATGTTTATGAGTGCTGATACCACAAATGGACGATCCTGATAGGCTGTTTTACTTATCATCTGATGAACTTGCTGTCCCTCACTAAGACCAGCTAGATCACTACAAGCACCCAAAACAGACACGAAAGTTCCCTGATTAGGTTTCACCCCATCAGCCACCAGCATTTTCATGAAAATCTTCAATGCTTCTTCACTTTGCCCATCTTGAATATATCCTGTGATAATCGCAGTCCAAGATATCACATTCTTTTGGGGCATTTCATTAAACAACTTCCATGCCCTAGTTAACTCCCCATTCTGAATAAATCCAGTAATCATGGTATTCCATGAAGGCAAGTCCCTCTCCGGCATTCTCCCAAACAAGTCAAGGGCCTCATCCAACCTCTTATGCTGCGCATAACCAGTAATCATAGCATTCCACGAAACGATATTCCTTTCAGGCATCCTATCAAAAAGTAACCGTGCCTCGTCAATCCTTCCATTTCTTGATAAACCGGCAACCATTGCCGTCCACGAGATCACATCCCTTTCACACATCTGTTCAAAAAGCCTCTGTGCCTGGTCAATCCTCCCACATTGTGCCAAAGCTGTTATAATAGTGTTCCAAGAAACCACATTCCTCTCCGGCATCCTCTCAAACAAATCCAAAGCCAAATCAGCTTTACCATTTCTCGCATACCCATCAATCATTGTGTTCCAAGAAACCACATTTTTAACTGGCATCTCATAGAACAACCTCTCAGCTTCCTTAATCCTATTCAACCTTATATACCCACTAACCAAAGCAGTCCAAGTAATCACATTCTTTTTAGCATCCACTCTATCAAACAACCTCCTCGCCTCATCAACCATCCCACACTTAATATACCCCGTGATCACCGTAGTCCATGTGACCACATCTCTCTCAAACATATTATCAAACACCAGGCGTGCTTCGCAAATTTTTCCTTCTTTGCAGAGCTTAGTAATCAACCAGTTAGACCGCGCCACACCCGAGTTGGCGCTATAATCTCTTCCGGGTATCGCAAATTTGTCCATTCCCGGCTCATTCACCGAGTGGTAAAGATCAATTCGGGATCCATAGAGAACCTTGAGATCGCACAGAAGTGGGATAATAACTTGGACACAGTTCAAGATAGGCGATCTAACAATACTGCTAAATTGTCTGGCACTGGTTGATACTCGAAAAAGAGCTAACATTTCAAGCAATAATCAAGGAATGTCTGTATATGAAGCACTAAAGCTAGTGAAATGGAAGTTCTGGGTTATGAATATGATCGCTTGGAGGTTGAAGAAGATTTTTAAGAATTTTATAACGGTCATTAACTGTAAGCCAGCCCAGGAGGTCCGGTCTATGTTCCATAAAAACGGTGTCGTGGCCCTCGTGGGGTTAACAGTGAGGACCACAATTGGACGCGGGAAAGTTCATCTGAGTCGAGTAAAGGTCAGTATTGGAATTGCCTGATAATTAGAAGACATTGAGAGAAAAGAAACTTTCAAAAAAATATAAATAAAAAATGAAAACTTTGTTCAGAGAGGCAGTATATATATATATATTGTTGGGTTTAAGCATATAATTTAGTTATAGCATATTTCTTTAATGAGTGAATTTTGACAAAAAAAAAAAAAAAAAGAGAACGAGTTTTCCTTTTTTTTTTTTTTTTATTTATTTATTTTTTTTTATAGAAAACGAGTTTTCCTTTGAACAGGATTGAAAGAAATTTTCGAGACATATATTCTTAACATATGCAAATCACATATTCTATTAAAATACATGTGGTAATTAAAATAAAATACATGTGGTAATTAAAATTGCATGTGAAAAATCAAACATTCGAAAAACTTTGTCAACCTTGAAAGAAACTAATAATGCATAAATAATAAAGCAGAATAATAAGAATAAGGACACAGAGGTTTACATAATTCGGGCTGTGATCTAGGTACACAAAATAAAGCCCTAAGGCTAAATTTCAACTGTAATTCAGTGATAGTTTTTAAGTGTGACTCAGTGATATTCTTCAATTGTAAGTTAGTAATCGTTTTCAATTGTGATTATTATTCTTGAACTCCATGATATACTCTACTATGACACACCTCAATTTTTGTTAGACATAATCACGAGCCAATTATGCCATCTGATCCTTAATTACTAGAGCTAAAGCAATGTCGGCATGAATAATATAAAGTCTCCCTTCAACAATTTGTCAACTACGTGGAACCAATCAAATAATAAGTTATAGTTATGGCCGACAAAATCAAAGCAACGAAGACATCAGAAGTACGAAAATGAAGGGCTCCCCTAGTTTGATATCACAGACAGGAATGGTTTCTGTAAAAAAAAATGGCAAAGCCACTTTCATCCACCTTTTAAATATTTACAGAGCATCGCAATGTTTATGTTTCATCCACTTTCATCTAAGCTTTGTCGATAGCATTCTAGTTCTAACAGAACATCATAAACGATTCTAATAAGAAACATTAGATCTTTTTCAGGCTTCCCAATGTTTATGTTTGAACCTGTTTTTTCGTTTTTCTCTTCTAGCTTACAAAACACCCACAAAGAATGATGAGCCTCTTCAGGGAAACACTGCCAAATAAAATGTCACACAACCACCAAATTAGCATCAAAACACTGACACAGTTATTAGCTATACAATGTTGATGTAACCTTTACAGAGCCAATTAAAAGCCGAAGAGCTCCCAACTGATAAACCAACAATAATCCTTTCCAGTACAAAGGACTTCACCACTATACAATCTTGTTAAAAATGATAAAACAAATTAGAAATCCATTAAAGAAGATCTGGTCATGGAATTCATTGAAATCATAGATAGCTTTACATCTCTATGCCACATATTCAATCTCCTTCATTTCTTGTTACCTGTTGACCTTGACTGATCTGCACGCAGACAAAAATTTAGCTATGAATCATAAAAGATGCAAGAAGCCATCTCAAACTTCAAGTAGGTAGACTACACCATAGAAAACAAACTGGAATTTTAACAGCAGAACCTTTTACTCACAAAGAAGACATAAATAACGATACTGGTTATTTGCCTGTTGCAGGTTTACCTTATTTTACTTCCATTATGTCTATATTAGCTCAATGGACTGACAATCATCAACTGTATGCTTTAATAATTGGAATTCATGAACCATATTTAAAATAAACATGTTTATGAGGATTGAAGAAACAAGTAGGATGACTTTTTAGATTACACATTATGCATGCTTATGTTACAGGTACAAGTTTGGGAGTTTCTCTCCTACCTTTCGGGGCGCCTTGGCTTTGATTCAAAATGGAGGAAATGGATGTCTGCCTCTATCTTCACAGCCTGATTCTCTCTATTGATTAATGGTAGTTCACATGGTTTTTTTGCTAGTTCCAGGGGCCTCCACAAAGAGAACTCGAGTCACTGCTCTTATTTGTAATTGTCATGGAGTTTCTTAGTAGGATGCTGTCTAGAGTTATGGCTATGGATTATTTATTTGGTTTCAAGGTCAACCTCCAAAACGCAGCCTCTTTAGGAATCACCCATCTTCTTTTTGCGGATGAGACACTTATTACGTGTGATGCATATTGAGATCAGATCCTTAATCTGGAACATATTCTCGTGTTTTGTGGCTATTTCACGTTTGAAGGTCAATCTTCGAAAATCAAAATTAGTTGCGGGGGGGGGGGGGGGGGGGGGGGGGCGACATTCTGATTTGTAACAAATCATCTTTGCCATTGAAATATTTGGGACTTCTTTTGGGCGCTTCTTTTAAGTCAAAAGTTATTTGGGATGTGGTAGTTGAGAAAACATAAAGAAGATTGGCTAATTGGAAGAAGACCTATTTATCTCGAGGCAGTCGCCTAACCCTTATCAAGAGAACATTATCCAATTTACCAATGTGCTTCTTGTCCCTTTTCCCTTTACCAGCCGGTATAGCTAGAAGATTGAAGCGTCTTCAAAGGGGCTTTCTTTGAGATGGCATAGGTGGTAAGTCTAAGCTTCATTAGCGAACATGAAGACTATTTGCTCCCCAGTTCCTAGAGAAGGGTTGGATGTGAAAACCCTCATGCCATTTAATAGAGCTTTATTGGGTAAATGGCTTTGGAGATTCCTACAAGAAGAGGATTTCCTATGGAGATAGGTGATTCATGAGAAGTATGGGATCCAAAGAGGGGGCTGGCGTTCAGAGGAAACTTGAGAGCCATATGGGGTGGGCCTTTGGAGGAATATTAGGAATGACTGGGAAAATTTCTACAACTTGCTCTCCTCGGAGTTGGGAATGGGTCTCGCATTCGCTTTTGGCATGATGTTTGGTAGGGAGAAGCAGCAAGTACTCATTTCCCGAACTCTATTCTACAGCTCATGACAAAGAAGCCTTACTGTCAGATTACTTGAATGCCTCTGGTACATATATCCATTGGAATCTAAGTTTCTTCAAGGTAGTCCAGCATTCGGAGCTGTAGTCTCTTCTTGTATTCCTCAACCTTTTGTACGCCTTGAAAACCCATTTGGAGGAGATGGATACAATGTTGTGGACCCCTACATGCAATCACGGCTTTGAAGTGACTAGCTACTATAACACTTGATGGTCTGAGGAGTCTTGTTTGTTCCCGTGGAAGAGCATTTGGAAGGTGAACACTGCAACTCACATTGCTTTCTTCATTTGGACGGAAACTTTGGGTAAAATCCTCACAATTGATAATCTTAGGAGGAGGGGTCTTACTCTTGTTAATTGGTGTTGCCTATACAAAAAGAACAAGGAGACCGTAAACCACTTCCTTATCCATTGTGAGTTTACTAGTGAGATCTGGCATTTGGTTCTCAACTTATTCGAAGTTTCATGGGTCATGCCTAGCAATATCCTAGAGTTGCTTCACTATTGGAAGACTCAAGGGCTGGGACACTCCAAAGAGGCCATCTAGAAAGTCATCCCCACATTATTAACGTGGGGCACCCAAAGAGAAAGAAATCGATGCCTATTTGAGGACTACAAGTCTAATGTGCTATGTTTAAAATCCTCCTTTTTGATCTCTATTAGATTGGGCTGTAGCTTATGTTCCTAATTTTTCCTCTTCAAATCTTGTAGATTTGGTTAACTTTGTAGATTTTTGGCACCATAAGGTGGCTGCATCTCTTGTATATTTTGTATGTATGAAGGCTTTTCCTTTTCTCCTAATAAATTATTGTTCATAAATTTTTTTTTTTAAAAAAAAAAACAGAGAGGCTCAGGATCTATATTTTTGGCACTCACAATCTATTGATACATTAAGAACAAATACAACATTTTTGTGTCTGATTGCCTGGAAAAATATTAAGCTAGCATTGACTATCTTTTTTTATTCTAGTAGGTAACCCTTAAAAAGAACACAAGATCAAGATTATGATGAAGATGAAGAAGAGGAAGACACTTCACAAATCCAAGTGTTTAATGCAGCACTGAAGTTTATGCATGCCAGATTTGTGAGAGACAAAGATAAGCAAAAATTGAGCACTGTTTCAGATTATCTTTGTAAGGAAAGAAAAACAAGATTCTGTCAAATTTTGTACCATGAAAATAAAATTTCTCCCGCAATGTAATACCCCTCAAAAAGAAAACTGGTGAACTAAATCAAACATGATTTAGGAGCAGCTATCATGACCATCAAAATTGTAACAGCAAATGACTACGAACTAACGTGCATACAAGACCATATGGGCAGACTAACCCCTTCAAGGAATAAAGAGCAACAGTAGATGAAAGATCATCCAGGCAGAGCTCTCTTTGTCTAGCTATACTGTGACTATGAACCTAATATTTTGAAACTTTCATGCCTTCTTAAATTGACTTTTCTTCTCTTAAATCTAGATTTAGAACTCATGATGAACCAAAAATGATACAACATTACCAGCCACAAAACTTGCAAAGAGAGAAGAAGGGGTGTGTGGAAGGGTAGAGAACAGCGAAGACAACAAAAGCTCGAGATGAATGGTCAGAGCACCCGTGGTATTTGCATGACAGAGATGTGGTCTATAATATAGCATATGCATAGAGTTCTACTGAGGTTCGCGTATAATAACCATAAGTGAAACTGGTAAATTGAGAGAATGAGATCTCCAAAATACCACTAACAGGGACCTTGCAGAACTAGAAAGAGGATGAAATAGAACCACAGATTAAATACTTAATGAAGGTTACTGAGCTCCAGAAACCTAACCTCCATTTAAATCTTCCTAAATGATTCTAAAACAAACAGTTTCTCTTCCAATCTGCATGCCCAACTAAATGACTTCTGTAGGAAACAAAACCCCATTCCTTTAGCCGGTATTAAGCCTAAATTTCCCAAGGTCATCTCCCAGACTCCCACACAATTTTACATGGTAAAAATGACCTCTACCTTTATCATGTTATGGCTGAACTGTATAGTTGGAATAGCGATGTAAATGTATAATTGGTTTAATGTTCCCACTATGTTATTGAGGGAGTCACAAAGTTATTGTTTGATCCAAGGAAGATGATATCGTAGGAGTTGCTTACTGAACATGAATATTGCTTTGACGGCTGCTGCAGGAGATGGGGTTCGCTCACATCTTTTATGAATTTTTTTAGAACTTGGTTTATGGGAGGCAATGTAGGAAATTACCCTAAGCAAATTGTGTAACTTGTTTAGTTGCTTTATACTTAAGAGTCACTGGGTCCCAAAGTTAATTGATGTTTAATTGTTGCTAAATGTAATTGCTAGCAAAGGCATTAAATACCAAATTGTACTTTGATTTTAGATCTAGGCTATCTATATCTTATGCTATTTAGGTTTTAGTTTGTGGGATTTTGCTAGTAAATAAAAATTTAGTTTTGCGCATGACCTCCTCCATATCAATTGTGATGATTTCATAAAAATTTGCTTCAATTGTGCTTGTTGAGAATCACCAAAAGTTAGCAACTCTACATAGGCACTCAGCTTCTGCAATTGATGATATTTTGCTTTTAATTTTACTCTTAACAATCTAAAATTATGTCTTCTATGCTCAAAAATAGTCCTTGAGTGCATGCTGTCCTCTTGCTTATATGTTATCTTGGCCTCAAAGATCAGATCAGCTTGCATATTCTTCTTTTTTCCTTATATTAATGTTTTACATTGTTTATTTCTTTTCATTCCATATTTTCCTGGCTCCTATCATCTTCACTTTGTAACGAAGATACTCTTATTGTCATTTTGTTTGCAGTGTATATATAATTCAAGACCCTAAACTTGATTGTATAGCTCCACTTGGCTACTAAGATATTGTTGGAAAAGTGAAGAAAGTTTCGAAATCTTTTACACGTTTTAATTTTTCTTCTAAAAAACGTGCTCTTGGCAACTGAGCGGAGCCCATATATCAAATCTAAAAGTTCTCAGACAAGAAAGGCAGGTTTGAATTGATTAAGTGTTCATTCTATCACAATTCACCTACCACCTAATGGGATAATAGACATTATCACAATAATCAGCAACCAAGAAAATAATCACACAGACAGAGAGATTTTAATATAACAAAAAAGTTAGCAGGGGTTCCCAGAGACAAACCCAGAGAGATTTGGATTGTTGAATTCGACAACCCAATCAGCCAACGTGGAAAGGGCCGATATCACCCGTTCTGAGAGAGTTGGCAACTTCATCAGCAACAATCAAGCAAGAAGAAACCCACCCAGTCAGAGCCACCCACACCATCTTTGCCATCCACAGGGTCATGGTCCATGGCATTGCCATTGTCTCTGTCTCTCTCTGTTTTTGCTTTCTAATCAAAACCCAGAAAATCGATTTGGGATTCAAAGAGAAATCAGGCTAATCAGCCCACCCTATTTGGAAAGAATCAAAGGAATCGGAGTCATCAAAGACAAATTAAAAAGGTGAAGTGAAAGGAAAAGAAAACAGTCCGCGAGGCAGGGGGTGATGTGGGCCATGAGTTATTGATTTGCTTGTCTCAGTGGGTTATTTGCTTTGTTTTCTGTTTTTTACCTTCTTTTGGAGTCCACTGCTCAAAACCATATGTCCCACCCACCAAACAGAAAAAGACTTTTTCAGCTTAAAATAGTCTCTTTAATTATTATTAATCTTGATAGGATAATGATTATGATGTATTAATATGTGATTACAAATTTTTAACTCCAAAGAATTAGAAAGAAGCTTTATGATTTTTTGGGACATTGCCAATGAGGACAGGATAAAGATGCCAGCAATTCAGACAGCAAATTCGAACTTACGAGGACACAACCCATAAGCAGTTTAGCATAACTTTGAATGGGTTAAGCTGAACAAAAGTCCTCTCTTCTCTATTCTCTCCTTTCTCCTCAAATTTATATATAGCTAAAATATTTATATATGCAAATACAGTTTATGGTGAAATATTTTTTATATAGCCAACAAAAATTTCTTAAAATATTTATTTTAGTTAAATATATGTTACTTTTTGGACTAAAAATTAAATTTGACCCTTATTAAACTTGTTTATAATTACGTTTGAAAAATAGAGCTGAGTTGGCCGAAAAAGGCTGAAAATGCTGCGTAGCATACCCATCTGAGTTATTGGGCCATTAGCTATAGGCGTATTTTGGTCCCAACGCACAAACACCTGCTCCATAAAGCAGAACCGACCCGGGCCCACCTTCCCGAACAGTAACACATTCCCGCTGTCTGAAATTTTGAGTTCCATTTCAAATTTTGCGAAAACCTCAACGAAGAACGAAAGAGAACCTCTCTCTTTCTTTCTCTCTGTGACTATGGCTCCTCACTTCTTCTTTCCCCAGACCCTCAGAGCACTAGAAGAAGAGCACGAAGACAACCGCCTCTACGCGCAAAACCCCATCGACATCGCTTCGCTTCATCCCTCTGAACTGGAAGAGTTCGTCAAAGGTCACATTCTCTCTCTCTCTCTCTCTCTCTTAGAGATCCATTAAATTTTTCCCTGACATTGAGTTTGGTTGCTGAGAAAATGCAACACAAAGAAAAAGAAAGGAAGTCTGGCGAAAATGGTACTCGAATTGATTAGTTTTATACATTTGATTGTTAATTAAGTGGGGCATGTCATGTCCCAAATCTTTTTTCCCTCAATTATCTCAGCAATCAAGCAGAGTTCGACTTTTTTTAAAATAAATTTCTTTTGTTTTCATGTAATGAAGCCCTAAAAAAGTGTAAAGTTTTATTCGGTTGTTAGGGAGATATAGAGAAGAAAATAATTTATAGAATTGAAGCAAGAAAATTAGAAAATTTGACTTAAGTCAGTCGTTTAATCTGCATTTGGCCGTGCTTAGCTGAATTTTGCGTTTCTTATGAACTAAGCAGCGTAAGTGCAAGACCTCAAGTTGGTTGTACTTTGTTTTTAACTCAATCTTTCCTAGAAACAGGACATATTCTATTTTTTTTGTTTCTTATGCGCTATCATTGCTCATCTGAGACAATTGGGGAAAAAAAAAGGAAAGCAACCAAGTTTTGTTGTTCTATGCCATGAGATTATTATTAAAGAAAAACTAATCTGGGCTGAGTTTGTGCTATAATTTACTTGAACAAAAGTTGAATTTTTCTTTGTTCTAGCAAATATTTAAAGTAAGCAACCAAATAATAATAAGAGTTTTCTCCAACTCCGGCAAACACCATAATGCTTTGTTTTGTAACGTACAAAATACAAGCGTATGAAAGGAAATAGAAGTGTTACTTACACTGATAGCTGGATTCAATAGAAATGATAGAGAGTAATTTAACCAGCTCCTCTACATTTAGCTGGTCATCGTTATTTGTAAATGTACTTGCAAGAACAAGTAGTTCATTTTTGTTCCACCCATGATACACAATCTCACGTTATGCCGTTTTTTTGCCTTCCTTATCTATTTAAACAGGTGTATCCTTTGATCTTTCCGACAAGGAGCTCTTTTGCATTGAAGAGCAAGATGTCTTTGACCGTGTCTATTCCTTGATTCGTAGTTATGCTAGTCTCCCTACATCTTGTAAATTCAATCTCGTAGAGAGTCTCCGATCCAATTTTAGTGTTCTTCTTCCAAATGTTGATTCACTCTCACGGGTTTCTCAAAGTCAGGATGATGACACTCCAGTGTTTGATCGGGTTGCTTCACATCGTAATGCTTTTAAAATTTACACATTCGTCCTCATCAACGTTGTTCTTGCTGAGGAGGCCAACACTGGTTCCAACAATAATCCGAAGGTACTCTCTCTCTCTCTCTCCACTATTTGAATGTTCTCATGTATGTACCCTGTTGGGTTTGAGATTGCAATTGTTGTGGCCAATTTAGTGAGGTCTTTTGTCTTAGGCAACAGCAGCTACAAGGAAGAAACAGCTAATAAACTCATGGAATTGGGAGCCTCAAAGGAGTCGAATACTCAATTTGATTGCTAATTCACTAGAGATCAACCTCCCCTTGCTCTTTGGTTCGTCAGACCTGGATGAAAATTATTTGTCTTTCATTGTGAAGTAAGTGGATGACTGGCATCAATCTTTTAGGTATAATTTTATCATTGTTAGTGGACTTTAAGTTAAAATTTTATGATTTGTGTTTTTGTAGAAATATATTCTCTATGTTTGAGAATGCAATTCTTTTAAAAGATTCCGACACCAAAGATGCTCTATGCCGTATAATTGGAGCATGCACTACAAAATACCACTACATGGCACAATCATGTGCTTCTATCATGCACCTAATTCACAAATATGATTTTGTTGTTACCCACATGGCTGGTGCGGTTGCTGGTGCTGAGAAGAAGTATGCTGATGGAACCCTGGCCAGCTCCCTTATCAGGGAGATTGGGAGGACTAACCCAAGGGACTATGTGAAGGACACTGTTGGGGCTGAAAATATTGGGCGTTTTCTGGTAGAGCTCACTGAGCGGCTGCCAAAGTTGATTTCAACCAACATTGGAGTTCTGGTCCCGCACTTCGGTGGGGAATCTTATAAGATAAGGAATGCTCTTGTAGGGGTTCTTGGGAAGTTGGTTGCAAATGCATTTAAGGATATTGAGAGTGAAGTAAGTTCTAAATCTGTTCGTCTCCGAACCAAGCAAGCCATGTTGGAAATTTTGCTTGAACGATGCCGAGATGTTTCAGCTTATACTAGGAGTCGAGTTCTGCAGGTTTGGGCTGAACTATGTGAAGAGCATTCTGTTTCAATTGGTTTGTGGAATGAGGTTTCCGAAGTTGCAGCTGGAAGGTTGGAGGATAAGAGTGCAATTGTTAGAAAATCTGCATTAAATTTACTTATCATGATGTTGCAGCATAATCCGTTTGGCCCACAACTTCGAATAGCTTCATTTGAAGCAACCTTAGAGCAATATAAGAAGAAGATGAATGAGCTTGAACCAGATGTGCCTTTAGAAAGTGGTGTGGATGGTCTACCTTCTGATAATGATACTTCCAAAGAAAATGGTGAAGTTCATAATATTGATGCTCAAGTTCCAGCCAAAGAGCAGCAAGAGAGTTTGACAGACAGTTGTTTGGCTCAAGTGGAAGAAGAGATTTCTCAGAAGGATAGTTCTGTGCCAGATATTGGGAACTTGGAGCAGACCAGGGCATTGGTCGCATCTCTTGAGGCAGGCTTGAGGTTTTCTAAGTGCATCTCTGCCACAATGCCAACACTTGTTCAATTGATGGCTTCTTCTTCTGCCTCTGATGTAGAGAACACAATTCTCTTGCTCATGAGGTGCAAACAGTTCCAAATTGATGGTTCAGAAGCCTGCCTCCGCAAGATGTTGCCATTGGTGAGCTTTTATTTTTGGTTATGCGTTGGAAACAGTCAAAAAAGTTTCTTTGGAAGTCATTATGATTTTCCTTTTTTTTTGGTACTTTTTTTTCTTTGTTTTCCTTGTCCAAATATGTTGTGGATGTTTACTCTATAGATTTAATTCTTGATCTACAATAGTAATTAATAGCATCAGATATATGCTCTCTTTTGTAGGCATTTTCTCAGGACAAATCCATCTACGAGGCTGTGGAGAACGCCTTTGTTACAATTTATATAAGGAAAAACCCAGTAGAAACAGCAAAAAATCTCTTGAATCTTGCCATAGATTCAAATATAGGAGATCTAGCAGCTCTGGAGTTTATTGTTGGGGCCTTGGTGTCCAAAGGTGATATATCTACCAGCACGGTATGCTCCCTTATGTCTCTGAATAATATCTTGCATGAATTAGTTCTGAGCTTTCTACCTAAAATGTTTGATGCATTCCTTGGATTTGACACAACAAATCCAGAAAATGATGACTATTTCAGCCTCTCAAAATCTACACCTTCAATATGTATATTAACGAATTATCTTTAAAGAAGAGGTATAATTTCCAGCTCTCGACTCAATTATTATGGCCAACACTCAGAGATATTTTTTATAAATAAATAGTAATTGAAGCAGTATAATCAACCTTGGGTAAGCTAAATATGACCAAACTGTAGTTTGTGCAATTCTGCTCTAGTTTCTGCTGAATTTAAAACTTTTATATCATAACTTAAAGCTTCACTAGAAGATTTGAAGCCCACTTGACTATGTCGAATACATAATCATCCATGTGCTCTAATAGTTACACTCTCCTTTTGTTTAACAAACATGCTTATAGAAAAGAACATATTTGGAAATTTTATCGTTTGAGCAGACACTTTTTTCTCCTTGAATTATTTGTGGAAAGTAGTTATAGGCTGGATAAACATGTTGGCAATGAGAAGAAATAGAAAGCATAGATCATAATTGAGTTCAATGATGATCAATGCGGAGGTTACATATCCAATTTTGGAATTGACTGCATAGAGCTATCTAGTTGATCGTGAATCATGGTCTGTCCTTTATGAATGCTTTAGTCTATAATCAATGCATTGTTGACAATTTTCTCGGGTAAACTAAACTATAGTCATTAAGTTCTTTGTCTGACATTACTTGAAGAAGCAGTTCTCCTATAAAGTACTTGTTTTTGCAGATATCAGCATTATGGGATTTCTTTTGCTTTAGTGTTAGTGGAACCACTGCAGAGTATAGTCGTGGTGCTTTATCTGTCCTTTGCATGGCAGCAAAATCATCCACTGGGGTTCTCAGCTCTCACTTACAAGACATGATTGATATTGGATTTGGTCGTTGGGCTAAAGTGGAGCCTTTGCTTGCTAGGACTACATGCATTGCTATTCAAAGATTGTCTGAAGATGACAAGAAAAAATTGCTGTCAGTTAATGGCAGTCGATTATTTGGTGTTCTAGAAAGCTTAATTACTGGCTTTTGGCTTCCAGAAAACATATGGTATGCTGCTGCTGATGAAGCAATAGCTGCTGTATACACAATGCATCCTGTTCCAGAAACATTAGCTGCTGATCTGGTTAAAAAATCTCTTAGTTCTGTGTTTAATTGTAGTGGAGGAGATGAGTTGAATAATGACATTGATAGTGGTACTGCCAGCATACTTACCACAGTTCAACTAGCCAAACTAAGTAGATATTTATTTGTTGTAAGTCATGTTGCCATGAACCAATTGGTGTATATCGAATCATGTGCTCGAAAGATCCGGAAACAAAGAGTTACAAAGGCAAAAACAGATACTGATCGTCAAAATGTACATTGCAATGGCACAATACCAGCTGATACAGTTAAGGTGAGATTAAATTCTATACTCAGTCATCAGTGTAAAGATATAGGGTACCGATATTGGTTATTTAATATCTACTTCTTTCAATTTTTGGTTTCATATAGAAGATTTCTTCCCTTGATGATGTCTTGCAGGACAATAGTATCAATGCCGAACTAGGTCTTGCTGCCTCTGAAGATGCATATCTTGATACTCTATCTGACAAAGCAGAAAAAGAAATTATTTCTGGTGGTTCCAGTGAGAAGAACTTGATTGGACACTGTGCACTTTTCTTGTCAAAGCTTTGTAGAAATTTTCAGCTGATGCAAAAGGTGATTTACTCAGTTTTTCTCGTCTTGCCCTTTAATGACTTCTATGACTCTTGAACACTATAATAGGAAATTTCCTATTATGTTTATATTTGAAATAGTGTTTTATAGTAAGATGTTATTAAAGTGATAGTAAAATAATAAATTCATGGTATTTCAGAAAATTGAAGGATTGATGTCATGTTTATGGTTATAATATGGTACATGATATGTTTGTCTCATATATCATTTGATACAAGTTCTTCGTAGCAGTTCCCGTGTAGCTCACTAGTGTATCAGTATCCAATATTTTATTTTAAACTGTTCCACTGCTTTCTTTCAGTATCCAGAACTACAAGCTTCCGGAATGCTTGCTTTATGTAGATTTATGATCATTGATGCAAATTTTTGGTGAGATCTTATGTTCTCTCTCTCTCTCTCTCTCTCTCTCATAAACAAATACAACATAATGCTTGAACTTTTTAGTGAATGACATTTCAGTGATGCGAATCTCCAGCTTCTCTTCACTGTTGTGGAGAGTTCACCCTCAGAAATTGTTCGTTCCAATTGCACTATTGCTCTTGGTGATTTGGCAGTTCGGTTTCCCAATCTGTTAGAACCATGGACTGAGCACATGTATGCCCGGCTAGGGGATCCTTTGGTTTCTGTTAGGAAGAATGCTGTTCTGGTGCTTTCACATCTCATATTGAATGACATGATGAAGGTCTGAGAGCCTGGCTAACTGCCGCTTGTTATTTAGCTTTTTTTTTTTTTTATTGATCTAGAGACTGAAGCGGTCATTGACTTGATCAGGTAAAAGGGTATATAAATGAGATGGCTATCCGGTTGGAAGATGAAGATGAGCGGATTTCAAATCTGGCTAAACTTTTTTTTCATGAGTTATCTAAGAAAGGTAAATTTTGATATACATCTAGTAAAATGTACTGATTGTTGTCTTGCGTAATTTCTTTTCTGCCAACTAAATTTGTTCTTTTTTTTTTTTCTTTTCTTTTTCCCGTTATGCGAACAGGAAGCAATCCAATATATAATTTACTTCCCGATATACTTGGCAAATTATCCAACCAGAATCTGACGAGAGAGTCTTTCTGCAACATCATGCAGTACTTAATTGGTTCCATCAAGAAGGTATAAATTGTTAACCAATTTGAATTGCCAAGCATTTATTCTCAATGACGGCTAAAATTTTTAAAATTGCTCCAGGACAAACAAATGGAAGCTCTTGTTGAAAAGCTCTGCAATAGGTTTAGTGGAGTTACAGGTATGTAATCTTTTCAGTTCTTTAAATTTTCTTCTAATTCTACCATTTGCCAAGCGGGTAAAATATGATGCTGTTATGTTTGAAGAAGATATGATATATCTAATGCTCCCTCAGTCCCAAAATAGATGTCTTCGTCTAAATGGCATGAGTTTTAATAAAAATAGAATGTCTAAGTAACTTCTAGAACTCCATTGAATTCCATTACCTCTATATTGGAGGTGAACATGGCTTTTTTTGTTTTTGGAAAGGATAATGATAGCTTAAAAAATTATATCAAGTAAATGTTTCTACTTTTGAAAGGTACATTTCTTTTTCGGTCTTCCTAAAAGGAAACGTAAGACATTTATTTTTGGACGGAGAGAATAGCAATTTTTCATATAGAAACATAACTTATTGGAACTTTTGTCAGGAAATCATTTCAGCGTGGTTGCAAGTTCTGGTTCATTTTTGTTGCATTTGTTTATTGGTTTTTGAAACCTAGCCTGGGAAGTTTGAAACTAGATCTTTCTATAACGTATTTGTACCTCATGTTAGCACCCCCTTGTCTTGGAAAAATATTTGGCAGAATAATGCCCCTTGAGAGCTGCGTTTTTTGTTTAAACAGCCACCCTAGGGAAGATTCTCACCGTGGAAAACTCAAGAAAATGACATGTTATTGTAGTTGACTAATGTTGTATATGTAAAAGGAGTGGAGAGTTTGCGAATCATCTTCTTCTCCATTATGAGATCGTCAGTGCCTTGTGGAGTACTATTTTCAGTCATGATGGATTAGCTTGGGTCATGCCTAAGAGAGTAGTCGACCTTTTTGCTTGTTGGAGAAGGTTAGAGAGGCAGTCCTTATAGCGCAGCTGTGTGGAAAATTGTCCTTCTTGCCTTTTGTGGTGTGTTTGGAGAGAAAGAAATGATAGAAATTTTGAAGACAACGAGAGGACAATGGTGGAACTTAAGTATTTTTTTTTAAAAAAAAAACTCTTTACCATTGGACAGCTGCATTAGATCTTAATTTGCCTAGTTTTCATGATTTTCTTGACTTATTCTCTCTTTCTAGCTTGGTGTTTCCCATGTATATTCCGTTACTTATAAAAAATAAATGTATATTTCATGTACTTGAGTTGCGGCTTTTGCACTTTAATTGATATTCCAGTTACTTATATTAAAAAAATAAAACAAAAATCTAGTTTGTCTCTGTGCTTTTTTAAAAATAATCTGTTTGTTGTATAGCAGATTCTTTTCATACATATAATGTTTTTGGTCCACATTGATAACCTTGGTTTTTCTATTCAGTTAGTCATGTGAACCTGTTGAAAGCTGTAACTAGAATTTAAGCATGAGTAGCTGTAACTAGAATTTAAGCATGAGTTTTCAATCTACTCTTACTGATTTCATCCATGTCCATTTGAGTCTTATCCACAGGATAGGACATGCGCATCTTTTTAGCATCAGGAGGTTCTCATTTCACTCCTAATTTTGTTGAAATATTTTGTTATCTGTTACAGCATGCATGTAATTTGGGCAGCTGCTTCTCATTTTTACCTTAAGTTTATCATTTTCTGAATTTACCACAGGCCACATTTTTTTTACCCTTTTTTTTTTCGTGGTAAATATGGATGGCTTTGTCCTAACTCATTAGAACCAAAGTCAACATGGATTTTAGCTATTTTCTGCTTTTATAAATGAACAAATGTAACTTTCAGTAACTAACGGAACTGCTTTTTTGCTGAAGATATCACACAATGGGAATATATTTCTTACTGCCTCTCTCAGCTGGCATTCACTGAAAAAGGAATTAAAAAGCTTATGGAGTCATTCAAGACTTATGAACATACCCTATCAGAGGATTCTGTTATTGACCATTTCAAGAATATAATAAACAAGGTATTGAATTATTTGTTTTGCTTGCATCATGTTATTCAAAGCATTCAAGATACATTTTCTAAGAAATCACTTTCTTTCCTTTTTTTTTTTTTTTGTTTGTGCGGTGAGGAAACAGACTAAGAAGTTTGCAAAACCAGAACTTAAATCGTGCATTGAGGAGTTTGAGGATAAACTTAATAAATTTCACATGGAAAAGAAGGAGCAGGAGGTGACTGCAAGAAATGCCCGAATTCATCAACAGAAAGTTTGTACCTTGGAAGGTTTTGCAGTTGCTGGCGGGAACACTGGGGAAGAAAGCGCAGAATCTGATACTGCTGAAGGTTACTGCAATTAGCTTCTGCTATGTTTTAATATGAATTTCTTATTACTTTTCTCTTCTTCATGGTTCCTGTAGATCTCTAATGTAGAGGCTTTAAATAACATCGCTGGAAAAATTGATTACTGTCTTTTTATTAGTGTCATATAGATGAATGATGATACAGCAACGGCTGTATTTCAGGAAGCATATAGTAGACTAGCAGTGAAGCATAGTTCATAATAGTTTGCTGCAATGAGGTTTCCTATGATGCATCATATAGTCGAGTAAAGATTAGTGTCTTAACAGCATTGTTAGGGACTCTATGATATTCAGTGGAGGTGTCATCATATTCTTTTCCCACGTCATGCTTTATCACTATGAATAATTTCCATCAGCGTTAATGAAATATACTTTTTAGTAGTCTAAATATAAATTTTCAAGCATCACAGCCACTTGTCTGACTCCTTTTAATGTAGCAAGATATGATATGTTCTTTTCTCCCTTTCCTTCTGGCTGAGCATAACGGTTTTCATTTTTAGATGTCCATTGTTTTCTTTAACAGAACCTTATATTTCTTAATAACGTCATTGTCATTCAAATGCATGATAAGATAACAGGACAACCCTTCTAAACTGGTCTATAGATTTAAATTTCAAACAATATATTATAACTTGCCTTTTAGATTTGGATGAGTATGGCAGCTGAAGTTAAGTGGCAGCAAGCATCTGTACTTTCGACTGAAAATGTGAGATTAGGTCTATATGAGCATGAAGAGAATGGTATCTCTATATCTCAAAATCAAGCAGAACCTAGAGCTAACAATCACAGAACGGGCAAATGTCATCAATTATTTACTTACGTAAGTTGGAGGTGAATATAAATAAACCTATAGGAAATTAAAAGTCAATCTCAAGGATTGAATTCTGTGAATAGGTTTAAAAGTCAAGGATTGAATTCTGTGAATAGGTTTACAATGGCTATATGACCATGATTATACTTCTTAAAATGAATGTTTTTTTTGAAATATTTTTTTTCCATGCTTGTGATTATATGCTGCTGAAATGGGGTAATTGGCGTTTAACCTTGAGTTTCTAATGGATGAAACAGAGGGTGAAGTCATTGATGCATCCACTGAAGGAATGTCTCAGCCTATAAATGATTCATCAAAACCTAAATCTGTTGATTCAGATGAATATTCTGGTGCTTCCAGTGAGTTGACAGAGTCAGAACCAGCTGAAAATGAAGTTCAATCACCAGAAGTTAATATCAGAGGTAGTTTAAGCTCTATCCAAAGTGAAGAACTTTTTATATTACTTATTTACTTTCCCCGTACAATTGCATTGAATTATTATCATTTACAGGGGCCTCCAAATCCAGAGCTACGAAAAGCAGCATGAAAGATCAAAAGTGCAATGTTTCTACATCCACTAAAAGCAATACCAGGTCAAGGCGAAGGTATTCCGTAGTCACTCTCTCTCTCTCTCTCGCTGTGTATTTTTGTTAATATTCTATTGCAAGTATTGCATTTGCATTGGTAGTCAAGATGACTTACTATATCTTCTTTGCATGAAGAGGGTTTTCCCCACTATGAATGGGTGTTGTTTAAGTAAGCTACTACAAGTAATTCAAAGCAAACTTATGTACAGTTTGAGTGTATGAATTGCCACGATACAATTAATTGATGTAAGAGGGTTAGTTAGAATTGGGATAAAATTAC
Source organism: Corylus avellana (assembly GCF_965113065.1). Lineage (NCBI taxonomy): Eukaryota > Viridiplantae > Streptophyta > Magnoliopsida > Fagales > Betulaceae > Corylus > Corylus avellana. The sequence goes on along the minus strand of NC_142499.1, from coordinate 2,751,918 downwards.
TGACAAAACTATTTTTGCATATACTGTTCGGTTATCATTTTGGGCCAGTGAGCTTATGCTCAAATGGCACTCTCTCTTCCCAGAACTAGGGAGCGGAGAGTGAGAATAGGGTTCAATCCACCAGGTGCATGTGTGGCCCAAAAACAAATGGTTATCATTTTGGACTCTTTCGTATTTTTGCAGCAAATTGAGATTTGATTGCTTTTAGCCAACTAAACTGTGGCTTAGTTTAGCGCAGATTAGATTTCAGAAAATGCACCGCAACAAATCCTTTCAGAAATAGGTTAGACTATAAGGCCAATACTATTGTGCTATTGCCATTTCCTAAACTGACCCGTGGTGTTAAGATATTATTATTTCCAATGTATTCAATTACCCGTGGTTGTAAGGTCTGCAGCCCAAATTTTACTTCTGTGGTATGCATAGTTTCTATCATTTGGTTGGATAAATTATTGAGCTGATTTTTATGAATATGCAGGTAGAAGAAAGGGTACGAAATTATTCTGATCAATCCTTGTTTTTTCTTCTGGGAATGGAAGCAAGAAGTTTCGTTGAAGTTGATTATAGGATGTTTTTGTAATGATTGATGTAAATACTCTATGCCTTGCGTCAGGTACAGCTGTACTCTGAGAAGGAAGAAGAATTGTTCGAGTGTATCACGTAAATATGTTACATAATGATGATACCTATATTTCCTGTACCTTTCGCATTAGGTAATTATGTCATATCCCGGCTGCTGATCTAGTTCATGACAGAAATCCAGCTGCAGCTTGACCCTTATATTCGTCTTAGAGCTTCTTTGAAATTGTGATTGAGAAATAGAATTTTTAAATCAAAAAGAGCTTTTGAACAAAAAAATCATTTTTAAACTTTTGTCAAAAATACTTTTTGATATTTTTAAGTTTTTTTAACTCTTAAAAGCGCTTTTAATTTTTTTATTAAACGAGTATTTTTTTATTTTATTTTTTTCAAACGGATTTTTTAACTGTTAAAAGTATTTTTAGGCTATTCAAATACAATCCTAAATAGGCCTTTAATATGTTTATCAAACTTTGCAAGATTAAGGAATGGGGATAGGGTCTTAACTTTAATGGTTAAGATTTTGTTTTATTGCATATAACGTTGAAAATGATGTCACGTCATTTTAAATTAATATAACATCATTAAATTTGTTAAATCTAAATTTACTCATGAAATGATCTCAATACTCTCATTCCTTGCTTCTGTTACCAATTCAACATTAACTGTTGAACACAAAATACAACCTACTACTGATAGCACGCTTTAGCCCAGAGATACATTTCTTTCAAAAGGTTCACATCAATCCCTTACCCAAAAGTGTCAGACTTGTAACAAATGTAAACAAAGAAATCAATGTCTGAATCCATCCGGAAGGTTATAAACATTTTGTAGAAACTGGAAGCCCAGGAGTAGTCTCTTCATGACCTGATTATATTTCGTCCACCTCAAAGGGATCGTGTTCGGGATAGTCACCAACCTGGAACATGATAAGATTTGTATCAACATCTAAATCCACAAAGAACAAGTAATATCTGCATCGCATGTAAGAGTTCCAAAATTAAAGCATCATAAGAACAAGTTGCATACAAACCTTTACTTTGTCTGGCCTAACCATTGCACCATGAAGAGGAGGGCAATCAAAGTAACGTACTCCTTTCACCCTGTAACATGACCAAGAGAAATTCTAACTGATTGTATGGGAAACATAGCATGACAAAAAAAGCATCCAAGAAAAAAATCACAGAAATGAGCATCAAGTGCCAACTTACATGCCATCATGTTTTCCCAACGGTTCATCATATTGAACTCCAACCCAGAAACCAGGTGCCAGAGGTTCTGCCTGACCAAGGAATTTTACAACACCTCTTTTCGCCCCCGGTTCAACTTCACATCTATCTCCTACCTTAATTGTAAAAATAAAAAATGAAGACAGTGAGTAAATAAGGTCAAATTTGAATGGACCATTCATGTACTATGTCTATCAATTTGTTATTGAGACAATTTATAAATTAAGTTTTACTTGCCGCTTATTCCATTTGGTGATGTCCCACAATAGACAAATTTTCCACAATGACTAAAAACAAAAAAATGTTTTCCCTATACTATCCTGATGTCTTTAGTTAGAATATAAAAAAAGCACCAAAACAGTAGTAGTAGTAGTTTTGGAAAAGGCCATCTATGGACATATCAAAAGTAATAAATGACATCCCTTAAAAGTTGCAAGTATGAAGCGAGACAAATAAAATGGGATGGAGGGTGTATTAATGAACCATGCACATACACATGAAAAGACAAAATCATTCATGTAAGTTGATCCTTCAAATGTAATGTGTTATATCATTTGCCTCTCCCCAAAGCTAGTAGGTCCACCATAATGATAGGATCAATGTGTCAAAAAGATTAGCTAGTTTCTTCTGCTCTGTATTTAGAGATGCTAAAAATATGACTGATTATCTTTTTCAGAAGTGCTGAATAACGCTTCAACAAAATGGAGTATTCTCCTGATTTTCTATAATAACCTTTCAAATAACCATCATAGGAAGAAAAATATATCGATGCATTTTTTTCCAGAAAAAAATAAAATAAAATAAAATGCTAATGACCATACAAAGGAAACACAGAAAACAAAATCAATAAGCAGTGATTTATTCTCATTTCTTTTTCTTATCATTTTTAAGTTTCTTCTCCTATTTTCTCATCCATAAAGCAAACTTCATTGACGTGCAACATCACTTCAGTCTTCAGCTAATGCAAGTTTCTGCTAATGGACAAAGCTTTCATCAGTATAATTTAGTGGTTACAGAATGGCTAGACGCACAAAAAGAATTAACTAACCTTGATATTGGCACAAAGATCTTCCATGTAGTTGTCAGGTATCTGTAAATAAATGCCAAGTTAATGGAAATAACAACCAAACAATGCTTATAGAAAACCAAAGTTCGCTGAATAGAGAGCCTTTAACACAACTTACGAAATAAGGGAATGCTCCCTTACCACCAAAATATAAAAGCACAGGAGCTTACCTTGTTCCCAAGAGCTGATGGATTTTGGGAGACCAATTTTTCCTTAAATTTTCTAAAAGTGCCTGAAAGACGCAAAATAAAAAAATAAATAATAATATATGAAATTTAAATTACTTGAATCAATTACGTGTTTTCAATTTGGTACAGTAATGGTAACATTTCCCTGATATGTTACGATGCACTTTGATTATAAACAAAAATAAAATATTAAAGATAAGATCCAAAAAGAAAAGGAAAGGTCTTATCAAGAAAACAACCAAATGTTGGCCCTTCATAACATCCTAGACCATGAATAAAAAGATAAACGTCTGAGAACTCTTCTCACCATGGCATACATACTTAATACTCCTGTATCTCCAAGTTAAACAAGTAGCAATTTCACATAGGGGGTGCATATTAGCTAAAAAATAATTGTCTCATGGGAAATGGTCCATACATATCAAAATGCCTCGTTATGTTGAATTAGGTTGTGATTAATGTCAACTGCTGTTATCACTGTTCAACTCTCTTGCATGCCTGTTTTAAAATGTCTAGCTAACATAAGATCCCATGCCAATTAAGAAAATCGTTTCCTCACCAACAACTCCAATCATGAAGTTTTCGTTGCCAACATTTTACAACAAGAACTTTCACATTTCACATCTCAACAGCCGCATGGTCTTACAGAATGACAATTACTTAAATGAACATGAAATAAGTATTTTCACTCATAAGTTTCGCTACTTGACAAAAATTAGTTTTCATGGAATCTTTACCATCACGTTTCTGGTACGCTTCTTCTGAAATTGAGTATTTCTCCACCAAGGAAATGTCTTCCAGCCAACCACCAGAGGTTACCGATGAAGGGTCAAGATCTATAACATGTAATCGGTACCTTTTAAAAAAACAAAATCCATTCAATCAATAAATCAAAAAAACTACATTGACAACAAAGCAAGACTGCTCTCTGAAAGCAAAAATGGTTATGCACTTCGCACTGCACATCATGAAACGCATTTGGTATTATCAATTATGGGATGGCGAAGAAAGAGTGCCGACCCATTTTATGTTGGGACCTCTTGACATGCCAAATTATGCCAAAAACAGACAGAACCCCAAAGCAATGTTCATGAAAATCAGTTAGCTTGCGCTCTGCAACAGCCAGAAGGCACAAAATCCAACAGAGACATATGCATTCATGTACTGGGCTAATTTGCGGTTTGACTCTAACACGGCATGTCGTTCAACAGCTTTCATCAAACTAGCAACAGTAAACAAGAACAAAAGAAAGAAAAACGAGGAAGGGGAATTGGGCTCACCCATCCAGCGGAGAATAGTAACCGAGCGGCCTCGAATCGTCGGTCAAAACCGAAACCTTGGTATTGGTATCGTCGTAAAGGTCGAGGCACATTGAATTCATAGAAGTCCCACATTTTCTCCAGAGCTTTTCTTTAACGGATTCCACTGTCGTCTAAGATCGACAAGGCAGTGAGAGAATATGAGAGACCCAAAAAAATGCGAGCTTGGTTTGAATGGTTGGTGGGTTTACCTGGAGCGAGAAGCGTAGGTCGGCGGAGAAGCTCTTGAGGTTGGAATGGGTTACACGCAAGAGCACTGACTCGTCCCCTTGGATCTGTAACACAGAAGCCATCAAAACCTGTTCAACTAACCTTTCTTTGAGTCCCTAACCTTTCTTTGAGTCCCTTCCTCTTCTACACAACGGGGTGTCGTTTTAATTGGTGCTTAATGCATCAGAGGCACAGCTCAACCTTTGCAGCGGCAATGGCAGATCCTTTGATCTGTATTGCTGTGACGGACTCTCTGAGAGTGTGCGTGTGGGTGTTTATTTTGGATCGGATCCACGGCAATTTTAAAGAAATTGCCGGTCGGCAATTTTGACATCCACGGCCAAGATCTTGCCACGTCTAGACCGCTTTCTCTATTTTTTTTCCACTTTCTTTCTTTTCCCTTCCACTTTCTTTCTTTCCCCTTTATGCGGTAGTTTACACTACCGCATATCTGCGGTACTAGATTTGAATGGTCCAGATTTTATAAGGGATTTTCAACCCAAAAACTAACGGTGTTTTACCAAACGGCAAGACTAAAAAATTTTTCCGTCTATTATCTTCCGTTAAAGCTTTTCAAAACAATTCTCCTTTTTCTCTTCACTCTGTACCGCTTGCAACAGAGCTGTGATGCTTCCTGCCTTCCTGGGACCTGTGCCATGAGAGACAAGGTCTGAGGAGTTGAAGGGAGCTGAAAAAATGATGGAGCTTTTGTCTGCTGTCAACTGTGCTGGGTCTTTCCCTGGTAAATTGAAGATGACCAGGGAGATGAAGGAAACATCTGGGTTTGGCTTCCATTGCTGTTATAGTTGATGCTAGTGTTATGGTTCATGGATGCCATAGGAGAGAAGTAGACCAGAGAGAGAGCAGGGACTCATCTCTGTCTCTTTGGTTTGTTTTGTGTTGTCTTTCATAGGCCGCCAGTCTTCTCCAAGTGGAGCAAGCCTAAGCTTCAACTTCAAGTCATGCCTTCTTTCTCCATCTCTGTTCGCAATCCACTCTCCCTCTTTGGGAATAAAATCTATCAATTTTGTACAGACCTCATTTCTCGAAGATCCACCTCGCGAAGAGTGGACAGACCTCGTTTTCCTTCGTTTCCAAGAGGTCTGTTTTGGATGCTTTCACAACAGAAAATAGACGGAAAAAAATGTTCAGCCTCGTTGTTTGGTAAAACCCGTTAGCGTTTGGGTTGAAAATCCCTTATAAAATCTGGGCCATTCAAATTTAGTACCGCATAGAAGCCAAGTCCGACTAAATAATTACCAAACCCAATTTCACCTGAGCATTAATAGAAACTAAGGTGATTTACACTAATCAAGCATACAAATTGCATACAAATTCTCATTGCGTGATTCAAATTTTCTTAGACCATTCAACTACCACCCTAATTGTTCATTTTTGTTCATTTTTAGATGAAAAGTGTAAAAGTTGTACTGTTTTATTTATATTTAAGTTTAAATTTTAAGCAAATTACTCCAAGCCCCTTTGAGATTGGTTAAGAACTTAAGTGTTACAGTTTAGTCCCATTTTCTCTTCTAGAAATGAATATATACATATATATTAGGACTTGTTAGACTTTGCGCTTCACATCATGATTCATGAGTTATGTTCTCTTCTTCCATTTTTAAAAACTAGATTGAATCACGGGCAAACAAAAAACTATTAAATCATTTTTCAAGAAAGTTTTCAATATTGATAGCTAAATTCTCAATTAATGTCCTCCTATTTATGATAACATTATTTTTAAGGTTTTTTTTTTTTTTTTTCTTTTCTTTTCTTTCACTAAGATACCAAGTAAAATTTACTCGAAGTGATTTTTATCTTATATGATATTTCTGTTATTTTTATTAAATTGGGTAACGTTCACAGACAACTGGAAATTTTCACAACAAAAAACTCGAACAAGAACTGTCGCTCTTCCTGAAAGCCAATTCATGCTCGAGAAGGTTGGTAACACTTCAATAGTACTGATTAGATTAGGGTGCGAGAGAAAGGGACCAGCATATACAATTGAAAGATTACATGTGAAGGGGATAAAATGCCCTAGGGAAACTTGAAGAGAACTCATGATATAGAATTGACATCAGGGACATCATCAAGGATAAAAGTACCAAGTTTACCTGCCCTAAATAAAGTAAGAAACTTCTTTGATATCATTAGACGAGCTTGGGAGGCCACATGAGGTATCTTAAATGCCTTCTGTAGTGCTTCAAACTGCTTCTCTATAAGACACTCCAAGTCACCCTCATCTTCCATATTACCAGTGAATTCTGACAGAGTCAAATACAAAGCACATTGGACTTCTGTTACAAGATCCTGAAAGGAAACAAGAACAAACTAGAAACTTAAAAATGATAATAAAATTAGCAGGTCACATAAAGGCCATATTTAAACTCCAACAACAATAACTTCAAATGACATACCGAGTAATGGGCAGAAAAACTAAAAGATAAATCTTAAAGTAACATAAACACCTAAAAGCATTGAGGATAACTTCACGTGTACAAGCATCAGGCATCAAGTAATCAATAAATCTATTCCTGGTAATTAAAGAGTTGGTTACTTATCCCAAAAAAAAAAAAAGAGTTGGAATTAAAAGATAAACAGAATTTTTATCATTGATCAATCCTAATTCCAAATATTTTGTTTACCAATCACCATCATACAGCGGGGTATGAAGGAATCATTAGATGGATCGTGTGAATCCAGAAAACTCTCACAAGAGCTTACTACCAGAAGTTTGTGAGTTCTCCAATCTTTTCCCACTACTTTGATCTATTTGTTACTTCAATCTATTTTACTTCCAATCATATAATTGAAACCAAAATCTTGCAACACATTCTTTCTCAATGACACTGCCAAATACAAAACCAACATCTGAATTTACTCTTCATCAGTATACATCATCTATTGGATTACCTGTGAGTTTTCTCTTATGTGCTTCTTCAAAATCACCATCTTTTCACTTACCTTAACATCAGCTCAACTACATGCTGAACGAGTTTTTCTTGCTTGCTCATTTGTCTCTCTCATGAACTACAATGATTCACAATTTCAGTAATTCTTCTTTCCTCTGCAAGGATTAACAAAAGAACATTGTGGCAGAAAACAAAAGGATTTCTCATCCTTCTTGCAAACCAAGGTAACAAATTCAATTATTTCCTCTGATCATCAATTCTAAATTAAGCATTTGTCTGCATTTCTAGATCTGCCCTCTCCTTTCTCTCGTCTGGTCATTACAAAAAATCTTTCATCTATTAAGCACAAATAACATAGAACCAAGTAACTTCATCCTGTGCCCAGGAGAAAAAATAAATAAAACAAAAGAGTAACTCAATCCTGTGCCCAGAAGAAAAAAAATAAAATAAAAGAGTAACTCCATCCTGCTCTGCTCGTGAATTGAAATGTCCATAAACATCAGAAGTCAAATACGCTATCCAAGCTTAATCTTGATGAAAATCATTCATGACCAGAAATCTGATTGTCCCCAAAACAACTTCTCTTATGCTAATAATTTGCCACCTTTTGCACAATTAAGATGATACCACAATGATCTAGTTACTCTCCAGGTAATGTCCCACCTCCAACATTCTTTCTTTCCCTTTTTTTTCTCTAGCAAGTAAAAGAAGCCTATTACAGAACACCATGGAGGTGCACCAGATACGCTGTTGGTTCTATCTCCTTGCTTATTATTAATTTTTTTTTTTTTTTAAAGAAAAAAAAAAAAAAAAAACTTAAAAAGTGAATGAACTTCATTAAGTTGTAAAAAACAAAAAAAAAAACACAATGGAGCGTCCAACATGCTACCACAAATGACTGCCGACAAAAGAGCTCATGCCTCTGTGAGAGAGAGAGAAGGAAACTTGTAGTTGCCAAAGAGTTCCCTCCTCATAGCAACTCAAGATGAGGCGTCACTTGGCTGCTACTGTCGACTATATAAAAAGTTGTGCGAGATCATGGTGTATATGGGTCAAAGTCATACTTTACATGTTGAATATATTTAAGTTCTATGAACCATGTAAAAAGACATAACCATGGTAGTCCTTTTTGGCTTTTTGAACAGCACTCTGATGTTATACATCACTCAGCAATGTCAGAGACTAATTAAATATATGTTCTTTTAGCCCTTTGACTTAGCCCAAAAAAAGGATGGGCACCCTGTGTTCTGATCAAGCACCAAACTCATATTAGATTTCTTGACACACATTTTGACTAAAGGGTTCCACATTTACTAGAAAGTTGAAATTAGCCCATAGGGTCAGCCTCCATGACCACACACATTTTTGGTCTAACTGACCCTCTAATGATTCTCAACCATTATCAAACATATTTAATGATCACAAGTAGCTTATAACATAACAAATTACCCAAAGAGCAACTGAAATCTACATAAAGAAACAAACTCTAACAAACAGAACATTCATATAAAATAATACAAACTTTAAATGATTTGACACGGAATATATACATGGAAGAAGTACCAACACAAGGTTAAACAACCCATAGATTTCAGACTAATAAGAGAGTCAAATGTATAAAATACAACTATCGTAAGTGAACAAGCTAATATGCAAGGACAAGCAAAAACAGGTTTAAAATCTAGGGGCAAAGCAACATAGTTTGAAGTGGGTATCAAGCACTACAACTTGCATGTTATGAGCATAAAATGTTTTCAAATACTTTAGCCATCCTATATAAAAAATAAAAATAAAAATGAATAAATGAGAGGGATCCCATATTACCTCAACATAAATCATATCAGAGTTATTTGGTAGTTTCCTCCTTTTTGGCCGAAGATCCTTACTTTTATACTCGTGTTTTTCCTCAGAATCAAATCGAATCCCTTCCAATCTTCTCTTGTTCAAGTGCTTCCAATGAAGGGGAGTCCCCCGAGTATTTAAAACTGCCAGCAAGTACTGAGCAATACGATCTTCACCTACCACTGAATCTTTTACAGACCCTTCACATGCATTTAAGAACTTTAAGGATATGATTGTTAACGTGTTTTAAAGGGTGTTTTTTGTTTTTTGTTTGAAAAAAATGTTTCGACGTGACATAAAGGTGAAAAGAGTTTCAAGTGTTTTGTATTTTGGATTTTTTGTTAATGTTTTTATTTTGAGAACAAAAAACAAAAGACAAAGGAAGAGAATTAACAAACGAAGCCTAAAATTTTTATTAGATAGAATAATAATAGTATGGTAATAATTTTTAGGATTAACAGGTGTTAATATAAAATTATAAAAACAGAAAGCAGGTTAGTGAAAAAAAAATATATGCAAGAGGATGATACCTGCAAGAGCTAGCTTTAGTCCTGTCTCTATGTCAGGGATACTTGGAACCAACACACCTGGAGTGTCTAGGACATAGATGCTAGGATGATGTGCAATCTGCATATTAACAATACATTGTCAGCATTTAAACATACATAGACAACAGAAGGAGAAAGGAAACAACAGAGAAGGGGAAAAATCAAGATTTAAAAACAAAAGGGACAAGCCAAACACTCAATAATTAGGCTCCAATTCCAGAACATGTCTATAAAGACTTAACAAAATTGATTTAGTTATTACAAACTTTTGATAACCGCCAATAGAACAATACTCCACTAAACCGACAACATCTTGCAGCCAACAATACCATAGTGGACCAATCTCAAACACCGGGTTTAATTAGTTCAATAGTTGCATCCTTATGGCAATTATTTTTTTATATACGTAATTTGTTGTCCCTAAGATAAGAGAGATTCGAACTAGTTACCTCTTCTTCATGAGGTGTGGTCTCTATCCGATTGAATTACTCCTTAGGGACATCCTTACGGCAGTTAGACATATATTGAACACTAGCTAGTATGAGAGAGAGGTGAAGCTAGAGTTTAAGCCTCGCTTAATGCTTTGAAATTCCCAACTCTTAAGGAAAGAACACAGTGAAAGCGTATTATGCTATATAAAATCTCTTGACCTTGTATCCAGCAATATCTTGGGTAACACCAGGCAATGGACCCACTGTAGCTCGCTTCATCTTTTGGTTCACTATGAAAGAAAATCAAAATTGTTAGCATAATGGTAAAGTGATTAAGTTTACCATTTCTCATAAACTTAGACTTTCGAAATAAAGTGATAATTTATCATGATACTAGACCAGTAGTCTTGTGTTCAAATCCTGACTCATTTTTTTGATGAATAGTAATTATTAAAAAGAAAGGCAAAGCCCTCGTACATGAAAAACATACAAGAGAGTTCGAATCCTGACTCTACTCTACCTCTAATTTAAGTTAAAAAATTCATGTGTTGCACCCACCTCATCAAGAAAGAGTTTAAGCTTACACATAAGGAAGAATGTTAGAATAATGATTAAGTGATCAAATTCAAAAGTTTTCATAAGCTTAAGCTCTCGGGATAGTGATAATTTATCAAAATTCATTATTGTTCAATTGCATGGCTTCAAAACTAAAAAGACCAATGATTTAACAAACTTCCATAGTTCCAACAATGATAATGACATCTTTCCGTAATGAAGCAAAATATAGTAACAACTTACCAGGAAATTGTGACAACGCAATTTGATGGATTGAATTAATTAAAGCAGACTTCCCAACATTAGGAACACCAACCACCATAACAAGGAGAGTAGGTTCCCTTGAAATCACTTCCTTTAGTTTGAACTCCACAAGCTCAAGAAGCTTTGGTACATGAACCATGAAAAGACATCATGAGCATGCATGAAAGTAGTACAAGCATATGAAATCAACCATTAAAATACACTTGAATAAGTGTAGTTTAAACCAACCACATATATAGAGGAGCAGAATTATGCAACTACAAACGAAATGATATTTCAATATTGTTGATAGTGCAAAACCATGTCTAACTCATACACATAGCAAAACAAGGTCATTAAATTTTGTCTTAAAGAACTGATTTTCACGTCATAGAGATTTGGAAAAGCTTGTAACATAAGCTAAAACCTGTGCAGAAGTCAACCAACTAATTATCAATCGAGATTTTGAAAGGCCAATATGCCACCCTCCATCTAGAGACACTAGTGTGAAAATGGACTAGGTTCACCCTCCCAACCTAAAAAAAATATGAACACATAAGCATATATAAAAAGCAAATTGAAGAATTAGGGATGTCTACTATAAAATTACCCCAAGACACCAAGATTATATATCTGGTCCTAATACACTAGCACAAATTTGCAAATGAAAATGAATACAATAAGGAATCCTGTTTCAAATTTGCACCCTATTAGCATGTATCGAACAGAAAAATAAAATAAAATTTAGATTCAGGAAGGGTCCTAAGATATGCAAGACAAGATCAAAAACCACGAGTTAAAATCATCAACATAAATCATGTAGGATACAAAAACGACAAATTCCACTCATGAGAATCCAATCCAACGATTTCACATACCCGAGCTAATTTTCTTTTCCTAAATTCTCTTAGCAACAAAACAGAGTATCCTTCACCCCATATTTCACAAAGAACACAAAATTCAAAAAGTACAACAGACCGATATGCAGTGTACGAACTAACCTTCTTAACAGAGCTCTTGCTATGCGCATTTATAGAAATGCAGTCTTGCTTGCACGAATCGAAATAATGAATCCATTTCTACAAAAAATTAAACCAATCAGCATATATTTGCAAATAAACTGTAATAGCAATGCATTCAAATGCGCAAAACTCATACACAATATGTCAAAGAGCTTCAATTAAAAAAATAAAAAAAGCGAAGCGGAAGCACAAGAATTTGAGAGATACATGCATGATGTTGGCGTTGGCCAGGTCTTTCTTGTTGAGGGCAAGGATGCGGCGTTTGGAGGAGAGGAGGGGGAGGAGGTCCTGGTTGGCGGAGGACAAGGGAATGCGAGCGTCGCGTACTTCAACGACGAGGTCCGCCACCTTCAGCCGCTCCCTGATTGCCCGAGTGGCCGCCGCCATGTGGCCCGGGAACCAGTTTATGACTCCGCCCCCGGCGTTGAACCCCATCTCCCCTAACCCCTTCTTTATTACCCTCTTCACCCCTCCCATCTTCACGCTCGCTCGCTCTCTCTCTCTCTCTGAGCTGTTCAGTTCAGGATTGTCAGTGATAGTGAGTCTATGTTGTTAGGGTTTAAGGGTTCAAGCGGGTTTAATGTGACATTTTCAGGAACGTCTTTTCATTTCATATAAAATGAAAATGAAAAAACATAAATAAAAGAACACGAGTATATATATAATGCGTTTGAATTGAAAATTCATTTATAAGAGAATAGTTACACTCTTCCTAAACATATCATACTCGGATCCAGTTTACATCGGGCTTGGTATTAGAGGTCAAATAATTGAATCAATAACTCTTGGCCTAATAGTTTATGGGTGTAACGAGTTGTTTCTGTTCCAATCTAGGGCCCGAGGTATGAGAAAGAGATTGTTAGAGTTATTCCATATCAATTGTGAAAATGAGGTCAATTTATAAGTGTAAGGGAAAGTGAATATTGAATAATCATAACATGTTTTATGGTTCTATTTAGGTTTATAGTTTTAAAAAGTGCAATTAAAAATAACGAATTTAAAACCTGTGATTTGAAAAAATAATTTTTAAAAATATAGTTAAGCATTTGATAAAATCGTGAGTTGGCCTTTAAAATCATAATTTAACTTTTAAAATAGTGCGTTTTGAAAACACAACCTCCCTTGCCTGTGATTGAGGATCTATTAGGACTTGCGATTTCAAAATGTGCGGTTTTAATGACTTATAAATATGCAATTTAAAAAAGGTATTTAAAAAAACGCAATTAAGCGCTTGGCAAAATCACAGTTTAACATTAAAATTGTGCGTTTTCAAAAAAGCATCCCCTTACCTGCAATTTGAAAAAGCCGATTTTCTGCGATTTCAAATCACAATTTTTTTAAAAACGCAATCCTGCATAATCAATTTTCTACAATTTTGTTTAAAATCACATTTTTATCTACGAAATCGCAATGCCAATCACACCTTTAAATAGCTTACAATATCAGTTATTTAAAATATATCATATAAACCGGTGTGATATGAGAGCGATCGATTAACGTGAATTATAGCATTGCTATTTCTTAAGATATAAAACTGATTAGAAGTAGGATCAAGGCACTAGTTAGTACTTTCGATGGTTTGATCGAGCTATACCCTATAAAAACACATTTCTTATTGCAAAAGATTATTTTATGTGGATTATATGGACGAAGTAAATGAAGCATTCGCTATGCGTCTATGCTTTCTTTAAGAGAGACAATTTTGTTAGAATTGCATGTGGAGCAAGAAATGCTTGAAGCCAAAGAGAAGAAGAAAATCCACCACCACCATCAAATTGAAAAGCTTTGATCTAAAGATTCTAAACATTTAAATTGAACAAAATATGCAAATATATGGTAGTATGATAATCTGAGATATCATCGGCCTCTTGACATTAGGATAATTCGAGGAACCCTACCTCCCAACAAACAACAATCACTTGATAAAAACAATTAATTTTCGTGTTTATTCGTCTTCAATTAATCGTCTTAAAAGGACCTAACAACGAGAAAGACCAATCATAATTAACTATTACTCCTACCAACTTGTGTGTTATATTGCAGATAATTTATTGATCAAATTCATCAGGGTAAGGAAAATGAATATATAACTAAATATCAAATTAATTAAGACTTTATTACTCGCCCGATCCTCATGGTCACCCACTCCCCTTGGGCTCAGGTTGACCGTTTAACCTTTTGAGATTGCAGATGAATTCAACCTATGATATCTTGATTTGATATCTACGACTTGATCATAAATTCTAGTAGTTCAAATTTGAAAGTTGATGAGTTAGGAGATCAAGGATGACGAGAAATACTACTCTAGGTGTTTTTCTGATCTTAAGTATATATTGTTCTCTAAAAAAGTAAAAAAAAAAAAAAAAAAAAAAAAAAAAAACTTACTCCACCCCCTCATATATATATATATATTTTTTTTAAAAAAATATCTATGTAGAATTAAGAGAACACGTGGAGAAACCGTAGAATTTCTCAATTTTGAACAATGGTTTCTCTCCTTTAATTTCCACAAAAACCATTGGATTTTTCCTTTTTTTAATGGTTGATGTTAGTATCAAAGTCTCTTAGATTTGCTAATTAATAACTATACAGTAGAGTTCTTGAAATTTAATAATTAATTGTAATGAAATTATTTATTTATTTATTTTTATCATCTTATTAAATATTACTTATCACTTCCAAAGGCTATTATAGTTTGTGCTTAATTCAGTATATCTATTGATATTTATCACTTTGAAAGGCTATTATAGTTTGTGCTTAAATCAGACGTATATCTCGTGAGAATCTACACTATAGATAGCATTAAGGGAGGAGGAGGGTAAAGAAAGTAGGGGCCGAGGGAGGGCGGTGGTGGAGTTTCTCTCTCTCTAGCAGATTTAACTACTTGAGTCAACTTTCTATTATATATGGTTGCTTTAAATGGCGTAGATCAGATGATGTGCAGATCATATTTCTCGTTTGAGTTGAAATTCACTCATGTTGTGCCACGTTACTTTCTAAAAATATAGTTTTTGTAAAATATTTTGTATTTTTAGCATTATATAATATAATAACCAATTTTATTTCGCATTTCCTTTTTTCGGTCATTCATTCATTCTCTTGGGAATTCTTGGGGCAGAGAAGCCGGAGAGAATCACCCACCATGGCTTCTCCGTCTGAAGACCAACCAAAGAAAGAACCAGGTGATCAGTCTTCGCCCACAGATAATGCCCCGGTATCGAGGAATCACCAGCCGGAGATGGGTTACCCGCCCGTTATGGGGTACCCGAACCCGAACCCACATTGGCAATTACCAAGCAACCCTCCACCCTATCATGGTTACGCCTACCATTATGTTCAGCCACCACCTACAGCCCATTACCCACCCGAGCCCTATTCTTCGCCCATGTCAGGCTTCGTCCGCGGTTGTCTCATGGTGATGACGGCGTTTGTCTTTCTTTCATTCATGAGCACCGTCATGGTGTGGCTCATTCTACGCCCAGAGCTCCCAGTTTTCAGAGTGGCCGCTCTCTCCGTTTCCGATTTTAAGACCTCCTCAAATTCAGATTTCACGGCCAGTTGGGCCGCCGACGTTGCGGTCGAGAACCCAAACCACAAACTGAAGGTTTTCATCAATCAGATTGATAGTTTCGTGTATTACAACGATTATATCTTGACGTCCTCTTTGAAAGCCGAGTCGTTGTTCTTGAATTCAAAAGGAAATGGCGTATTGCACGTAATGCTATCCACAAATAACACAGATGATCGACATGTGGTGGATGAGTGGGTGGTGGACGACATGAGCCAGGACCGAAACGGTGGAACGGTGAGCTTTGATTTAAGGATGTTGGTGTCGTCGACTTTCAAATCTGGGGGGTGGTGGACGAGAGGCTCCAAACTAAAAGTTTTCTGCGATAATTTGAATGTTGGGTTTGTGGGTGCCAAAGGCAACGGAACATTACCTCCTGAGAAGCCTGGAGCATGTTCGGTTTATGCGTGATTTCTTAGGTGAAGGTTTTTCTTTAATTTTAATCTAATGTTTTATCCTTCATCTTCTTCAATTTTCTCGCATCGAGATTGTCATGGATCCGGAATTTGTTTGTTGTAGATTTCTATTTTTTAGTTTTGTTCTTGTCGTGTTTTAAGGCTATATATGCTTTTAGGTTGAGTTCAAAGAAAGCATATGCAAAAGAAATGAGAAAAATTGGATCGGCATTGTCATACGAGATAATTACAATTGATAAAGAAATGATGAGTCGTCTCAATTGAAAAGTGGACATCCTCTTCATCAGCATTGTTGGTCGATATTCGAATCCTTATATTAACATAGTTTTTGAGTGTCGGATAGGTCGCATGTGCAATATAATTTGACTTCTAAGTTTAAGGATTTTGTTTTTATTTTTATGTTTTTTATACCTAGCCTTGATCGATCTTCTTCCATTTTCACATATGTAGATAGTCGTAAAACCAAGGATGGATGGATCGATGAGGTGGGTTTTTTTTTTTTTTTTTTTTAATTTTTAGAATTTGAGATTTTTTAATTTGTTTGTTGTAGATATAAATTTAATTTTTGAGAGTAGTGTTAAAACGAGTGAAAGTTGATGAAAATTTTGGGAAGTTTTTCCTGAAATTTTTATAAACAATAATTAAGTTAATATCTTTATTATGAATACTCAAATTTGGTTATATAACATTAATTAGAAAAAAAAAAAAAATCGGTTATATAACATTTTATTTTTGGCTAAGTATTTAATTATGTAGAACTTTTTATTTTGTAATTTTTATAAACAATATTAAAGTTAATTTCTTTAATATAATTTACAAATACACAAATTGGGTCACATATCTTTTATTTCTTAAAATAGTATTCCAAAGTAGTGTTTAAAGTCGTGAAGAGTACTCATACCTAGAGAAAAGAAAGAAAAGAAAACTCACGTTATCAAAGAAAATATCTTGCCAAAGAAAACAGAAAGGCTCAAATTGTGTCTTCATTGTGATTCAAATTGCTAGGTGCTAGAGTTCAAATGTAATAGTGTATTTTTAATTTCTTGTGTTAATGAGAGAAATTTTTTAAACTCCTCCCAACTAAAAGATTTACTAAAAGATTTCATCCAAATTGAATTAGATCATGAAACTTCCTTCAAGCCGGCCACCAATAAAAATGCATTTTTAATAGTAAAGACAACATAATATATATATATATATATATATATACACACACGTTATTTAAAATTAGTATTCCCCATAATTTCAAAGAAATTGAAATTGTGGGATATACAAGAAACATCTGTTTTTTTAATAAATTTTCTTTTAACTTTTCCACTGCTATTAAAAATGCATGTGAAATTTACATGCAAATGAACACTAGCATTCGTATAGACTGGATTAGAAGAAATATCTCAAAGGAAATCTTTGCCCAAAAAGGAAACCTCTTGAATTACATTGAGGTACCTAGCTAGCTCCCCCGTGGGGCTTATTATTCACAGTAATTAACAAATACATTAAAATTCTAGCCACTATGATGAGCACGGGCAACTAAAATAAGCCAAGTTTCTGCCAAGCTTATACACTTTTGACAGTGCATAAGCATCAGATGAAAGTCCTGCAATATATTGGTGCAGCAGCATATTATAGCTGTAAATGATAATCAGAGTTATGAAACTACAAAGAAAAATGGCAAAAAGAACCATCAACATCTATTTTATAGGTTCAGACTTTCAGTACACATAATTAAAATTTTCATAAAATGTAATTAGGATATTGTAATCTACCATGACGCGGCAAAAAGATCTTAAGGGCAAAAAGGTTTAGTATTTGAATCAATTAAACCAACTTCAAGTTCAACCACATCTTTTCCATATAAGATGTAGCAATAATGTAGCAGCAACCTCCATATAACATGTTTGGCGTTCTTCCAATAATATCATTCTGCATGAAGACAGGACAGCTTTGCGAGTGTAGGAATGCTTTGTATTTAGGGATTAGTTGGGGTTACAGGGGTTGGTATTGCGGGATTAGGGTTCCTGTGGGTGTTTAGGCTTTTTGTATGGGGGTCTTTTGTCGGCTTGCGCTGGTTTTCCTGTGTACTTTGGAATGCCTTTAAGCTTTTTGATATATACAACATTACTTAAAAAAAAAAAAAAAAAAAAAAAAAAAAATCATTATGCATGAAGAGAAAAAATAAAATGAATAATAATTAATAAATCATATTGCATTAGAGAAGAAAAATATCGAAAAGAAGGATTAATGATTTAAATGAAAATGAAGAAGCTGTTAACCAGAGAAAATCATTTTACACAAAAATGGCAGCAATGGGGGAAAATAAAAAAGCTTTAACAGGTAAAAAGGAACACATACTTAATTGGATTTCTAGGAATTGGAAATGTGTATTTTATGACCATGCATCTTACCTACTTTTGTTTATCACTTACAGAACAGAAGAATGGCCATGGGTGCAGACATTGCCAAAAATGTATATCAAGCAGACATATTATTCAGGATATTGTAGATAATAATGTTCTAAAATGGAATTATACAACAGGAGCCACAATAAATATTCAGGGTCCTCATGAAAAAGAAGAAGAAGAAGAAGAAGCAAGAAAAAAAAAACATATTCCTCTTAGAGCATTGGACAATGTCATTATATAAAGTGCTTGCATAAGAACATGAAATAGGGAATACCTTCCTTCTTGCTTGACTTTTCCTCTAAATCTACTTCTTACCCCTGGAAGTTTAACACCCATTAGCACTTACACGAAAAACTAACAGCAGTATCAGTCTTATGCGCGCATCGAATAAGCTCCCCCTAGGGCAGGGTTAAGAGCATGGTTAAGGGAAAAATTTGATGGCAACAACACAGGTCCTATAAAAAGCCTATAAGACTATAAACCGCCAGGAATCCACAATGTAGTGTCTAGCTGCATGCTTTGTTGACAAAGGTTTCTAGCTATTGCTTGATTAATGTAATTGAGGTTTTATGACCATGGATCTTACCTACTTTTGTTTATCACTTACAGAACAGAAGAATGGCCATGGGTGCAGACATTGCCAAAAATGTATATCAAGCAGACATATTATTCAGGATATTGTAGATAATAATGTTCTAAAATGGAATTATACAACAGGAGCCACAATAAATATTCAGGGTCCTCATGAAAAAGAAGAAGAAGAAGAAGAAGAAGCAAGAAAAAAAAAACATATTCCTCTTAGAGCATTGGACAATGTCATTATATAAAGTGCTTGCATAAGAACATGAAATAGGGAATACCTTCCTTCTTGCTTGACTTTTCCTCTAAATCTACTTCTTACCCCTGGCAGTTTAACACCCATTAGCACTTACACGAAAAACTAACAGCAGTATCATTCTTATGTGCGCATCGAATAAGCTCCCCCTAGGGCAGGGTTAAGAGCATGGTTAAGGGAAAAATTTGATGGCAACAACACAGGTCCTATAAAAAGCCTATAAGACTATAAACCACCAGGAATCCACAATGTAGCGCCTAGCTGCATGCTTTGTTGACAAAGGTTTCTAGCTATTGCTTGATTAATGTAATTGAGGTCTAGAGTCCTTCCTCTAACTAATGTCACTAATTTTTGAAATTTTCGATCTCCTCATTAGTACAAGAAAAAGTCATAAATCAAAAATAAATGAAACTAGGGCCAGTCATAAGATTTCATTAGAAAAAATGATTGAAAATAATTAAATAATATTACTCATCCAAATCAAAAACTATGAATCAAACTTTCAATTATATTAGCTATCACCTTTCCCCCATTAATTATTTATTTGCAAACATGCTCATTTTGATGATCAAATTACTAGAATTTTTTTTTTTTTTTATTGTTATAAGTTGGAAATCCCTCTAAGGCATGGCCATTTTGTGTACCCACCATTGTTGAGTAAACACCGGACTTTAGCGTTGCCCCAAGGAAATGTTTGCATCTAAAGGGATTCAAACCTTTAGATGCAAACCCCCTTAGGATTATCAAATCCCTACAATTAATAACTCAACTCAGAAAATCCATTGTACAATACATGAAGCCATGGAAATACACCAAAATTTGACACACGCATCTCTTTTTGAAGAGCCCTGCCCATAGGAGAAGGGATGGAAAAAAAGAAAGGCAGTAAACTATTCTAGATTTTTAGTATTTTGAAGACTGCTTTATGTGTATATATAAAGCACCTGATGATTTATAGAGATATCAAACGTATTTCCACTCCATAAAAGGTAGCTCAAAGTGTACACTTATATATAAAAGAGATATCTCTTATCAATCATATTTTGAAAACTGCTTTATGTGTGCACATTTCTTGTAGCCAAAATGTCATATATATAGAGAGAGAGCAAGACTTACAATAAAATGCAACCTCTTACGTGAGAGGTCCACTTCGTCTTATATGTATGCATGGACACTAGCGAAATTTCCAATCTCTTGTCACCGAGTTTCCGATAAATATCCAATTTCTTGTCAATGGGATTCCGATCAACATCCAAATTCTTGTGATGAACCTCAATAATGAAACACAGAACCTCCGAATTCGAATCACTACCAATTAAGCAGAATCTCTGGTTCTCCAAATGGATTAAACTAAAAGGATTGGGCCCATCATAGCCAAATTCTTCAACAAAGGAAATCCCAATACCTTGTAGTGACCCTAACAGCCACAAGTTAGGATCTATCTCGTAGGCCAGCAGCTTTGTCTTGTCACTAGTTACCCAGTAGAGACTATTTCCCGCCGTTACAGCATTTCCTCCTTCTGGGAGATCTCCCAGAGGACACAAAAAGTGTAACCCGCGTTCCTGAAGCAAGATCCAACACTCTTTCAACAAGTCATATTGATAAAACACAGCTGTCTCCTCCTTTTCTGTAGGAGAAGCAACGATAATCCTGCTTGGATTCTCAAGAGCTGCACAAATAAATCTATATCCCAGAGGAGATGGAAGATGAGGCAAGGCCTTGGACTCTCCAGTTTTGGGATCATAGACTTCAATTTCAGGCGCACCCGGATGATCATGATGACCGGAGAGAACATATATCTTGTCATCAAGCACGAAAGTGTGAGGTTCAATTCTTGGGACTATCATGGAAGGCATCGCAGACAACTGATTTCGATTTCGCGTCTTAATGCAAAGACTATAGACATAGCGTGATCGAGTAGAATCAGAACGACGGTAGCCACCAAAATAGTATATAGATTGGCCTACGGCTTCAACGCTGGACCGTTTTGGAGCATACCCTTTCCAAAACGGAGAAATATTTGTTATGTCCCCTGGAGATTCGGCATAAAGTTTAACGGAATACCAATCTGTTAATTCTTCGTCCAAGTCCTTACCTTGCCAGAAAGACATACAGAAAACTATCTCGTAACAAGGACGAGAACTAGGACGAGAAATAGATATGAGTGGATAAGGATAAGTTGTTGATTTGTAAAACATCGAAAGGCGTCGCTTAGCCAGCGAGTCAGCCATGGCTGTAAGGAGAACAATGAAGATCTGAAATTTAAGGGTTTGTTCATGGAGGCGCGGAGAAGAAAGAAGAGAATATCTGTATCGTTACCTAGAGTAATCCTAAAAGAGCGAATGCCTCTGGAATAGTACTTTTTGTTTCACAACGGCAAATTACTATTTTGGCCTTAACCTTTGTTCTTCAAATTTAAATTATGGAAGGTTATTTACGTCTTTCAAAATTTTAAATTAGTATCTCTTCCCTTTCAACCCTACGATCTGATAGGAAATTTTATGGGTATTGTGGTTTTTTATTCCTTATTATTACCATTTTGCCCCTTGCATTTGTAAAGAGTTGAATTTGTTTGACAGGTCTTTTGGGTATTTCAGCTAGATTTCATCTCCCACTCGAGCTGTCTCCCACTCCCCTTTTTCTTTATTTATTTTTCCTTTTTTTTTTTTTTTTTTTCATTGATAGTTTAAAGGACCATTTTAACCTTCCTAAATGAAAAGGATTTGAAAAGTTGTTTGGACAAAATTGGTCTTTTGGTTGCATTATCCCCTCTTCATCTCGCCCAAAACCATTATCCCCTTCACTAAAATTTTCCACGCTCCTCTATCTCTCTCTCGGCGACACCCACCGAACAACGCCACCACCGGCCACTTCCGCACACCACAGGCGATCCCCATATGAAGATAGATTTTTCTTTATTCTAATTTATTTACCTAAATGAATTTACTTTGGTTTTTGTTTTGATTTGGGTTTGGATTTGTTTGTTTATCTACAATTCTTGGTTGGTTTTGTTCTCAGTTCTCATTTATTTGATTTCTAAAATTTGTAAGAATATCTCAAAATTTATTTGATTTCATATACAGAATGGCATCTCTATATCTCAAAAGCAAGCGGAACCTAGAGCTAACAATCACAGAACGGGCAAATGTCATCAATTATTTACTTACGAAGTTGGAGGTGAATATAAGCCTATAGGAAATTAAAAGTCAATCTCAAGGATTGAATTCTGTAGAAGCTGGAATAGGTTTCTACCACTTCAGAAAAATACCTAATTCATCTATTTTGCAATGGTTACAATGGCTATATGACCATGATTATACTTCTTAAAACGAATGTTTTGTTTGAAATATTTTGTTCCATGCTTGTGATTATATGCTGCTGAAATGGGGTAATTGGCGTCTTACCATGAGTTTCTAATAGATGAAACAGAGGGTGAAGTCATTTACCCATCCATTGAAGGAATGTCTTAGCCTGTAAATGATTCATCAAAACCTAATCAAAACCTAAATCTGTTGAGTCAGATGAATATTCTGGTGCTTCCGGTGAGTTGACAGAGTCAGAACCAGCTGAAAATGAAGTTCAATCACGAAAGGTTAAATCAGAGGTAGTTTAAGCTCTATCCAACATGAAGAACCTTTTATATTACTTATTTATTTTCCCCGTACAATTGCATTGAATTATTATCATTTACAGGTGCCTCCAAATCCAGAGCTACGAAAACCAGCATGAAAGATCAAAAGTGCAATGTTTCTGCATCCACTAAAAGCAGTACCAGGTCAAGAAAAAGGTATTCTCTACTCTCTCTCTCTCTCTCTCTCTCTCTGCATTTTTGTTAATATTCTATTGCAAGTATTGCATTTGCATTGGTAATCAAGCTGCTATCCTAAATTTTTTTAAATGGTTAGAACTTACTGCTTTTCTATCAAGATGATTTTGTAAATGCATCAAACATGTTATGACTTATTATATCTTCTTTGCATGAAGAGGGTTTTCCCCACTATGAATGGGTGTTGTTTAAGTAAGCTACTACAAGTAATTCAAAGCAAACTTATGTACAGTTTGAGTGTATGAATTGCCACGATGCATTTAATTGATGTAAGAGGGTTAGTTAGAATTGGGATAAAATTACTGACAACTTTTTTTGCATATACTGTTCGGTTATCATTTTGGGCCAGTGAGCTTATGCTCAAATGGCACTTGAACTAGGGAGTGGAGAGTGAGAATAGGTGTCAATCCACTAGGTGCATGTGTGACCCAAAAAAAAAATGGTTATCATTTTGGACTATTTCCTATTTTTGCAGCAAATTGAGATTTGATTGCTTTTAGCCAACTAAACTGTGGCTTAGTTTACGATTTTAGCGCAGATTAGATTTCGGAAAATGCACCGCAACAAATCCTTTCTGAAAGACCACAAATATGAAATAGGTTAGACTATAAAGCCAATACTATTTTCTTATTGCCATTTCCTAAACTAACCAGTGGTGGTAAGATATTATTGTTTCCAATGTATTCAATTACCCATGGTTGTAGGATCTGCAGCCCAAATTTTACTTCCGTGGTATGCATAGTTTCTATCATTTGGCTGGATAAATTATTGAGCTGATTTTTTTGAATATGCAGATAGAAGAAAGGGTACGAAATTATTCTGATCAATCCTTGTTTTTTCTCTGGGAATGGAAGCAAGATGTTTTTGAAATGATTGATGTAAATATGCTATTCCTTGCGTAAGGTACAACTGTACTCTGACAAGGAACAAGAATTGTTCTGAGTGTATCATGTAAATATGTTACATAATGATGATACCTATATCTGCATTAGGTAATTATGTCATATCCCAGCCGTTGATCTAATTTATGACATAAATCCAGCTACAGTCTAACCTTAGTATGTTTATCGGGACTTCGCTAGATTAAGTAAGGGGGATAGGGTCTTAACTTTATGGTTAAGATTTTGTTTTATTGCATATAATGGTAGAAATGATGTCATGTCATTTTATATTCATCATATAACAACGTACACCATTAAATTTGTTAAATCTAATTTTACTCATGAAATGATCTCAATACCTCTCATTCCTTGTTTTCTCCTTGCTTCTGTTACCAATTCAACATTAACTTTTGAACACAAAATACAACCTACCACTAATAGCACGCTTTCACATCAATCCCTTACCCGAAAGTGTCGTAACAAATGTAAACAAAGAAATCAGTCTCAAGCCATCCGGAAGGTTATAAACATTTCGTAGAAACTGGAAGCCCAAGAGTACTCATTAAGCGTGATCCAACGCTCTTCCAGCAAGTCATATTGATAAAACACTGCTGTCCTTCTTTTCTATACAAGAAATCCTGCATGGATTCTCAAGAGCTGCACAAATAAATCTATATCCTAGAGGAGATGGAAGATGAGGCAAGGCCTTGGACTCTCTAGTTTTAGGATTATAGACTTCAATTTCAGGCGCACCCGGATGATCATGATGACCGGCGATAACATATATCTTGTCATCAAGCACGAAAGTGTGAGTTTCAATTCTTGGAACTATCATGGAAGGCATCGCAGACAACTGATTTCGCGTCTTAATGCAAAAACTAGAGACATCGTGTGATCGAGCAGAATCAGAATGATGGTAGTCGCCAAAATAGTATATAGATTGGCCTACGGCTTCAACACTGGACCGTTTTGGAGCATATCCTTTCCAAAATGGAAAAATATTTGTGATCTCCTCTAGAGATTCGGCATAAAGTTTAATGCAATACCAATCTGTTAATTCTTCGTCCAAGTCATTACTGTATAACAAATCCTGTCCCCAATGCCTATGCTTTGTGCTTAGTATCTGTGATTTGTGAGATATGGTTTGCAATGTCATGGATATTGGATCAGTTCCCAAAATGGCTTCCTGTGAACCGTTAGACATATCTTGACAGACTGGCTTTGAGGTAGTTTTCTTCTCTCTTATTTAACTTCTAAAAAGTTTCCAGCTTCTTTATGATTCTCATCTTTGAAGCTCTAAATTTAATTTTTCATAATGGTCTACAGATGTGACCAAGAAGGAGAGCCACCTCAGTTGGCTGCTCTTGACATTTTTGTCAGTACAGGTGACCCTTTAAAGGAGCCTCCACTTGTGACATCCAATACTATCTTATCCATTCTTGCAGTATACTACCCAGTAGACAAAGTTTCTTGCTATGATTCAGATGATGGAGCTGCTATGTTGACTTTTGAACCTTTGTCTGAAACATCAGAATTTGCCAGAAAACGGGTTCCTTTCTGCAAGAAATACAGTACTGAGCTTAGAGCCCCAGAATGGTACTTTGCACAGAAGATCGACTACTTAAAGGATAAGATTCATCCATCATTTGTCAATTGTCAAAGATCGCAGAGCTATGAAGGCAGGAAGGTTTTCGTTTAATTATTTTTATAGTACTAGGATTTACTGTGTATATCATGTTCTTATTGCAAGTCTGCTACTAACTGCATTGCAGAGGGAATATGAAGAGTTCAAAGTTCGTATTAATGGGCTTGTGGCAAAGGCTGAGAAGGTTCTAGATGAAGGATGGTACACCTAGGCCTGGAAACCACACCAGAAATCATCCGGGGATGATCCAGGTTTGTCCTTTTTGACGTGGATTGGTGTGTTTAACAGCAATAAGTACCTTGTTAATGGCATGCAAGATAGTTCTGTCCAGCATCAGGAATGTTTGACATATGAGTTATCGTTAATGAGACCACCCAAACATCATGATGTTGGTGTGGCAATGAGAACTAAATGTCCATAAATGCTAAAACTACATGGCTGGATTCCTGATTTTTTTTCCCGCCACTCTCATGTTTTCCTTCATAATATCTTGTAGATAACATATGTTCTTGTTCATGGCCGAGTTTCTTTTGATGCATGCAATCCTCTTTAGGGCTTAGTAAGATTTATTTATTTATTGACCTAGTTTAATGCCATAGGAAAGTCTGGCTTAATTTGTTCTTTTTCTCCTTTTCTTTTTTCCCCTCCTAATAAATGCTGTTGGGACTCATTTTTCTTTTTTCTTCATGACTGGCAGGTTTTCTTAGGACATAGTGGAGGACTTGACAGTGATGGTAATGAGCTTCCACGACCAGTAATATCTCAAAATATACCCTTTAAACATAAAGTTTTTGCAAAAACTATAAGTCTGCCCTTTCCATATTTCTTTTTTGACGGACTCTAGAGGGTTAATAAGATGCCACTAATTGGCATGCTCGGGACAATTCAGATTGTTTATCAGATTTCTGCAATGAAATTTAAAGAGAAATACAGAAAACAAGGAAGCAGAACAAAAAGATGATAGCCAAAACCCACCGCAAAAACAGCAAATTTCAACAGACCGTCATTGGGGACATCAGGGCCTAGAAGCCAAATCCTCACAGAAAAGCAAAAGGCTTACCCGACATAACCATTACCCAGATGGCAGGAAAATCCAAATTACTCCAAGCACAATATTTCATGAATGTGCCTAATAAACACTAGGTCCAGCAGTGATTTTAATAGTTTAAGCTTGCCTAAAGAGCAATATGTTTAAGAACTAGCTGATAGAGAAAATCTGTATGAAGGAATAGAACATAATCTTGAAAGATACAGATATTAAGGCAAAGTGATAAGTAGCAGGAGTAGACAAATATATTGAAAAGTTAAGCGAAAAAATTCTCAACTCCCTACAACCATCTTAAATATCACCAAAAATTTGGAAGAGACTAACACATTCTTTCCCTTCGCATATATCAGGCAACATTTTGAACATTAGAATTCTGCAAAACCAGTAGGCGTACCAGTCCCTACTGGTTGAAGTTCGGCATGTTGGGTCTTCTCGGGCGGGGTGTTGTTTAGTTCCCTCCGGCTGCTCTCGTCGTGGCAGGTTTACCGGTTGGTCTAGGTTCTTCGTAGGGATGGGGAGTTTCATGCTTTTAAGCGCTGAATCTTTCGTGTGATGTTGGGTTGTTTGTTGTATGGTTTTTGGTGTATTGAGGGGTTTTCTTGGTTGTTGTAGGGCTTTTGTTGTTGGATTGTCTGAGTTCTGTTTGTTGTTGGGTTGCTTGGGAACTAGGAAAACAAAGATATGTTTAAGAGTTCTCAAAGGCTTCGCAAAAGCGACCATACTTTGACAAGCTCACCTTCTATACGATTATAAACAGCCAGAAATCTACAATGTAGCGTCTAGCTGCATGCTTTGTTGACAAAGGTTTCTAGCTATTGCTTGATTAATGTAATTGAGATCGAGAGTCCTTCCTCTAACTAAAGTCACTAATTTTTGAAATTTTTGATCTCCTCATTAGTAGAAGAGAAAGTCATAAACCAAAAATAAATAAAACTAAGGCCATTCATAAGATTTCATTAGCAAAAAAATGAATGAAAATAATTAAATAATATTAGTCATCCAAACAAAAACTATGAATCAAACTTTCAATTATATTAGCTATCACCTTTCCCCCATTAATTCTTTTTTTTTTTTTTTAATTTTTTAAATTTTTTATAAGTCGGGGAATGTCTCCAAGGAAATGTTAGCATCTAAAGGGATTCAAACCTTAAACATGATAGGATGCCATCAAGACCAAAGCCCTTACCACTAGAGTCAACCCCCTTAAGGTTATCAAATCCCTACAATTAATAACTTAATTTATAAAATCCATTGTACGATACATGAAGCCATGGAAATACACCAAAATTTGACACACACATCTCTTTTCCAAGAGCCTTCCCATAGGAGAAGGGATGGAAAAAAAGAAAGGCAGCAAACTTATTCTAGATTTTTAGTATTTAGAAGACTGCTTTATGTGTACACATTTCTTGTAGCCAATATATATATCGAGAGAGATCAAGACTTACAGTAAAATGCAACCTCTTACGTGAGAGGTCCACTTCGTCTCATATGTATGCACGGACACTACCGAAATTTCCAATTTCTTGTCACCAGATTTTCGATAAATATCCAATTTCTTGTCAATGGGATTCCGATCAACATCCAAATTCTTGTAATAAACCTCAATAATGTAACAGAACCTCTGAATCACTACCAATTAAGCAGAATCTTTAGTTCTCCAAATGGATTAAACTAAAAGGATCTGGCCCATCATAGCCAACATCTTCACCAAAGGAAATCCCAATACCTTTTAGAGACCCTAACAGCCACAAGTTGTGATCTGGCCAGCAGCTTTGTCATGTCACGAGTTATCCAGTAGAGACTCTTTCCCGCCGTTACAGCAGTTCCTCCTTCATGTCCCAGAGGACACAAAAAGTGTAACTCGCGCTCTCCCTTAAGCGAAATCCAACACTCTTCCAGCAAGTCATGTTGATAAAACACTGCTGTCCTCTCCTTTTCTGGAAGAGAAGCAACGATAATCCTGCTTGGATTCTTAAGAGCTGCACAAATAAATCTATATCCCAGAGGAGATGGAAGATGAGGCAAGGCCTTGGACTCTCCAATTTTGGGATTATAGACTTCAATATCAGGTGCACCTGGATGATCATGATGACTGGAGAGAACATATATCTTGTCATCAAGCACCAAAGTTTGAGGTCGAATTCTTGGAACTATCATGGAAGGCATCGCATACAACTGATTTTGGATCTTAATATTAAGCCTAGAGACATCGCATGATCGAGCAGAATCAGAAGGACGGTAGCCACCAAAATAGTATATAGCTTGGCCTACGGCTTCAATGCTGGACCGTTTTGGAGCATATCCTTTCTAAAACAAAGAAATATTTGTTATCTCCCCTGGAGATTCGGCATCAAGATTAATGCAATACCAATTTGTTAATTCTTCGTCCAAGTCCTTACCTTGCCAAAAAGAGATACAGAAAACTATCTCGTAACAAGGACAAGAACTAAATGTTGGTGGATAAGGATAAGGATAAGTCGTTGATTCATAAAACAATGAAGGGCCTTGCCTAGCCAGCGAGTCGTCCATGGAGTTTGCGATGAGGGGCAGACGATGTAAGGAGAACAATATCAGTCTACTAGTTCAATATCTATTTTTCAGCCATTTCCTGAAATCCATCCAAAGTTTCAAAATCCACCTGAAATAGTAACTCAACCATTGGTGGTTGTTGCTGGAGCTCAGGAAATGGAAAGTATTTTTTTTTATTATTATTATTTATTAATAAGTTCTTTTTTATTAGAAAATAAATATTCATTTTTACTAGACTTATCCGAAATTGCTGCAGCATTTGGAAAACAATCCCAACTTGACGAACGAATGAAAATTGTTTGAAGTTAATGGGAATGGAGAATGCGTTTTTGGCACGAAAGTTAAAATTCTTTTCAAAAGAATAGCGCAGAACATGCGAGGCTTTCATAAATCTGATTGCTATTACGGAAATCTTTTTCACTGAACTTATATATGCACTCCTCAACTCAATCCCTTAGTAAATGGCATCCAAAATGACATTGAAAATTTTATATGGATTGTAGCATTTTTATTATTAGGTCACGTTGAAATGCATGCACTTCCTATAGATTTCGATTTGTTTTTTTCGAAGATTTTTATTAGAGCAATAGGAGTGATCTCGAGGAGATGAGAGTGATGTGAAATACGGGGTTAGTTTTGAGCATGTGGCATTATTTGGCAATCACTACAGATTATTTTACCTTTATGATGGTGAAAACAGAGGATGGATTATGAGTTGGAGAGATGTTTTTGGTGGGGGCATATAGAACCAGTGAGAAATTTAAAAAGAAAGAAAATTAAATGCTATTATTAGGAGGTAAAATTCTAATTTTGTACACTAATTGTAATATTCTTGCTTCATAAAATGTATGTGTAGGGTATAGCTTCTCTAAATGATCTCAAGAAGATCTCATGAGATGTTATTGAGGTCTCAAAATTAGAATATCATGTGAAGATCTAGTTTGGGTAACCAAATCCGCCTTCATTTCATAACATACACTTTAAGATTAAAAGTTGTAATGATCAGATAAGAAGCCAAAAGATAAAAGAAAATAAAAAAAAAAAAAAATCAGGATTTTTTAGAGTAATTCTGAGAAGTGATGACTAGAAATATATGAATGTTTGGTACAATATTTCTAATTATTTTATTTTATTTTATTAATAAGATTTTTTTTGTTGGAAAATAAATATTCATTTTTATTATACTTATCCGGAATTGCCAGAGCATTTGGAAAATAATTCCATCTTGACGAAGGAATGGAAATTGTTTCAAGTTGATGGGAATGGAGAATGTGTTTTTGGCACGAAAGTTAAAAGTCTTTTCAAAAGTATAACGCATAACATGCGAGGCTTACATAAATCTGGTTGCTATTACGGAAATCTTTTTCACCGAGTTCATATACGCACTCCTCAACCAGTCTCCCCCCCTTTTCGAAAATCAGTCCCTTCATCAGCCCTCAGCCACCAAGCAACCAACAACTACTCATTTATAGCGATAAATAGGTTTGCTAAATTTGTCATTTTACCTAACCTTCCGAGTCAGTTACAAGAGTTCATTGGTCCTACTCTTACATTGCAAGGTGTAACTACTGTATCAGTGCCATCTGACACGAGACAATTGGTTAGGTTTTAGTTTTTTTTAGTTTTTTTTTCTAATCTTACTATAGTTTTATTATTTTGTTGGTTTTTTATTGTCCTAGTCTTTTAGAGATTGGATAAACTATCTCAAAAGTAATCAACCTATGGGAGTTACATCTAAAATACTGCTATGGAATGCAAATGGAACCAAGCTAGTTGGTTTCAAATCTGGGGAAATACAAATGTTTAGGGATATAGCAATATATTTAAGGAGATTGCACAAGGCTGATATGTTCTATGGGGATTTAGTGAATAGGGTTTTTATAGTTTTAACCGCTAATACTGTTCATTTTTCCTGCTTACCATTAAGAGGCATTGACAATTTTTCTCCAAACCATTTTCTCCATATTTCTATGGTAGAGGCCAGTTACAAGAATAGATCTAAAGAAGATGATGAAGATTATTGTAGCTGTGTACCTCGCTTTTTACGTAACATTCATCACTATTTCAGTGAGATTGAGGGCCATACAGTATTTATTTTCAGTTTTGTCAATTGAATAATTGAACAACTTATACATATTAACATATATGTAAATTTTAAAAGTGGTTTTATAACTTTTGGACAATTGTACAAGGAGTTATGATTTTTAGAAGGTACAAGTGTCAAAACTGAAATCGGAATAATACAGAATCAGAGAATTTCGGAAGACTTTTAAGGTATCAAAACATATTGAATTGCTATGATTTTTGGATATGTTGTTGGCTTTTGAATGAAGAAAATTTTAAAAGAAAATTCGTATCATTTGGAGTTAAATTGAAGGAGTTATGATTTTTTCAACCTTGATATGTCAAGTTATGATTTATATTACATCTCTTTGCACAGTTGCTTGCTGATTCTCTCAAACCAATTTAAAAGAATCCCATGACATTTCTCCCATATAAGTCCACTGGTTCAATATCTATTTTCAGCCATTTCCCGAAAGCCATCCAGTGTTTCAAAATCAACCGCCTGAAATAGTGACTCCACCTTTGGTGGTTGTTGCTAGAGCTCAAGAAATAGGAAGTTTTTTTCTTTTTCTTTTTCTTTTTTTATCAATAAGATCTTTTTTGTTGGAAAATAAATATTCATTTTTACTAGACTTATCCGAAATTGCTTGAGCATTTGGAAAACAATCCCAATTTGCGAATGAATGGAAATTGTTTGAAGTTGATGAGAATGGAGAATGCATTTTTGGCACGAAAGTTAAATGTCTTTTGAAAAGTATAGCTTAGAACATGCAAGGCTTTCATAAATCTAATTGTTATTATGGAAATCTTTTTCACTGAGTTCATATATGCACTCTTCAACTTATTCCCTTATTTCCATATCATCCCAACGAGTAAGTACTCAAACTCAGATAGTAAATGACATACATAATGACATTGAGAATTTTAGATAGATGGTAGCATTTTTATTATAGGGTCGCGTTGAAATGCATGTTCTTTCTATAAATTTCGATTTGTTTTTTTTTCAAAGATTTTTAATAGAGCAATGGGGGTGATCTCGAGGAGATAAGAGAATATGTCGTATATCAGATGTTCCATCCCGTTTTCTATGACGGAGGCGATAGATTCAGATTTTTTCTTCAAGTTATGCTTTACAAGTCTAACATCGAGAAACTTGTTTTTTACGAAGCCTTGAATCTGAGTGGTTAGAGTTGATTATTGGGAGGTTAAAATTGAGAATGATGTAAATATGGATGAAAGCGTTCTTAACGCAGTACTGAAGGAAACAAATAGGTTCAACCCAGGAGAAGGAGAAAATCCGTATAGCGTTATCCTTCGATTCATCCGAAATGTGCATGTGCATATCTACGATCGTCAAACAATATGTGTTTTAATTTTTTGTCTGTTATTCTTCGATTTAGCTTTTCCTATTAATGACTCACTTTTTATTTTGTTTAAACAGAGAAGGCCTGATAGTGACTATGACCGAATGCTCAATACTTTGTTTCCAAGCATATGTTCATAGATTCTTGATTGTATTATATGATTTGTAAATGATCATAAAGTTTTCAATACTAGGTTTTCTACAATCTTGGAAGAACCCCTGGCTTTCAATTGGAGGCATACAGGCTAATTATTTTCTCATAATTTAATTCTTTTTGTTGCAGTCTTTACCAATGGGCTTCATTTTCTTTTTTTCGAGGGTCTGCCTAATGGATTTATATGCAAATGATGCACTTACCGTACTTGAGCATAGTTTCTATCAGTTTTACCATACTGCAACTTTCTATTCTCTCGACAGGACACGATTCATATCATTAATTATGGTTTACAGAAACATTGATGAAGATTTGTTTGAAAAAAAAAAAAAAAAAAAAAAAAAAAAAAAAAAAAAAAACTCAATTTGAATCACAGAATATGGGTTACTAAACTGGAAAACCAATTTTCTTCCAAACCATTTTCTGCATATTTCTATCATGGAAGTTAGTTATAAGAATAGATCTGAAGAAGATAATGAAGATTATCGTGGCTGCATACTTCACTTTCTACGTAACATTCATCACCATTTCAGAGATATTGAGGGCCATACGATATCTATTTTTAGTTTTGTCAGTTGAATAATTGAACAACTTATACATATTAACACAGAAGATATGAAGATCTTAAAAGTGGTTTTATAATTTTTGGACAAATGAAGAAGGAATTATGATTTTTAGAAGGTACAAGTGTCAAAATTGAAATCGAAGTAATACAGAATCAGAGAATTTTAGAAGACTTTTAAGGTATCAAAATATGTCGAGTTGCTATGATTTTTGGATGTGTTGTGGGCTTTTGAATGAAGAAAATTTTAAAACAAATTTCGTGTCATTTGTAGTTAAATTGAAGGAGTTATGATTTTTTCATACTTGATATGTCAAGTTATGATTTATGTTTTAATTTTATATTCTATCTCTTTGCACAGTTGTTTGTTGATTCTCTCCAACCAATTCAAAAGCCTCCCATGGCATTTCTCCCATATCAGTCCACTAGTTCAATATATATTTTTTGGCCATTTCTTGGAAGCCATCCAGAGTTTCAAAATCCACCTGAAATAGTAATTTGACCATTGGTGGTTGTTGCTGGAGCTTAGGAAATGGTAAGGTTTTTTTGTTTATGTTTTTGTTTTTATTAATAATTTCCTTTTTATTGGAAAATAAATATTCATTTTTACTAGACTTATCCGAAGTTGCTGCGCATTTGGAAAACAATCCTAACTTGACGAACGAATGGAAATTGTTTGAAGTTGATGGGAATGGAGAATGTGTTTTTGGCACGAAGGTTAAAAGTCTTTTCAAAAGAATAGCGCAGAACATGCGAGGCTTTCATAAATCTAGTTGCTATTATGGAAATCTTTTTCATCGAGTTTATCTATGCACTCCTCAACTCATTCCCTTAGTAAATGGCATCCATTATGACATTGCGAATTTTATATGGATTGTAACATTTTTATTATTGGATCACGTTGAAATGCAGGCTCTTTTTATAGATTTCGATTTGTTTTTCGAAGATTTTTATTGGAGAAATGGGAGTGATCTCGAGGAGATGAGAGTGATGTGAAAGACGGGGTTAGTTTTGAGCATGTGGCATTATTTGGCTGTCACTGCGGATTATTTTACCTTTTTGATGGTGAAAATAGAGGATGGGTTAAGAGTTGGAGCGAGATGGCTTTGGTGGGGGCGTATAGAACTGGTGAGAAATTTAAAAAGAAAGAAAATTAAATGTTATTATTAGGAGATAAAATACTATTTTGTACACTAATTGTAATATTCTTGCTTCATAAAATGAATACAAAGTGATAGATGTAACCTTATGTGTAGGGTATTGCTTCTCTATATGATCTCAAGAAGATCTCATGAGATGTTCTTGAGATCTCAAAATTAGTATCTCCTGTGAAGATCTAGTTTGGGTAACCAAATCCACCTTCATTTCGTAACATACACTTTAAGATTATAAGTTGTAATGATCAGATAAGAAGCCAAAAGATGAAAGATAAAAGATAAAAGATAAAAAAAAAAAAATTAAAAAAATTAAAAAAATTAAAAAAAAATAATAAAAATAAAAATTTTTAAAAAAAAAATCAGCATTTTTGGGATTAAATCTAATAAGTGAATGATATTTGTCCAGGAGAAAAATGATGAATAGAAATAGCGTTTCACGGAGCGGGAGTCTACTTGGCCTTCCACTGGTATTAATATGAGTCACCAGTTCCAACACCTCGATTCAACCGGAATGTGCATGTGCATATCCACGATCGCCAAACAGTATGTGTTTTTATTTTTTGTATGTTATTCTTCAATTTAGCTATTCCTATTAATGACTCACTTTTTCTCTTGTTTAAATAGAGAATGCTTCACAGCGACTATGACCGAATGCTCAATACTTTGTTTCTGGGCATATGTTCAAAGATTCTTGATTGTATTATAAGATTTGTAAATGATCCTCAAGTTTTCAATATTAGGTTTTCTACAATATTGGAAGAACCCCTGGCTTTCATTTGGAGGCATACATGCCAATTATTTTCCCAGAATTTAATTCTTTTCGTTGCATTGCGGGTAATAATGTAGTAGTAATTTGTTAGGTTTCTGATGTAGATTAGAGTGCCTCGTCTGCAACCATCCAGACTGGCCTAAACCCGAGAGCCTCGTCTGAAGTCCTTGTCCGGAGATCGTCCGGACGCCTATGTTATTTTCCAGTTTTTTGTCTTTAATTTCAGTGACCATCTAAAAGGCGTTATGTTCCGTCCGAACAGCCATCTTAGAATTGCAAACCGACTATATTTTGTATTTTTATTAGGTTTGGAGTTTGTGGGCCTATAAATACATGCTTTATAGACCATAGAACGTAGCATATGTTTATGATTCAGTTTTTCTCAATAAGAATACTCAGAGTGAGTTTCTTCCTACTTTTCCTTCAAACCCTAGATAGTTCCTAGTGATTAGAGAAGATTTCTTAGATCTTTGGTAGAATCAAGATCTTAAAGGTATTTATTGTTCCGCTTGCTGTTCTACTTTGCATCCCATGACGTTCTACACTGCATCAGTTGGTACCAAAGCCAATGTTACTTTCCATGAATGGGGAGGGGGCAACCATTGTGTAGACATGAACAAAGTGTGTGCGCACGAAGGCAGTAGGTAAGGAGAAACCAACGATTCGTTTGCGGCATTTAGATGAGAGGTTTGGTGGTATAGCTGTGCAAATGAGGGGGTGGGTGCGCGCCCAACATGGAATGAGCATTAAATTCTTAATGTCATTAATAGCACCTTACTAACTTAGACTAAATTTAATGTGTATTTTAAATGTTTATAAATATTTGGCACTATTTTAAATAGGTTAGAAAATATTTCTTCCAAACTGGTTTAAATGAAATTTACGTCCTCTTACAAATTAAGAAAAGTAGCATTTTATTTAGGGGTGGAAGTAATCTTTGCCAATAGTTCTCATCATTACCAAATTGCCACTTTTTTTAAGACATATTTAACACGAGGTCAATATTTTTTTTTTCTATATTTGACTCGTATTCTATTACAATTAACCATTAGATTTGTAGACTTATGTGATGTCAATAATGGATCTTACAAATCTAATGGTTGATCTATTGAATTTATAAGAGAAGATGAGCTAAATATGAAAAACTTATTGACCCTTAGCATATCTCTTTTAAAAGAGAAATGCTAGAGGTCAATATTTTTTGGAAAATAATAAAG
This sequence comes from Corylus avellana, assembly GCF_965113065.1. Lineage (NCBI taxonomy): Eukaryota > Viridiplantae > Streptophyta > Magnoliopsida > Fagales > Betulaceae > Corylus > Corylus avellana. Next base: position 2,715,332 of record NC_142499.1, on the reverse strand, counting down.
GCACAACTTAAACCTAACTTTTGTCCAACTTTTCCCTGAAGTTTTTTTTTAAAAAAACTGCCTGTGGAAGAAAGAGAGAGTCTTAAACTAGAGAGAGGAAGAAATTTGGTTTAGAAGTTTGGCCAAAGTTGGGTTTAAGTTGTGACTGTATCACACCTCTTTTTTTTTTAATTTCATATTTGGCTCATATTCTCTTACAATCAACTATTAGATTTGTTTTTCAAAAAATAAATAAATAAAAGGGAAAAATATAAAAAAGCCCCCCAAACTACCAGCCGTTTTCGATTTAGCCCCCTAATGTTCTAAAAGTAATAAAGTAGCCCTTCAAACTATCAAACTATTGCATTGTGGCCACTCCGTTAGTCAAAACCGTCAGTTTGAACGGAAACGGCAAAACGACGTCGTTTTGTTATGGGTAAGTTACTACAATGCCCTTTTATAAAAAAAAAAAAATTTGGAAAAAATATAAAAAAGCCCCCCAAGCTACCGGCCGTTTTCATTTTAGCCCTCTAATGTTCAGAAAGTGATAAAGTAGCCCCCCAACAAAATGACGTCGTTTTGAATTTCCGTCCAAACTGACGGTTTTGACTAACAGAGTGGCAAAAATGCAATAGTTTGGTAGTTTTGAAGGCTACTTTATCACTTTTGGAACATTAGGAGGCTAAATCGAAAGCGGCTGGTAGTTTGGGGGGCTTTTTTATATTTTTCTCTAAATAAAACTATTAGATTTGTAGACTTATATGAGGTCAATAGTGGACCTCATAAATCTAATAGTTGATCTATTGAATTTATAAGAGAATATGAGCCAAATATGAAAAACTTATTGACCCTTAGCATATCTCTTTTTAAAATCATTATTGAATTTGAGAGGATCGTTATTAAATTTTAATCTATTAGTTATTTTAAATGCCACATGGCCCACATCACATATGAGAGGACTCTACAAAGACTTTAATCCTCCTTATATCATTACTAGTTGATATATAAAATAATAATAATAATAATAATAATAATCAGAAATTTAGATTATAAAACATATTAAAAACAATAGAGGATATGCTAATTCGGGGTGGATCCGACCACGATTTTGATTTGTCTTTTATCACCTGCCACGTGTTTGTGCCAGCTAACATTCCCTACATACAGCCGTATCAAGTAATTTCTTCGAGCTAACCCACGTCACTGATTCACCCTAGTCTCTTCCCCAAAAGGATCCGGCTTCTATGCGGCAGTGAAAGCTACCGCATAGATCATAGATGCGGTTATCCCAAACTACATCGTTTTGAGTTTAGTAAAAGTTAGTTTCTTTGCTATACGGTACAGTTTTAATAAAGCTATAACTCTTGCCCTATAGGACTCACGCCGTTACACCAGTCGCCAGAAGATCAAAGCTGGTTGAGTTGCAAGTGGAAGGAGAAATCTCTGAGCAAAAGAGAAGAAAATAAAATACAAGGTTCTGGAAATGCATTTTGGCATTGAAGAGCTTATTATTTGATGGCGGTGAGCCTTGTTGCAGCTTGTAATTCTTCATCTATGGTGGGCGAGCGAGGCAAAGAGAGAGAGGGTATTGTTTCTTCTCCAATGAAGTAACGTTTGCCTTTTTAGTGGAGAGGAGCTCAGGCCAAACAATTGATTTGGGTATGCCATATTCTCTCTCCCTCTCTCTCTCTCTCTCTCTCTGTGTAATCCGGATCTGATTTTTTGGTTCTGATATTTTGGTGGAGGGGTTTTGTTGATTTGGGTTTTTTTGATACTGTATATTTGATTTGGGTGTTTTGATTCTGATGTTTTGGTTGGGGGTTTTGTTGATTTGGGGTTTTTTTTTGGAGATTTTAAAAAAGAGTATACAGATTTCCCCCCATAATCTCTTCTCTCTCCTCTCTGTTAATTCTTTTTGCTGGAGCTTTTGATTTTTTTGGGGTTCCTTTGGTTCTGGGTTGCTTCTCTCCCTCCCTGGTTACTCTCTCTCTCTCTACTAATTCTTTTTGCTGGAGCTTTTTTTTTTTCGGTTCCCTTGGTTCTGGGTTAGTTGTGGGTGTTATGAAAGGTTGCAGTTGATGGTCTTCTGCAGTGGTTGTTTTAATAGAATTTTTTTTTTTTTTTTTCCTTAAGAATCCTCATATGTGTGCAAAAAATGGGTTCTGACCTACAGGGAGAGAGGAAAAGAGTGTCAATGGTAGATTGGTAGGCGCTCCGGCGAGGCATCTTGCAATTGTTTGGCCCGAGCTCACCCAAATCCCCTTTTTCTTCTTGTGTCGACTATTATTTTGTTAAACACAGTTTGCCGTTGCTGTTTGGTGTAACGGCATGAGTCTTATAGGGCAAGAGTTATAGTTTTTTTTTTTAAACTGTACCGTTTAGCAAAGAAATCAACTTTTACAAAACTCAAAACAGTGTAGTTTGGGATAACCGCATCTATGCGGTAGTGAAAACTACCACATAGATGCCGGATCCTCCCCAAAACAAGAGTCTTTCCCGAAACCCTCCAATTCAATTCATTTCTCTTCAAAGATTTCTCTTTCTTTTACGTGATGCTATGACTACGATGTCTTCAACACCAACCACAAGCGGAGCTCATGACAAAACGGTCATCGGCTACCCGGCTCAGGCTAGCCAAGTGGCAGCCGGCTACCCAGCCGCCCCGATAGCCTACCCTTATGCGGCCCAACCTCCCTCCTACCCACGACTCTACCAACGCCCCGTGCCCGTGGGCCCCAGCGGTAGCCACAGTGGGTCCTCCTTCCTTTGTCGTCTGATCATGGCCGCGGCCGCGTTGTTCGTGATCATCGGCGTGGTCTTCTTCATCACCTGGCTCGTCCTCAAGCCCCAGCTCCCCGAGTTCCGGGTCGACTCGGCGTCTGTGTCCCCACTCAACCTGACTGGCTCCAAGCTAACCGCCACGTGGAACTTAACCCTCTTGGTCCGCAACCCTAACACGAAGCTCCGTATCTACTACTACAGTGTCGAGGCCTCGCTTGTCTATGGGAACTGGCCAGTACTCGATAAGACTTTGTTGGCTCCCTTCCTCCAAGAGAAGAAAAATGAGACTCGGATCCGTGTCGGTCTCTCCGTGGTGGACAAGTACGTGGGTGAGGACGTGGTGACCAAGATTTCAGGCGAGAGGGCTAGTGGGTCAGTGGGATTCGGAGTCAGAGTGTTTGCTTGGGTCAGGTTTAGGACTGGGTCTTGGTGGAGGTCGAGGCAGTGCTTGTTGCGAGTTTACTGTGATCAGGTCCAAATCGGATTTGGCTCGAACAACGGGTCAGGGTCTTTGACAGGTCAACCCGGGGCATGCGAGGTTGATCTATGACTGTGAGTAATAGTTATTCATAAAAATTTCGAATGGGTCTTGTAGTATGATAAGACATTGTTAATCCCATTGTTTGAAACCAATAATATAAATAATATTATACATCATGCACGATTGTAAATTACATGTTATTCCTTGAATAAATTTTCTCAATTCCAAAATGGAGCTTGCTACTTATATCTAACTTGCGCTTTGATTTTGTTGGAGGAAAAGGGCTGTAAAAATGAGAGAGTGGAGTTGAATTGAGTTGAGGAACTTAGAGTACTTTGCTAAGTCTGTTCTCTATTGTGTTGGATGCTCCTGTAGTATGGATGACTTATACTTGATTTACTTTCACGAGGTCGGTTAATATGCAATAGAATGCGTTGTGATGATGTGAAAAAATCCAATTGGGTGCAGGGTTTACGAGTACTGTTATGTTAACGTGCAATTCCATGAATCTAAATATTGGTAGTAGAGTTTCAATTAGACGAGGCATCTTAATTTATGTGAAATTTCCTTCTATTTGAGTTTTTTTCTTTTGTTTGGTCTTGAGGCTGGTGTCAGTTTTGAGCTTTGGACAGGCCTTGAGTTGAGGTTTAACGAAAATGCCTAACTTAAATGTTTGCGTCTCAAAAGTATTTGTAATATCACACTTTAGGTGTGGATTATGCTTGTGGCATGTGCAGTCCTGAACCATGACAGTTTTCCATTTTAACTATATCTTGTAAAAGTTGAGTCTCTCTCCCTCTCTTTCTTGTAATTTTAGTTTTAGATTTAAGTAGCCTTACATATTCTATGCTTAATTAGATGTTTTAAAATATATGACCTCAAATTATAGTTGAGATGATATGTAACTGTCTTTGCTGCGCTGCTGCCCTTCTTGGTGGATGGAATATTAAATCATAATCCAGGCTGTTGATTGGAATGTCAGCCTCTCCATAAAAAAACAAAAGGGGAAGCTAGCAAGATTTGCTATAGTCATGTTGAGGCCTTAGTCTTTGTGGCTATGGTTTTATTCTCTTGCAAATCATCAGAACTTAAAAAGAGAATAAAAATAGGTTATTGGCTGGGATAGCTTTTAAGGTTGTGTGTATCTTAAGATTTTGTAGATTTCATAACTCTACTCTTTTGAACTTTGAAGTTCAAGTTGGTTCTATTCTGAATTTTTTTTTAGTGCCTTTGCTTTGATCGAACCACCAATTGGGTTGTCAGCCCTCCTTTCAAAACCCTGCAATACGTGGGGCATCAGTGACAATTATCTTCAGTCATATTTGTTTCTCGAATTTAGAATGCATTCTCTACTTTTGCGTAATGTAAGAATAGTCAGATTATTCTTTTGGCTTGGTGTGTCAATATGTGGGTGAGAGGCTGCAAAATACACATAGTGACATGAGCCTCTAAGCCTAGGCCTATGGGCCCCAACAAGAAGATAGTGTCTGTGGTTGTTCTTTGGGACTTTCCTATTTTGAGATTTTTTTTTTTTCTGTTAATCTTCTTATATCTGCAGTTCCTATCTTGAGAGTAAGAACAGGTTTAGTTACTATAGACTTGGTGTTTTTCATGGTACTGTAGCACCAAACTTGCCAATGGTTTTGATCTGTTTTGGCTACTTCTAGTTGGCTTTGGTCAATGATCTGTGAAAAAACTTATTACAGGGCTATAGTTAAGTGTTTTTTAGGGTCCTAGAAAAATGGTTGTGGTTCTCTCAGGCAGATTATCAGGAATTCACTGTGACTAATTTTGTCAGAGTGCCTAGAATCTTCTTGCTTATTGCTCTGTTTTTCTTTCCTTCATTATTCTTCTTTCTCTATCTTATTCTTCACTTTTCTGCTCTTCTTCAGCGTGTGTTTCTGGTAAATCCCTCAGAAAGATAGATAAAAGAGCTTCAAAATCCTAATTTCTAGGCCCAATTCCATCAACTAACAATCTCCCCTCACCAGTAAACCTTTAATTTTTTTTTTTAATAAGCAAAACCTATATGTTAGTGTGCTATACTTTGGAACATTTAGAGCTGTCCTGCATCATTGAGCCATCACACAAGAGGATGAATCTGATGAGGTGGTCTTGATAGAATGGTGAGGTTAGCATTTTGTCAAATATAGATTTGGGATTGGGACATACAATGTTGGTTTAGTAGGTATTACTCTATACCGGATGTTTTTATCTTTTGCTTTTCATCAAGATAAAGTAAATCTGATTTGTTAAGAGTAAAGTAAATCTGATTTGGTTGTATCTTTCATTTTAAACATGTATATCTCAGTTTCAGATGGATATGGCCAGGCTCCAGATTTAAGGTTCACGCTTCCATTGCTGATCTAATTTCATCTTTGCTGGAAATATTCATTCTGAGGAGAGCCATGTTGGTGAAATGGTTTTTTCTTTCCCCAATTTTCATGAATCAGAAAAACATTAGCTTTTGCATTGAAAGATATATGACCTTATCAAGTTTCATCATTCTTTATTGCTTTCTAGTATCATTAACTTGTCCCTTATAACTTCTAGAGATATTCAAACTATCTTTGAAGGCCTTAGTTTGTGTTAAAATCATTTAACACTAGGGATCTCAGTTCTTGATACTCATGGTCGCATGGGACAATAGAAGGCAAGAAATTGGAGATATGGGAAGTAGATATAGATAGGAAATGGGTTCACATATGGTTACTGTTCATGTGATGTTATTTAGTTCGAGTAGTAGCTGTATTTGTGTGTCTACATTGTAGGAGGTTAGTGGAATTATGCTTGTATACAAGTCCTATATATATATATATATATATATATATATATATACTGTTGCTGATGGAATAGGACAGTGAGAATTGTGTTTATGATTATCTATAGCAAGTTTCCTCTCTCTCTCTCTCTCAATCTCTATCTAATTACTGATATTTTTTCTCATTCCTTGTCCCTATACTAAGTCCAAGATAGGGCATCGGGGCACAAAAGACAGAGGTAGAGGACGTGGTGGACAGCCTTCCCAAGCTGAAGATAACATATTACATATGCATATAATCTGGATGTAGCAACAGCAACACTTCTGTATACAGCTTTGTCTTCTAATGGGTCGTATTTTTTTTTTAGGATTTGTTGTCGTGCATGTTCTAATCATATATTTTACCTCTGCATATTCCCCTTATGGTATGCTAGTATGCTTCGTTACAGGACGCCTTCTGAAAACATTTGCAGATCCTTGGATGCCATTATAAATCGAACAGTTGACAAAACATTCGCCAATCAAGGGACAAACTCTGCTGAATCATCGACGCTATTGATTTGCAACTAATTGTCTGTATTGCATGCAATAATATGGGTAGTTTATGTGAGAGAGCATGTGAGTTTTACATAAGTGCTTAGGCTGCTCGAAATGCAAGATCCGCCTGTCCAGGTAAGTATGAGGATTACCTGTCCTTTTACATTAACAGGCAGTTACCCGATTCTAGTCTCTAAGCTTCAACATTACCTTTAGTAGATAGCGAGTGGAGGGATTGTTGTCTTAGTCCGACAAGCCTAATTGCCTAGCATTTAACTTTATAGAAGAAGCCTAGCTAGGCAATGGAAATCACAATGGCCATTTTATTTTCTGTTATAATACAAACATGATAAGATTCCCCAATCACAAAGGGAGGGACCATATTGGGTTGTCATAATTGAACATGATTAAGACCCTTAGTGGAGAGAGAGAGTGTGTTTGTTTCTTTCACATGTATAATTTTAGGTTTGAAAGGTTGTCTTGGAAAAGGTTAAGCAATTCATAGAGAACTTCCATTTGGGACCCCAATTGTATTCAGGAATCCTGTTTAAGCAAGAAGGCCGTCGGACTTCTTGTGAAGGAAAATAATTAGGAAATGACACCAATCACATCTAAAACACGTGTGAAGTATTATAGAATTATAGTTAGTTTATCTTTTCTTTTTCTTCTTCCGTTGAGGGGATGCTCTTTGAAAATAGTGAAAATAAATATTTAAAATAGAGAACTATACGTAAGCGTTTTGAAAAGGTTAATAATTAAAATAGAAAAATGTGATTCTTTAGTTAAAATTTGTTGAGCGGCTTACGTTGACAAGAATTCCACCGATCATTGAGCTATGCTTATGTTTACTTTGCTCATTTCAATAAGATATTTTAAAGTGAAGATACAATATAAAGAAAAAAAAAAAAAAAAAAAAAAAAAAAAAAAAAAAAACCCTCATTTTCAGGAGATAAGAACCTATAATCCTAATATATATATATATATATATATATATATATATATATATATAGAGAGAGAGAGAGAGAGAGAGAGAGAGGGGAAAACTTGGAGTTGCCGTCACATTGATTATTTTATTGAACTTGGTTTGTAGGTTGAGATGAACGTGGATGTCATAAATGTCATTGTTATGAGTCCCATCTATCTGTCTTTGATTATGAGTAAATTAATTAACTTACTATTTGGCATATGTAACAATGTAAGACTTTTTCATTCATACCCAACGATACTACTTCACTAATTCATACTCTCTTAAAGCAGGAGCCTCTAGATCTTTGAAGCCCACAAATAAAATAGTATCATAGCAAGTAATTTCCCTTTTTCTTTCTTCTTTTTTCTTTTTTCTTTCTTCTTTTTTATGGTACATTGTTCCATTATAGTAATAAGTGAGGTTTGATCTGAACCCACCTTCCACTATCCCCTTCGCAACAAACCTTTTTTTTTTTTTTTTATAACTTGTATAATCCTAGTGATGGAAACACCCAAATGATTCTAGGCCTCAAATCTCAAGATATCACTGTATGTTTTCACTTTATATTTACTTGGGTCATTTGTCAAGAATCTCTCAAGGCCTTTTCATAGTTTCATGCCTGTTTAATCATCAGTCTAGTCAGTTTTAGTTTTTTTGATTTTGATTTTGATTTTTTTTTTTAAAAAAAAAAATGTCATAATTTTGATTACAGAAACCCCTTTCTTTCATTTTCCGAGACCTCCTTTTTCTTCACTTTTACAGAGTATGGAGTTTTCTTGCCATGAGAAATCCCCACCAATCAAAGAATTCCTTCTCATCCATCCTTTATTCCAATCCACTTTCTTGTTTTTGTCTCTTTCACCAACTATTTGTCCATTATTACTTTGAACAAGAGCCGCCCGCTCAGAGTCAGGGATGGAACTAAAATCCTAGCAACAAAGAAGAGAGTGTACAATACGCGCCCCCAAATGGTTAGGTTTAAGGGCATGTTTGAAATTACGTTTAAGGAGTCTAAAAGTACTTTTAAAATTCAAAAAGTTCGTCTGAAAAAAAAAAAATACTCGTTTGGTAAAAAAATTAAAAGCACTTTTAAATGTCCAAAAAATTTAAAAATGGTCAAAATGAATTCTTAGCAAAAACTTAAAAATGAAGCTTTTGCCTAAAATTATGACTCAAGTTATATTTCTTAAACAAAATCTAAATCAGTGTCATAAATTTCTACAAAAAGGAAAGAAAATCGTTAGTTACATTAATTATGTTACTTTTTTGTAAATGTTAGTTACCGTTGTAATTAAAACTCTGTAAAATCATTTATAAAACTTATTTTCACCTAATAAGAAGTTAATATGAAATTTAGCACAGATAAGATCCCCTATATAAAAACTTTATCTTCTCAATATAAAGTCGATTTTTTGTGTATTAACCGAGGGCACCCACGTCGGCATTCTCAATGTTTGGCCAATTCATGTCTAATTGTCAAATGGCTTTCATGGCTATGTTTTTCTTCCTTTCCCATTAATGAATAAGGAAGAGGAAGGACAAATAAGTAAAAAAAAGTAGGTGGAAAAAAAAAATAGTATAATTGAAATACCATTTTAATTTTGATCTGCAGTTTACTTTTCAAACCGACAGTATGACCACACCAAACACGCGCCCAAGTGGTTGGGGTGAAGGCATAAATATCTTGGAGACTGATTTTCAAGAGAAGCTAATAAGGTAAAAGTATTTATATTTATTTTTATTGGGAGTTAAAATTGTAGGATTTAGAGTTTGGAAGTTCGAAGAAGATCTCGTAGGGACTTACGGACAGACATGCAGATGGGGGATAAGAATCAGCATGGATGTCAGTGCAAGTGCATGCAAGGAAACCCCTTTTGCCTTTAGGATCTTCACAGTAGCCATTGCCCATAAAAGTCCACCACATGCATCATATCATTCCTCTGTGTTCTACTTGACTACTTCTGCCATGCCTAATGCCTATTCTTAGGTGGTGTTAGGCCAACAACACCAAACACCACCGCATTGTTTAGGTGTAAAAGAAAATAAAAAATAATAATAATAACTGATATGGAAAAATAAAAAAGTAATATTAGAAAGTGAAAAATTTTGTTTATAGTAATTTTTTTATTTAAATAGTAATAAAAAAATAAATTATGTGATATAAAAGTAAGAATATTTTTTTTGAAAAAAATGAAGTGAATAGTGTGGTGAAATGTGGGGGAATGTGGGGGATGGTGGGGGGTTTAACAAACAACCCTTATCCCTACTTTCTGTACCATGGAATTTTCAATATTCATATGTTATTTATATTATCTTTTATACACCTTATATTCTTATTTTAAAAAGGACAAAAAAAAAAATTAATAAAAGAAGACCATTTCTGACTGCTCTTTATTTTTATCAATTATGATTACATATGAGTCAACTATGTATATGATTCTTTTTCTGTATAGCCAAATTCAGTTTTTAATATTAAGTTGCTGACGTGTTAAAAACTAAATAAGCGTTATGTCAGCTTGTAAAGAGTTTTATAGTGTCGGTAGCAATGCTTTTAGAGCAAAGATTATGAATTCAAACTCTTATCTCTTTTAAGATAACAGATAATTTAACAAATGAAATTCCTTTAAAAAAAAAAAATGGGTCCTTAATTTCAATAAGATCCGAGTAAACGGTCAATAATTTCCTATGGGATCTCCTGTCTTCTAAATAAAACACCAAAAATGTGTAATTAAATTCTGTTCATTTTCTTCTTTCTTATAATTGGGAATACTTTACCCGGTGCCTACTTGGTGATCTCTTGTTTGCTAGCAATTATTTTTTTTGGACAATTTTTTTCTCTAAACTGATTTGATCAATCTATTAAATTGATATGTATTCAAAATACATGTGATTCTTACATACAATTTGGAGGAAATTTTTATTCTAATTAATTATGATAGTAATAAATTATTTGATTGAAGTGTCAAGATCTCAAGTTGTTAGGATTATGATTAGAGATAAGTAATCTATGATTCTTTGACTAGTTTGGACCCATTATTGAATATATATAGACAAGGATAAAACATAGCATTGATTCAATTGGAAGGAAGCAGAAGCAGCCACAGTCAGATTAATCATATTATCTGTGAATAAGATTGATGATATAGATGAGCTAACATCCTATGTATATATAATTATATATACCTTTGAGACGAGATTTTCAGATTGTGGGCCAATCATTTGAATGGTCGATCATGCACGTTCATACATGGAGTGGACTGCCAGATGGTTTCACACGAACATATATTTAAAATTCCAAGCAGCCTGTTACCGTTGACTGCATGAAATGAAAGCCTTGCTGACCGACCTCTATTATATTTTACACCATTCTTGTCCTACTAGCCAAATGAGCTGTATATGATCTACCAATTTACAACAAAAGAAAATTTTTTTTAAAAAAAAAATTACTCTCTACCATTCTTTCTCAACTCAATAAATAACCAAAAAATAAAAAAAAAATGATTGAATATATATATATAAAATAAATTTTTTAAAAACTAAAATAGAGTAAAAATTTGCTGAATGGAATGTAAATATTGTACTGTTTCTAACTACCAATTGCTTGTCCTCTTTGAACTTGTGGGCTCTAACTTAGTTTACTAGTATAAACCTAAAGAAATTAATGGAAGAGAGAAAGGGAGAGTGGTAGGGTAGCTGAGATGTCAAAACAATGAGTGTAATGATCAGATCGATACAGTGAGAAAGAGACTAGAAAGCCTTTCTTCTTTTTCTATAATTATCGTACTCCTTTATATTTTGTTGCTTTGGTAGATTTGGACTTGGACCTTGGTGAAGTCGTGGGCGGTGGTCTATATGTAAAGCGTTAAGCATCACAGCAATTAATATTTCAAATTGCTTTATCCTTCTCAAGCAATTTGATGAAAGTAATATATAATTTCCCTAATTAAATTCGATATATATATAACCAGTAACAAAATCTGAACCATGGTACATTTATGAACTCAATAATTAATTTACCCAAAAAAAAACACTTCTCACCCTTATATCACATTAAAATAATTTGTTCAAATCAAAACCCAATAACACTTTTTCAAACTATTATCAAACAAATTCAACAACTTGTTATACTTAAGACGGACAATGATTTAAGATAATTTTTTTTTTTTAAAAAAAAAAGGGTTTGGTAGCTTTCTTTTGGGGAAAGTTGATGATCTTTTAAGTATCAATAATTGATGGAAAGAAATGAGATGTATGAACTTAATTTCCAGCAAGCTGTAATTGAATCCTTTTTTTTTCTCCTTTTTGTGTATATTCATTTGTTGTTTTTAGCCCAATTTGATTACACACGAAATCTCTTGACACCATGATACGATATTTTGATTCAATGTTAGGCTTTAGTAGGTAGGAGGACGTCTATTCTCGAACCAAGAAAAAGTCCACTAGCTAGCTTGCTTAGCTGGGAGCATCTCCTTCAGGGAAAGTGGCTAAGTGGGCCTAAGAATCAGTTCGACATCCAACGGTGATTAAGGCGCTCACATATTTAGAAACTTTCATCCTTAATAACACACAGAAAAGTCATCCATCTTTTCTCATCAATTATTTTATTCGTTTTTGAGTGGCAGATAGCTAGGAAGCTTCCCTTATTGACTGGCCGGACAGCGCACACACCCAAGGAATTACGCCAAGGGTTCCAACAAATTTCTGACATTATTTGTATTAGGATATCATATGGAGCATGGAGTATTATTTCTAGGGATACAAATGTAACAAAGAAGATTTTTTTTTTTTTAAAGAAAATTAGTCAAAAAGTTACTGAGTTTTGCTAGTACCGCAATCAATAAGGATTTGAATATTTTATTTTGACAATTAAATATTGAAGTTTTCACCTTGTAACATATTATAAGTATTTTCATCATATTTTTCATCCATTTTTAAATGGAAGACTTGCCAACTACCATCATGTACACGTCAAATCAATAAAATAAAAATGTGTCACATGTATCCAAATTCACATCACCATGCCAAATAGACAATTAATTATGCTTCAAAAAATTAAAGGAACATAAAAAAAAAAAGTAAATAAATAAAGAAGAAAGAGGGATGGATTGAGCTCCTCTAAAATAAAGCAACCTATGGCCATTAGCATCCGATTATCAAAAATTCTATCTAAATTTTTAGCTCAAAATTTTCATTATTTCTCTGTACTATTTAAATATGATTTTTCTCTCTAAAAAGAAACAAGTGCTCGCCGCTGCCGGACCTAAGCGATTTCATTGTCTGTTGGGATTGTGCAATGGAAAATGTTATCATCCTCTGTAATGAGATTTGGGATGAGACCACATCTAAGAGCTTATTTGAGTTAGCATCGAGAAGTATATATCTTTTATCTATAAAAAAGTTAGAAATAAGTTTCTAGAAAAAGTTTTGTTTTCAAGCTTTTCTCAAAACACAGTTTTGAGCTTAAATAAATGCTTTTTAAGTCCTTTATTTTTAACCAATCAATCCTTTCTTTTAGTACGACTTTTTTATGTACCCAAAGCATTTTTAAACTCTTTAATACAATCTCAAACAACCCTACTTCTACAGGATTAGGAAGATTAGGATTATAATTTTTTTTTTCTCTGATCAATGCGGGAGAGGGAGAGATTAGGATTAGAAGTTAGAAGGAGAGAAAATAGTGTAGAAGTTTTTATTGCAACAAGTGAGGACTCTAGTGGAGGTGAGAACTAAAACTAAGCCATCACCTTATGTAAGCTGCAAATTGGCACATGGTCTTGGTAGGCCAATCTTTAAACTCCAATGGCATTAATGAATTAAGCTCCCATTTCCCAACATTACTAACTCCGTAGAATATAATTTAACGACTACGTAGGATTGTTTTAATTCCGTTATATTATTATCATCAATTAATTTAAATAACTTCGCCGTGTTCGCTAAGGTTATGTAGTTAATCATTGCCATTTTTCCAATCCCAAAGAGCATAATTAAGTTTGGCTGATTAAGAGAGATTTAAAACAATAAGTATAGTTTTTTCATTGACCTAGTTTGTAGTAAACAAATACCATCTTCCTATAATCATGCATGCATAAACACAACTAACACGCTCATGTCTTCATCTTTGATCTTCCCAGTGTATAAATACACACAGAACAGAAGGGAGAAAGAACCTCACTTTCTTTTCCATTATAGGGAGAAAAAAAGAAAAAAACGTTTTCTTTTAGAAATCTGTCACAACTCTGACCGGACCTCCGGCATGTCAGGAAAGCACTGCTGCGACAAGTGGGCATGGCGGCGCAAGATGTTAAAACGAATCTTCTGGGGCATCGTCATCGTCGGCTCGATCGGTGTGGCGACTTTCCTGATCCTCAGGGCCATTTTCAAGCCGTCCAAGCCAAACTTCATCCTCCAAGACGCCACCGTTTTCTCCTTCGCCGTCACCTCCCCCAACCTCCTCACCTCCACCTTCCAGGTCACCCTTTGCTCCAGCAACCCAAACGACAGGATGGGCGTCTACTACGACAAGCTCGACGTCTACGCCACGTACGGCAAGCAGCAAATCACCCTCCGCACAGCTATCCATCCCACCTACCAGGGCCAGAAGGACACCAACATCTGGTCACCGTTCATCTACGGCACTGCCGTACCGATTGCTCCCTTCAACGCCCAGTCGCTCAGCCAGGACCAGGCCAATGGGGCCGTGCTGCTCACCGTCGAGATCGATGGAACGGTCAGATGGAAAGCTGGGAGCTTCATTTATGGTCGCCAACATCTCAACGTGAGGTGTCCCGCTTATATAAGCTTCGGTAACAATACCAACGGTATTGTGGTGGGAGATAACGCCGTTAAGTACCAGCTTCTTCAGAGTTGCAGCGTTAGCGCATGAACGTGGTGGGGGCCCTTTCCCATTATCCATCTCTCTATTAACGCCGTTAGTTTCTTGTTTATGTTTCCCGCTTTTTCTTTTTTATAAATATTTTTCTTATTCGTACTTTTGATAATAGTTTTGAAAAATTACTTTTTTGATTTTAGGTTGAGAAAGTTTTTTTTTTTTCTTTTAATGTAATATAAATATGAGTAGTGTTTTTTTTTTTTTTTTTTTTAATATGAAAAGCATTTTATGTTTTGAAGAGTGTTTTTTATATATTTATAAATATTACAAGTTGCCTTTCATGATTAGGTTTAAGATGATAAAAGTAGCGTGAACCTAAAGCTATGGGCGTCCCATGTTAATTTGTATAGTTTAGGTTTTACTCTTCCAATTAATTGTTCCTAATCTTGCAGAGTTCTAGAGAAAACTTTGCTTGTTATAGTCAAATTTGCCATGTGCGATCAAAGAAACGTAAAAATATAAACATCCATAAAATAAGAAAATAAATCTCTGCAGCTCTTTAAGAATAAAGTTCTCCTCTAAATTAAATTAAAGAAAAAAAATTTAATTATCTTATTAAATTAATATTTATTATTTAAAGTACGTAATTTTTATATGCATTTTTAAAAACTTAATAATATAGAAATTTAATAGACGGTGTTCATAACAAATTATTCATTTAAGAGAAAAAGAATAATACTACATATTACATATTTATTTTATTAAATTGATGTGTATTGTGTAGCTATCATCAATGATTCATTGAATATTGTTACATAAGCTCACCCTATGAAGTCATCATATTACGTAAATGCCAACTTGGCATATGGGCCTTGGTTTGATTGGTAATGGCAGTAAAGTCTCTTACGATAAATTACTACAGCTATAAAGAATATAATGAGAAGTACGATTTTTTTATTTTTTATTTTTTTGGGGGGTTCAATATAATCGGATTATTTACATAACTTTAGAATATTTATTAAATTTTGTGTCCCAATACTTTTTGTTAAGTTTATGATTATCATCCAATTATCTCTTTCCTGTTAGGTTTTAGTGGGTAGGGCGTATGAATATTCTGGAACCCGGGATATAGTCGGTTGGCTCAGCTGGGGCCGGGGGACTTTCTCTCTGTCATGATAAGTGGGCCCAAAACGTGTCGCTAGGAAATTCCCTGGAACACACATGATCCACATCTAACGGTGATACAGGAACCTATGTATTTAAACACTGTCAGTCTTAGAGCACACATGAAAGTCGCCCAACTTTTCTCCGTTCCCCTTTTGTCTCTCTTAAGTTTAATTGATTGACAGAAAACGAAGCTTCCCACGTTGAGTCGAATAAAACGCATTTTCATTTTTAATTATTTTAATTGTCACGCCAAAATTGACGACCGGCCGTAACTCCGATCCGATTTGACGATTTGGCATCCATTATTGCATTTTCTTGCGTACAGACTTGAAACTTCCAATAAAATTTATCTAAAAATTCTACGTTAATTGTAGATGAATGATATACAGAGACCTACGAATATATCAATTTTTAGAGTGCCTAACTTTCTTTGTTTTTTAAGGAAAAAAAAAAAAACACATAAGAATTAAACTGTTAATTAAAATTGCAGGCACTCAATCCAAGTGTAGGTGAAAAACAAACAAAGCGACGTCATCGATGGCATTATGTAGAAGTGCTCTGTCGGTTCTTCACATTACTGATGTTAGCCGGGTTTAATCTGGTAATCTTTAGACTCCAATGGCAGCAAAAGTCGTATTTGACGGAATTTAATAGTACCTTTTCTTCAATCCACTTGCTATAATCATCCAATTAATTTAAATAACACTACCGTATATGTTAAACCAAGTGCACTTTATTCCATTTATTTAGCCCAAAAAGCGTACCATTTTCGTAGTGGGATCAAGAATGAAAGGGAGACTATTGTATTATCAATATAATTAAAGATTCGGCTTGGGGGTTCTTTCATTTCAAGGGCAAAAAATAAGCGCTATCTATGTATTAGAATGTGTTTGTTTGGTGTAGATTTGTTTTTAAACCTAATGAATAGTCATGAATTAGCAGATATTTTGTAATGGTTGATTGATATGCTATTAACTTATGTAACTTTAGTTTAGGCTATGATTTGCTTTCAGAAATTTTGCTCTGTTTGTAAAAGCTTTGCTCGTGACCTTTTATCAATTAATGAATGAGTATGAAATTTTCTATATATATATATAATTAAAAAAATTTAAATAATATGACACAATTAAATGTAAAATTAAATAGAACAAAATAAAAAATCTGAAATGCGATAAAGTGAAATGATATTTTGAGAGACGCGGTCATGAGTGAGGAGAGAGATACCAAAATATTTTCCCTACACCATACATGTAGAAGTGGTGCCCATTTCTTCATCTTTCATCAAAACCCAAACCAAAGCTTTATATAAACACACAAACGCAAGGCGTTCGTCGCACGCGACTCTCTTCACACAAAAGCATAGCTCTGCGCCCAATTCCCCTTCCTCTTGTCCATCCTATATTAGCTCCTCTCCTTTTCTATACAGAAAGCAAGAACTAGCGACATGACGTCCAAGACCTGCCCCAGCCACGCGCATAGACGGCGAAGGTTCTTCCGGCGGCTCTGCGCCAGCATACTTGTGCTCGCCTTCATCATTCTGGTGGTGGTGCTAATCGTCTGGGCCGTCCTCCAGCCCAACAAGCCAAGGTTCATCCTCCAGGACGCCACCGTCTACGCTTTCAACCTCTCGGCACCGAACATGCTGACCTCAAACTTCCAGGTCACCCTCTCCTCCCGAAACCCCAACGATAAGATCGGCATCTACTACGACAGGCTCGACGTCTACGCCACCTACCGGAGCCAGCAGATCACCCTCCGCACGGCCATCCCCCCCACCTACCAGGGCCACAAGGACATCAACGTCTGGTCCCCCTTCATCTACGGCAACCAGGTGCCCGTCGCACCGTACAACACCGTCCTGCTCGGCCAGGACCAGGCCAATGGGGCCGTGCAGCTCTTGATCAAGATCGACGGACGGGTCAGATGGAAAGTCGGGACCTTCATCTCCGGCAAATATCATTTATACGTGAGGTGTCCCGCCTACATAAACTTTGGTTCCAGGACCGCCGGTGTTGAAATCGGCAATAACGCCGTTAAGTACCAGCTGGTGACGAGTTGCAGTGTTAGCGTATGAACATGCGCCGGCCGTTGAGTATCGTTGATCTCTCTCTCCCTTTCTCTCTCTATATAGTTAACGCCGTTAGTTTCGTTTCCACTTTTTTTTTTTTTTTTTTTTAAGTTTTAATTCGTCGTTTAATTTTATCTCTGTCTTCTTTCGGTATACATCGGAAGTACGTGTCTGAATTGTAAATTTTGCTGCAGAATAAACGGAGAAAATGAGAAAAAAATAAAAATAAAAAATTATATATATATGTGAGACAAATAGCAAAATTACAATCGATCGGTGACAAGTTGTATACATTATATAAATGTGAAGTGAAGTGTCTTTATTAGATAACAAGTGAGTGTCTATTCGGAGGTTGTGGTGTCATTTTCTTTCATTTTCTTATTCTGTTCTTGCTTACTCGTTGCTCACTTATATAAGTTGCCTTTTTATTTTTTTTATTCTATGAATAAATATATTTTTTTTTTTCAAAAAAATTAGGTTGAATATTAAAATGAGAATAACATGTATTAATGCTTGAATGATAAATGTCAGTTTAATAAATTAGATTAAAAGAAAACTTTGCTTGTTAGGGTGAAATTTGCCATGTGCAACATTGAAACATAGAGATTCAATCAAATTAAAAATTAAAAAAAGTCCCCAAAATTAGCAACGACCAAAGAAAAAATGACAAAAACACATCACTAGAGTTATTGAATAGGACGAAACGGTTCTTCTAGGAGAAGGTTGTCCATTTTCAAAGGTTATGGACCTTGTGGTGCTTCGCCGTTCAAACCAACATTTTTTTGTTTTCTATTCTCGAAATAAATAATTTACAATATAAAATCATTTTTTAAAATTTATATTACATAAAAAAATATATATATTTCCTAAAAAAAAAAAAAGCCTAGTCAGACTTGGCAAATTTTACTTGGAAGACATTCACTCATTCAACGAAAGTAGAAGGAGTGGCCGGAAGCTTGAATTATTGGGAGTTGTAGGCGTGTTTGGGGTGGGTTTATCTTCCACGTGGGCATGGTGGTGGTGGTCCTTTTCATTCCCGGCTCGGCTCACCTGCTCTACCTAAATAATAATAGCTTTGTTAGAAAGCGACTTTTCCATTATTCGCATAAACAAAGGGCCTTTAGGCTTTATCTCTCTTCCACCAAACACCCAACCATGGGACGTGCAAGAGTGAAAAAGTCCCCTATTTGTGAAAGCCAAGGGCCCAAGGTTCATGCCAAAATGGTCCTCCCACATTTGGCCACCCACACTCATTTTGCATTGGTAGTTGTTGGTAGTACCGGATTTTATTTATTGCTGCTTTAAAGGGTAATGGTCAATAAGGACTCTAATTTTTTATACGACTCGCAAAATCGACATAAACCTTGCAAGAAATTAACGAGGTAGAATTGAAGAGGCTAACCTATATAATCTTATACTCATGGCTCGATACGCGAATATAAATTGCTACCCTTAATGGTCAAACAATGGCTTATAAAGTTAGGACAAGTGGGTATCGGTCCATGAAGTACCATGTACTTTTTACTTGAATCGGCATCCTTAAAATATGTGCTTTTTAAAAATGCATATGAGAATTACTAGCTCTTAAGATAAATGTCACATGCTTTGTTAATTCAAATTAAAAATACATGTAAGAAACACATATCGTAGAAAACAAGTGTCAATTTAATAAACTATGTTTGAAACCGAGGAAAATTTTGTCCTTGGCAAATTCTTCAACGTGGCTTGTATAATGTATGGGCTGGGCTTGGACCCGGAACACGTGGAAAGGAAGTATGTAAGATGTCCAGACCCAGCTACCACCTTGATTTTGGTTGTGGCAGGCAGGATTGGGTCAATGGACAATAATTATTGTTTTGGTTAATCTTTAGTTGAGCTGAAAGGGAAGAACTCTCATCATGAAAACATTTCCACGTGAATTATTTGACGGTGAAAAGGAAATGCCACCCACGGCCATTAAGAAAAAGACGTGACTTTCCACACTTGAGAATAGACTAATAATAATAATAATAAAATAAATAATAATGAAAATGATATATCAACTGAAAATAGACCCAATTGATTTGCCATAATCCCAAGAGTTCTTTTGAAATTTCCACTTGCCAAGATATTTGGTGCACGTGTTTGTACCAAGAAAAACTTCATTAAGTTGGATAAAAATTTTCAAACTCAGTTTATTTAAGTTGATGTGTCCAAAATGCATGTGATTCTCACAAATATTTTCACGTGTTTTAAAAAATGCATTTGAAAACCACATGCATTTCCAACACTGTGAACTTAATAAACTACATTGAAGAAATTTTATAATATCATTAAATCTATTATGTTCTATTTCTATAAGGCTACAACTAAAATATTAATAAAATGATTAAATTCACTTATTTCTATCAACTTAAGCTTTTCAGATAAATGATGATTTAATATGGTATGAGAGTTAGAGATTATGAATTCGAACTCTGACTTCCACAATTCACCCACCACTCTAGTAAAGAGACATTATCCCTGCTAGGGTAATAAACCACATATAAAGTATAAATTGAGTTTTTTTTTTTTTTTAAAAAAAAAAAAACTCCAGTATATTAAATTGATATATGTTTTTAGAGCATACAATTCTTACCTGATTAAAAACTGTCCTATTAAATTTTTAATACAATTTTACCTGCAATTAAATCTCCCATTTACTAATCTTGCAAGTGATATGCAAAAGTAGGATTTACTGAAATTGGAATTTCAGTTTCTAGAGTTTTGAATTTAGGCTATTCATTTTTCATCTAATGGTCATTGTTCTGCCAATTGTCCCACTACTAATAAATATATATTTATTATTTTATAACTTTTATTAGTAGTGAGATACGTGACAAAACAATGACCCTTGAATAGAATATAGACGGCCTAGATCTAAAATTTCAGAAACAGAAATTACCTTAAGAATTTTAGTTGATCCAGATCCATCCGTTGGAGACAAGGAAAGCCCATTTGACAGATTTGGCGAATTATAAATTAAACCTTATTAATTTTCTTGGGCCTTTCTACCTTTTTCAAGTTGCATCAAGTTGGGCTAAGCTGATTTCAATAACCATGTTGCTGACCTCATATTTTGGTCCCACCGAAGGAAGAAGCAAGGATTCACAATCCAGGCCCCGTGTGGCCTTTTTGATGCATTCATGTGGATTGTATAGTAAGGGTATATATTATATTTTTAGCTTATAATTATGAATTATCTTACAATAATGTTAATGTGATAATTTTAATTTTTTGTAACAAAGACTGATATAAAAGGTTAATTGAAATTTGAAACTGACATGTCTGTAAGATAATTGTAGAATAAAAATATGATTTTTTACCATTATTCACATTATATATACGAGTCAAATAATCAACCCATCTCATGAGACACCATCAAC
This sequence comes from Corylus avellana, assembly GCF_965113065.1. Taxonomy (NCBI): domain Eukaryota; kingdom Viridiplantae; phylum Streptophyta; class Magnoliopsida; order Fagales; family Betulaceae; genus Corylus; species Corylus avellana. The sequence goes on along the minus strand of NC_142499.1, from coordinate 2,694,358 downwards.
AAATGACGGGTTTTTCAAACTGGGTTGAAAAAAAATTGACTATTTTTAGAACACGTGATTTTACATATTTTTTTTTTTAAATAAATAAATTACATAATTTAAAAACATCAGTAATTAGACTTTTAAAGAATTTAGATATGGTTGAAACATGGACCAAAGCTTTAATTTTTCTCATGATGAGGGCAGTTGTCAGTTGGTGTAAAAGTTTATACAATTATACTATTATGACTATACATCTTCTACGGAAATCAAGCTAATTTTATGGAGTGACGTTGAAGTTAGTATAATGTGAATAAATAAATAAATAAATAAAGGCAGGAGGTTTGGCCACTTGGCATTATGTGGGTATGCACAAAGGATTTAAATAAATAAATAAAAAGAATTTTCGTGTGCTTTTTTCTTTTCAATTTTTCTGCTTGGCGTATAATTGAAATCAAATTATAATGGAATAATAAAGAAGAATTCGAGTGTCACTCCAGAGAATTGTGAGAGTCAATTACAAAAATAAAAAGCCTAAGAAATGATTTACCAACATCTCAATTTCAAAACACATTATGGTAATTTACTAAGTTTCCATAAAGCAATATCATAGACCGACCAGCTGAAAAAAAGGAAAGAAAAAAAAGTTCCAACGGAAAAATAGGGGGATCGTGAGGAAAGTTAGAGGATAAAAGGTCTTTTAAGTAATTTTACCAATTTTATACACAAACCGGGGTGAAACTGCCCATTGCCTTTAAAAACCCGGATTTTTTAATTTTTAATTTTTTCTAAATTTTATGTTTTTTTTTTTTTTTTTAATGAGTTTGCCCCTCAAAAGGATCGTAGAGGCTAGAGGATCGTAATCCTCGACTAGATGTCTGGGTAGTATTCTATTTGGTAGTATTCTATTGTAGCATCATCAACATCAAGTTGTTTGGGAATCGACTCCAGTTTCTTAGTCCCCATTCTCACATGAGTTGCTTTGAAGTAAGCCCCTGGTTTTCATCTTTCTATGAGCCATACATTTGATTTAATCCTTCACTGTAATTTCACCAACATGAGGAGTATCTAGACTGCCTCGAATTCTTAAATCAGAGATTGTGATGGATGATAGATTCATAATAAATTTGGTACGGAAGGCTCAAGACCTAATTGACCTAAAGGCAAGCCATCACCGTTGGAAAAAAGCCCAAAACAGGGCTACACCCCGTTGGTGCGTGAGGTCTAAAAAAAACTCTTGTCTCCCCCTCAAAACCTCCTTTTAAAGCCATCTCTCTCCTCTTACTTTTTTGTTAAGATATTGACTTAAACATCGAAGTATCTTTTATCATAGGACCAAAGGTTTAATGACGACACATTCTGATTTTCATAAGTGAAAAGCAACCCGGTTTGTATGTGACTGATTTTTTTATCTAACATTAGATGTTTTTTTATGTGGCCAATATTTTAACATAATGATTTTTTAATGGATAACATCATGGTGGAACAAAGAGCACTTATTCTAACAATATATTTTTGTCCCAAAAAACTTGTTTAAGTATTAAAAACATTATTTAAACTATTAACATAATTTCATACAAGCTCTAAATCTACTCCCTTATATAAAGAAATCATTTTAGTGCTATGCTGTGACACATTGCTCTATTGACATGCTTGGATGAAATAATTTATTTAATTTCAGATCTTAGCTGGAATGACGAATGACATGCATTTATGGACAGCATAATTTAGTTGTAGAATTTCTTATTTTGGGCATTTTTCTGGTGAAATAAACCCAAGTTATAATTGAATTAGGTCACCAAAATTTAATTCAATTGGCTTATTGGTGCGTTACCCGGGGCAGGAAACATCTTGGGAGGTTCACAAAGGACACACACAGTTACAATCTCACGCGGTCGTGCCAAAATCCTTCTCCTATTGAAATTATAAGTTATAACACGCACAACGCGGCTTACCGTTACCGGAAACCCCACCCCCCCCCCCCCCTGGCTCCTATAAGGCTATATATATATATAAACTTCCGAGCCCTCTTTTCTACACTAGAACATAAATCAGCGATTGGTTTTTTCCCTTTTGCCCTTTTTCCTCACAACTCACAAAGCAATTAAGCAATTTTAAGAATGGGATCGAAAGGTGGGTGCGGGTGTTGCAGCTGCCTCTGTGGGTGTCTCTTCAGTTGCCTTCTGAGCCTCATCTTCCAAATCCTCTTCACGCTCCTCGTCATCGTGGCGTTGGTGGGCTTCGTCTTCTGGCTCCTCTTCCGCCCTAACGAGGTCAAGTTCCGCGTCACCGACGCCTCGCTCACCCAGTTCAACTTCTCCACCGCCGACAACACGCTCCACTACAACCTTGCCCTCAACATCTCCGTCAGGAACCCCAACAAGCGCATCGGCATCTACTACGACGGCATCGAGGCCAACGCTTACTACCAGGGCCAGCGATTCGACACCGAGACTCCGGCGCCGTTTTACCAGGGTCACAAGAACACGTCCGTTCTCAGCCCCGTCTTCAAGGGGCAGCAATTGGTCACACTGGGCGCCACCGAGGTCTCCAACTTCGATTCGGATAAGTCCGCTGGGATTTTCGGTATTACTCTGAAGCTGAAACTTCGGATCAGATTCAAGGTGGGTTGGTTCAAGGTCGGCCACTTCAAGCCCAAGATCAAGTGCGGCTTAAACGTTCCTCTCCAGTCTAATGCCACATCATCACCTGCAACGTTTGAGTCTACCAAGTGCAGCTTCGCTTTCTGATCAATCTTCCGGCGGATCTTCTTCCATTGATCGAGCCTTTGATTTTCTTTTTCCCATGTTTTTGTTATTCTTTAATTATTATTTTTTAGCGTTATTAATATTTTATAATCTTTTTTCCATGTTGGGTTTCCGTACATATATAAAAAGTTTTAGTGGCTGTTTCACAATTTTCCGGCTCCTGATGATGAATTTGGTATTTGGTGGTGGGTTGCTTTCATTCAACAAATTGATTCGTTGTTTTTTTTTGTTCTGTTCTTGGCGAATCACATAACAGTCTGTCTGTAGAGGGTCACTCAGATTGATACACGTGTTACTCCTCGCAAATCAAGACGTCGAGAAGATGAGTTAGCCCTTTGGGTTGTACTACCCACACAAATATGACCGTTGCGCACTGCGGATGTGCCCGACTGATTCCGTGCTCTGCACACGCATGATGCGCCTGCCTGTAGGGACATGAATAAAGGATTCCTAATGGATTAAAAGTGACACCTTCTTATCGGGAATTAAAAAAAGATTTTGCGTGTTTCCTAAGGCTCTGAGATTTCTACCATATTTGTCTTTCCATACGTTACATTAGGCAATTTAAATCTTTTAATATAAATCCTCAAATCTAAGTACAATCTTTTAATAAATTGTATTTAAGTGCTAATTACTAGCCACTAGGGCTGTCATTTGAATAAACTCAATACAAAATTAAAAGAGCTATAATTGAAGAGTCTTAAATGTTTAATTAAATTGATCTAGGGATAATTTTTAACACAATACAAAATTACCCAAGAAGACAAATTGACACCACTATTAATTAGATACATAAAAGATTCTTATACGTTGCAAAGAGAATGGAATAAATGAAATTGACATTGATTAAAAATTCACCAAAAGGGTTTACCTTTCTCCTAAATTGTTCTTTGGAATTTGTTTCGGGCATCACCAACCGGTGGGAGCCGTTTGGTTTTGGCTTTTTATTAGCTCTTTCGTTATTGTTTGATGGCAGGCATGCGGTTGTCAGCTTGTGTCTATTTAGTTGAGAAGTGACAATTGAGGACATGGAATCAGCACCACAACTTACTTCTCCTTGTTAGAAGCTCATTGGTACATCGAGAAACGTGTTAAAAAAAAAAAAAAAAACAAATAAAGATTGGCTGGTAAAAAAATTAAGGTGAAACTTAATTTTAGACTCTTGAACTTCCAAACATATTTTGTACTTTGAAATCTCTTAATTTGGACTCTAAACTTTTAATTGCAGTTAATTTGAATTCATTCGTCAGATTTTAAATGTTAAAAATAAGACAATGACGTTTATACCCTTGAATTTTTTATAAATTTTTAAATTTACTCTTAATTTCAAATTAAAAATTAAATAAAAAGAAAATTAAAAGGTAATTTTGTCCTTTTAGGGTTTTTAACGGCAAAAATTGATGGAATGGTAAATTGACTGCAGTTGAAAGTTTATGGGTCCAAATTGAGAGGTTTTAAAGTTCGAAAGTACGTTAAATCACATGGTAGTTCAGAGGTCTAAAGTGAAGTGTTAAAAATATATATATATATATTTTTTATTCTAGCCTTGAGACAACTAGTCTGATGATTTTAAATTTTTAATTGAGCTTCCGCTCATACCCAACACTACTTTTTTGTTTTTTTGTTTTTTTTAGGGTTAAATACCTCATACCCCCTTAGGGTTTGCCAACTTTATTTTTTTCCCTCTGGGGTTTCATTTTTATCACATGACCCCTCTGGGGTTTTGATAAAGGACCAATTTAGTCCATCCTTTAGTTGACCGTTAGTTGACCTTTAAGACTGACACGCAGACCAATCAAATGTTGACACGTGGCATCTATTTAATTTTTTTAAAAAAAATTAAAAAAATTAAAAAAATGTATTTAAAAAAAAAACTGCCATTTGGGGGTGGCCTGGCCACCCCCATCTGGCCAGATGGGGGTGGCTCGGCCACCCCCTAGGCACCAGGGGTTGGCCTTGGGCTCCAAGGGGGTGGCCGAAACCACCCCCAGTACCAACTGGGGGTGGCCAAGCCACCCCCATCCGGCCAGATGGGGGTGGCCAGGCCACCCCCAAATGGCCAAGGGGGCGAGCCACCCCGAGTTTTTTCTTTTTTTTTTTTTTTTTTTAATTTTAAAAAAAAAATTAAATAGGTGCCACGTGTCAATATCTGATTGGTCTACGTGTCAGTCTTAACGGTCAACTAACGGATGAACTAAATTGGTCCTTTATCAAAACCCCAGGAGGGTCCTGTGATAAAAATGAAACTTCAGAGGAAAAAAAATAAAGTTGGTAAACCCTAGGGGGTTTGAGGTATTTAACCATTTTTTTTAACATGTCTACATAAGAGAAGAGGAATAGGATTCGAACTAGTAATCTCCGCTTTATGAGACGTGATTCATAGCTGGTTAAGTTACCCCTTAAAGACGGGACAGTTCTCTCTCTATTTTGTAGAGAGAGAAGCTCTGGATATTTTTCCATACCGTCTCCTTCAGTGAGACTTTGCCCACCGCCTAGTGCGGTTTCTCCTGGGAGGAGGGAAAGGTTTTTCCTTTCCCTTCCTCCCACCCCCCTGTGTATCCTCTCTGTTTTTCCCTTTTTCCTTTTCTCCCTGTTTCCTCTTCTCCTGGTTTTTCTCCTGGTTTTCTTTTTTTCTCTTTTTCTTCTCCCCTGCACCTCAGCCAGCTCCGCTCAGCGCCACCTTCACCGCCCCATCTCGTTGCTCCACCTCCGCCGTCCCTTCACCGCCACAGATCCGCCTCAGATCAGTCGAGCTTTCCACAGATTCGCCATCGCCATCCCATCTCCACCTCAGATTCGCCTTCTCCTCCTCGCGTGGCTCCTCCGATCTTCCCTCCGCCCACCTGCCGATGTTGTGTGGTTTTTTTGTTTCTTCTGTTTATGGCCCTCTGATCTTCGGTGCTGGCCCAAAATCTGGTTGTGGTTGTTTTTCCTTTGCTTTTTACTTGTTGATTTTGTGTGTTTGGCTTTCTGTTGTAGTTTTTTTGCAGCTTTTCTGTTGTTGTTTTTTATCTTTGTTGTTATTTTCTGTGGGTTTTCACCCCCTTGTACTGAAGTGGATGGATCTTATTTGGGTGATTTTTGTTGCTAGTGGTTGGCCTTCTACGGCTCGGAATCGGTTTCTGCAGTGTTTGACCTGCAACAACGTGGTTGTTGCCTTTATTGCATCGGACTCTTTATCGAGTTTCTTTGCTATTTGTAACCGCCTTGTGCGGCCCTGGAAAAGGTCTGGCTTGTATGCCATTGCTTGCTGTTTGGTCCTTTTGGACCAGATCCAGATTTCGTTCTTAAATTTGTACTGCATTTACCTTTTGGGCTGTGTTGTTGGGGTGCCCACCCCTTTTGAGGTCAATTAGTCAGTCTTGTAACCCGCTTCCCTTAATTGAATAGATAAAAAAAAAAAGTTGCCCCTTAAAGACCATACGCAACACATTTTAAATCAAGGTCAGAATCATAAAATCATAAGAACAAAACAAATCAAATATAAAATGCTACTGTTGGATGCTTTAAGAGCCGCCGAACCATATATTTAGAATCTCATTGGTACATCGAGAAACGTGATTAAAAAAAGAGCAAATAAAGATTTGCTGATAAAAAAATTAAATATTTTAGTGGGTAAAATTCATATAACCCTTCAAACTATCACTTAATTGACAATGTCTCTTAAAGTTTTCAATTGTGACCGTCTCTTAAACTACCAAAACTTTGTCAATGTCCTCCTAAGGCTAGCAAAAAGATAAAAATGTCCTTATATATTTTTCAATAAGACAAAAATACTTCTATAAATTCGAAAAAAAAAAAAAAACAAAACAAAACAAAAAAACAAAATTAATTTTTTTAAAACAAAAAATTTAATTAAAAAATATTTTATTTTTTAATTTAAAAAAACAATTTTTTTTTTTAATTTTTATTTTTTAAAACGGAAATTTTTAGTTTTAAAAAAAAAACGATTTTTTTTTTTAACTTTTGTTTTTAAAAAAGTTATAAAATAAAAATAAAAACGAAAATTTTCAATTTTTATAAAAAAATCTAATTTTTTTTTAATTTTTTCTTATAAAAAGGAATTTTTTATTTTTATATTTGACCACTCCTTGGATTTTATTTTTTATTTTTTATTATTATTATTTTTTTTTTTCAGTTTTAGGTTTTTTCTAGAAGTTTTAGTATTTTTTTTAAAATTTTTTTTACTAAGGGTAGTTTTGTCATTGGCGGGACATTGAGAATGCTTTAATACTTTGAGAGAGACATTGTCATAATTAAAAATTTGAATGAAACATTATCAATTAGGTGCTAGTTTGAGAGGGATATATAAACTTTCCCCAATTTTTTTTTTTCTAATTTATTTTATTTTAGCCTGGAGACAACTAGTTTGATGATTTTGATTGAGCTTCGGTTCGTACGCAACACATTTTAAATCAACAGTCAAAATCATAAGAACAAAACAAATTAAAAATAAAATGCAACTGTTGGATGCTTTAACATCCGCCCAATCCATTTTTGGTTAAGGGTGTGGTTTCTACATAAATCCACAATTAGTTTTTGCTCTATCCTTACAACTCACAAAGCAAGCAATTTTCTTTCTCTGACAGACCATCAGGCATGGCAGAGTGTGGGTGGGACCGTTGCAGCTGCCTCGCTGGGGTGCTCCTTCAGTTGCATTTTTTGCCTTATCTTCCTAATCCTCTTCGCGGTGCTCGTCGGCGTGGCCTTGAGGGCCTTCCTCTTTGGGTTTTGGTGGTGATTGGATAATAACTTAGAATTCACAGATATTGGAATTCAAGTTGAAGAAAGCAGAAATTATGAGGAAGAGAATAGAAATTACTGTTGTGATCCTAACACTTAGGGATATTATCTAGATAATGGTATAGGAGTTTGCAATTGAGAGAGTTATCTCTAGTACTTGAGACGATGAGTAGTAGTATTTAAGAATTAAGTGATAATGTTTCATTCATTGTAAATATCTATCACCTCGGGACTATTTGTATTATTTAATAACATTTGCTAATGAAGAAAATATACATTAAATATCGTTTTAAAATGCAATTTACTGTATTTTTTAAGTCGATGCTAACCATCTCGAAGTTGCTCTTTAATATTTATTAGAGATCGTGGCTTTCTTAAAGTAACTAATTTATTATTTCTTGGATTCTCATAATTTACAGAATTAGAAACAGAAAAGCTGTAAACTAAGTACAACATTTACGTTTACGCTGTATGTAGCTCATTACAACGGTTTCCAACTCAACTCAACTAGTCTATACATCTCGTGTAACTAACTATTCCAGCTCAGAGTGAACGTAAGTCGTAAGACTATATATATATACCTCAAGAGAAATGTTCTAAACAAAAGATGTCAAGAACATTCATCTTGGGCTACGGCCCAAGCAAGGAGAGGAACTTAGGCCCAGGCCCTTGATCCGAGAATAATGCTAAAAGTATTTTTTTTTTTTGTTTCTCTTGTATCACAGTTACTAAAAACGCTATTTTAAAAATGTAATTTAATGGTTGGTAAAATCATGATTCGGTCTTTAAAATAGATGAAATGTTAAGTGTTCTCCTGGTTTTAAGTATATATTATTTTCTAAAAAAAAAAAAAAAAAAAATTGGCCCCATCAGTCCCCTAATGCCCATGTAGGACTATGAGAATACCAGTAGAACACTTAGCATTCTCCTTAATAGTGTATTTTGTTTTTTAATAAAAATAATGCTACTTTTAATACTAGTTTTTTCACACCAACTTCACATGGATTGATGTGGTGTGTTTTAAATAGCTAACACTTTATTTTTTAAGTGTATGAGAAAAAAAAAAAAAAAAAGCCAATTAAAACAAGCCGTGAAGCAAGAGTGAAAATGTAGTTGGAAAAGATTAGCACTAATCATTTTATAATGCATCATCCTACGTAGAAATGAGTGTGGTAGTACATCGTTGTAGAAGAGAGGAAAAAGGAACGTGTAAACCGTCCAACTGGAGCAGGAAACTATGCGGAAGTCAAAAGGATTCGGAAGTTGATCGGTTCACACAGAAGACACCCACATGGGATGAAGTTTCCTACAAAGCAAACGCGTTAATTATACAAAACCTACCTAAGCCACACCCACACACCGCGGCTTTCCAATTCCTCGGCAATATATATATACAATATACACCCACATATATACTATATATATACATATAAGCCTCCTCTTTCTAGTTCAGATACATATCTAGCACTACTTGATTTTCTCTCTGATTTTCCACCCTCCGATCAGACATGGCAGAGAAGCAATCCCTGAATGGTGCCTACTACGGCCCCTCAATCCCACCGACACGCAAATCCTACCACCGCCACGGCCGTGGCAGTGGCTGCTGCGGCTGCTGCGGGTGCCTTTTCGGCTGCCTCTGCGAGTGCATCTTCGGCCTCATTTTCAAAATCGTCTTCACTATCCTCATAATCATTGGCCTCGCCGCGCTCGTTGTCTGGCTCGTCCTCCGCCCCAACAACCTCAAGTTCCACGTCACCGACGCCTCTCTCACGCAGTTCAATTTCACCGCCAACAACACGCTCAACTACAACATGGCGCTCAACATCACCGTCAGAAACCCCAACAAGCGGATTGGGATATACTACGACACCATCCAAGCCAATTCTTACTACCAAGACCAGAGATTTAACACGATGGATTTGACACCGTTCTACCAGGGGCACAAGAACACGAGTGTCTTGAGCACCCTAGTCGATGGACAACAAGTGGTGTTGCTGGGAACTAGCGAGCAATCCAATTTCAATTCGGAGACGACCGATGGGATCTACAGTATCGATTTGAAGATCAACCTTAAAATCCGGGCGAAGGTGGGTTGGATCAAGATTGGGAAGTTCAAGCCGAAGATCAAGTGTGGGTTAAAGGTTCCTTTGACTAACGGAAAATCGGCAGGTAGCTTTGAGGCTACCAAATGCAGTTTGGATCTCTGATCATCACAGCAGGCCTCAAACATGTTTGTTTGACTGGGTCTTTCATGTTTTTTCTTTCTATGATATTTAGTTAATTACCATACCTTTGTCTTTATTTTTTTTATTTTTTTGGGCATATATATGTTTTTTGTCATTGAGTTTATTTGTCAGTTTCATTGGTAAATAAATAAAATATAGATTTCGGTGTTTTTTTCTTTCTTCTCTTTATGAACTCTATTGCGTGATTATGTGTTGGTGTTTTGTCTTTTTGCTTCTAACGTGCAAAAGACACGTAGCAATTTTATAAGCCTACATATATAGCAGTTGAACAAATCATCGATACGCCATCAATGAGTTAGAAACGAGCCGTTGTCGTAATCTTGCCCTAGTAAAAAGTGGATTGGAATTTCAGTAATTTACTGATTAAATTATTATTATTATTATTATTATTTTAACAAGTGAGTTATCTTCATAAAATTAATACGAAGCAAAATGCTTCATTATACAATGTCAAAAATACAACTTAAAAATTCTATGACTTTAAAAATATATATGACATACCCAGTAATCTTTTGGGCTCTTACAAAACAACACCTTAAAAATGTCATCATCACAATCGGTATATAGATGTACAGCATAAATCGACAATGTCCATGATCGCTGTCTCTTTTATCAATGACAATTCATCCATGAACTTGATAACACATATGACAACCAGAGCAATAGCATACTTGTTTTATTCAGAAGCAAAAAATGAAACTACAAAATCAAAAAACGAGTGATGACGTTGCTAACACGTCATTGATAGAAAAAGACAAATCTGATTTTGAATAAAAAAAATAGATCTAAAAACCTCATCAAATTTGGTGGAATAACAGTGAGTAAAACGTTATAGTCGGTAGAGAGTTAGAACGACATATCTAAACAACGGAAGAAAGAAGAGATGAGAAAAGAAAAGAATAGAAGCGGAAGGAGGGGGTTCTGCCGCCTAGGATATTATTGATTAAATTATTAATAAATGGGGTTAGTATAAAATTTATGCTACCAGTAAGTCACAATCCCACATAGAGTGGTTATCAATTTGGAAAAAAAAAAAAGTATCGTGATCCTGTTGGACAAGGAAATCCGGCGGCTCTATAATAAATAGAATCAACTATGTAGCGCCACGTGTCTCAAGCGGCACATCTGTTTATCTATCTATTTTTAACTTGGGTTGTTTCGGTCTAAATGCTGTCCACTTCATGTTCATTGGTCGTTGCTACGTGGGGGACGTAAAACTTAAGGCCCCCGAACTGGACCAAACGTTAACCTGCCCAAAACTTCTCGTACCCCTTTGAATTATACAACTCGAATCTACGCCAGAAGAGAATGGTTACTATGAGAAATTCTAGTTTTCGGCATGATATATAGTGAAATAGTCAAGTCTTGATGGCGATATAATGACTTATGGGACCCCGGATCCGGTCCGTTCAAGCTACCCATTACATATGCAGTTTTGACATTTTATTGCACGAGTTCCTCTTCCGCCCCACTAGTCTGGGTCCGTACATTTATTAATTCAGTCACTCGAAATTGATTCATGCTACATCCTTTTTTATTTCTTGGCCAAGTAGCAATTGCATCATAAATGCAAAATCTTATACGACTTTTTTTCCGCTTTTCATTCGTATGATAAAGAGCGTAGATAAGTATTACAATTTACAAAATCTTATACGATTAGCTATATTTCTATTTATTCTATTAAAATATTATTTTTTAACTCTTTATTGGGAATTAAAGTGAAAAAAGTTTTAAGAAAAAGAAAAAATAGGTGAGAGAAATAATAAAAAATAAAATGGCTAATTTGAAAAGTGTTGCTATATTTATTTATTTTTTATTTTTTTACTCTTCCAATTAAATATCTATTTTACATTTTTTTTTTTTTTACTAATCCAATGTAAAAGATTTTTTATAAATTTAATTAGTCATTTTAAATAAAAGTAATATTTGGTTGTTCTATTATGAATACTCTTAAGTCTAAAGATCCGAGCTTGCATTATCCACGTGTGAGACTTATCTCTTAGAATATATAGCACACCAGACATATTGCTGAACTCAACCGTTCACAAGGGTGATTCCTATTTCCTACCAACGAGGCAACGACTAATCAACAATCGCCCATTGGAAAAGGTAAATGCATATGTCTTTTTCCATCTACCCGCATCACATTCTGGTGTTGTATTTCTTTTTCTTAATTTATAACTAAAACCAATGACTTTAGATGGAATTAGGTACATCCCATAGCAAATATATAATTATATATTAAGAACTTTTTTGTATGAAAATAAATAAATAAATACTCCTAAATTATCCACCTATAATATAAAAGAGTGGAATGCAAAAGGCTCTATTTTGTAAATGAAATAAAGTCCATGTCTCACGATCTGGTCGAAGAGTTAATTAATTGGATTAATTACCTTTAAAAAACAGCCATAAAAATGCATTAAATTAATTCAAGAAGGGCATGAAGATAAGAGTTGACATGGCCCATTCCAGCTCAGCAAAAGAAAAAAAAAAAAAAAAAGAAAGGTCCAATATTCAATATGACATACTTCTACGCGTACAGCGCATCAAAATGAGTTCTGAAAAATCTTCCTAATTTCACACACAACATTTCGTAGGAAGTGAACAGGAAACTTCCTTCATTTCCATTTCAATCTTCCAAAAGCAAACGCGTTGTTTCTAATCCGACGTCATGCGCTCTCTCTCATGCAGCCGTGCCGTAAGCTCATGAAAAACCATGTAACGCGGCTAACGAGACTTTCCTTCTCCATTCTCCAACCCTATAAATACATGCACAAGAGCTCTTCTGCAATTCATATCTCCCATCATCTTATAGCATTCCACAACAAATTTTCTCTTGCTTTCTTTTAATTAACCATGGCAGAGAAACAATCCCACCTGAACGGTGCCTACTACGGCCCTGCAGTCCCACCGCCGACCCAGTCCTACCACCGCCATGGCCGTGGCAGAGGGTGCGGCTGCTGCTGCCTCTTTAGCTTCCTTTTGAAACTCATAGTCTCCCTCGTTGTCATCATTGGCCTTGCTGTCCTCATCTTCTGGCTCATCTTCCGCCCCACCAACGTCAAGTTCTACGTCACGGACGCCTCGCTGACGGAGTTCAGTTTAACCGGCAACAACACTCTGCAGTATAACCTTGCCGTCAACATCACCGTCAGAAACCCCAACAGGAAGATCGGAATCTACTACGACACCATCGAGGCCAGGGCGTACTACGGCGACCAGCGTTTCGATGTGGATACCTTGACGCCGTTTTACCAAGGGCACAAGAACACGAGCTATTTGAGCGCCGTGTTTTCAGGGCAGCAAGTTGTGCTTGGAAGTGATGAGCTCACGCAGTTCAATGCGGAGAAGATTGCTGGGGTTTACAGCGTTGATGTCAATCTCTATCTCCGGATTCGGTTCAAGGTCGGAAAGTTGAAAACCGGCCGGGTGAAGCCTAAGGTGAAGTGCGACCTGAAAGTTCCTCTGAGTTCCACCGGAAACTCAGCAGTTGCTTTTGAGAGTACCAAGTGCGATATCGATTTCTGATCGACCGACCTTCTTCATGTTTGATTGAGTGCACTACGTACTTTTTTTTTTTTTTTGGTATTATTTATTCATTTTTTTTTCTTTTTTGTATGTGATATATGATCATTCTTCTTATTCTCGCATACGATGCGATTGTATTTGCTTATGAGATAGAGGGTAGATGATTATGTTTTGTTATTGGAGTTTATGATATTATTTATTTGTCACTTTCGTTATGCGTGTAAATAAATAAATCATTAATATATATATATATTATTCTTGAGTTTTACGACGATGCTTATGCAATGCCTTTAGACTTTTGTTTATTTTATGTAATTCCCATTATAATAAGTTAATAATTAATTAAGGAGACTGAAGACATTCTTTTCCATAAGAACAAGTCATTGGAGCTTCTAGAAGGTTTAGCAAATATGTGTCACAAATTTAGAATAGGCCAAAGCTCGAGCCTCTAATTTATCAATATGATGATACATTCCACAAAAATTACGAGGGGATCGGATGTCGATTACGGAACGTTTCTTTAGTTTGTCATTAATTAATTAGTTTGTGGATTAATGCATCTTAAATTTGATAACATTAGTCATTATTCCTTAAAAAATAGTTGACAGAAATCATTTAATGAAAATCATTTACGTCTATTAATATACTAACTAGAGGTTTCATCCCAAAGAACGGACACAAACTTTCACCTTTTTACGTTAAATATTAACTAGGGAAACATGTTTTTAAAGGACATTTAAGGATAGTAATTCCCTTTATTAATTATTTTCTAATGGATGCATCTTTCTACACAAATTATGTTTGTTTTTCCACTAAACAATATTTAAGTTCGAAAACAAATTAAAGATCGATCTTAATTAAGTTGTTATAGGAATTTGGCATATCTACCATAAGTTATACTCCTAGCTATTTGGTAATTATAAATTAACGTTTCACCACTAAATTATTATTTTATGTTTATCCAACAAAGTCTTTTGAAATTGACGAGTCCAATATTATGCACATGGTATCATCATGACTACGTGGAGTTCCATCAATTTATAAGAGTCATATATGATAATTTAGAGCAACCGGTATCTTACTTTAGGCATCTGGTTTTCCTTTCTCTTTCTCTTATTACATATTTTTGCGAAAGAGCTCCGGGTAATTAAGCCAACAAAGGTTCTTAGCGGTAGGTAGGCTATATATATATATATATATATATATATATAGAGAGAGAGAGAGAGAGAGAGAGAGAGTCTTGGTGTGTAGGCAATGCTCATTCTGAGGTGACTGTTGCCAGGTACTGGGCTCTTGTACGTGTGCAACAGCAGTATTCTTAAGGGTGACTAGTGAGACTCTTTGTTACTTGGGTCCATGGGCCTATATTTATTCTCAATCGACTTACTAAGTCTTTGGCAATAAAAGAAGGGGTAGAAACAAAAAGGAAAAAAAAAAAAAAGAATAACAATTTACAACTCTGTCATCTCACTTTCATTGGACTGAATGTGTCTGTGCCCATAAATCCTTAATTTTGTTTTTAATTAATAAGATCTAATTCATCATAAGCTTATATATGTACAGTTACCAATTCAATCTCTACAAATGTTATGTATCTTTTAAACCACATTTTTTTTATTAATATTATTAGAAAAATATGTAAAAAAACACATGTTAATAAAAAAAAAATCCATACACGTATTTTAAAGACTAAATTATATATATGTATATATATATACACACACACGATATTCTCAAGCGGCTGTTGATTTTTTCCCATGTCTTTTGTGTGCTTAATCACAAAGGACGCTCTTCTTCCTTGAGTAATTGGGCACAAAGTGGGTGTTCCTAGAATTTTGCTATCGAGTAATTATATATTATTTATCTTATAATTTGTCCAACAATGTTTACGTAATGCTCACAATTAATCATTGGATTAATTCTTGTTAAATAATAATAATAAAAAACTAAATAGTTTATTTGGAGTATTATGTCGATATTGTTGAACAACCACATGATAAAAATAAAATATTTAGCATTACTCTTAAGTTATATAAGATACCCAGGATAGTCAAATGAAGAACTCGCATCTTAAGCAATTAAGTAGTTTCGTCTCTTTTTTTCCAAATGATCAAAATCTCATAAAAATATTTCTAGAATATAATTCTCTTTTCTTTTCTTTTTTCTTCTTTTTTTTTTTTTTTTTTTTTTAAAAAAAAAAATAAGCAGTGGATTTTTTATATAACATATACTGTTATTGTTATGAATAAAACGATTGACCGATATTATTTTAGGAGTAATGGTACATGCTAATATGCTATACCATCATCCAACTGGGCTAATGTGGCATTGCCCATCATTTTTTATTTTTATTATTATTATTTTTTAAATAATGATTGATCCAAGAATAGACACTGCAACATCAATTCATAATGAAAATAAGCATTTGAAGTGAATGCTTGTGCGTACATTGCTAATTCAAAACTAGTTGTAATATCAAGCAAAAATAGGACTAGCATATACATCAAGAATACACATTATTTACTGATCATTGAGTTGACATTGTTGCCGGAGAGTATCTCAAAAGGTAATTCTCCCATAAACAGTTTTAGATGCTGTAGGACCAATTTTGTGGCTCTTGCCAGAAATCCTTTACCTCAACATAATGACCTAAATGATTTGTAGTTTTGGTCAGACCCTAGCCTACATCCATCATTTCGTATTGTTAGCATTTTTCTTTTTGGTTGTGGGAGGGGGGGTGGGGGGGCAGACATGGACTAATTATATCGAGTGGACTTTTGAAAATTGCAAAAATAATAAATAGATGAACCATTCACGTCTAGCTCAATAGCTAAAGGGATTGAGGTCCCTCCAATTCCTTGGAATCTTCAGGATGGTCACTTCCTGCAAAAGTTATTTGAAGGATAGAGCCACATTGTAAACCACTCCTTTCCAAAATCTCTTTAAGTGGAACTAATGTGCAGTAACCTACCCTTT
Organism: Corylus avellana; assembly: GCF_965113065.1. Taxonomy (NCBI): domain Eukaryota; kingdom Viridiplantae; phylum Streptophyta; class Magnoliopsida; order Fagales; family Betulaceae; genus Corylus; species Corylus avellana. The sequence goes on along the minus strand of NC_142499.1, from coordinate 2,678,115 downwards.
TCAATGAATTATCATACAAGCTTTTTGAAAACATAGAAGAAAATGAGGACAAGAAACCTCTCAATTTCATCGTCAGAATTTAAAGTTAGTGTATCTAATGGTGTTTACTTTATAATGGAGAGAGAGAGAGAGAGCAAACAGCTCATTATGTGACTAGGGAGTGAATGATGAATAACAAGTCATCTTTGTAATAATTTAAACAACACAGTTTGAAAGTGTCATAATTTTTCCTAGTGTCTTGCACTAGAAGCAACTCCGACAAGTAGTTCAATAAAAACTCAGAATAAATTCATAAGTAATGCTACATACTTAACTCTCATCCTAGTGCTCACAAACCATTAAATCAACCTTTATTAAAAAAAAAAAAAAATTCTAAAGGCTAATGGACATTGCTATATCAACCCAGTTGCGTGGTAGTTGAATATTTAAAATTACTCCGAATTCATTATCGCATACTGTTGCTATTTCATCTATGTGGGGATAGCATGTAAGCAGCTACATCTATTCTACCATGTGAAAAAAAGAAAGAAAAAATAAAAACGTTAAAATCTACAGGATTTAGTCATTTGTGATTTGAAAAAAAAAAAAAAAAAAAAAAAAGAAAGAAGCATAGCACTTCAACAAAAAAGGCAGGCAATTCAACAATAAGATAAAGTAAACATAATAAAAAAATAAATAAAAAAATGAGGGAATGCATCAAATGTAGCCCTATACATTATTGACACAAAGATCATAAATTTTGGCAGCTAAACAAGGAAAGAGGAGGGGTATGACCGTCTCAAGATTCTTCAACCATGTCCAAACCCTAAGAGAATGGGGTGTAAATAAGATCATGACCCTTAAAGATACCCTTCAGCCCTACCCAAACACTTGTAGAGTAACAACTACAATAGAAATGAATAAACAGAGGAATGGAAAGACAACAAGAAAGCACCAAAAAATACAAACAACAACAGTATCAGCGGAGGGCGAGGTGGAGGAAGGTAGCGTGGACACGGTTGAAAACCATTGGCATGTGTAAGCCACTCGCCGACACGTGTAGACAATGCGCCGACAGTGGACACCAAGAGCTAAAAAGCGTCAATTGGAAACTGGCAACAGAGGTGGAAGGTGGTGGATGGGAGGAGGGGATGTGTCACACACGAAGGAGAGCTCCCTAAACGCCGCCGCGTGTGGGACACACACCAGTGAGTGAGATCTATTCACAGGCACCTGGTACTTGAATAGAGAAGATTATGTGGCGGTTGGAAGCGAAGAGGCCCGGGAGTAAGGTGGAATGGCGCGTCAAGGGGTGAGACTTCCTGAATTGAACAAATCTGATTTTGAAAAAACCAAATCCAAAAACTTAAAAAAATGAGGTAAATGTGACGCTGGGAACGACTAGAGAAAGTAGAGACCGGATGATCTGCAGTGGAGGATGAGACGATGGAGCTGTTGAAACTGAATAAATTGCTAAGGGCGATGGATAGGGCCTCCAATAAAGCAAGTAGAGCCTACAAAGAGGTAGTTGGAGCCTTAAAAAAGATGGAAAATGGAGGGGGAGGGGGAATAGGGGATTAAAGCATAAGGTAGAGGAGGAAGGAGCATGAGGTTTTTTGGGTTTCTCAGAGCGAGAGAGAGAGTTGGGGGAAGGAGACGAAGGGTCCATAACAAGGGACATATGTTTAGTAAAAGTTACTAAGAGCATATTTGGGATGTCCAACTAAATCCGACCTCGGGTATTTCATGCTGCTAATAAAATTGTAATCAAGACTCCATTTGTACATGATGTGTTCGCCATGAGTAATGCTAGAAGTAGGATTAAAGTCATCTTTGTGTCCTCCCAAATGTGACTTGACTTTTAAAATTATTGTTAAATTTGAGATGATCATTTTAAATTTTGATCTATTGGTGATTTTAAAATCCACATCAAATTTAGGAGGATACAAGAATGATTGTAGTCGTTATTTAAGCATTACTCACCCGTTACAAAACAACCATGAGATTTAATGTCAAAAACATAAACATAAACCTTTGTAACCATAAAGTCAAAAACTGTATAATAGTAGCTCACAATCTATGGTCATGTTATACGATGCAAATATTGTATATTTTTTAGAAAATCATATATAAGCATTTGTTTATTGAAATAATCTTATAAAAAATTAATAAGCTCATGACATAAAATAAAACAAGCTCACTCTATTGACAAATTGCATGTTTTAAATATGAACAATTTCATAATCAATTGCTTACATCAACCGTTCATTTACCACCTCAAACATCTTAATCACCAAGTCATAGTGAATTGTAATATAATATTAGACACAAACATGCTAAAAATCTTAATCCTAATAAATAAAATATTAATATTAGACATAATACCGAGTATGATTGACATTAAGTTTCAGCTTTAATGTCTTTGATGACGTGACATATTTTTAACCCTTGAATTTATTTAAAGAAATCACAGCCGTGAACTAGAATATGATTTTATTAAAATGTGCCCACTTAGCAGCTTGATAATAGCTTAAACAGTCAGAACTTCCAACACTAAACCAGAATAATATAATCCTCACACTGGAATAAGATTACCCGTACACTGGAATAGGGGTTTCTACCAAGTGCTGCAACCAAACAGCACCCTTCTTCAACAAACTAACCCAACGCACAGTGCAGGCAGCCTTAACGCAGCACCGCAGCACTACCGAAGCCGACCACCACGCGCAGCACTACAGGTACGGCTGAGCAAGAAACTACGTCGTTCTTCGACTGCTCCTAGGGTTTTCTCATATCGCTCTGCCTGCCTGAAAGATATCTCTCTCAGCTTGCATCTAAGGCACTTTCTTCTTTCTTTAGATTTGTGTTTTTTGGGGGTTTGAATCTCTATTTTGATGGAAAAAACATAAATTTGATATTTTTTGGGATTTTGAGTTGTGGGTTCCTCTGCTGGCTAGAATTGTTGGGATTTGGCGTGAGTTTCTGTTTGGTTTTTGGATTTTTGGTGCTTGTTTTACATGTTTCCGCTTTGTATCTGATGTGTTTGATGATTTGCTTGGATTGATATGGGAAATATTTTGAAGATTTTTATTGCTTGGAGAATTTAAGTGGGTTGGTTTTTTTAGCTTTAGATACGATTTTGGGTTTATGGGTTTTCTCTAAGCAGTGAGTTTTCCTGTATCCTTGTCTGTGGGCAGTTTGAGGTGCTTCTCTTGGTGGAGATAAAGATTCAAGATTTGGGTCTCTCACTTGATTTTTTTTTTTGAATTCCTGCTATCTGTACGTGCTTTAAGTATAATTGTGCCTGTGGATTTGAATGGAGGAAGTCATTTTTGTTTCTGCCTTTAAGTACTTTTACCTATGTTCAACCTGTTCGTGTATATGAAAGTTAAAGAAAGATGAAAAAAGGAAAAGAAGAGTGATGAAGTTATATGCCTATAACTAAAATATTATTCTACTGTCACCAAAGAATCTGCTGAGCCAATGCATTACAGAATAAACTGTTAAGGAAGACAATATTGTCTTCTACACCCAGAAAACAGAGACCAAGTGAATATTGTCTTCTATTCACTTTTGCCCCTTTTAGAATATTGTCTTCTATTCACTTTTGCCCCTTTTAGCCTCATTATTTTCTCTTGAGACTATTGGTCTACTTCCATTGTAGTATGTTTTGGGGTGTCGGTTATCAATGGTCAAGTAATTTTGATCCTCCTCTATACCAATTATTTATGTTCTGTGTTTTATTATCCAGTGCTATGAGCTCAGACACTGAACCTTTTTTTCGATCAATTTGATGACCTGAGTCTTTATCCAACTTTCATTTCATTTGCTTCTCAACTCCAGCTGAAAAATTCCAGTAGCTCAAAATTTTTCTCCTAACCTGTCCTCTAAGCCTTTCTGAGTTCTGTTGCAAGCTCCTGCCTAAGTTTCTCTTCCTCTTTTTTCCATCTAAAGTTCCATTGTTATCTTCTATTGCTTGGATGGTTCCTTTAGGGATCCTTTTCTATCTAACAGTTCCCTTCTTGGGACAACCAGCATCATTGTGCCCAAATTTGTCATCATTAGAAGATCAAGCTAGCTTCCATTCAGTAGGCATTTCTGCATTTGATCACCACCATATCAGATAGTTGTACGCCCATATCAATTTCTACACATTGACTTGCATCTGAGAATCTCTCTCTTGTTGCAGTCAATTGATCTGTAAATGAGGGGTTGCAATTAGGCTAACAATTTTACTCGGTCATATAGCTGATAGGAGATTAAACCTTGAATTCCATAATTTATTCTAAGGAAGTAGCAAATGGCTTTTACCAAATGACCACGATCCCCATTTCAGTAACTCCTGTCCAGCTGCAATCTTTAGATATTTTTCAATTTGTTGTGACAGAGAAAACAATTTGACATACATGTATATATATGTGCGTGTATATTTCAAGTTTTCATCAAGTAACAAATCCTTCAGAGTCAATGGAACATTTTCTTAACGGTTATAGGTTTCCAAAAGGTCAACTTTAATCTTTGAACTTTATTCAAACAAACCAGATACTCTTCCATGATTTAGTACTTAAATAAGTAATTTTGGAGATTCGTCACCATGTTATTACCATTAGTTTTATAAGAGGGATTGATCTATTTCTACAACTTATTTTTGCTTTGTTTGGTTCATGAATTATCAAATTTTAATTGTTTTGTTTAGATCTTGAGGAAAAAATATCAAATTGATTGCATTTTTGCATATTGCTTCTCTCACTTAGGATTGGCTCCATTTTTGTGTTGTTTGTAGATGGATGAAACAATTCTTTCGGCAGTTATAGCCACAGTTGCATCTGTTCTTGTTGTTGGGGTTGTTAGAAGATATTAGATCTAGGAGATTATTACGTAGGGAACCTCATGTTAATCGAGAGTATGAAAGAGGGAAATATATGGATAGTATTCTTTATGGAAGCAGAAAAGATTGTATTGACCAAATAAGAATTTGTATATTTTAATTATGTGATTATTGTTAGTTAATTTGTATATTTTAATTAAACATAATTTTTAGTTTGATTTGTTAAATTATTTGAATAAAAATTACATTTTATAGGTTAATATGATTAAATGAAAATATAAAAAATATTTGTCATTTTTTGTGTGCGCGCCAAACGCCTATAAAATGACTTCCCAGAAAATATTTTACAACGGAAAATATTTTACTCCGAAACAAACGAAGCCTTAACCTAGTAGGGAAAGGACTAATTATTTAAAATGTGCCCGTAGGCTGTAGCAACTGGTTTGTTTAGTTCAGCTGAGATTTTCATATCATAGAAAGTAAAACAAATTTAGGGTTTAAAAATCCTAGACTACGCCGTTCAATTATGTTTGTGCTTTTTGTAGTGAAAATGACACGTTCGAAAGCTTCTTCAAAGCAGCAAAAGCGTGGAGTCGACTTCAAGGTAGTAATCTATGCAGTAGCACAAAACACTTAATTGATCTTTTGTTTGATCCAGGGGAGGCTTACTTATGATGTTGTTTGTCGAATATCTGCAGAAAATAAAGCGAAAGATTGGCAGGAAATTGCCGCCGGCGAATAATGCTACGAATACTGAAATTAAATTCAAAGGTATAAACTAGAAGAGTCTTTCTTATTACAAATTTCATTGTAAGTGTTACGCATATACTGGATTTAATAAGGCATAGTTTTGTTTCAGAGAAAAAAAATTTAAAGGAATTTGAAATTTTTGGGCAAAATGGGATAATTTTTCTTAAAGCGAATCGGGAATTGGATCATCTCAAATATCACATGATTTTTCTTTGAAAACTCCATAAATGTTCAGTTGTCTTTAGGATTTTATTGTGCTTTATTCATTGAAGCACATAAAACCCAACCTTTTATTTAATCTTTATTCTTTTTTGTGGTTTTCTTAACATTTTATTGGTTATGTAAAAGTCATTTTAGTTTACGTTACATTTTTATTTTATTTTTTATTTTTGATTGTTAACTATAATGGCGGTATAATTTTATAGTGCCTGAAGAGCTTGTGAAAGATATTTTTCTCTTTTAAACCTTTGAAATATTTGGTGTTGTTCCAATGAATGGTAAACGAATGTATTGACTAAAAGTTTACTTGTGCTTGTTATGAACAGCAATTATTCTTCCTGAGCAGAGTGTGGCGTCAGAAAAGGAAGGTTTAGCTGTGAACAAGAAAGGTTTGACTTTGAAAGAACTTCTTCAACAAACATCCCATCACAACCCAAAAGTTCGTAGAGGTACTTCCTTATTATCATGGAAGTGTTCATTATTGTGAAAAATGTTCTCAGTGTAAAGAATCGCCCTAAGTGTTCAAATGATGTTGGTAGGGCTTTGCAGAACAATTCCATGTTTAAATATTGAGAATGTAAGAAACAAAAATTATTTTGGTGGTAAAGGTTTTTAAATCTTGAAGTTTTTGATTTGAGGGGAATTTTTTGGTAAGGTTTGAAAGTTATGCCCTTATTTTTCTGGTTGTTTTATCCAGCTTTTAGTGTTCACATCAAACCTTTCTTTTGTATTGAGTGGCTATCTCACAGTTGAGCTCAAATTTTGTTCCTCTCTGAAGATGCATTGATGGGTATTAAGGATTTATTCCGTAAACATCCAGCAGAGCTGAGGTTGCACAAATATCCTGTCGTAGAGAAACTGCGTGAACGAATTGGGGATGATGATAAAGTGGTTCGAGAAACACTATATCAACTTTTTAAGTCAGTGATATTCCCTACCTGTAAAGAGGTTATTCTTTTTTCTTTTTTAAAAATTATTGTAGTATTTATTGTTGCTCATCACCAGTTATCCATTTTTGTGACATTTGTTTCTCTGTTTTTCTTGTCCAGGATAATCAAGAGCTTTTCATTTCCTTAATAATGGCATATATTTTTAATGCAATGACACATTTAGCAATTGACGTTCGGTTGATGGCATTCAAATTTCTTGACCTTGTTGTCGAGAATCATCCACTGTCTTTTTTCTTGTATGCTGAAAAGGTATCTTAACCTGATTCTGTTAGGTAATCTTTGTAATTTGTTTTTTGCGTGATTATGTTATTAGCATTTGTCTCTTGAAATCTTTCTGATCTAAGCAATTTGAGAAGCCATGCTGTTTTTTCTGGGTCATTAGCTCTAATGGCTTATGCCATATCCACCCAGATATTATAAGATAGTGAGTGAGGTAACAGGTTCCATTCCCATCGAGGTTATGGTCAAATAGCAAAAAAGGAAAATGCATATATTGAAGTCATTTTTACCCTTGTTTGAGGTTTCCTTTAAAATGTCTGCTTTTGGATGCTAATCAGTCTGATTTCAAAGGAACTAGAGTGATTCTTTTAAGTTTAATCATATTGTTTTTGGTTTTGACATTTTCTTAAAGATTTTAATGTTTGCTTCATCAACAGATTCTTCAAAATTATGGGGACATTCTACGGAACAACCAGTTCTATTTACAGGACAAGGGAAAACTCAAGAATGTTCTTACTGGCTTGCTGCTATGCTTGTCACTGGTGCCATGTAATAACAAAGAAGTTGACTCATGTGAAAAAGTACATTCTAATTATCAATTGCAAATGTACCAGTTGTTTTGTGTGTTGTCTTTTATCTTTTGATGAATCATTGTCTTCTATCTTTTCATAACTATATTTTACTCTTGAAACTTTGCATGCAATTGTGGGTGCTCCGTGTGAGCTCAAGTTTTTATTTTGGGTGCACTTAGGCGCTCTTTGTTATACTTCCTGTATAATTGGGTTGCGCCCCTTTAAATTTGTGCTTTTTTGATATATGCAACATTATCTATCAAAAAAAAGAAAAAAAGAAGAGAATTAATGGGATAGTGCTGTGTGATGATGGTCATCTTTGGTTTTCCTTGTTTAGTTATGAGTCTTACCTCGTAAGGATTGTGATGTCTACAACTTTCACAATCAATGTTTTCCTCTAAAGTTCAATAAGTTACATGTTTCTCTAATTTATTTGGGTGATATCAAATCCTAATGCTTTCCTTCTTAATTTAATAGAATGATGCTGGACAAGGAATGTTACATGTTTTTGAGCCTGATGTGTCTACAAAATCTGCTGGTATGTGAAAGCATCTTTTACCTTTCTTGTATTTATATTTTTTTTATGTCAGCATTCAGTGATTGATTTAGGGCAATGATGACCCCAAGGGGTTGGCTCAAATGGTAGGGGCCTAGGATATTTCCATTAGGTCCAAGGTTTGAATCTTCTTGGGTGCAAACAATTTATTGGGGCCAGCTTGCCGGCGAAGAATATTACTTGGTTCGTGTGGAGGGGGTAGAGCTTTGTACGGGTCCTAGATTTACCCGATAGGGGTGAGTACATGAAATGGCCCTGCTTTGGAAGGGTTCCTCGTCATAAAAGAATATAACTTGCATGATCATAAAAATGGGTGCCTAATATTTTTTTTTTTTGATAATGTAGGAGAACTTTACTCAGATTAATTGCCTAATATTGCACTGGTGGTAACAGGAATAATCAAATCTTTCATTGTTAAAAATTTTCTTTCATCCCTGGAATTAGATATTATAGCTCACCCTACCAGCTTCCATTCAATGATCAAATTTACCATATTTATAATTCTGAAACCTATAATGTTTTTTTTCTATCACTTTCATTGTTTGGTTTATGAGTTTTCAAGACATCTTTTTGTAAATTTATTTATTCATATAAAAAGCAAAATAGAAAAGTGAAGTTCACATCTTATTATTATTATTATTATTGTTATTGTTGTTCTCTAGCTTGTTCTTTACTTAGTAATATTACGGGATTATTACGTGTACTTCCATTCTCATACCGTCTCTCTCTCTCTCTTTGTTTCTCTCTCTCCAATATGAGATAGTAACGTGCTGAAGTTCTGATGGTCCTGGCATATGCTTGCTTTGTTTGTGCAGGGTTTCCTCTCATCATCAAGAAACTAAAGGATCTTGTGCCAGTTTTAATCAATTGTTTCCAAGATTTTATTCCATCGGCTCATACCATGCCACTTCTTGATGCACAGTCATTTGATTGTCTGTTATGTATACTTCAGAGCATAGATATTACATTCAGATTTTTTATTTATGGGACTGACAAGGGTAAATCAGAATATCAACTTCCTCAAGGACAATCTGATGTGACAGTGTGGGATGAAAGTATCTTGTCATTGTTAATGAAGAAGATACTACTAGTGTTTCCCCTCAATCCGACGGGGCAGCTTTCAGAAAAGGTATGGCCTCAATACAAGTTTTCAGATCATTATCTTTGCTCCCACATGACAATGCTAGATTCTTTTTTCTCCTTTAATTCAATTGTTTTGATTGGACTTCCTTTCTTTTGCATATGTTTCTGTGATAAAATTTGACATATCTCCTTTGACCCTATTTATTTATTATTTATTATTTTTATGGTGGGTACAATGCTGTTCTTGTATTTTGAATTGGTCTAATTCTTTCTATTTTTGCTTGGCAGGATGACGACAGATATTTTATCTTGAACGTTCTGATTATGGGAATACTTTTGCAATTCAGTGAATGGATCTCTCCTCCTGCTGTGTTGGAGAAATTTCTAGAGTTTATAGAAAATGCGCTGCTTAGAAAGGTCTGAATCTTGCTCCATTATGTGCATATGATTTTAAAGATGCATGGTCTTAAAAATGTTGCCAATGTGGATTTGTATAATCAATCTATAGAAAGTTTTATGATGAGGTGTAAAAATACAATTGACAATTATGATGAGTGGGTATAGCCATAAATTCCTAATATTTTGTTTTTGATTAATTATTTAATCCAATTACTAAAAACTGGTGAAATCATAGATGTTGTGTTCTGTATCAATTTTAATTGATTAGCAATTGTCATGAACCACGTGGGTTTCAAAACATAGAGATATTGGGTGGCTGTATTGATATTAATGTCAAATGACAATGTTGATTTGAAAAGTGATAGTAAAACATGACAATGGATTTTTTAAGAACATTTGTGGGCTATGATAAAATATGTAGTTGCAATATTGCACATAGTTGGAGTTGATTTTCTGTATGTGGGTGCGATCATTAAAATTAACCTATAAATTATTATTTTTTGTATGTAACATATGGAGTGCAAAGCTTGTGCTTAATTACCCTATGCACATAAGAATGCTAGATAACATTCTATCAATGCAATTGTTTTACGACTTATAAATAATTCATATGCATAATATGTTAAGCAACTCATGTTACTAAATGGTTAAATTGTAAAGATTCTTTTTCTTTCCTTCAGAAAAAAAGAGAGCCAATCAAGTAAAAGTAAATTCAGTACATGCAAATTATCAATGCATTGCAAAAAAAAGTAAATCTTTTTTTTATTCACAAAAAAAAAGTTTGTCATTTATCTTTCAAGTAAAAGGCCAATTCTCGAGCAATCACATTCACGTGTCCCCTTAGTAAAACCTACTTTTCTGATTTAATATGGAGGTTGTTATTGTTAAGACGTCTGATGTTTCAAGTAAGAGGCTCATTTTGTATGGATGAGTGAAAATGTTTTCCTTTTAATTTGACTGGTTTAATATAATTTTGCAGATTTGTAATGGCACAAGGTTTGGTAAAGGAGTCTGGGAAAAACATTTACTTTCACTTTTTCCATTTTTTCCGAAACTTTTTTCACAAGTGGAGAGCAATTGGAGATCTCGTCTTCTTCAGGTCTGACTTATGCTTTTAAGAATTATTGATTAGCAAGAGAATCTCTCTCTTTTTGTCTTTCTTAATTGAAATGTCTATTCATGCTTCATGCACTTTGGTTGATGTTTAATTATTTATCTTGAGTTTCCTGAGAGACACCAGAAATCCAATGATACTGTTAAAGTCATAACAATTTAATTGCAGGTATTTACCAAGACTTTCAGGAAGCTTGAGCCTTCATTGGAATTGGAATGCCTTTCTACAATTGAGGATATGATTATTCTTGTAAGCTTCTTCTCTCTCTCTCTCTTTTTTCTCTCTCTTTTTCTCTTTCTTAATTGGAATGTCTATTCATGCTTCATGCACTTTGGTTGATGTTTAATTATTTATCTTATAAATCTAGAGTTCCCTGAGAGACACCAGAAATCCAATGATAATGTTAAAGTCATAACAATTTAATTGCAGGTATTTACCAAGACTTTCAGGAATCTTGAGCCTTCATTGAAATTGGCATGCCTTTCTACAATTGAAGATATGCTTATTCCTGTAAGCTTCTTCTCCTCTTTTCTTTTCTTTTCTTTTTTTTTTTTTTTTTTTTTTTTTTTTTTTTTTTAAGTTTTTGGGACACAATTCTTTAGTAATTGCTTAGAATCACCATGTCCCTCTCTCACCAATTTATTGCCAATATGTTTGTACATATTGTAGAAAGAGAAAAGGCTGTGCCTAGAAATATTAGAGCATCGGATTGGTTGGATAAGAGAGCTCCCTCCCTTGCTAATCTTGCTAGATGATACGCATCCATCTTGTACCCAGGTAACCATACAATTTACCTTGTGTACACTTCTAGTTGCAGCAATCAGGCAAAAAGGTTTTATTTTTGGAGAAGTTGTTAAGATGAAAAAGTAGTTTTTTGGCACCCCATATTTTAAAGTTATAATCTTCACCTCCAGTTTGTTATTATTTACTTATAATTGCATGAGTACTTTTCCCCTCCCCAAGTGGTAGCTCAATTGGCAGGAGGCTATGCCTCATGAAACGGAAGCTACTAGTTCGAATATCCCACTTTCCCCTCCCCTTGGGGGCAATTACTTATAAAAAAAATAAAAAAAGTTACATGGGTACTTTTCCCCCTGAAATTACAGGCTGTGTTGCATCTGCAACTTCGCCTTGGACAATGTACTCTGGTGGACTCTTCATTTGCAAGGGAATATGACAACATGCAACACTCATTGCTAAAGTTTTACAGCACATGTCAAGATGATGGTAAAATTAAATTTGCTGAAGACATTATTTAGTCTGTAACTCCTGGAGCGGTATCACTCAGTTTCCTGTTCTTTTTTATCTTGCAGGAAATATATGTTATGGTCCTTTCATAAGGCTTCCTAGAGATTCTCAGGAACTCTCTCTGTGTTGCCTTTATTACTTCTCTAATTTGGATTCACCTTTGTTGAAGTCAATAGCTTCTTGTTGCTTAAGTAAGTATTACTTGTCTGTTAGTTCAAATCTTCATGAACTTGATCGTGCAGGAACTTTTAATGTAGTAACCAGGTTTTATTTATTGCATATAAACTTGCTTTAGTATTCATGCAATTGATGCTTTACTAGCATAGATAACTTGGTTTTCTTTGTATGCAAATCACTCTTATGTTTATAATCTTCAAATTTCTATGGATAATGGCTTTCCTGGGAAAATTACTTGACATATCCTTGCTAAACACATCAAGGAAGCTCTTGATTTCGAAATTAAGCTGCAATGCTTAAGGTACCTCTCAGAGTACTAAAACATCACTGAGTAGTTTAGACGTGTTTGTTCTTTGGACAGTAGAATGATCTCGGGCAGCAAGACATAAATTCCCTCAGCTTTTATTTCTTCAGTTAATATAGAATTTCTACTTAAAAGAATTAAGGCAAAATGACCTTTCTGAAAGATATATTTCTGCTATCAAATGAGTAACAATGTCCTTGAATTAGCTGAAAGATTGACAGTACGGATCATGTCAAATGTTGTTGCTACTGTATTTCCAGATTTGATTTCATAAATGGTGGTGAAATACTCATTTAGAAATATCTGGGATAATCAATGTAATTTCCAACTGCATTAAGTTTTTAGGGAAATTTATGCTTCTGCTCTTCAGTATATGGTATGACCTCCACTGAAGTAGGGGGAAGCTGCATAGAGTACAAAGCTATGCTATTCCTCTTGCAATTCTTGAATCAAGAAGTTAGAATTGGTCAAATTAGATGACTAGGCAACTACTGAAAAATGAATATTTACTATTTTTTTTGAAGTAAGATTTGGAATTAACATTTTCTTTCTTGCCTGACTATTTGCAGGTCCGGATTTGGAGCAATTTATATTATTTCGAATCATAGAGGTCCTGCATTCGGCATATACTGCAGGACATATCAAAATTACTGACCATATCAGTTTCTTCATCACTTTGCTCTTGCGTTTCAAAGTTTTCCCCGGTACCTTAGAATTACTTCTTTGGTGAACTCATCTTTGTTTATTATTTCCAGACAAGATATGGTTCCCTATCTGTCCAGATGGGTGTCATTTATTAACCTTACCCTTCTTTGTACATTTACCGGTAGATATAGAAAACTTTCATCCAGCATGCTTCACATCTCTCTTTTGCAAGCAAACTCATTAAGAATTTGAATAATGTTTCCACAGAAGTTAATGTTCCTGGTGATTATTATGTATATACATGTATACCCATAAACAAATATACATGTGTGCGGGTTCCTGTATTTTTTGCTGTAGATTATTAAATAATAACTCATAATTGAAAAGAAAGTTGTCAAAAGTAGTAACTATGACAAGATTGAGTTTTAAAAAGCTTCATCCAAATGTGGGTTGGAATATATCATCTGTAGGTAAGCCGCTGCATCACAAGCTGAAAGTAGTTTATGCTTGGACAACTATGTGCAGCTTGTTTTATCTGTGGGGATCCAGTTCATTTACTTCTACACAGACTCATGGTTAATGATTATTTTAATCTGAAAAGATATTTTGATCTTTGCAGGAAACGTGTATTCTATTTTAGAGAGTGATACAAAGATCAGAAACCGAGGAACATTTAAGTTACTCACCAATGTTGTTTGCTCAAACCTGTCGCAGATTGGTGATAATTCTCTTGTTTTTCAAATACTAGAGAAAGTAACACTTGAACAGATAGTAAGTTGACTAAACTTTCTTAATTTGAACGTTACTTTTTTTTTTCCTTTATTTTATACTCAAGAACTTTGTTTGTATATTTTATTTATCATTTATAGAAAGAAATACTAAGGCTCCGGTTGTTTCGGTGTAAAATGATTTCTGAAAAATGTTTTCCGTCTTTACGGGTGTTTGGTGCGACAAAAAAAAATAGTCAATGGAAAATATTTTTGGTTTGACCGAAAAAGCCTCTTTAGTTTTCGGAATATGGTTTTCATTTTTGAAAACCGTAAACCATTTTCTGAGTTTGAGCATCTCATTTTCAAATCGACAGAACCAGCCGGGGCTCGACTAGGACACTGTTGGGACCCGACCAGGACCCGGTTAAGACACCACGGGAACCCAATTAGGACTCCGTTGAGAATCGACTGGGACACCGCCGGGATCCGGTTAGTACAATGCCAAGACTTGGTTGGGAACCGCTAGGACCCGGCAAGGTCACCATCAGGACTTGGTCGAGACATTTTCGTAATTTAAAGTTTAATATGGTTGAATGAAAAAATATATATAACAAATATTTGTGATTTTCTGTACGCTCCAAACACCGGAAAATGTTTTCCAAGAAATCAATTTTTAGGAAAATGTTTTTCGCTTTACATCGAAACAAATGGAGCTTTGTTTGAACAATTTTTGTTCTTTGCTTATCTGTTGATTGTTGATTGTTGATTGGTTCTTAACACTTCTTCTTGATGTGACGTTTGCCTATCAGTTACTAAAGCCACCTCTAGACAATGCTTGTGCAATGCTCAGAATGCTTGCTATGCTGGATTCCAAACCCACAAGACTTTCTGAGCAAAGTATTATTACTCTAAGCAATTTCCTTTTAGGATATCTGATTGATGTTGTGCATGTAAGTATTTTATCTTGTTTGATATCTGCCTTTGATTAGTTTGAAGTAGTATTTTTTTCAACTTTTTTAAATAAAAAAAGATCATTATGTAGGCGCTGCATTACTTAGTTTATGTTGCCTGATTGTGCTTGTAGTGGTTTGTTTTTGGGTACTCATTTATTCAAGGAGTGCGGAAGTCATTATTTTTTTCTTCTCTGTTCTCCTCAGAGGGTTATCGTAAGCAATTCAATGTGTTTTATGTAAATGAAGTGTTTCATGGCATGTGCAAAACTGAAATATGCTACCTTTTCATGTAGGAGGAGAATTACAAAAGCTATTATCCCTATAGTTTTTTCATTGATAATACAGATTTTAATATCGAATCGTATCTTGTTGTGGTAAATCTCATAGTTTGTATGATCTACTTATCAAAAAAAATTATAATGTGTATTTGCTTGTGCATATTTTTTCCCAAGATCACAAAGCTTATTATTGAGTATTTTGATTCTTTCCAAAACTTGGTCCAGTAATTCTTATTGTTTTTGCTTTACATGCAGTGCATTCAAGAGGATCATGAAGAGCCCAATGTCTCCATTCCTACACTCCGTTATTATCTCATACCTTGCTTTTTCTTCTTTGATAGAAGTCGCAAACTTCTGGATCTTGTGTTGAAGATGATGGGGTCATTGATAACTGACAGTAGTTCGTCGCTTTTTCCTCCTAAATATGCAACAGACTGTTCAAGTAGAATCAACGCCATTGTTTCTGTCCTTATATTGATGCACAAGGATGTTAAAGTTCAGCAAATTATCTCTTCACTCAAGGCAGAAATTGACCATATATTACAAAAAATACTATCTTTCCAGGTACAATTTTGCATCTCAAGAATGTCACTTAGCATGTCATAAAGCACATTCATCTATTTATGCTAATCCAAAGGATGGAGCTATTGAATATTTTTTTGATGAGTAATAAAGTATATATCAAAATGCGTAGAGGGGCGCAACCTTAGTTCTTGAATATTACTAACTCTTGTGATGACTGGGGCATTTTAATATGTTAAAAAACCGTGAAAGTTAATGTGATAATATAAACTAGTGGGTTGTGCATGTATGTGTGTATATTGTCACTTTTGTGTGGGAAGCATATTTCTAAACCCTAATGCCCCCCCCCCCCCCCCCCCCCCCCCTTCTTTTTTGGTGTGTAAACACAATTCAATAAAAGGCGCAACCCAAGTATATAGGTAGTATACAAGAGAAACACCTAGCTAGAGGAAGGATGAAAATCATGAAAACTAGAAATATACAAGTAAACAACAACTGTCTAATGGTAAAGAGTCTTGAAGAAAACATTCTTTAATTCCACCACTATCTATTGGCCTTCAAAACTCCGATAATTTCTTTCCCCTCAAAGGCACCACATAAGGCAAGACAGTACCATCTTCAATACAGTAGCATTTTGAATCCTTCCAAAATGCCCTTTCGAACAAGCAAAGA
The DNA here is from genome assembly GCF_965113065.1 of Corylus avellana. Lineage (NCBI taxonomy): Eukaryota > Viridiplantae > Streptophyta > Magnoliopsida > Fagales > Betulaceae > Corylus > Corylus avellana. The sequence continues at coordinate 2,661,937 of NC_142499.1, read as the reverse complement.
GGTCTACCACTCAACTAGGCATGACCCAAGCCAACACTACTTGGCTGAAGATGGTATTCCAAAAGGCACTAGCCATCTCACAAAGGAGTAAAAGGTAGTCAACTGACTCCTCCTCACTCCTCTTACACATACAATACCAATCAACAATGATATGTTGCTTTTTAAGATTATCCATGATTAATATCTTCTCTAAGGCAGCCGACCATGCAAAGAACACCACTATCAAGGGATTTTTATCCCCCTAAATGCTTCTCCAAGGGAAAAGAATACTAACATGGGGAACAAAGACATTATAGTAAGATTTAACATCAAACAACTCTTTCTTAGAATGTACCCAACAAAGCTTGTCTTCGCCACCCCGTCTGAAGTTAAAGGAGTACAACAAATTGAAAAACGAGGTAAAAGAATCCACTTCCCAATCGTGAGCCACTCTAAGAAAGTTAACATTCCATTGATGAAAGTTACTAGAAACCTTTGAATAATCAACCACTAAAGCATCCATACAACAGGACATACTGAACAAGTTTGAAAATTCTCCTCGAGGGCTTTATCCCTACACCACACATCATGCCAAAGTCTAATTTTGGAGTTATAACCGACCTCAAATCTAGTATGAATAGAAAAGTCTTCCCAGCTCTTGATATTCTTCTATCACCTGGTGAGTTGGTCCAAGCTTTTTTCTCCAATCTCTGATGGAGGTTGGGCGTCCGGAACTTGTTGATTTTCAATCGTGCTTTCTTAGGGAAATGGCTTTGGTGCTATGTGCATGAGTGAGAAGCTTGGTGGAGAGTTGGGTGGACTCTTAAGTATGGTAATTTACAGGGTGGGTGGTGTTCTAACGAGCCTCTTGAGACATATGGGGTGGGGTTATGGGAAAATATTAGAAGGGGTTGGGGAAAAGTTCTCTAGTCATACCAAATTTGAAGTGGGAGATGGCTCAATGGTCAAATTCTGGCATAATTTGTCATGTGGGGATTTGACCCCTAAGGAAGCCTTTCTAGTGTTATATGGTATTGCTTATGCAAAGGATGCTTTTGTTGAGGCATACTTGGAGATGTTGGGTGGCTCCATTCAATGGAATGTAAAATTTGCTAGAGCGGCTCATGACTGGGAGGTAGATGTCTTTGCTTCGTTCTATAGGGTGTCGTATTTAGTTAAAGAGAGACAGGAAGGTGAAAACAAATTTTGGTGGGTTCCCTCCAAAAGAGGGTTGTTCCCTGTTAGATCATTCTGCAGTGTCTTGGATCGCAATGATGGCTCTCAGTTCTCTTGGTGGACTAAAGTTCCTTTGAAGATGGCCTTTCTTGCTTGGTCGGCGGCCATAGGTAAGATCCTTACCATGGACAATCTAAGGAAACAACACGACATTGTTATTGATAGGTGAACTCTTCACCAATACACAAAAAGTTCCTCTGCGACTTCTCTATGCGGATGGCAACACCAATTGAGAGGGAAAAAAGATACATGAAGTAAGTAGGTTGATTAGATAAAGTACTTCTAATGAAGTAAGGACATCCAACCTAGGCCTCCAACTACGTCGTTCCATAAACAAGCTATTGTATAACGACACAACATGATCTCTAATCTTAGATTGATCTAAAGAGAATCTACCATTAACCTCTCACTAATCAATGGAGTTATTCCTCCTATTTGAGTTGGCCACTCGATGGAAGAACTTTGTGCACTTGTCACCTTCTTTTAACCACAACTCCCTCAATTTTTGCCTCCAGAAGAGTTGCTCTCTTAAAATCATTAATTACTGCTGCCTTTCTCAATTTTCTCCGCCTCACTAAGAACTCTTCCAGAAGAATTTCTTTCTTTCTGCATTGCCAGACAACTTCTCATTCCAAACTCTTAAATCACCTTTCAAAGCTATAAGTTTGCGAGCGAAAATATAACTCGCTGAACCCTGAAAGTGGTAGGAAGTCCCCCACTGTTTCACTATCTATCAAGCCATCTGGTCTTAATCACATGTTCTTGAACTTAAAGTACCTTCCATCTCCATGAAAACTTACACAATCAAGAATATGATAATGATTCGAACATAGTCTAAGCAACCTCCTTTGGGTCAAGTCAGGGGAAACTAAAAATCTAACAAGTCTAGACCAAGAGAGAGAATCTCTATTGTTTGACCACGTTATAGAAGGAAGCTAGAACATCCACTTCCCAATCGTGAGCCAAACGGATGAAGCTAATATTCCACTGAAGGGAATCACTTGAGTAATCCATGTTAGCAGCAACAGGCGTATCCTTCATACTAGCCATGTTATATAAACCTGGGAAAGCTTCCTTGAGACTCGAGTCTCCACACCACACTTACTTTTTTAACCACCCTCTTATGCCACATGATCAAAATACCTCCGAAAGCCCCCTTTGAATCTGAACAACCCCAATAACATGGCTACATCCCCACAAGCTACATGCAATACTGCAAGTCATAAACTCCAATTTTATCTCCTGCAAACAAAATGCATTTGTCTTCAAATCTCTGAGTAACTATCTAAACCTAAGGTGCTTCTCCTCCTCATTTAGCCCTCTTACATTCCAGGATAATAATTTAGGGGTCATGGGACAACTAAGATATCCCTCCTCTTAACCCTACTTCTGCTAGAGCTTCCACCTGTCGAATTATAATTAATGGAGCAAGACAGTCTTTTTAATTCTCTTTTTGCTCTCTTGTCTGATTTGGAATTGGAGACCCACTCCCCCTATTTGTGACTCGCTTGAATGGGTTGTTAACAATGCCATGAGTTCCCCTTCAAACCCATCACAAGATAGTCCTACACGGTGATGAATGTTGTCCACCTTCTGTGGGACCCAGCTTGAAGCAGTAGACCTTGAACACTCGGGATTGAAAAACACCCCAGAGGACAACAATTCAAAGGCTCACGCACAATGGTTCCTCCCAAGAGCATAACATCAATTCCGAGCATGAAAAACTACTTTTTTCTACACGATTCCCCGATGGCCCAGCCAATGGAACAAAATATTTTTCACCCAAAAAATTAGCAGCACCCTCCCTGGAAGCCTACTCACTTTCCTTGTAATTCTTCAAGTGGCACAACTCCTTGCCCACAATAAGACTACCCCCCTGAGTTGCGCTGACAATGAAGACTAACGAGGCAGATTCAACCCAACGAACTCTTTTTTCCCCCTTTTAACACCATTGTCCACTCAGCAGAGTTGGGAATTATCTTTTCAGGGTAATTGTCCTTAGAGGGAGCATTTATAGAGTCAGACGCTAATCCATAATTGTGTCATTAGCAGAAAAACTATCATTAGAATCTGAATCTCTACCCTCATTCGAAAAGCTCTCTAGACCTGAAAAACGAACGACAGGACCCATGCCCGGGGGCACAAAGCTAAATATTACTCCTCGCTATAAGATCTCCGGCGAGATTGGAGGTGGAACAAAAACTTGCAGTTGAGCTGCCTCCGGCAAAGGCAATGCATTATCGATAATAGGGTTTCCCCTATCGACCTTTGGTGAAGAAAGATTGCCGTCGGCTACACGGTTGCCACCAACAACCTCAGAAAACTCTGCCCCCTTATCTCTCTTGACTACTCGCTGGTGACTACAAGACTTGTCTTCTAAATCCTCGAAGACCCAACGGCACAGGTGTGGCTCAAGCCTACGCCCGCATAGCCTGCACTAGAACCCAGGCCCAACCTTATTTTAACAACATCCCCGACCTGTGACTGCACCCTCTTAAGGGTTTGATTTTGGGGCCATGTCAAATGAGTAGCACGAGCTACTATCGGGCCCTTGCCCAAACTCCTTTTGTTTGGTCCAACAGGCGAAACTTTCAAACCTAGGCCTGGTTTCGGCCCTATCTCACCATTTCTCCTTTATGCTAATAACACACCTTGACTTAGACAAGTCCAATACCTCATTCATGTGTTTAAGAATTCAATCATTCTCTTTCACTCAGTTGTGCCAGCTGGGCTCACATATCATGACAAAAACAATTGTCATTTTTGGAAACCCTTGAGCCACTCTGTCCTGCTGCCACGTTTGCTGTATGACAGCCACCTTCATTGTGAAACTTGGGATTGTCCTCCCTTGTACCTCCCCGACAGTAACTGAACTGAGCCAGTGTCCAAGCAGTGACGAAGTTGGCTGAAGGATTCCTACAGGAGGCTTTCGTGCTCTTCCCTGCACCAGTCAGCACCTCCTTGTATGAATTCTTATGCGTCTCTTTCCCTTGCACCTGGTTCATGGGCTCCAACAACCACACCGCCTTGCTTGAACGAGCATGCCCATGAAAAACTCCCCCAAGTGAGGTATTCTATTCCCGCTGCAGTAGGAAAGCTGGGTAGAAGCACAGTTGACACCTCTTCGATTTCCTTCGAAAAACTCCTTGAAGAAAGCTATGACCTTTTGCAGCTCAAGGGCACATCTTTTCCATCCCTCTCCCTCTTGGCCATCTGGTATAACTATGAAGCCACGCCACCCTCTGTCAACACCAAATAATTACCATACCGGTTTGAGCATCTCTGTGCGGTCTTAGCAGTGTTGCCAACCCTCCAAGATTTCATGAACTCAGCCGCCTCCTTGAATCAGAGCCTCCACCATCTTTGCCAGCCAAACTACACCTTTCACAAATGCACTGCACGAGAGACACCCCTACTTCTTTCAATGAATCTTAACGCAAACACCCTTTCTCTACCCAAAGCACATACGCCTTTGCTTCTATGAGGAAATGCCTTGAATACCCCATTGCACCACAATTACAACTTGAAGCTGGAGATGACCTGGAACCAGCGACCCAACATACCTCACTTTAAAAACATAGTATGCAAGGCTCAATATTCAAAATGCCTTTCTATGTACATCATTCATCAAATATCACATCTAGATATCAATAGCCACACTTTGCACCATATATTCTCATTGTGAAATTTAGAACAGACAATGAGAAATTTAAAACAGAACTCTAATTTTGAGTGCCACATGGATCTCTCCGTGGTCATATTTGGACCTGATAAATTCATTGAAGAATAGAAGTTTTCACTTCACCTGTAAGTTGGTAGCTTAGATTTGGCAAAATATTAGTCTGGTACGACTCTGATACAGGATCAGAATTCAGATCTAGTTTGATTAAAGAAACTTTCGGTTAGATTCTGATTGCTGCTGTATGGTAGTTGTCTTGGATTTATGAACACATTGCAAATTTCTTTTGACTACAAAGTTGGTTTGATTAGCTTAGCACCATTTTTTGTAGTATTAGATGTGATTTTGTCTTGTAATGTAATTAGCTTTAAGATGCATGTTGATTGGGTTTCTTCTATATTATGAATCCAGTCTTCGGAGGCAATCAGCATGTCAATGGAAGAAAGGCATAAAATACAGTGTGCCTTTGATCAACTAAAAGTCCTAACAAGTACATCAGCCAATGGGACGCCTGCAATCTAGAATGATGTTTGTAAATTAAAATCTTACTCTAGTGAGTCTTCTAACTCCAATCAACTTCAATTTTTGCATGCTTCATGCCTTTCTAGTACATTTCAGATATTTTTTTGCTTCTTTTTGGTGCGTCAGTTGTGCACTGTCAAGAGATCTATCAAACTTTATCTTGGCAATTTACTTTTATTTGAAAAGCAATAGAACATGGGTTTTATGTGTTTAAATTATCAGTGCTCTCATTTTTTCTTTTATTTCTGGCAGCAATATTTAGTGTTGTTGAGGGAGTTCTTAGAGATAACAAGCAGTCAAGGAGAATGCATTAGTTATGATATCGGAGAATGGAATATGCATCAGCTTTGGCTCATGAAAACCTTGTTTTTATTGTAAATATAGCCACATAGGCATCGGACACCCAAGTGCTAGTCTCCTGTCTGCAATTTTGAGTTACATAGACATCTACTTGTCTTTTGAATTTTCAGGTTGAGAGCTAAATCATTACGGCAATCTTAAATTGTATACTTCAAAAAATAAGTCTTTCTTTTTGGGTCATGAAATACTTAAATCTGTAAGATATCAAATTTTGTAGTAGACAAACTTTCAAAAGGTGTTGTTTTTTCCCATTAACCTTTGGGAACTGACATGGAAATGATCATGGAAATGCGTCTAAAGAAATTTTTAAGTATAATTATGTTTCTTTTGTTGAAGATGATTTAGGAAGAAATTAGATTTGTATACTTAGGTGATGGGAAAAAAATAATAATTAAATTGTTTGGCAGAATCTCTACCGAAAATGAAAGTTGTCAAAATCTCCCCAATTTGATTTAGATTTAAATATAAAGTCGAACTCAATTAAAACTTAGTGGGATGTTGACATAATAGCTACAAACCCAGAATTTGCACCAAAACTTGAATGTTAAAAGAGTAAGAGGTGATGTATAGCCTTGTGCAGATTTATGTTTTTGGAGCTTCAAAAGATGTAACCTTTACAAATTCTCCAATATTTTTACTTTTTATATTCTATCGATAACTTTTTATTACTATTCAAATAAAAAACTCACTATAAATAATTTTTTTTTATACAAATAATTCAAAACTTCTATCTATTTTATATTATATCAATCATTTCTAGATCAAAAATCATTTACCAAGTTTATTGCCAGATGGAGCTGATGGAACTGCCAGCCGCAGCCGAAAAACATGAATAGACAAATTGATTTGGCTAAAGGTTTGAACATTTTACCAACTATTTGATGCGCTTTAAAGAGAGTGTAATGCAATTATATTAGTGATGTGGCATGGCTGAGTAATACTATTTTTCACACTAGTTAAATAAATAAAAATTATTAGTGTCAATAATTTGTTCATATTTTCACCATATTTTTTTATAACTTTAATAGATTAATCGTTAGATTTGTAGGATCTACTATTGACTTATGTAGAGTCCACATAAGTCTACAAATCTAATAATTAATTTGTAAAATAAAATAAAAAATATATATTTGTATGCATTTTTACCAAAAACCAGTTTTCTACCTATTTTCTCAAAATTGTCCGACCATGTGACGATAGGCAGAGGCTCCACCCCAACTGAAAAAGCTGACACGAGTTAGCCACTGCCATCGATCATGCCACAGCACCAGTGTGATTGGTACACCTAGTGAAGAGTACTCTTGGGAGACGAAGAGAGAAACTTCTTTGAAACGAAAAGCCTCACCTCCTGCTCACGATTGATCGGCGCCGGCCATCTCCAACCACCGCATGCCGGCTGCCGACCGCTGTCGAGATTATACTCTTATTCTCTCCTTTCCAGATAGTTCTATACTCTGCCTGCCCTTTTCTCTCTCTCTCTCTCTCTCTCTCTCTGCTTCACCGACGTCGTGCAGTTTTTGGGTTTTGGTGATAGGCCACCGTGCTTCCATGGCAGATCTATTTACGAAATTACAAAATGGTTTTTGTTTTTATTTTTATTTATTGTTTTATAGCATTTGAAATTTTAGGAGCTGCAAAAAGAGCGGGAAATTAGCTAAAGCTAATTTACCAAAATCCTTTTGGCGCCAAAAGAGAGAGAACATAACATTAAAATGCACCGTAAACGAAAACAAAACACAAAAGAGAGACACCAATCCAAATAAGAAGCAAAATCATTCATTCATGCAATCCAAGATCAGCTCCTTCTTCAAACCCTCTATTTCTATTGCACCCAAATCTCCGATTTTTGACGGCGACGGCGACGGCGACGACGAATTGACGACCTGGGAGAAGAAACAACATCCCATCTTCAATACGTACTCGCGTAGAGCTCCAAACCCAGATGGGTACGCTCTTTGTTGCGATCGATATTTATGGTTTTGATCTTGACTTGTGCCCGTTTAATTGTTTGGTTGCTGAGAAAAGCTTGAGGAAAATTCTGCTTTTAATCTTGATTAATACAGTGCTTTATTTTATGGGAATTGAAATGACAGCAATAACAAGCAGTTTAGTTAGGTGGTAATCTTAGCGCTCTTTTTCCATTTTTTTTTGTTTTTCATGACGAGGAAAAAAAATTCTAACATTTATTTTTTTCCCTCCGTTTCTTGGTAACCAAACAGTCGAACAATTTATTTGCTCAGATTGGCTTATTTTGAAAATAAAGGTGAATTTTCTATAGCATTGATATTGACATTTCTGGGGTTTGTTTTATTGGGGTCAAAAGCAGTGAAGTTGTCAATTTAGGGCTAGTCGGAGAAACGCTGCAGAAATCCATTTGGAATTATTCGTGTTTAAAGCCGAAATCAACGATTAACAAGAACAAGAAGAGACGCTATGCGCAGTTCCATTTAGATCTGGGTCAGTCTGATTTTACCCTACGCACATGTTCCACATGTGGGGTCAAGTACGCTCCTGGAGAGGAAGAGGATGAGAAGGCTCACAAGGCATTTCATAAGGTCTATACCCATGGTATTCCATTTAAGGTATACCACTAAAAGTTGTGTCCAAATGTGCTTATTTGGTGTAGAATATTTTGGGAATATTTGAATACTATGCATCTTGCTTTTGTACATTATACTTTGAATCCATTCAAACTATGATGTCACTAAAAGGTTATATGTTTCATATGTGTTTATTTTCTATTGTTTTAGTGCTTTATTTATCATATTGCTTCTTCAATTTTACAGGGTTGGTGCAATGAAGGGGTGATTCATATGCCCTATACTGAAGGGGGTCAAATCGTTTTGGTGTTGGATTGTGACCCTCCTGCGCATAGGAACAAGGTTCTTATTTGATTTCTGATTTTTTGAAATTGGTAAATAAGATGGTTTATAATTTTTAGTGTATGTTTTTGAAGTATTAAATTGGGACGTTATTGTACTGGCAGGTTGAGGAAGTGGTAAAGATGATGGAGACTGAGCTTGGAAGTGGATGGATTTACCATAAGAGCTGTAAGGTGATCAGCATTGCTTTTTACTTGATTATTTCAGAGGCTTCTGTTTTCTGGTTCTGCTGTATGAGATTTTTTGAAGATTCTTGAATTGTAATTCATTTCTTCTTTAAATTCTACTTGATTCTATTCAGATTCCCAGTTATTGATGATAAAGACTTGAATTTTGCGAATGTACCTTGAGTGACCTAGAATTTTTTAATGAAGATTGTTAGATGGATCCATGTAGTGGTGAAATGATAAAATGTTTTATTGATTTCTCACCCATTAATTCTTTGTCTGATTTCGTATATGATGTAGAACAATGCTTGAAGTGGAGATCATGTCTCAATTGTGTAATTGACGATTGAGATGTTGATTGCATTTTGTTGCTATTCCCATCTATATGATGGCAGGTGTATATGTTTATTTCCTCCCAAAGGATTGTAGGATGCCTACTTGCAGAACCAATATAAAAAGCATTCAAAATTCTCTCTTGCTTAGTGGATGGGGCATCTGATGGTACTACTATAAAGGAAGCAGCAAGACCAAACTCGACCACTCTCCAATTTGGCGATGTTAGTTTTAAAAGGGAAGTCAAGAAAAGAGCCCCTTCTCTTAATTGTTCTGAGGTCTTGAATGGGAATCTCAATGGAGCAATCATTTGCGAAAATGAAGCTGTACCTGCTTTATGTGGAATTAGAGCCATTTGGGTCACTCCCTCTAACAGAAGAGAACACATAGCCAGCCAATTATTAGATGCTGTGAGGTAAGTCCCATATTTTACAATTTAAAAGCTTCAAAGCACTTCTTTCACATTCAGCCAAATCATGTTAAGTTGTTAACTAAGTGGAAGTAGTTAGATCATAATAAATCGCTTTAACCTAGATATCTTAATCACAACTATGATTATTTTATGTGAAGTTCTTCTAGTAGATTGTCATTAATGGAGTAATTGGAACCTTGGATGATCAAAAAATTGCCTTCCTTTTCTTTTGGAACTTCAACATAATAAAGCAAGTATATAGGTTTCTTTACGAGCTTCACACCTGTTTTTGTGAGAAATGTCTAGCCTGAGTTTCTTTGCCAAACACAAAGATGAAGCCTTTAATCTTCTGATTGGTTTTTGTAAATTGATCGCCAGTATGTTTTGCACTTGACTCTTCTCTTATTTTTGTGCTTATTGCAGGAAAAGTTTCTGCATAGGTTTTGTCCTTGAAAGATCTCAACTGACATTTTCTCAGCCAACCTCAGCTGGAAAGGTGTTGGCATCTAATTACGTTGGCACTGGTTCTTTCTTGGTGTACAAAAGTAACAATCTGGACCACGTAGAAGGTTAATAAAAGTAAAAAAAAATTTCCCCCAAGTTTGGGGCGATTTGCAATTTGACCTCAAAAATTTTAATTTTGGCAATCCACCACTCTAAAGTTTTAAATTTTTGTAATTTGACTAATTGTATCAAAAACTTCTCATATTGTCCATAATTTTTTTTTTAATTATTTTTTATAAAAAAATTAAAAAAAAATTCGGGGTGGCTGTAGCCACTCCTTTGGCCATCTGGTCATTTTTGCACTCCAAAATTTTTTTTTTTTTAATAAAAAATAAAATTTAGGGGTAATATGAGAATTTTGGGATAATATTTGTCGAATTACAAAAATTTGGAACTTTTGGGGTTAGATTGCCAAAATTGAAACTTTGCAGGTTGAATTGCAAATTGCCCCAAACTTTTGGGGGGGGGGGGGGGGGTAAAATATAATTTTTCCAATTATAAAATATGAAACTCATAAGTTGTAGGACAAAAAAGGTAATTTTAAAGCTATAAATATGAATTGATTACTCAACTCTTTAAGGTTAATAAAATTCCAGAAATTTATGAGTATTAATTACACCTTTTTACATTGTAAATATTAAAATTCTACAATCATACGGTCATAGAGAGAGAGATAACTTAGAAATAAGGGTAATGCTATATGCAAGACTCATATCTCCTTCTTATTTACCTAAAAGTAATGTGGTCATTAAAATTATTATCTGATCAAAAAAAAAATTGTAACAATTTGATTTCATTCCTTCATTCATCAGAAAAAAAATTTAGAGCACGCATGAATAAAATTCAATAATAAATTAATAATTCATCTCCAAATTCAATGATAAATTTAAAGGCGACATCACTTTTAGGGGGACAAGGACAAGAGTATTGTATATATATAAGTATAGCGTTACTTTAGAAATAAACCTTAAACAACTTACTATGTCTATATCATTTTTGTTGTGCAATTGAATAAAATTCCCATTTTACCATAGAAGAAAAAAAAAATTATTTTTGAAAAATATTTTTCTTATTATTGAGTGTTTAGTGGGATGTAAAATGATTTCAATAACCTTAATGAGGCCAATATGCACACAATGATTATGGAAGGAATGGGAATAAATATTAATTGTACTCTTTATTTATTTACATAAAAGTAAGAAACAAAAATACCATATATATATATATATATATATAGCATAATATGAAAGAAAAACATATATAGGCATCTGTAACTCATCCATCAGGAAAAAAAAAAAAAAACCATCGTCAAAGTAATACAAAATCAAAAGAATGATTAAAAACTCTCACACACACTCGATCAAACGAATAAGACTCAAATGATCAGAAACCGATGTCGCATTTGGTAATCTCGAAAACAGCTGTTGAATTTCCATTAGAAGTCAAAGGAACCTTCAAGTCGCAATTGATGTTGGGCTTAATCCGACATGTGTTGACGTTACCCAGCCTAAACCTAATCCAGAGATAGAACTTAACATGGATATCAAAAACCCCAAGACTCTTCTCCGAATCAAGCACGGAAAGCTCATTAGATCCAAGCAAAACCAGTTGTTGCCCTTTGAACGCCGGACTCAAAACGGTCGTATTCTTGTGGCCTTGGTAAAATGGGGCCAACGCCTCGGTGCTAAACCTCTGGCCCACATAGAAAGCGTTGGCTTCGATACGATCGTAGTAAATGCCGATCTTTTCGTTGGGGTTTCTGATGGTGACGTTGAGATAAAGATTGTAGTAGAGCATGTTATTGTTGGTGGTGGTGGTGGTGGTGGTGAAGTTGAACTGGGTGATCAGCGACGCGTCGGTGACGTGGAACTTGACCCTGCTGGGGTGGAAGATGAGCCAGAAGACGAGGACCGCGAGGCCTGCAACGACGGCAACACTCCCGATGAGTTGGAAAAGGAAATCGAAAAGGCAGCAGTCGTCGCCTCGGCTGCGGTAGGATCGGCTGGGTGGCGGGACTGAAGGGCCGTAGAAGGATCCGTTCAAGTGGGGTTGTTTCTCTCCCATCGCAATGTGAAAGAGAAATGGAGTCGAAAAAGCCTAAGAGAGGGGTGAGTATATAGACTAGAGGTTGGAGAAGAGAATAAGAACTGAGAATAAAAAGAATAGTGTGAGGAGTTGGTGATATACTGTGAATACCCGTACTCCTAAGCTTATAATGCGAATGGTGGTGGTTCCTGGTAGCTTCGTCTCGCTTCGATTTGACAGGTCGAGATAAATCAAGGACGTAAATTTCCAACTGCGGATTTTTTTTTTTTTTTTTTTTTTTTTCTAATTTAGTGTATATATATATATATATATGTGTGTGTGTGTGTTTTACATATTTTTTTAATAATATTAGTTAAAAAATGAGGTTAAAAAGATACATAACATTTGTAGAGATTGAATTGTAGGAATTCCTACAAGACTACAACCTAATTTATTAATTAAAAACAAAAATAGTAAAGATTTATGGGCACGGACACATTTAGTCCAATTGTATGAAAGGTTGCAAATTGTTGTTCATTTTTTTTTTCTTTTTCTTTTTACCTCTTCTTTTATTTCCAAAGACCTTAGTGAGTCGATTGAGAATAAATATAGCCCACGAACCCAACTAATGCAAAGAGTCTTACTAGTCACCCCTAAGAATATTGCTGTTGCACAAGAGCCCAGAATTACGTGGCAATTATTACCAGTCACCTCAGAATGAGCAATATTGCCTGAGAAAGAAGGGACACCAAAAATATTAGGAACCTGAGACTCTTTATATATATACAGCCTACCGCTGATCAGAACTTTCGCTGGCTTAATTATCAGGAGCTCTTTCGCAAAAATATGTAATAAGAAAAAGGAAAACCAGATGCCTAAAGTGAGATACCGGTTGCTCTAAATTATCATGACTCTTATAAATTGATGGAACTCCACGTAGTCATGATGATAGCAAGTGCATAATATTGAACTCGTCAATTTCAAAAGACTTCGTTGGATAAACATAAAATAATAATTTAGTGGTTAAACAATAATTTATAATTACCAACGACCTAGGAGTATAACTAATGGTACATATGCCAAATTCCTATAACAACTCAATTAAGATCGATCTTTAATTTGTCTTCAAACTTAAATATTGTTTAGTGGAAAAACAAACATAATTTGTGTAGAAAGATGCATCCATTAGAAAATAATTAATAAAGGGAATTACTATCCTTAAATGTCCTTTAAAAACATGTTTCCCTAGCCAATATTTAACGTAAAAAGGTGAGAGTTTGTGTCCGTTCTTTGGGATGAAACCTCTAGTTAGTATATTAATAGACGTAAATGATTTTCATTAAATGATTTCTGTCAACTATTTTTTAAGGAATAATGACTAATGTTATCAAATTTAAGATGCATTAATCCACAAACTAATTAATTAATGACAAACTAAAGAAACGTTCCGTAATCCACATCCGATCCCCCTCCTAATTTTTGTGGAATGTTTCATCATATTGATAAATTAGAGGCTCGAGCTTTGGCCTATTCTAAATTTGTGACACATATTTGCTAAACCTTTTAGAAGCTCCAATGACTTGTTCTTATGGAAAAGAATGTCTTCAGTCTCCTTAATTAATTATTAACTTATTATAATGGGAATTACATAAAATAAACAAAAGTCTAAAGGCATTGCATAAGCATCGTCGTAAAACTCAAGAATCGAGGCTATATATATATATATATATATATATATTAATGATTTATTTATTTACACGCATAACGAAAGTAACAAATAAATAATATCATAAACTCCAATAACAAAACATAATCATCTACCCTCTATCTCATAAGCAAATACAATCGTATCGTATGCGAGAATAAGAAGAATGATCACATATACAAAATATATATATATATATATATATATATATATATATATATATATATATATATAAAAGAATAAATAATACCAAAAAAAAAAAAAAAAAGTACGTAGTGCACTCAATCAAACATGAAGAAGGTCGGTCGATCAGAAATCGATATCGCACTTGGTACTCTCAAAAGCAACTGCTGAGTTTACGGTGGAACTCAGAGGAACTTTCAGGTCGCACTTCACCTTAGGCTTCACCCGGCCGGTTTTCAACTTTCCGACCTTGAACCGGATCCGGAGATAGAGATTGACATCAACGCTGTAAACCCCAGCAATCTTCTCCGCATTGAACTGCGTGAGCTCATCACTTCCAAGCACAACTTGCTGCCCTGAAAACACGGCGCTCAAATAGCTCGTGTTCTTGTGCCCTTGGTAAAACGGCGTCAAGGTATCCATATCGAAACGCTGGTCGCCGTAGTACGCCCTGGCCTCGATGGTGTCGTAGTAGATTCCGATCTTCCTGTTGGGGTTTCTGACGGTGATGTTGACGGCAAGGTTGTACTGCAAAGTGTTGTTGCCGGTTAAACTGAACTCCGTGAGCGAGGCGTCCGTGACGTAGAACTTGACGTTGGTGGGGCGGAAGATGAGCCAGAAGATGAGGACAGCAAGGCCAATGATGACAACGAGGGAGACTATGAGCTTCAAAAGGAAGCTAAAGAGGCAGCAGCAGCCGCACCCTCTGCCACGGCCATGGCGGTGGTAGGATTGGGTTGGCTGTGGGACTGCAGGGCCGTAGTAGGCACCGTTCAGGTGGGATTGTTTCTCTGCCATGGTTAATTAAAAGAAAGCAAGAGAAAATTTGTTCTGGAATGCTATAAGATGATGGGAGATATGAATTGGAGAAGAGCTCTGGTGCGTGCATGTATTTATAGGGTTCGAGAATGGAGCAGGAAAGTCTCGTTAGCCGCGTTACATGGTTTTTCATGAGCTTACGGCACGGCTGCGCGCATGACGTCGGATCAGGAACAACGCGTTTGTTTTTTGGAAGATTGAAATGGAAATGGAGGAAGTTTCCTGTTCACTTTCTACGAAATGTTGTGTGTGAAATTAGGAAGATTTTTCGGAACTCATTTTGATGCGCTGTACGCGTAGGTAGCATATCATATTGGAATGGACCATGTCTTTTTCTTTTTTTCTTTTTTTTTTTGCTGAGCTGGAATGGGCCATGTCAACTTTTATCTTCATGCCCTTCTTGAATTAATTTAATGCATTTTTATGGCAGTTTTTTAAAAGGTAATTAATCCAATTAATTAATGCTTGAGTGCGATAAAAAATAAAAAAAATAAAAAAAATAGAGGAGCCTTTTGCATTCCACTCTTTTATATTATAGGTGGATAATTTAGGAGTATTTATTTATTTATTTATTTTCATACAAAAAAAAGTTCTTAATATAAAATCTAAAACACTTAATCAATTTAGTCGTTAGAACACTTAATTATAAGTAATTTAGTTGTCACATCTGATCACAATTGACAAATGATTCATATTGTTACAAAAAAACTCAATAACTCAGCTCGCTTCAACAACACGTTTTAAAGCCATTATTGTCATGATCCTATCAGAATTTTGTAGTTAAGTAAATTTATGCAAAAGTAGTATCAGGATGAATGATCTCCAGGGAAGTCTCGTTCAAAGAAGACAAAAGCTGACAATATTGTGTGTCAATGGAGTGTGATGTTAGAAATTGTATCAAATCCATTGCTCAACATGAGATGGGGAAGCGTGCACAAGCTCATGAGGGTGATGGTTGCCAATGTGGATGTGGGTCCTAAGATGGGGTGATTGTGGCGTCCTATATCGCTTGAGTATGGAGATAGAGACGTGCTTATGTATACTTGCACCCTTCATGACAACATCGCATTTTAAAGTCGTGATAGTAAAAAACAAAAACCTTCATAATTTATATATATGCTAAATATATAAAGGGAATGCAGATAATGGTTTTTATCTGCATGCATTTTCAACCATACATTTAATTATTGTCATGGACAAAGCTAGACAAAATAGCTTTTTAGCTATCTTGTTGGGCCAATGTGAGTGCTCTTAAAGAGCTGAATTCCTCCCTTTTGGCCCATGTGTAGCGGTTGCATTTAAGATGCACCGTTCTTTGGGTGCAAATAATATATTGAGGTGATGCCCCATAGAGAAGCTATGACTTACTCAATCCATGTGGGTCCGAGATCTTAAAGGGTGAATATATAAAGTAGTCATGCTTTAGAAGGGTTCACTGTTATTTTATTTTATTAATTACCGTCATGTACAAAGCTAGACAAAATAGCTTTTTAGCTATCTTGTTGGGCCAATGTGAGTGCTCTTAAAGAGCTGAATTCCTTCCTTTTGGCCCATGTGTAGTTGCATTTAAGATGCACCGTTCTTTGGGTGCAAATAATATATTGAGGTGACGCCCCCATAGAGAAGCTATGACTTACTCAACCCATGTGGGGTTCGAGATCTTAAAGGGTGAATACATAAAGTAGTCATGCCTTAGAAGGGTATATTTTTTTTTTTTAAAAAAAAGATATCTGATAGAGTGATTATATTTTTGAGTAAACCTCCTATGCGGTCCATCTGCAAAAGGGATCTTTTGCAGCAACTAATAGCACAAAGACACATCACCTAAAGCACAAAAAATGCACACAAATAATCTACAACCTAATGCACTAGATTTTGAACTCAAAAGCAAGAAAAATTGAACTACAGAGGCAGAAACAAAGAGACCCCCATGGGTCTCTGCTGAAACGATGGCCGTGGGTCTCGTCAGACCCACGGCCAGTCAGACCCAACCACCCGGCCAGACCCACGGCGTGGGTCTGGTCGTGGGTCTTGCCGTGGGTCTGGCTCCGGCGCCGTGAGTGACATTCTCCGGCACCGTGAGTCATTTATTCCGGCTTTAGGATGAAAAAATTCCTAAGGGTTAATCTTCCCCTCTAGATTTTAGTTTTGAATCCAAAAATGAGTTTTGAGGCATTAGAAATGAGTTTTAAGGCATTAGAAGCTGATTTTGAAGCTGGATTTGTCAGAAAAGAGGCCGGAGAGGATGACCGGAGGTAGTGACCCAGCAGCTGGGTCTGGGCGGAAGTGCGGCTGGTTCAAGCCAGACCCAGCCGTGGGTCTGGCCAGACCCACGACGTGGGTCTGGCCGGCGCAGAGGGATGGACGGCGCCGTGGGATGCTTGCCGGCGCCGGTGGTTTGGTTGTGGGTTCCCTGGCGCCGTGGGTTCTTGTAGTTTGGGCGTGAGTTTATCTAGTGTTTTTGATCTTATTTTGTTAAAATGCACTGGATTATGTGTCCACACATGAATGGTTGCTGCAAAAGACCACTTTTAAGGTCCGACCGCATAGTAGGGGCACCCTATATTTTTAAGAATAAAAATTTTCAATTTTGAAACTCTATAATTTTTTAAAATGTAAGAATTAAATTGAAATGTGTACTTTTTAAAATGTAAGAATTGAATTGAAATGCAGTACAAGTTTCAGGAATAGACGAATAGTATAAAAGTATGGACAAACAATAAGAAGGATTCACCTTCCCAACGTAAGTAGGGTATGAGGATTCTCTACAATTTTGAAATTAATATAATTTTTAAAATTATAATTAGATCAAAATTTAATAGTAATCAAACCCAAATTCAATAATAATTTTAAAAAGTCATATCAATTTTAAGATAATAAGAAAAAGATAAAAGATGCTCCTAACAATTAGCATTCAAGCAGTTATTGATCCGCATATTTGTAAAATCGCTAACTGCTCCTATTATGCAATGAACAATTAACAATTATTAGAGGTATAATACCCTTTACTCAAAGCATAGTGAAAACGAACCAAAAACAGTAATGAACCAAGAGGAATTGCTTTGTCCACTATGGATACATTTGGACATATACATTACAAAACTGTTAAACAAGTTCCGCGGCCCATAACTTATCCCTGGTCGGAAATTTTTACAGCATTTTCGCACCCATTCAGCTTGTCATCGCCGGAAATACCATCCTCATGTCATCGGGATATTTTTGCAACCATTCAGCGTCCAAATTCCCAAACCGCAATTGTTTCGTTACTTCCTCACGAGCGTGTCAGATTTGATCAGGTCCTAGGTTCCATCTCACGAGTAGGAGAAGGCAAAGGAGTGTAGTAAGGCGGCGAAGCACAAGGAGTTGAAAACGGCGTTGCTACGTCCACATCGATCGTCACGGCCACCACTGGCAACGAGCTCGACACCCCAACGCGCTCCTCCGTAATCACCCTCTTCGATTTCGTCTTCCCTTTCTCCGAGGAAGAACAGTTCTCAGAGTCCACACCCTCTCTCTCCTCCTCCTCTATCGTAAACAAAAACCTAGACGGTCCGTACATGTACAGTCCCCTCCACTTCAAAACGTCGTCGATATCCGCCGTTTCTCCTGCGCGTAGAGGCGGAGAGGGAGAAGGAGCTTGCTGGGGCTCGATGCGGGACTGATTTTTCCAGCAGAAAAAGTAGAAGAGCTCCTTTGAGGGATTGTAGAGTGAATTCTCCTCGCCGCCGGAGACGCTCTGCCGACGGATCCTTCTCCGTCGCCGGATCACGCAGAAGAGCTGAGCGAGTATGGCTACAACAGAGACAGCAAACACCACGGTGAGCGCCGAGCGGAGCTTGCTCAGACCGATCATGGCGGATATTTTATCAAAGACAGTTGTTTTGGATTGGAACTGTTGGAGACAATTGCAGGTGGTGGAAACGGATGGCCATAAAGACAAATAAGTGATGACTCGAAGAGCGAAGAGATGAAAAAAGTTGTGGCCATTGGCCCATTGGGCCGTGATGATGAGGTGGACCCGCATTTAAAATTTGAACCAGCTGGGCGGACGAGAGTTTAGTTAGCGTGGGGGGTAGGTATAATAAAAAGTGTTAATTAGTTGGCTCAACATTGATAGACATGGACCACACAATTGTCAATAGTGTTATAACCGTACGATGATACATTGATACTTATACTGACACTGACAAATGCCGGTTGGTTGTCGGGTAGGTCCGTTGGCTAGTTCAATGCCAATTACACAACACAGAAAATATGAAGTATATTTGGTTCATCTAAGGGATTTTTGTTTGACTCGATTGGGGATTTGGGAGCCAAGAGCAAAAATGCAGTGACAGATGTCAGTTGGTGGTCAGTTCTATAACTATTGGCCATGATTCAATACTAATCAATGCAAAGCATATCAATTAGGATCTTTTCCATTTTAAAATAACTGGATAATATTCTGTTATTTATAGTGGAGATATATTTATGTTGACTCAAAAAGTGAAAAGATAAAAATACTCATCCACATAACTAACGAAATATTATCCAATATATTTAAAATTGAGAGGATTCTGTTCCAAAGCATATTGGTTAATGTATTACGTTATGTGATTATAAGTAGGGGTGAAATAGCGGTTGCGGTTAGCGGTTAGTGGCTAAAACCGCTAACCGCAACCGCCTAGGCGGTTAGTAAATTTTACTAACCGCCTCCGCTAACCGGGTAGCGGTTAACCGCCCGGTTAGCGGTTAACCGCTTTGGAATAACCGCTTTTTTTGGGCTTTTTTCTTTGGACCGGGTTTGGGCCGGTTTTGGGCTCACTTTAAACATTTTTTTTCTCATTTTAAACATTTTTTTTTCCCCTTTCCATGGCCATTTTAGCATTAAAAATTGCTATATACCAAAATCTTGTTGGCCACCTTATACAAATCTACACATCATATAATATACAAATAAAATTACAACAAAATCATCACTTCACTTGTAGTCTTATACATAAACTCACAAGCAAGTTCATAAACTCACACATAGAAATAAAATAAAACACAAACAAATTCATAAACTCACAGGCAACCAAAAAAACCAACATATATGGTTAAACTTGAAGCTTGAGGTTCATTTCAATCAACCAAAAAAAGTTCATAAACTCACAACTTATTGTTATTATATATATATAATATATAAATATATATTATATTTAAAAAAAAGCGGTTAGCGGGTAGCGGTTAGCGGTTAGCGGATTTCCAAAACCCACTAACCGCTAACCGCAACCGCCTAGGCGGTTAGCGGTTTTTACTAACCGCTTTCAAAGCGGTTAGGCGGTTAACGGTTATAACGGTTAGCGGTTAGCGGTTGCGGTTAGGCGGTTTTAAATTTCACCCCTAATTATAAGCCAATTTTCGATACAACCCCCATTGGAACCTAAAAAAACCTTCCAATACCCAAAAATCCGACATGGGCAAAATCAATTGATATTTGGGTATTATCAGTGTCCCTACATTTTACTTGTTTAAGTTTAAAAATTTGTAAAACTCTAATAATAAAATCAATAATTCATCAATGGCATTTATCTTAGATCCCTAATGACTTTGAGGGAAATTAATGGGTTGATCTTATAAATAAAAGGTTTCTTCTCTTGCTGCTGACTGATTATTTGTTTGTATTTTTTGTTTTGAATAAGAGGTTTTTTCTCTCTCGATCTGCCCTCATGAACGACGAAAAATAATTATATGTAAGAGGTTATTTCTCACGCCCTGGATAGTTCGATATGAGGGCATAGATTTGTACATAGATTAGCGAAAGATTGAAGTCATAGATAACACTTGATTGCAAAAAAAATTGTTTGTATTTATGACTTTGTAACCTCATAGCATGTGACTATAATTTTGCAAAGTTTTATGTTTTGTACTATAAGAACTTTTTGCCCTGCTCTGTAAAAACTTTATGCTCGTGATCTTTAATTAATAAAATTTTCAGATTTCCATTAAAAAAAAAAAAAAAATCCCCCATGACTTGTTTGATGCGAAGTCAATTTTGGATTGATAATTTCGGACCTTAACTCATGACTTATGTGATCGACCTTGCTTGAAGATTTTTGACATGTTTCTTTTAACTTTATGTCACAATTCTTCTTGTGAGCTTAGTAAGAAGGCGTTATCATTAAAAAATTGTTCCATGCTATGTCACTCGACAACTCTTACATATTGATCAAATTGGTCAATTTTGCAACCCTATGGAAAGAATGACAACTTTTTTCTAATTTTTCCATTTATCAATGAAAACAGCCACGGCCCACGGGGAGTGAAAGAGAGTTTTTCCTCTAGAAAAGCCCTCCACCGTCTAAAAATAAAATAAATTCTATTATTTTATGTATGAGGTTATTTATTTATGCATTGCTTTTATGTGTAAGTTGAGTTGAATATTGGTTTTTGGAATCCAAATCAAATTATTCGGGAGCTTAAATAGAAATAACCTCCCATATTAATTATTATATTGAAATTGGAAGCTTAAACAAGCCGTTGCATCTATCCATTATCACCCAGTTCACACATGTGCAAAAAGACAACTTCACTTTTCCAAGACTGACATGTCATAGCTATTATTGGCTGACACCCATTCATCATAACAGACAAATCGAGGCTGTCCGTCAGTTCTCCTGAAGCGCCTTCAACAGCAGCGCGCCCTTCCGCTTCCCCCTGGCACTACAATCATCCCGCAAGGCCAAAACCACCGCACGCGCCACCTCTTCCGGCGGCGCCATGTCCTTACCCGTATCACCGTCACCGTAGATCACCGCCAGCACGCTTATCGCGTACTCCCTGGCACGCGCCGCTACCCTCCCCATCATGGCCACCATCACCGGCACTGCCAGCGCGTGGGAGCGAACCTCCGCTGCCCCCTCTGGCAGGGTGCACATGAGCTCGAGGGCCGCCAGTGCACGCTCCGCCTCCGCGTCTTCGAGCTCGGGCGCCGCCTCCACCACCGCAGACACCGCCCCCGCCTCCACCGCCACGTGGCGGTTGCCCTCTGCCAAACAAAGCGCTAGCAGAATTTTCGTCGCGGGCTTCGCGCCCGCTTTGGTTTTCAAATTCTCCACTACCCCGCGCATGAGCTCAGGCGGGCATTCCGGGTCGGTTGGCGGGTTAGGCACAAGCGAGCGCTCCAGGAGATGGAGCGCGGAGAGCCGGTCCGGGTCCGACCCGGTGTTGATCTGGAGCTCTGCTACGTGGAAGAGTTCCTGGAGTTGGGTGAAGGGAATGGGTGGCGGTAGTGGACACTGTGGAGCTGGGTCGGACTTGAGGGTGGTTTCGGGTGGCGGATCGGGGTTGGGGAGTGGGAACCTCCACTGAGTGAAGCTTTGGGAGGTTGAGGAAGAGGAGGAGGAGGAGGACTCGGGTTGTGGTGGTGGTGGTGGTGGGTGAGAGGGTGAGTGAGGGGAACTGGTGGGGCTGAG
The DNA here is from genome assembly GCF_965113065.1 of Corylus avellana. NCBI lineage: Eukaryota > Viridiplantae > Streptophyta > Magnoliopsida > Fagales > Betulaceae > Corylus > Corylus avellana. The sequence continues at coordinate 2,639,695 of NC_142499.1, read as the reverse complement.
AACGGATTGGGTGCAATGGCGGAAAAACCCACAAGAGAAGAGTTGGGTCTTAAGCTTTGGGTGATTAGTTTTCATGGTGGCAAAAAATGAGAGAGAAGAAGATTGGTGTCAACTGTAAAAGCCTTAAGGGGTGGAGCTGTGGGAGGGGCAGGTACAGACTGCTGTACGTGTGGGTGTCTCAGCTTTACAGCTAAATTCGCTGAAATTATTCTCCATCACAATTAAGACACCAAAGATGACATGTACATCTCTCCAATTTAGTTAATGGAACAATATCTAATTAATTATATTAAAAATGTATTTTTATTCATTAAAAAAAATATATATATATATTTCTACAACATAACTAATTACATATTGTCCGATAAAAAATAAACTAGAGATGATCATATACTACACTATAGTGGAACTTTAATTATGGCTGTGGTCATGCTGGTTGGGCGCCACCATAAACAGCCCCCATGACTACACACTGCCTTCTTCAGTTAGAAGGTTTCCGTTGTTTCCCTCCAACTCATCACTCGTATCTTTGAATTTATAACATGTCAAAAAAGTTTGCTCAAGAGTGAATTTACGGTTGTGTGACTTGAAAATGAAAGATTTTAAAAACGCAATATAGTATTTAGTAAAGTTGTAATTTAAATTTTAGAATTATAGTTTAATATTTAAAAAATAAGACATTTTTAATTATACAATTGCTTGTAATTTAAAAATACAAATTTTTTTACCTTGGTAAAAACACACTTGCAAATAATACACCGGTGGGGGCATTAGCAGTGCCATTGATGGGGTAAGGGTTAACAAAACGCTGCCTGCAAATGCACTACTTAAGGTAATAATCTGATTGATTATGTGTTTTACGTTACATGGTGTTGGACTGTTGGTTTAGGAAAATCCTTGCAAGCGAATATGTGTTGTGTCTCAATTGGCTGTAATTTTCAATTCAACCTATTAAACTAACGGATGTTCTTAGATTAGCTTTGTAGGACATTAGCGGTTGATTATTAAGTCCCACATAAATTGAAATTGAAATTTGTAAAACTCTTATAATAAAACCCATAATTCATTAATGGCATTTATTTTATAAAGTTAATCCAAGAATATCTGTCATTCATGACTTCAAATGGAGAGGATCATGTTCTTTGTTGGTAAAGTCTAGGATACAAAATCAATGTTATTTACTTCATAAGAAGAAAATTCTTTTAATTCAATCTATTAAAATGCTATGTCTTTTGAGTATGTGACTTTTACCCATTCTATTAAAAATATATGTAACAATCACAAACAAATTTCAATTTTTAATAAATTGAATTGGAGAAATTTTATCGGACTGAATTTGGAGAAAAATTTAGGAACATATAAACCCACAAACCCAAGGGCTAGATATATGCTAACCGGCTTAGGAGTTGGGAAAAGAGCCCAATTGGCTGCCCATGTAAACAGTTGGTAAAGCAATTAGTGTTGGATGGGTTGAAGCCCAGCTCATGGATTAATTCATTTCTATTCTATTCAGTCCATGCTGTTTACGTCATCATTGGTTAGGCCCAGTCTCCAAGCGCCACAGCTCTGGGCTTGTTATCTAAGAACATCTCAACTTTCCTTTATCACGACTATCAGAGAGGTGTATTCGTGGGCCGAGAGTGGAATTTATCGTAAATGGGCCTGTAAAATGAAGTATCTTTTTATTTTTTATTTTTTTTTATTCTTATTGATGCACAGAACAAAATATACGTCTCTAAGAGGTAGCTCAATCGGTTAAAAACTAAGCTTCACGAAGTAGAAGTAATTAGATCAAATTTTTCTCCCCTTATGTAAACATGTAAAAAAAAAAAAAAAAAAATGTTCAAATCAAGAAAAAGGAAGACATATTGTCGTATTAATATTCTTCATACGCTAAAATATATAATGTAAAATGTTAGACGTACATGAAAATCATATATGGATGTATATAAGCAAATAATATTTTGTAATAATATATGCAAAACACGTACTGAAGATGCCATCTAGAGTTGGCTCTCTCTCTCTCTCTCTCTAAAAAATACTAAAAAAAATATAAATAAATATAATATATGCTTTAGGAAAACGACCCAACAATCATGAAAAGCAGCATCGTCTCCAAAACCTAATGATCACTCTCAAATTCTGTGGCGTATTCGCGTGAGCATTTGCTGTGCCTTTTGACCGAAGACCAGCACCCCACACACCCACACACAAAAACCAAAACGAACATCATGGTAAACTCTCTTCCCCATAACTGAAACACATGAAAGTACCCTCTCCTTGGATCCCTCAATCTCATCACTTTCAAATGATAAATCCATAAAAAGCACAGGAGAGAGATAGAGAGAGAGATAGGTGGTGGTGGGATAACTTGGGAATATCTATCTATAGATTGTAAGGGACTTTTGGATCTGAGATTTCCCTTACTTTTATGCAAAAAACTCACTTATGAGACAAACAAAAGAGGAAGGAATAGACAGTGACCTTGTGCAAAAGAGCCATTTGTTACCTCCCCTTTTCTTAAAGTCTGCAAAAGTCTCAACTTGTGTGGAAACTTTGTCTTAATTGTTGTCTTTTCTAGATGCCAACAATATAATTCTCCTTTTTTGGTGGGACTCTACTAACAGTTTCTTTCTTTGTTCAAAATCAATGTATACTTGGTATTCGGTGCAAGGAAAGGGGATGCCACCCCTATTGTTTGAATCTTGTCGGCCCAACCCACTTCTAAAGTATAAGAGATTGATCATGAGATCGATTAGAGCTTCAAAGAATCTCCTAATTTTCTTGCCTTTCTTTCCTCCATTCCCTATATATCTTCTTTTACTCATATTCTTCACAATCAAAAGAGGTTATCTTATAAAATTTTGATGATAAAAGAGTAGTATATAACGTCGTTGCTAATTTTTTGTGGAATGTTTGTTGCTTTTTAATTAGCAGCAACAACAACAATGAGAGTCGTCTCGGCATTAAATGTATATTTTAGGGACAACAATTATGATCCCTTAGCTTAAAATGGTAAAAAACCATTGCTCATCAAAAACAATGTATTGTTGCTAATTATGATTAATTAGTAACCACATGCATGTTGCTGCTGACTGTAACAATTAGCAACAACACATGTTGTTACTAATTGCCACATTTAGTTTTTTACATTATAAATGTAATTAAAAGAAATTAAGACATAGTACCGAAAATTATCACCAATGGGCAATGAATATTCCATCTCTATCGATCCGACCACAAAAGAATATACTTCAATTCTTCAAAAATCTACAGTCATCTATTTTCAACTTTTTTTTTTAAATTCCAATCATGCACAGACAATAGACACCAGACAACTGACAAAGCATGAAAAACCTAAGAGCAATTGGCAGATGTTGGGGAGCCATGGCCACTGGCCATCCTAAGAGCTCCCCAAGTACATGAAGTCAAGAACCCACCCTCCATTTCTTTTCCCCACCCCGTACAAAGAAAAAGTCGAACGTGATTTAGATTGCTAAGTCTTCCAGCTTCCCTTTATAATCAGTACTCATGTAAAATCTAAGTAAATGGACAACTTTTTAGTCCAAGTGTCTCTCATTTGCCTTTTTAATTAATAATAGAACTTCCATTTTTTTTTCCTCCTCAACCATACTAATATCTCTTCCTAATTCAATCTAATTATGTCTGCCTTCTTATATTAGGAAAAAAACTTAACACAAAAAAGTTACATAAACAAAACGAAATATTATAAACCTTGGCTTCACGAGCCATATTCTACTTTCTGATTTATAATATAACATGGGTAGATTGTAGGGCTATACTATTCTTTTATCTTTTAAAAATTGATGGGACATTTAAAATTACTGTTGGATCAAAAATCTAATAACGATTCATCCTAAATCTAATGATGTTTTTAAAAGCTACATCAACTTTGAAAAATAAAATGATGATATATATAACATTATACTCAGTAGGGCTAGAGTTGTTTGCCTTAGAAAAAAAAAAAAAAAAATCAATCCGCGTCAAGGGTTTAGAGGATTATTTTAATAACTTTATGAAGAAAGGAAGGGCAAGATATCTGATAAAGCAGATGAAACCCATATCTTGAGAAAGATATTATGATTAGATGAGTTCCCAAAAAGTTATTAATTAGTTATTCATTTAAGGTGGTCTGGAAAGGTTTCCAAAGTGAAGGAAACACGATATATGGCTCCTAATATAAAGAGGGAAAGGGAAAAATAATGTAGAAGGGTGAGGATAAGCCCATTGGCTCCAATAAAGCAAACAAGTTTAATTAATTAATGCCTCAATGAATATGTTTCCTATTCCATAAGGCTTAAGACTGAATTTTGGCCATGCCAGTAGTCCCCGTTGTGATTTTAGACCTAATTCTTTACCATCCCCTTATTGATCAGACAATCACAATGTTTGGGGGGTTGTCCTTATGCGACAAGGCTCCACCAACCACTATAACGTCATTTCTACTCCCTCCCAAAATGCTCCCCAAATTAATTATTTTCGGGTCACCTTTTTTCGTTCAAATTATGTGTGGTGGAGATGCACCAATCCATCATTTTTGCAGAAGACGAAACCCCTTTAATTAATTTGTCTTAATTAATTTCTTGTTAAATGGAGAAGTAGGGAGAATAAGTTTGGGTTCAGGCCAGCCCGACCACCTTAACCCAACCTCACAAATTTACTGTCAAATAAGTTTGGGCCAATCTAAAGCTCACGTGTATGTCCAGAGCCTAAAAGAAGAATGAATATAATTATAAACTTCCTCCTTTTAATTCAGGGTAATAATAACCTTTTTCTATGGTTTGGAGTAAAATGAAATTATCATATTCAGCATCCAATTAACAATGCTCTCAGGTGATGTGCATGCATAATGTTAAATAGGAAACATATATTTAACCGTCATTGATCCTTAATAACACTACAAAAAATAAGCTCAATAACGGCGACAAAATTAAGTTGCCGCTATTGATCGGATATGTTAATGCTAATGGTCGACTATTAGCATAGAATTTTGTGTTGACGCTAATGGTCACATGTACGCATTAGCGGTGAAATTTTTCACATCATTCTTTAATGTGGTTTTTAAAATTACTATTGAATTTGTGATAGGTTAATATTGATTTTTGATTCAATAATAATTTTAAAAGCCACGTCAGAGAGTGAGAGAATGAGAGTGTGTTGAGCGACACTTACTTGAGCAAGTAGAAACAAAAACTTCACTCGACTCTTACTTGATAATTGCTCAAGCAAGTTAACGACAATTTAATTATTTTTAAAATTGGATTTCCTATTTAATGATCTTTATTGTCCTACCTATATATAATTTACTTACATGAAATTTTGATAAGGGAGGGGAAATTCTAAAATCCCTAGAGGTAGAGAGAGAGCCCATTTTCTCCTTTAGCATAAACTTTTATTTACTATGAAATCCTAAATCATTTTTTTTGACAACTGGGGTTTTAATATGGTACCAGAGCGAAAATTCAGTTTAAACTATGTTTTGGTCATTCACTTCCCGTTTTAAATTATATATTCCGTTGTTAGGCTTCAGTACTCATTCACCTTTTCTTAGTAATTACAAGAAAATATTAAGATATTAATTGAATAATTGAGCTTTTGAGGGTCAAACTACAAGCTCAATATGCATTTCATGTGTCTTTAAGTGGAATGACACATTGATCAAATTGGTCAGTTTTGCAACCCAATGTCACTCTTTCCACCCGTATATTTTGTTCTTTTAACTACAAGGACAACTTTTTCTATTTTTGCTATTATTACTTGGAAGGGCAAAAAGAGTGAGCTGTGAGCCAACCGAAGGTACAAAAAGATGCATGTATCAATGTTTACCCCCGTAACAAGGGGGTTAAATTACAGCCACGGGGAGTAAAAAGAGGAGCTTTTCCTTTAGAAAAGCCATCAACTTTCTAGAAATAATTAAGATTTATTTATTATTGCTTTTGTAATGAAGGCACTACTTTACTCTTCCTTCCTGCTTTTGAGGGAAAATTAGATTCCATAATTCTCTTTAATCTAATTAAGATACTATAATAAGTGTTTCCTGACAGGGATATCATGCAATAATAACAAAAGAATCCCCATTTTTCCTCTCTCAAAACAAACTTAATCAAAAAACATTTGCTCCATACACCTAAGGACCCTATGGATTTACTAGAATCATGCATTGAACACTCTTCAATTCAACTGACGTCAAACTTCAACATAATATTCTGGACCTTATTCCGAAATATTCTCAAGTTGGTGACCATTATAACATGGTGCAACTTGGCCTCAACTTATTCCTATTATATATTAGCTGAATATATGTATCTCATTTATAAAGAAAGGAACTTGAGGCTGTTTGCTAAGAAGAACAAAAATGTATCTAACTTTTCGAATTAACTTCTCTACTGGCTTTAAGCCCTTGTATCAACAAATGGCTAATTATATAGCTTTTGGGGTATTATGGATCATGTTAGGTTATCAATTTTTGGCATGATTTGCGAACTCGGCAATGTTAGAGTTGATGAGTTTGACCAATTTAATTAAATGAAACGGGTTAATTAGGGTTAACCTATATTAATAGTTTTATACTTATACCTCGATACGATTTGAACCCGACATAAGGGTTGGTAATTCTTAACACGACCTGTAAATCCGACTGTATTCCGACACAAACCCAAAACAAAATTACTAGGTATGGGTTGAGCTATATGGTCCATTCAATTAATAAATTGGTTGGATTTGAGTTGTGCTATATAGTCTTATACCAATACCTCGACATGATCCAAATCCGACACGTAAACATATATAAATTCCCACCCCTAGCTAGGATCATGTACTGTTAACTAGTTAGCTTCCCTCTCTGGTTTGTAAGCGGGGTGCAGGTTGGCCTCCTTGGAGGCTCTGCTGTTTGCTGGTTGGTTTTCCTCCTAATTGTGCCAGTTCCTTTTGTGATGTTCCCCTGTTGATGCAGTTGCTGTTCTGCTGTTGTAAGTTGGGAGCTGATTGTTGCTGGCTCCTTTTTATTTATTTATTTTAAAAAAAAGTTTATAAACCAAATGAAGAAGAATAAAGTTACATGAGGGCCTTGTTGGGATTTTTACTCGTCCTGCTGCTGGATTCAATATCTTTGCTTAGCTACTCAAACAATAATCACATCAAAGAACTTTTGAAAAGTGCACCTGATCATATTGAAGTTCTGAATTCTTGTCTACAGCTTTAAAAAGAAGAAAATAGTTGTGAGTATGACGAGTAGATATAGATCTAGAAATGTGGAAAGAAGATTAACTTGGCTCCAAAGCAACTATAGCTAGCTATTAGAGAGAAGTAAGCTTCTTCTTTTTTACTGCCTTTTCCCCCCCCATCACTTCCTTTTATTCTTTGTTCCTTTGCGCTCATCCCCGCCCCCTCTTTTCATCTCTCTCGCTCTCTCTCTTACCCTACCAAAGACTACTAAAAGGTAATATGTAGCCTAAACAGGCGTTATATTAAGAGATGCCTGCAAAACTTCAAATTCAAATTGGAGTGAGCAAAACTTTGTCATGCGGTTGTGGACCCATTTTAGTCTTACACAGATGAAAGATTGGTAAAGAATATTTTTCCATATTTTTGATGCAGCAATAACAAGATAAAAATTTTAATTATAGAAACAGTTTTCATAGTCTATAGTTGAGAAGTCGGCCAGTACTAGCTAATTAAATTGATAACTCAGATTATTTACTCAATCATTTTATTAATTATAGTCTATCACATCAGACTTAATTATAAGGAATATGCAGTAAAAACTATAATTAATACACGCACTATACTAAAGATACTACTCATAATAAAGAATTGATTCAATTTTTTTGGTATCTGAGTGCACATCTATTTAGATTGAATGAAATAATGGTATCAATGGGTGCATCTCAAGCTCCCAACATTACGTATTCCCTAAGATATTGCTCTTTGGGTGTCCTTTTCATTTGTGAACCATTAGGCGAACACTAGCTGATTTGTCAAATGGAGACCAAAACATTTGTGAAAACAAATAGAAAAAAACGACAAGAAAAAGTAAACTCAAAAATGGCAACAGTTGTTGGCACTTCACAAGCACACTGCATGTGATGCGTGACTAGACTTCACGACCACATGTATACATGCTTCCCTTTAGTATATTAATTATACACCGAGTGAGAAAAGTTCAACATTAACTAATAGAAAAACTATCACACAATAGTGAAACTGAAACCTAATAATATGATGCCACCTCGGCAAGCAAACAATATTGGGAAGAAGAAAAAAAGGATGAAGATTTAAAAAAAGAAAAGAAGAAAAGAACAATCCTGTAAAAAGAAAGAAAAAGTGGTCTAAAGATAGAGGCTTCTTCAATTCATAAATGGGAAAAAAGTTAGAAAAGAGATAAGTAAAAAGTAGAAGAGAATAATATATAATACTATTTCGTTGGATTTTAGTTTGTGTATGTGGAGAGGGAGAGAGAGAGAGAGAGAGAGAGAGAGAGAAAGAGAGTGATCAAGGGACCTTTAATGTGTTAATTCCCCAAACTAGTCCTAGTCTTTTGAAAAGCCAGAAGCGACAAATTCCCTACTTATGCTTAGGGTTTTAATTTAAAGTAGAGAAGATAATGATCTTTTTGTGATTCTAAAGTAGCAGCATCTTTAAGGTTTAAAGAAGAGATGCTCATCGATGATTTTCTTAACCCTTTAGATTTCTTTTTCTTTTAGCTTTAATTTTTTATTTTATGTTGAACCCAACCCCTATATACCACAACTTTTCAATGCTTTCCAAAGATGAGAATGTTGGGGTTACGAAAATCAAAGAAGGAAAAGTTATTCTTTTGCAAAACGCTTCACAAAGCATGAAAAGTAGTGCTCTTTTGATATTTCTTAGGGAAGATTTTGCTTTTTCCTTCTAAAGCAGAAAAAAGTTGCTTCTCCTTTGCACAACCCTTACGTTATGGATCATACCTTAATGTTATTTTGCATTCCCAACATTCCTTTTTGTATATTAATTATAAGGAGCATTATGCAACAATTTTTTCCTTTTTCCTTTTTATTTTTTATTTTTTTTTATTTCTTAATTATTTATTTGGCACCATACCAATTAAATTCTAGAGAGGACACAACCCACTACCACACACACACACACATAATTTTGTACTCTTTTAATTTTTAATTTCAGATATTGAATTATTTCACATGTTGCTTTCTCCTTTTCCCTTTTTAATTCAAACTTGTTTCTTACAAATTGTCCTAATTATATACATCTTTCATTTTCTACAAAGCTTTTTGAATGAAAGTAGTAGTGTTTGAAGCAGTACTTTTAGTAATCAACAACTAATTTTTTAAAACATTAATGAAAAAAATTGAATTGTGTTTCAAGTTCCCCTTATTTATGCTAAGAATTTAGCTAAAATGATTTGATTAAATAAAAAATGGAACAAAATGTTAGAAAGAAAGAAAGAAAGAAAAACAGTTGTAATAAGTGAAGTGTTTTAATTAACCTAGAAATTAAGAGAATCATTGCTCATGTAGTTAATTTAAGCAACAAAAAGATCAAGTTCAATCAAAGATAAAATCCTTGCTCATGTAGTTAATTAACCTATTTCGGGACAAAGGAAATAATAAACTTTTGATTGACCATAACATTGATGCCACGAAATTCCATGAGATACATTTATTTTGATCCATGCAAGACAGCTAGCTAGCTTTGGCAACTATCTAGCTAGCTTTAAACTTTTGCTTTTCAATTAAAGATATATAAAACTCTTAAGTAGAGAAAAAAATTTCAAGAGAACTTATATAGAATTAGGATTTTTCAGATAATTCAAAATATAAATTGATACATGATTTATTTTCCTGTCATGGTTATGAGTATCCAGTCCAATCATGGAAGCCTGTGGAGGAGATTGATCACTTTGGGGCTTGTAGAGGACTTCCCTATCTGTCCCCTTTCTTTTTTTCTCTCTTTTGTTGTGGTAAAAGGCACAGTCGTGTCATTGGGACAGGCAAAAAATTAAAATAAAATCTACTTGGGCTACCCAACACGCTCGATTGCTTAACATAATGAATATGATTAATGCATGAGTTCTTTATAATTGTCCAAGGTTTGAACTAGCCAAACAAGTAGTGACGGAGTTAGGAGTTTGACTCATTGAGAAAAATTATATGTCAAATTTAATTTGGCTTCGAAATGTTCCTTTGCTACGAGCTATGTAGTTCAAGTGAATTTCAATTAATGCTGAATAGATTTTAGCCGTCCAAACAATCTATCAATAAGCTAGAAACAAATCAAACAAAAGAATAACTAACAACAAGGGCCAATCCAACATCATTATGTATATTTTAACTTAATAGGCAGTGTACATGGCTGTATGTCCCTTCTGGACACCTCCTAACTCTGCTGCTGCCAACAAATGAAATATTTAATTGAAATGAGAGGTGAAATACATAAGGAGATAAGATTTGAACTTAGCTTAGAACCTTTGCTATGATACTATATTAAATTACCAATTATCCAAAAAACTTAAATCGATAAGAAATTATAAATTTATTCATTTAAATTAAGATTTTAATACAAATAAAGCATGTCTTGGGCTCAATTGATCGGAGTTCAATTAAGAACCGTACGCTCGCCCATTTCAATAACTTAGCAAATACATCTTCACAACTCTCTAAGCAAAAAATGACTTGGTCTTGAAGTAATCCCAGCCGACATCTTATATATATATAACAAATGGTAGTTTTCCATCGATGAAACTCAAAATTAAGGATAATATATATATATATATATATATATATATATATATATATATATATATATATATATATATGGTCGCTTTGTAGACAAAGGAAAACTTTAGAAGGGATGCTCACAGTTGGCAGATTGATAACTACATATAAATATATATATATATATATATACATGGAGTGAGTATACGATTTGCTTTGTTTGGAACAAAAGAACAAGTGGAATAAAGTCGAGCCCGTGTTCCACGTACATTAATACCCAAAAGCTTTATAATTCATGTTACTCTTGTTCAGACACAGAGCAGCTGGTAGATGCTCAATAAATTATACGCTTTCCATGATGGAGATAGATGTTAATTAAGTTCATGGAATTGTAATTGCATGGATTGGGAAAACTAGCGAGACGACGACGCTTTACAAATGTTTTATTGCATTAATAAAAAACCTCATCTCATCCTGTGACAAAACCAGTGGCATACACGTACGCATGCTTAATTTATTATATATATATAAAGATGATAACTTAAGTAGTTTAATGCATGAAGCAATAGGGGATGTGCCCAGGAACAACTTCTAGCTTATGCCTTTCCTTTGATTACATGGACATATAAACTATTTTCACCTTTGGCCCCTTCTTTTGATTAAGAAGTTGTCAACTTTTTCACATGCAGCTAGTTGTATCCATCTTTGGTTAGCTTCCCTTGTGAAATCCATGCATTTTTTCTCAAAAATATTCTTGGCATTATTCATTGAATTAGATAAGATTGTACAACTAGGACAAAAGTACGATGGTAGATCTCACTCGATCTAGAAAGAAAGAAAAAAAAAAAAAAATCTATTTAGACTATATTCTGACCCCAACAAAGCCATATAATTAATTAGAACTTAATTGGAAAATTAGAGTAATGCATGTGATATTAATGTGACTAAGGGAAATGTCTAGTTACATTTGCAATATCATTACAAAAGAACTAATCAAATTGCATTTGAAATTCTTAAATCACTTATCAAGCCAAATTTTACCTAGTAATGAATCAATTGGGAACTTAGCACTTATAAACTCTTTTATAATTTACTCTCTTTATATGAGTTATTCGTTTTTCCAATATGGGATTGGAGTACGTTGCTATAGATGTACAATACAATATTTTTCGAGGGGAGTATGCAGAGAAAATGTCACATGATTCAAGAAAGGTTCTAATCACATCCATCTATGCTATTACTTAAAAAGAATTAGTTGATATTATAATTATAGCTCTCCGAAATAAAATTCAGTCTTACATAATGAAAAACCAATAAGGAAGAAAATGAATGATGTATAGTGTATTTGGTTGTTAAAAGATATTCAACTTGGGAAGTATATATCCAATTTGTGCTACTCGTCGTTTCTTAATGTAGATCTACTTTTTCTTTTCTTTTTTCTTTTTACCCTTATCTTTGAATGCTTTTTCAGTTCAAAAAGAAAATTAGGAAACCTGTTGAATTCGTAGATAGAAACAACGTGTACCTATACCTATGACCCACGCACAAAAGCCAAAGAAGATGTAAATTGATCAAAAGGTCATGCATGTGGTTAATTCCCGATCGATTGTCTATGATGCATGATACATGTTATTTGCACATTGATATTTATAGACTGTTACAAATAGATAATGATTATGACATTGCTGATAAATATTATATTAAAAGATTGAGTTGGATTTTTTTTTTTTTTTTTTCTTATTCGAAGGGAAAAGTCTAGCAAGTGATATACGGTCCATGAAATGTGAGCCTTGCACAATAAACCATATTTAAAAATAACATATTCCTTTTAAAATGTTTCCCTTTGCAACCACATGCATGAGTAAGCATCGATATTCCTACAGTTAAAAATCAACAAAATGGACCAACATGAGTCCATGAAACAGTTTAATCACCTGCTCATTTCTTGGGTTTAGCAGCCTCCTAATATTATAATAAACAAAAAAATATAGCAAAGAAATTGAAAAAAAATAATAAAATTCAGTAATTAAAATTGTTTAGTGATTAAAAAATAAAATACTGTAACATGTTTATAGTAGTATATATATATATATATATATATATATATATATATATATTAAGCTATTAGTGACAACTTTTTTCATTGCTTGCTAAGAGCCTAAGAGCATCTCTAGCTAGCAGGTGCTCTAAAAGGCCGATAATGACATGTTTGCACAAAAGGGGAGAGTGAGATTTGAACTAATGACCTCCACTTCTTTAAGTGTGATCCAAACTAATTGAATTACCTCTTAGGGACGCATTTTTTCGTTTTTAGTATAGTAGTTATTCTAAAAATTTTGCTACAGTAAACTTGTAGCACCTTCTACTATTATTTTAATAATTTCTTTCTCTCTCCCTCTCCCTCTCTCTCCTTTAACAAACAATAAGAATAATATTTAAATAAAATAGAGAGAATTGAATAAATAATATGTTGGAATTTGTAGTGAAAAACTAGTAACAAAAATAAATTAAAAAATGTATATTTTGAGTAACTAAAATAGTCATCATTATTGAAAATGCTCTAAAATCTAATATCCAAGTCATCGTGACCAGGGAATTTGTGGTCGGTGATTGGTCATTTTTGTTGTAGTGTAAATAAATAGAAACATCATATGATTCCATGCATGCATTGGAGTTATATATATTCTCTAACAATATCCACTCAAATAGCTAGCTATGACTGTTGGCCTTGATTCCATGCATGAACCGGAAGAAAGACACACCACGATCGATCTGATCATATATGAATATAAAAGAAACTATCTAAAAGAAAAGAGAAAAAGAAAAAGAATCTGTCATAAATAAAGGAGGAAAATATTGGCTATAAACTGTTTGGAGAAACAAGAGATATACTCTTATGAAAGCGAAAACTATATTGAAAGGGAAAAGAAAACAAACTGAAATGCTATCCATGAATCTCTCAAGTCAAAAAAAAAAAACCTCAGAACAAAAAGGGGAAAAAAGGTGATGGGGAAATACACCAATTAATTAATTAACTATTAGAGGAACTTCATGGATTAATATACATGATCATGATGTAGTTAATTTTACATAATGTCCAACACTAGGAATATATTGACTGATCGATCAGAATCTAAACACATGTTAATTAAACAAAGAAAAATCCCAAAAAAAAAAAAAGGAAAAGAAAAGAATAAAAATTAGAACAAGACCGACACGTACGTACGTACGAGGCCACCTGATGACATGTTCTTCCTAATATAAGGTTTTTCATTTTTTTCATAATTCCTGATATTTGAAAATAATCCGTTTATCGACAGAATCAAGAAGCCCAATGTCGTCGATTGACTGATCATCGGCGCTGTCGTCGTCGTTAATGCAAATGTTCAAATCCAAAGACATAGAACAATTAGGACTTGTCGGCTTCTCCTCTTGATCTGACTTTTGCTTGGTAGGAGGAGAGCAGGCTCTGGATCTTGAGCTGAAACTTTCGCAGCTCAAAATGATGATAGCGTCGCTAAGATCAACTTCTTCACCATCAGATTTTGTTACGCTTCCTCTTTCAATGGCTCTCTTGAAACCCATTTGAGAGCAGTAATCTGCTTGCTCCACGTCTTCGACTAAGAAAACCCTATGAGGATTATTCGACACTGCCTCCGCGAACCTCTCGATGTAACTGCAACTTTGCTCGTCTCTGGATCTTTTGTTTCTGCAATCCTCGATTGAATCGGCTCTTGTTGATGAAAAGCTGCTCAGGGAAATAGAAATAAGGCTGTTTTGAGAGCTCCCAAAAACAAGCTTAGCCAATTCTCTAGCAATTTTCTCTTTAGCTTCCACATCAACACCTTGAAAGAACAACCAGGTTTCTTCTTTGGCCACATCGTTGTTTCTTCTTACCATGCCAGACCTGCATTTTAAGATTGTTTCTGCAATTTCAGGAATTATATCCTTCTGCCAGGGTACCTTTTTCTCCAATGCATTGCATAGGGATTTGAGGTTTTCTGCGTTAAGCTCCTTAAACCTGTGGGTGTACTGATCCGTTTCCATGACATCACTGGAGGAATCCGAATTGGGATTTGATGAAAATGGTTGTTTGGGATCATTTTCCTCTGTATTAATGTACATTCTCAATCTTGGTTCAACGATATTGATGTTGGAAATTTCAGAAATATTCCAGAAATGGTGGTGCCCCCCACATGACTGTGAAAAACCCGTAGTGGATGAAGACGGTGATAAAGAGGAGAATGTGAGGGTCTTTTCAGAAGAATAGGGTTGTTTGTGGATTGAACTGCAAATTGAGTTCCACTTTTTGCAAAGGTCTCTGACTGGGACACAGTTCTGGTAGAAAGAGAAGATGATAATTGCAAAAGCAAAAGTTAGTTTTCAACTTTTACAAATGAATAAATGTTGAACTACATCGATCACATGTACATGTTTACGAAGTTTAAGGAGGTTGAGATATGTGAATTAAACCTGATCCTTAGAGTTGAGTACTCCTCTGCTCTCATTTTTGTACTGTTGGAGCCATGCAGGAAGGCTTGAAGTAGTGGAGTCACTGTTACAAGTGCTGCTGCTTTGCAATCTTCGAGCTTCAATATCGAACTTTGCCGAGCACTCGGCGCAGCAGAGAAGCTGCTGCTGCTGCTCCTCCCCACTTTCAAGCAGTAGCCAGCTAGTTCCATTTTCAGCCTTCTTGCTTGTGGACTGACTTTGAAGATCACTGAAGAAAAAAAATAAGATTAAGTTGATATATAAGAAATAAGTCCGTGAATTAATCCGTATCACAAAGATATAATACATATCATATCAATTCAAAAAACAAAGGGGAAAAGGGAACTCTCCTTTTTGTTTTTCTTTTTTTACCATTCCATACATTCATTCAACACGTACTTTTTTCCTTCAAGAAAATGACTATACTTCTTCAATAAGGTGATTCACATGAAAATCAAATTATTTTTCAGAAAGCAAGTGCGGAAATAAAGTGATTCATTATGTCCAACTTTACCAACTGTTTTACCTGTCAGTGATGAGACTCAAGCGCAAGCTGCCTGCAGGAATTGTAAGAGGATGAAGACCCCAAACAGTCTCCAGCGATGGATGAGCTGATGATGATTTACACTTCATGTAAGTTTGGAAAGTAGCAATTCCCATGAGCCAAAACATCCCGCCGGCCGTCTCTCCGATCCCACAAACCAATTTTCCGAGCTCCATGATCATGTACTCCACAGGACAATAATAACCCCTCCTTCCTTGCTCAGCCCTATAGTCAGTTGCCCATTTAAGATCTCCCAAATACAAAACAACTCCTTTGTTCATACGCCCTTTCACAACACTTCTAAGCTCCCCAAGTTTCTGTTCAACATCTACTCTAGAGTGATTCACAAAAGAGGAAAGTGTGAGGGTTATAAATTTTACCTCTCTCAAGGTTTCAGGAACATCTCCCTTGTCAATCTTTTCCATCACTCCTCTGACAGTGTCATCAAGGCTAGCAAGACACTCTCCTACAATCACAGTACTTCTCCTTCTTTTGTTCATCATATTATCTATCACACTTCTAACATCCTCAATATTCCTGACTGGATCTGATGATGATACAACTGGTTTGCCTACTACTAATTGATTACTTTCCTTAGACTTGGTATTTAGAGAAGGAGGTTGAGAAATATTACATAATTCTAAAGATACAGCTTGTTCGACATTGCTTTTCACTTGGGTGCTAGAGAAACCAGCCTCTCTCATCACTCTGCTAACGCTAGGATCATCTAAGATGGATATTATGAGCTGCTCTAACTCTATTTTCACGGCTAAGAGAGGCTGCTGCTGATTCTCAATAGACCCGCGTCGCTGATGAGCCTGCGCGCGCTTGAAAGCGGCAACCAAGGCGTTGGAGATGGAAGGATGGTGTTGTTGGGAGCCGTGAGTGGCAAGCATGGGGCTAGAATTGGAGGCTGGGAGGCGGTTGAGCGCAACATTGAAGCAGAGCTCTAGGGCTTTGCACTGGAGAGGGTGAGAGTGGGATTGAAGGCAAGCCGTGCGCAACAAACCAGTGGAAGCTGCAAGCATGGTGTTTGCCACGTGGAGAGGAGTCACCTGAGCATGGCCGCGACGCTTTGCGAGGGTTATGGCTTGGTTTACTATTCTTGCGGCCTCTGCAGTCAGAGTTTGTTGAAGAGTGTAGCCTCCTGATCTCATCTTCAACTGATCTCTCTTTGGAACAGCTAGCAGCGACAAGAAGCTTAAAAAGGCTTCAAGAAACAAGTTGTATAGATGTTTTTTTCATGGGTTTATGGTAGGGAAACAAAGGAAAGAGAGAGAGAGAGAGAGAGAGAGAGAGAGAGAGAGAGAGATGTTTAGGAAGCTTCAGGGCGAGAGAAAGAGAGAGAGAAAGAGTGGGCTGGAGTTTTTTAGTGATGGGTAGGTTTCAATCCACCTATAGGTTGTCTATGTTATGCAGAGAAGTTTGATATGAAGCAATTGTTTGTTTCTTAGCTAGTTTGTGATTATGATTTGGCTGGAGAGAGAAGGTTTGAAATTTATGGGAGGTGGGCTGTGCTTTTCTTGTAAGTGAGGTAAAATTTGGGGTCCAAAGTCGATTTTGTAGTGGAAAGTGGAATGCATGTGCTGACAAGCAGGACGAATGCACCAGTATCAAAGGCAACTCAGCTTTGCCCTCTCTCTCTCTCTCTCTCTCTCTCTCTCTACACCAAATTTGATAAAAAGATATAGTAAGTGGGTCTCTCTCTTTTATGCAAAGTATTATATACACTAACCTGAAAAACAACACATTTCCAATCTTTTCAAGTATAAACCAAATCATCATGGTATTAGCTTTCTTCATTATCTTATTCAAATATTCCAGCTACTCTAGCCCGTCTTTTCAAGAACTTGATCAAATTCAATTTCCTTATACTATTAATTATATATATATATATATATATCAGCTCAACAAGTAATGATTTAATATTAAATAAAAATAAAGATTTTGAGTTGAAATCTTGTTTCTATTAATTAACTCGCATTTCAATTGACTATTTTATTTGTTTAATATGACCTGTTGAGTAAAATAAAAAGTGTTGGATTGTAAATTAAATAATTAAATTTATTTTAGTTCGAAAAGTAGTATTAATTACTTAGGTGTTCCAATGGTGACCAGCCGTGTATCAAAGGTAAAAATACAATCATACCCTACTCTAAAACGTCTTGCTCTATGTCAGCAGATCGAGGGCAATCTTGAATTTTCATCCGCGCGCCCAACACTGGTAGAGAGAAAGAGAGGGAGAGAAACGAAAATCACCGTCCGCTAAAACCGAGGAGCTGAAAAGAGAATGGGGACTAAGTGTCTGAAGGAATCGGGAAGTGTGTACGATTTTCTTCCGGACTCAAAGACAAAGGAATAAAGCGTTGGCATTCATTCATCCTTTATGGATAACAAAGTTACAAAAACTAACTTGACGCTTTGAATGCATATTGCATGGGGATTAAGACCAACATCCAAACATTCCCTTCCCTACCTCCTATGACATCTCCCTCTCTTTCTCATTATTTCATAAAGTTTCTCACTTTTCAAACCGGCCTCATTAATTCATTCAAAATATCACCCAACAAAATCATAACAAACACCTACGTACATACACCTTGAGATGCGTATAAATTTTTAACAAAATATAAAATAAAAAAATAGAAGAAGATATCTCGAAAGCGAAAGAGAATTAGGAGATACAATAATTTTAAAGTTGTTCGGTTTTAGAGGTCTATGTTCGGTGGTCTCCAATAACTCTATGCCGTATCAAAACAGGAAGGCTTGTGCGTTCCTTCTACTAAAATAGAGATAGTAAAATTAAATCTAGACCGTTAAAAAGACTATAATACATATATACTGTAGTTTTTTTTACAGCTTATTAGAAATCATTTGACAATAATTATGGTAATATATAATAATACCAATAAGAAGGATGCACGTCCAATATTATAAGATTCATTCTTATTAATTTGCGTGCAATGAGAAATTAATAATAGATCGTGTGTCTCATTTCTTAATTAATTAAGCAAGTTGTTTTAATTAATCCTGTATGATCTAATTTTCTCTAAGGCCAAGTAAATCAAGATGATTAAAGATGGTAGTTTGCATTAATATTTTTTGAGAAAAGAAGTTTCCATTAATATTAATCTATCAAATAATGTACGTACTATTAACAAATAGCCATTGTGGTGGGATGAATACTTTTCCTTTCAAAAGTAAAGGTCCAACATTTGACTGGTTAAGCATGGAGAATTGGCTCTTGTATTATTGTTCAACACAAAAGAATATTGAGAGAGAGAGAGAGAGAGAGAGAGAGAAAAGTACAAAAAATTGATGAAATAATAACAAATCTCAAACCTAGCTAGTAGAACCATTCACAACTTTGGTGGCCCTCACCAGTGACCACCATCAATCCGAGATGTTTTAATCAAGGAAAGTGAGCTGTAATTTCATAACCGTTGTGGCAGTTGTGTGCATGATGGATTACTTCAACGGATACGTGCATAATATTAATGCATAATTTCATTATCGATCGACATCATAGAATTTTTGTTGTATTTTAAGAAAAGAACGCAGCAAAGATCTGCATGAAGATGACGTTTCTTCGTGGGATAATCAATAATGTGCTTCACATGCCTTAATTCAAGCTAGCTCGTTTTACTTCATTACTTGTGTGTATATATATATCGATCTTTCTAGAAGGACCACTAGTGTCCTAATTCCATAATCACCCCTAAAATGTAAGGAAAATATTCATACCATAATGCAGAAGATATTGTTTAGATTGCTCCACTTATATATATATATATAATTATTCTGATCATTATTTTATGATTATCACACCTTACCAAATAATATAAAGAAACAAAAAGATTAATCAAATTGTATCACAAACATAAGAAAACTTAGATCCTCTTAATCTTGTTGCTCTGAATATATATGTTGGTGTTTTTAAGTTTGTGGACCATTTTAGGTTACAGGTCCTATTCCTCAGCGTGCCTTTGCATAGAAAGAAGAGCTACGCCACTCAGTACGTACAATATACCTCACATCTATAGGGTCTTCAACTAAAAAAGCTATGAAATCACATAAACAAATAGGAACATATTTTCTAAACACAACAAACGAGAGATCTCCTTTCATTCCTCAAATCATCTTCCACTTTTACTTGTTTATACAATAAAACCACAGTCCTCCCCCAACAAACACCCATGTTTACTGCAGGTTTATACTTTCAGGCTCTCAATGTGCCCTTCAAAGTAAAGTAGTTCACAGAGAAAAGGAAATGATTGAGAAATAAAGTAAGAGAGAAAAAAAAAAGAGAGAATGATCTATCAATCATAGAAGAAAAGCCATTGATAGAAAACTAGTTCATGCATGGGTCACGGCCATCCTGATGAAGATCACAACAGTACTCCATTGAAGACTCTTAATTTCTAAAACCCCCTCTAATATTTGTTCATTGACGTTGGTGTAGTGGATAGTGCATGGTTGTAGAGTTGCATGCGCGTGAGGAGCACGCGATCGAAGAGAGCAGATGAATCAGACTAAATAAGATCGTAGGTCCCCAAACAGGTCTTATAGAAAGAAAAGAAAAAAATAAATAAATATTAATAATCCAAAAAAACCCTACTGTTTATTCTTTATCGGGTGAGCATTGGAGTCGAGTCCCCAGTCAAAAAGCTTCTTCTATCTTTGTTGGCCTAAAAAGACATCTATTAAAGGGCACCAAATAATTTGAACACAAAGCACTCAGCACTGCTTAGAAAAAGGAGTGTCTGAATGAAGGAGAGGAATATATTTAATAACACTTACTTCGGATACACCCCAACCCATTCCTTTTCTTTCTCTCTCTCTCCTTCTCTCTATCGTCACCACCAATAACGGTTAACTTCGTCTAGATAAAGGATAGCTATGGCAAAAGCCATCCCTGAATATTGCAGTTTAATTGCTAAATCTATGTTTTTACAACACGAAATTTGTGTCAAAGTGAAAGTTAGAGTTCTCTTTTTCTCCTTTCAGACCCTTCAGTTTTTCATGGAAATATATTACATTAATTAGACTTAGAGCTCTAACTCTAACATATTAATAATTAATATGGACAAATTATTAATTTGCACATTTTCTGTATATATATATTTCTTGTGCACATATCTTATTTATATAATTGGTTTTGAGTGGAAGTTATATAATAGGACAACTAGATATGTAATATTTCTTCTCTTTGAGTTATATATATCTCTCAATTAGAACCTAAACCCAGTTACCAGTTGAGGTAACCCTAAGGGACAAATACATAAAAAGGTATACTAATAACTCAATTTTATTTAATTATATCTCAATAGCTTTTGCTTAAAGTAAAGCACTCTCTCATAAAGTGATATTAAAAGTAAAATATGGCATTATCTACTCAAAAGGGCTGCTCATTTTATGCTTTTAAGCTTCAAATAAGCATCTTTGGCCTATACGTGGCCATGTGGGTGAAAGCAATATTCAAGAGAGGGAACAAAACTGAGAGAGAGAGAGAGAGAGAGAGAACAGTATTGTGCTGGCCGGCCAGACTTTAAAGGTTACAATGGAGGAAAAAGTAGCTCTAATTTTGACAAGACAGCCTTGTTAATGTAAAGGTTATGGAATTACGTACCAGTACCATACCCCTTTTCCTAAAAGTTTTCATTATTTTATGCTTAGTATCCATAATGCGCTAAACAATCTTATGTGTCATTTTTAAACTTGACGGCCTGCATCATGAAATGATAATATGGAATTTCTTAGCTATAGTTTCATTTCATATTCTCAGCAGTAATTTGCAAGGGTATGAACTATGAAAGACTCTGTGCTTTCCGAGGTTGTACCCGCTGGGGGCGGCTGAGTTGTAAACACTCGAAAGGAAAGGATAATTCTGTCCAACGTACGGCCTAGAAAGAAGCAGCTTCTCAGCCTATAATTGCAGCACATACACATGGTTTTGCCTACTATATTTTCCCATCACATAGCATCGTTTTTTAGCATCTAGATTGGGTAAAAAGGCCGTTTCATTTCAAGTTTTGAACTCTACCCATCTTCCCTTCACCGAGTTGCTTTTCTCTCACCTCTTTTACTTTAATGGTGAGTAAATTGTCTCTTTATTTTTTATCTTTTGTTTTCTGTTCTTTAAATAAATAATTCAAAATCAAGAATAGATAACACCATTCAAAACACATTAATAAACATATGTATACTTCATGCAGTTCAATCGGGAAAGTTCTTTTAACGCTTTTCAGCTATCTGTTCCTAAGCATTGTAACGCCGTATCTAATTCGCGTCCCAAAATCCAAAATAAGAACTCTACTCATTGTTAATTATCATTAGCTTCCTCTACATTCTAAATGCCGTAGCTTGATAACTCTCAGTCCAGCACCATACGTAAATAATATGATTTATTCTCATTCATAAACTCAAATAAAATAGGTATATATGACTTTGTTAATCATGTATTTTGAATAATTTTTTTTTTTTAAGATTTAAAAGTGTTTTGATGTGACATAAAGATTAAAACTGTTTTTATATTTTTAAAAATGTTATGTGTTTTAAGTTGTTTGATATTGCTTTTATGTTTTCTCTCTTTCATTGACAGGGTGACCCTCTTTTTCGTTTCTTTTTTTTTTTTTTCTTTTTTTTTTTTTTGAGTGAATGAATTTAATGAATTCTTTTTATAGTAGTAGGTTTTTTCATACATACAAGTAATAGAGAGGGTGCCCCACAGCCCCAGTACCTTGGGATCGATATTCATGCGGTTGGAACTTTGATATGTGACTTTCAATCAAGGCCTCTAGCTGGGAAGATGACCAGTTTGACCTCCTGTACGAGCACGACGCATGAATAGAACTATAAAGAAACTGAGCTGGAAAGAATGTTCTGCCACAGGAGATGACAGACGCCCGATCACCAAGTATACTGTCATTTCATATCCCACTCATCCGGGCAATCAACCAAACAATAGAAGGGAATACAAGGAGGATGGAGATTGGAGAGCATTTATTCACAAGCAACTAAAAGGAGACGCAAGTTACTCATTTCGTACAAAATATGTATCGACACTTTTTTTTTTTGGTTCCTTTTTGCTCGAAAATTACTTGGACACAATTCTTTTAAGTCTATTTATTACATTGACATCGACTGCAACGTGTTTAAAAATATAATACAAAATAGGTGTGCCTATGGAGCTACAACAAACTTGATGATCTAATTATAAACACCACTATTGTGCAGAGACGTCCTAGCTAGGTTACAATAACAAAAAACAAAATTAAAGAACAAAGAGAAGAGGGGGTTGGGGAGAAAGAGAGCAAGGAAAGAACAAGAGAATAAAATTGTAAGCTAACCTCCAACACCTTGTGTCAGATCTTCACTCATCTTGATTATCAGATAAATTCCCAAGATAATTGTCCTGGAGTAGTGGCGCAAGTATGCTTTCGACAAAGGATCTCTGTTTATGAGTCTCCTCAAGTATCAACAACCGAGCCGCTTCACAAGCTTTCGCGTTTGAAAAACCAAGTGTCCATCTCCCATCTGTAAAATGGTTAGGCATCTTCAAGTGGTTACCTCTAGCTTTACTTGTATCAAATCTTGGGTCAAGCTCTCTTATCCGGAGATGCAACCATGTGGGATGGTCCTTGTCTATCTTTGGCTGTATTAAGTGAAAGAAAAAAATGTTACCTTAGCAATGCATTATCAAACTTGGGGATCTAGCATATACAAGAAAATCAAAAGAGTTTATAGCAGCCCGACATCTTTGTCTGAATTCCAATCACTTCAAACTTTCCTCCATAATTGACAAAATTAGAAGAAAACATGCAGCAAAAAATTGTAAATTCTTAACATCTCTGTCATCCATACATTCTCACTTTTCACTAACCCTGTATCTAGCCTAATCATTTCCCTTTCCAACTACAATTGATGGTGTCATGATAAATTACACATGCAAAATGTGTAACAACTAACAGATCAAAGAGACTGTCAGTTTGTCACTTGTGCAGTAGAATACAATTTTTTTTTTTTTATTCTTTCTTCCCAAGACAATTGCTCGGCTGTAAACCATTTTTATCTTTTTTTTCTAGCACAAGTCAGTGAGTACAAATTGAACAGTGGCATTGAATAGTGCAAGAGAATCAAGAACTCCAGCCATAAACCTATTTGATAAAAAAATTAGCATTTGGAGATCAGCAACATGTATCTCCAAACGCTGACCAAGAAAGGCCAAAGTTGATCATGGTCGACATCTGAACTAAACCAATTTAATCAAGTTGTCAGACCATCATCAAGACATTTTCTGAATGTTGAACAACTTCTACCAATGTTGGGACTTACACTCAAGCCGGCCAATGGAGCAATAGCAATAACAACTCCTCTTTGACTGCGGAAGGGATGTTTCTCAGTGAGAAGCAATTTTCCAGTCATTCCCCTTGCCACAGGTATCAGGTAGACATCCCTGATTCCTGCATTGGAAAATGCTATACTGCAAGGGATTCCAGAGCCTGCAAAATTAGTAGAAAGTTAGAGAACAATAAAAATTATGTTCTATAACATTTTGGACAGCTAACTGAAGTTTTTCTGGAATGTTACCGCACCTAAAGAAACATCAGATCCAAAGCTTGCAGATGAAATATCTAAGGCGCGACTTTTTCCAGGATCGGCAGTTGTACCAGTCGTCATGTTAAGCAGGGGGTTTTCAAGCAAATCTCCTTTGGAAATGACTGCCTTAAGCTGAAAATGGAGAATGAATACCTAAAAATATAATTATAATGAGATCTTCTACACCCCAGCAAACTTAAATAAGGAATTAACAGTTTTCATAGAACATATAACAACAGAAAATGGACTCTTGGAATGTATAAACTTGGGTTCAACACCCCAAGTAAAAGAGAAACTCACAAATATAGGAGCCGATATTTGTAGTAGAGAATAATTAATCAAATGAAATGAGCAGAACAGGGACGGGGGGGGGGGGGGGGGGGGGGGAGGAACAAAGAGCAAAAACTTAAGAAATTAATTGTAAGTTCCAAAGTTATATGAGAAATGCAAGGGGAGGGGGCAAAAAGATTGCGTGGAACATGTGACCTAATACAATGTAATCTGCATATCCTTTAGAACTGCATTTCTTGCCAGGTTGGACACCATCTGGGCACCAACACCGGACCACATAGCATTTCATTCTCCTTCAAGTTGAGTTGGATTGTAGCAAGATTGGAAAATGTGACCCACCTCAGCATCCGTATTATACAGCTTAGAACCCTTAATAAGACTAAGGAATCTTCTCAACAAAATATAGGTTGCGACAAAACCTTGATTTCATTTGATTGGCTGATATTTAAACTGATGAAAAAACAAGCAGCAACACAAAGCACCCCATAACCATAATTAAGTGATTCAGCCTCAAGCCAACATCCATGGTGAAGAGGGCAAAAAAGATTCACTGTCAGATGTTAGAGATTACAAACCAAGAGGTTGTCTCTTACACAGTTACACTCAAATCCTAGCCCATCAAATAACCAAAACAATATCCTTCGTACTAAGACTATATCTCTCTCTGTCTTTACATAAGCCTAAAATGTTCAAATAACAGGGCCATTACAAGAGAAAATGAACTCAAAACCGAAATTATGGGTCAGATAGAATTGTCCCAAAGAAAAAATCTACAACAGGATGCAAACCATATTCAGGTTTCTCTGGCAGATTGAACGCTGGACACAATAACAAATAATGTTTAACAAAATAAAATTTAGTAAGAATTAAGCATAATAACCTTCACAGCTTCTACCATCCTTTGCCAAGCAGAAAGAGTAGTGGTATCGCCTGCCATATACAAATAATACTTGTTTACTCTTCAAGAAAGAACAAACTGTTGTAAAAGGAAACAGTTTAATCCAATTAAAAAAAAAAAAAAATCAAATCTTCATTAATAAGAAAAATACATACCGCTTGTCTTTTTCTGGCAGACAGCAAGCTCTAATGTGAAAAAGGGATCCTTATATTGGGATGATTCCTCAAGAGCTGTATGGAACATTAATATAGATGAAATGTGTGTCGTGTAAAATGTTTATCCAATAAAACATTTCCTATTCTTTTTCATTATGGTCTAATTTTGGCTATACCAAGCAGAGGGGTTAACTAACAGAATTTCCCCTAAAGCGGCATATTTGGTCAACCATGAAATGAGATGAAAGTCATGGGTACCTGTTTTACAGCTTGGCCATTCACTTCTAAAAGTATCTGGGATATAATCAAACCAGCATCCATCAAGTTCTTTCCAAAGGCGTTCACGGGACTGCTCATATGAAGTCTGTCAATGGAAACTAGAAAATATAGAACTGTCAATGGAAACTAGAAAATATAGAAATTTAGGAAGTTTGAGGAATAAAAATGATGTGATTTAAATGAATTATCAATATAAAGGTAAGTGGCAGTGTTCTCTATCTCATTCAGACATGACTAGCTCCCATGATTGACAAACAAAAGGCAAGATGACTCCTATCTTGTGATTCCTAAATCTGATGATTTTGCAATATGAATTCTTAAAATACAACTGTTAAAGGAATATGCAATCATATTGGGCAGAAGCTAAGAAAATTCTGAAGATAGGGTAGGGAAAGTTTCAGAAAATCCCGATGACAAAAATTTGCAAAACAAAAATGACCAATCCAGTTCACTCTATGTGCAAGTTTCTAAAGCAAAAGTACTTCCAATATCAGAACTAGGAAAAAGTAAAGAAACTTTGAAGTTGCAGTCAGTTAGAAGCATATACGCCTCTACAGAATGTATACCCAGCTCAGTTGAATTCTTACATTGAATAGGTGAAAATTAAGATCACTGAGGCTGTTCTCTTGATAAATCAGCAGCTTGTGCAAGAACCACCCTGTATGCCATTGAACTAGCAGAGACAATGATGGTTGGCTTGCTAAAATAGTCAACAACGCATTTAAAATCTGTAAAATAAAAATAAATTAAAATATATAAATACATAAAGTGAATGAAAGATATACAGAACAAAAACACTCAAGGTAACAGCTTTTAGGAGCTTAATCAACATCTTCTAGTTGACAACCTAAAAAGTAATACAAGGGAATGCATTTCTAGTATAAAATTTAAACAATCACAGAATAACTTTCACATTGTACATATACCTGGGGCATAAATTTCACAAAGATACTTCCATCCACTACCTGTGAAGCTGATAAGTCACGAGTCTGCGACTGAATGTACCAACATTGAAATTATCAGAAAGCGATTATATTTTCAGTTATAAGAAACAAGGAAAGAAAGAAAGCAAAGACAGTATCAGCTATATGTTTGAACATGCAAATACAAGTAGAAGCTCATGTATTAAGCTTAAGATAAGAGGTGGATGACAAAGTAAACAATCTTCACAATGCTTTTAAAAATAAAAGTACCATCCTTAGATGCAAATTGTTCTGCAAAAAGTCAAAGGAAACAAGGGATAAAGGATCTAAATCATCCCATAAGCATTTTATCATATAAATAAAATAAAATAAACATGAAGGGCAATTCTACAACCAGTTAATGTAAGCACTTAAAGAAACAGAGCATGGTTAGTCAACAAATATATCTTCTTTACAAGTGGAAGTATTATTTGCTCCACATGGCCATGTGAGGGGACAGTGAGAACAAGGGTAGTAAATTCCATCAGTAGTGATGATAAAGAAACACTGATTGCAGGTACATGTTTAGATAAAAAATAAAATAATATAGTATTGATACTTACCATCATATTCTGTGTTCCACTTAACCCAATCATTGAAGCTAGAAAATAATCAAGATCTGCAGACACAAACACACCGACAAAAGCCAAAAAAAAAAAAAAAACAAATGAACAACACCAAGACCAACAAAAAAAAAAAAAGGTAGATAGAGCAAAAGTCAAAAAGACTGGTACATTCCGAAGTCATAAATCGATACCTTTACTTTCTGCTAAAATAAGCAAAAAAAATAGAGATGCTAGCAGCAGACTCTGATTATTGTCAGCAAAAATATATGCAAGTATTCCACCCCTGCAATATTTAAAGCTATCATTATAAACATAAACAAACATGGTAATTCTCACATTGCTACGAATGCTATTTATAATGAAAGCAATGAATGCCATTTGCCCCATATGCCATATTCAGTTACATGAGGAGCTGAAAAAGCTCCCAACATTTGAGTACGAACAAAAAAAGTAAGAAGGATGATTTGGGCCAGGAAAATGGGAATTTAGTCAATAAAAATTAGGATAATCCCCAAAAATGAAAATGATCGTAAGTAATTCACTTTCATGCTCAACGGTTAATATTGCACTGCACAATCATAGAGAATTATGACCTCAACATCTGTGCAATGCTCTCTAGGTGTCTTTATCATCACTCTCAAGTTACATGTTTGGGAAAGAAAATCAACATACAAATGAAAAACAGAAAACAACCTATTATTCTGACTTCTTAAAAAAAATGCCATTATGAAATTATAGCTAACATTCAGGTTTCAAGCAGCAACCAAAACCCATATGTCAGAGACATTCATCCTATTTTGAGAAATATTCAATTAATTACATCTGTTCTTATTTCCTAGAATATTAGTGACATTTTATTAATCCAGAAGTATCACAAGAAGGAAAAAAAGAGGAAACACATAAAGAGGAACGAGCAAAAGTGTGAATGAAGGCTGTTCAATTTTCAGAGTTCCACAGTATATGAAGTCGATAACTTGAATTTTAAAGATTGATTATTGTCACAGACCCACCTTTCTGAACAGACATCATTCAGGGGGCCACCAATGAATTGAGAATTAGATGATATGTGCTCTGCCAAATGTCCAAACAAATAGCTGCTCTCAATGTTTTCTACTCCTTCTGATTCTGGACCAGAACATACCATTTTTTCCAAATGATTCAAATGGTCCAAAAAAGATTTAGCATTCCAACTGCCAACAACTGCGTTTCTTTCAGTAGCATCTCCCACACTTGAGGTCATATAAGGATATAGAATAACACCAGCCACAGCATTTATAATGCTTTTTCCACCTACAACTTGAAGAAGACGAGAAACTATATACAGAGAAGTGACTGCTGATATATTTGAGCCCTGGAGAAAATATGAAAATAGTGTTGAACGAAAACATCATACAGAAAAACAGTGAAAAGAGAAAGAGCTAAGAGGGAGAATATCTCACGTCAATCTGCCTTAACTGCAGCAATGGAAGCAACATGGGAAAGACAAGTAAGCTGAAAAGATTTTGGGTGACTAATCTACTCAAACGATACTCGCCGGCACTAAGTATGTCTTTCAAGTAGTATAGATCATCTACAATTTTATCAGTTTCTAGAATTAGTTCATTTCTCCTCTCCTGAGTGGATGTTTCCCTGCATGAATATCAAGAACATTTTTGCCTTAAATAGATACTTGCACGTGTACCAAAGTATAATTTATCAAATGACAAAGTTCTCCTAAAAATTGAGGAACATACTCTTTAGCATGGAGAAAGGTGTCTAGATGAAAGCATTGGTGTCTCAATCGACAAACCAAGTCTGAGAAGTAGTTTGAGACTGGAGGAGTTGTTATAAATTGATAGACCATGTCATCACACACTGCATAACCAAAAGGATACTGTTGCAAGATACCAAAAATGTATTTTTACATCCAATATTTGATAAATATCTTCTACTTGGAGAAGATAGAAAAAGATAACAGCACAATACCATTGTATGTGTTGAGAGTTAATGCACGTATAGCTGTCTGAATCATCTTTTCCCCATGATTAGCAAATTTAAGAGCCTCATTATACAGGGGAAATGAGACTACAGAATCCTGATATTGGAGGGAGACATGATTCCATAAAATATGAGGAGAAGAATATTAAAAGACTGAGAGGCCACTGCTGAGACTCAACCAAATAAATATAGTAAAGAAAAGGTACTGGAGACATGAATGCAAGAACAGCAGCAAGCACATGCAGAAATAAATGAGACTACTATACGATTCAGTTTTGATGGGTTAATTCAACAAAGAGGCTAAGGACATCCAGAACATACTGATTAATCATTGAAGATTGTTGATTGTCACCATCCCCTAAAAGAGAAAATGTTAACCAGGCCTACTGATAAACATAAGGGATACCGTGCCTGTAACCTATGAATGACATCACATGCATTCAAGGAAGGGTCATGCATGTCTACAAAAGAAATAGTTGGTTTTTTTTTCTAAGCAAAGAAATAGTTGAATTAATCAAACCAAACAATGGCTGAACACAAACTACTCGGAGAACAATGAAAGAAAAGTGGGGAACTCATGATACACCAAAAAGTTTGGTTCTAGCCTAACACATTTCATCCTTAAACCAAAGACTGCCTTTTTTTCTATCCTTAAAAAGTATAATTATCAGATGCCTTAATCTCTGTAATTGCATTTTCTCAGCCATCACAAACCATATGCAGGATAAAGCTTTAAGGCGAGTAGGAAAATGATGCACCATCATAATGGAATTATATCTCAGAAAGCATGAGCTTTAACTTACCCCACGAACCTTTACAAGAAGGCAAAGGGTGTCTCTGTTTATTTTGCTGCTCACTGCCCTGATTTAAGAAAGAACGAAATAAGGCCAGGAAGTTGTAAGACAAAAAGTTTACTTCCTTTCCAAACAAATAAACCTAGCAAGAAACCGGACAAATGCCAACTAGTTTAAGTATTCCACCAAAACAAAGATAGAAAGACAAACACACACACAAAGAGAGAAAGAGAGATTAAAACCTTAAAAAGGATACGTAATATGGAGCTAGATCTCCCGCATCAAATTCATACCGATGTGTGATAATGCTGTTAATATAATCATTGCTAAAACAATAGTCTGCATCACAAAATTGTACAAGCATTGGTCACTGGATTCCGAATAAAAAGTTCAAGCTCATTGTTTATCAATACAAAAATTAAGGGAAAAGTACACTTTACCCCTCTAAAGTTTGGGGCGATTTTCAATTCGACCTCCAATGTTTCAATTTTTGCAATGCATCCCCCAAACTTGCAAATTTTTTTCAATTCGACCAATGTTATCCCAAAATTCCCATATTGCCCCTAATTTTATTATTATTATTTTTTTTTATAAAAAAAAAATTCTTTTGCACCCCCAAATTTTCTTTTTCTTTTTTTTTTTTTTATAAAAAAAAAATTAAGGACAATATGGAAATTTTGGGATAACATTGATCGAATTGAAAAAATTTTGCAAGTTTGGGAGATTGCATTGCAAAAATTGAAACATTGAAGGTCGAATTGAAAATCGCTCCAAACTTTGGGTGGTAAAGTATAATTTTCCCAAAAATTAATCTCTCGACATAATCACAGCTTCGATAATCCTCCTCTCCAAAGCCCAAATGCACATTGCAGACAGGCAAAGAAGGATAGAGAAAGAAAAAACCTAACAATTCTACAAGTTCCGCGTGCATACTAATAGCATTCGAATCTTACAAATTGCTTGCTCGCTATCCATATTTTGAATCATTATGCTAAGATACTGCAGCAACGGTGCCTCGATCCTCGACTTTCTGCTGATCTTTAGCACACGAACAAATTCTGCTAAAACTTGGTATTCCATGAAACATCTGCGATAATTTATAAGTAGCTATTAAAATGTGATCGAAATAACGAGAAGCATAAACCATGCAGAGAAAAGCTGAACAATGAGCAAGTAAATTCATACTCAAATATCATAGGATCTTGTCTATCACCATAGGTAACTATCTCCACTATAGACTGCAGTAGATCTATGACCAAATCCTGGAGGGAACAGATCAAAGCAAGGATGAGCAAATAGAAACACAAAAGAATCATGGATTATATCACAATCTCAAATCAAATTACCCTATTACGCATATCCACAACTTTGATCCTCCGCAGCTCATCGATTACGTATCTATATCCACAACAAGATCAGAACCAAGCTCTTCTCTTAGTAATCATTTCATGCATTTCAAATTCCTTTAGAATTTCTCAAAATTAAAAACGGCGAGCCAGTGAATCAGAGCACAAACGCCAAAGCCAGCTAGAAATGATTAGTCACGGGGAACTTACTTGAAATGCTGCAGCGAAAAGCGGTCGATGGACCGCCAGAGAGAGCGCCACATGGTGACCGATCCGATCGATCCAGGTGAGTCGGTGACTGATAAGAAGATCAGACAATCCCTAGACTACAGAAAGTTGAAGAAGCCAGGACAATGAGTGAACGATCAGGCAATTTGAGTGTGTGTTTGCTTTGGAAAATGGTCCGCGCGCTGGGGATTTTTCGTTTGGCCGTTTGGTGGCGGTTCCAGAGGAGAATCTGGGAACCAACTTTCAACGTGTTCCCAATGCAGCGCACCAAGTTAACGGCGTCACATTGCGTGTATGGGTGTGAATTGGGCTGGGCTGGGATGGGCGGGGCCCAAACCCATCCATTCGGTCTAGAATTGTTGGGCTGCACTTTGTTGGAGTTTGTGAATGAATCGAGCTTGGACAGACTTTGAAACATTAAACTAAATCAGGTTTGGGTTTGCCATCCGGCTCAGCCCAACTCTGTCAAAAGCTTGTAAAAGGATTTGTTGGATTTCATTTTATTCGGTGAATGGGCAAAGTTTTTGTCCAAATTGAATTGGGAGGAATTTTTTTAATTTAATCTATTAAATTGACTTACATGTATTTTTTGAGTATATGATTCACATATACATTTTTAATGAAGCATATGTTTTCAAATGCATTTTATAACAACTTAAGAAAAGTGTTAGCTACATCTGCGCTATAATTTAAAAAATTACTAGTCAAGCATCACTTGAAGTATCCGAAAATCACTTGTATAGCATATTCCTATCTCCTAAGGAACCAATATGGGCTCCTTCATAAACCATTAACTCCATGTTGTCAATTCATATTCCTAATATGGACTAGGGTGTTACAATCTCTCTCCCTAAATTTTTGGTGTCCCTATCACAGCCACGACATGCAGTGTTTCAGTACCACATAACATTACCATGTTAGTATGATATTATTTGTAACAACACAGGAAAATCACTAACCATATCTGCGCTAGATTTGGAGCTTCCCTAAAATTATTTATAATGCTCAGTTACACCTAATAAGAATCGTTCAATGTCAACAATTTATCTTCCCAATATGCTACTAGGGTATTATATATTTTTATAAATATATATAAGAATCATATGCTGTAAGAAACACAAATTCAGTGTAATGGACTGAATTTTATAGGAAAACTTTGTCTACCTTCTTCGTTTGCTTTCATTTTGTGTAACATATTGGCCTGACATGTGCAGTTTATAGTAAAGCTCGTAATGACTTTAATGCCACCCACCAATTAAACTTATGTTAGAGCATTGACATTCGGCTCAACAACTTTTTCACTAAATTTTAGCCAAAACACCACATTTATCTATTTTGGCTATCTACTTTTTAAAGTACTCACATTCAACTCAACATTTTAACTTATCACTTTTATTATCTCATTTAAATATTCTTTACCTATCATTTAAATATTATTTCTCTATTCCTTTTTTTATTATTTCTTTCTTTATGTTTTGTCCTTCAAACGGTCATCAACGTAGCATCATAGAAAAGGTGGAGAAAGGAGGCCTATTTTGTATTCAAGAGAGAGAAGATAAAATTATATTTTATAGAAGAGAGATAGCGTACAATAGTTTATTATTAAAAATGAGATAGTGGGCGAATTTTATACTGTATTTGATATACATAACCGAGATAATAAAAGTGATAAGTGATAAGTTATAAAATGAGATAAATAAAAGTGATAAGTTAAAACGTTCAGTCCAGAATGTTAGTGCTTTAAAAAAGTGAGTAGTTAAAATAAATAAATTAGATCCTTTTTAAGAGCTAGCTATACTATTACTATTGACCTTTCAACTTTCGGGTAATGCTTGAAAAGGTGCACCAACTTATCTAACAGCAAATGCACAATCACATGGATGATAATAAAGTAGACTTTACCAACCAAGCACAGAAAGTCGTCGGGTTTTATGGAAAAAATTAAATTATGTATCATCAAAGTAGTTGGAACATTTAGCAATGGAGATGATTGTTAAGCATATTTAATTTGGCAGCTTCCTAGCCCCAGCCCTCTTGACAATCAATGACTCCGTGAACGAGACCTCGCAGGAGTCATTGTTGGAGTCATGAAAACCATATGGACCATTTTTAAATTTTAATGTGACATGAATATAGAATGTTATATCCAACCATATTAATATTTTGAATTAATTTATATTTCTTTTCTTACTTTGATATGGTAATCGGATTTACACTTTTAACATTGGATGCTGACTAGTTTACAAATCTTCACACATCATCTTCAAATCATGCTTTTGCATCAAGCCACCGACAGACCTATTATTCACCCTCCAATTTCAAAATTCAGTTTGTGGTTGATACAAGGATTACAAATTGTTTATGAGACTTGATTTCGTTGTCCAAACTTGTGGTGGTTGTGATTAAGTTGGTGCATTAATTGCTATCTAGCTAATTTCTAGCAAGAATTTGCGATAAGTTTCTTGCAGAAGAAGTATTGAACTTGGCAGCAAGGGAAAAGTACATCTGAGTTGAGCAAAGATGGAGACCCCAGCTTGTCAATTGTCTTAAAGATGTTAGAGGAAGCTTGAAAGAAAAAGAAAGGGAAAGCAAAAAAGAAAGGGGAACCAAAGGAAAGCAAAAGGATAGAAGAACTAATTCTAGTTACGTCCTGTCCGATTGATTTGAAAGAAAGAGAGAGAATGAAAGAGAACCAGAGAACACGAAAGGCAGGAGCTTTCTTCATCATTTACTGCCTTTAACACGATTTATTAATCTAACACAAACTCATCATGAAATTAACATATTAGGGTCGAAGGATTTGACGTGTTTAATTAAATTGATCAACACGACCCGAACTCGATGCATACGTACAGTTGGTAAGTGAACGGCATCAAGTTGCAATTATGCTGCTTAAACTCAACTTGGCTGAGTTGTATCAAGCCGACTCCATGCTCGAACACCATTGAGCATATTTCTTTGTTTAATTCCAAATTGACATCTCTCAAATTTCAACATCTTTGTTGTTTGACTTCACTAGCGAGTGGGCTCGACCAATTCACTGTTAGCTTTTTTGTGTACCAACCAACCTTAAGAATTAGCGGTAATGGTATGAAAGCATTTACCAAACGTTTTAAAGATCTCGCGCTATATTTGAGAGCAAGCATTAAAACTTCTGTTGTGACACGACCAATCTAGTCGTATATAATTACTAAAATAGGTTGAATTCTTATTGCTAACGCCAGGGAATTAGTCAAGTACTTGAGAGTTTGTTGGGCTTTTGTTCGAGGGTCACTCGATCGAGATGCTACACGAGACAAACAGAAAATTCGCTTGAACAAGATTGTGATTAATTGTGCAATAAAAATTTTGCTTAACTCATGCGACATTAGATTGAGTGAGTTTGCGATTATTTTAGCTTAGATTGTTTTTTGTAATTTGCCTTTTAGGGTTGCGGCCCTAATTTCTATTTAAGTGCAATAAGGCCGGTTTGGCCGACCAGTTATATCTTATTACCAGTTTTATCAGTAAAAATACTTCAAAGAGAATTTTCCTTCCATCCTTCTATAAATCTTAGAAATTTCTTGATAAAAGGTTATGAATTTTGTGTTTGCAAACTCGATCAGTTTTTCCCTATCCCAAGCTGCATCATCTTGATACCCTTGCTTTGGGGGCACTAATCCACCCAAAATTTTTAAAAATCTCCAAAAATTTTATGGTTTTTTACGAGATAAAACCCTCAAAATTAATTTTTTTACCCTAAAAATTCTTCTTTTTTTAAGTTGTGCCCTCTCTCATCTTAAATCCCGGTTCCACCTCAACATGTGACCTCGTTGCATGAGATCATCTAGGATGTCATGACAAGAGCACTGCAAAAGGAGGATGTCACAACATTTTGGGTTAAACATTTCAAGATTTGGGATATCTTCTTACTTGCCACTTGAGTCATGGAACAAAATCATCAAGTACTATCAAACAAGATGAGAAACAAATGCCACCAAATGCCACCTTGATACTTTGAAAGTATAGATTAGGCACCACTAAGCACCGGAGTACTATCAAAGAAGATAAGAAACAAATGCCACCAAATGCCACCATGATACATTAAAAGTATAGGCACCACAACTTTTTAAGCTTGATAATGGGCAGCGAGTAGAGATTCCAAAAACAATAGAAAACCCATTTATTAGTTTTCAATTCCCAACCATGTGCTGACTCATTTTTGTACCCATTTCGTTTGTTCTTATTCAAGCATTACTTCAAAATTCCAATCCTCCTTGACCCACACCCACATTTTCTCATCATAAACGAAACCCCCCTTCTTTAAGTTATCTCTTTTCATTCAATTAAAGGCTCCTTTTCTAATTGACTTGTGTTTCCGTGCAAATGCTGTTTTGAAGTCTCAAAAGTACAAATTATTTATGCAATTCAGATCCTATTCTCAGGGTCTGTTTGGTTTTGTAGTTTCAAAAAGTGCGATTTGAAAACACAGTTAAATGTTTGACAAAATTAGGAGTTGACCTTTAAAATTACAATTTAGTTTTTAAAATAGTAGTTTTTTTTTTTAACGCATCATCTTGCATACGATTTGAAAATGCAGTTTTTTTACGTTTTTAAATCGCAGTGTTTTCAAAACACATTCCCAAACAATACACTTTCTGCTATTGATTTAAAACTACACTTTTAGCATGCAAAATCGCACCCTCAAACACACTCTGGAATGCACCCTAATGATGTTCTTAACATATGTTTCCTTCTTCTTCTTCTTGTAATCACTTATGATGTTCTTAACGTATATATGTTTCCTTCTTCTTTTTCTAATCACTTATGATGTTCTTAATTAACTTATGTCTTCTTCTTCTTTTCAATGTTAAAATGGGTAGACACTAGACAGTTCGTGGATGACGAATCGGTGGCTGTATGTAACCCCCTAATGCCTATCAAAGAAGTGGTCCTACTTGCTTTTCCCTGTCTTCAAATTGAAGCCGTCTTAGTAAAATATCTTTAAACCTAGCCAAAATAGGATAACGTTTCACCCGCTCATTGGTTAACCTTTATTCTTTAGTAAAAAACAAAAAATTATATTATACTTAGCCAAGAGGATGATGTTTCCACCCACTCCTTGGTTAACCTTTACGTTACATTTGAGTAAAGGTACCCTTTTTTTTTTTTTTTTTTTTTTAACATGAGTATAGTGGTACATATTATATTTTTCATTCTATTTTAATTTTATTGTTGGACTAATGTGATATTGTCCATTAGCCATTTAAAAAAATAATAATAATAATTTCAAGGGCCGGTGGACAGTGTCATGTCAACACAGTGAGATTTGAGTGTATTATGTAGCATTATTCTATTAAATTACCATTTTTTTTTACATGTCCGTACAAGGAGAGGAAAACGGGGAAGATAGATTCAAATTAGTGGCCTCCGCTTCATAAGTTGTGGTCTTCAACCGATTGAACTACCCTTTAGGACTACCAATTATTGTTACACACCTCATTTTTATCCTACTTTATTGATGTGGTACTGTCCTTTTTTTTTTCTTAAGATAAAAGTGTCGTTTCTAACATCTATTTATCTTAAAATCTTAAGTTAATATAAAATTGTTAACTTAATCATTTAATTAAGATTCTAATACTTTTTGTTAACTCAAACTCTCCTCAAGTAGAGTGTTTAATTGAAATATAAAGTAAATGATATAAACAATATTCGAACTCAGAACCTTTACTTTAATTGAAGAATACTATATCTTTTTCAGTTATATATCCTAAAAACTTAAGTTAATAAAAAATTAATTTTACTTTTTCATAATACTATATCTTTTCAAGAATTTAATTTTACTTTTTCTCTTTTTTGGTAAAAATAAAAAATAAAAAATAATTGCCTCTTGTTTCTAATTTACACGTGAGTTCATCCAAGGCCGCTGTTGCACAAATTATAAATGTATTAATTGCACCTATTTTTCCTCGCCCACATCAAAAGTAAAGTCCTCACCAAAAAGTACCGATGTAGTCACGCACATGCAAGAGAGATCAGCGTCGGCGACAATAGGTTCCAATTAATTGTACGTACGCTCGACAACTCCTCATTATTTCTCATAATGCTCCAATTTTAACTTTTGATACAGCTATAAGCTATTCAATGTCTTCTGGGCTGTTTTGTAACTTTGTGAATTATGATGGGGCAAAGAGTAATTTAACTTGTGTGGCTGAGTGCTCTTAATATATTATAATTTTAATTTTAATTTTTCATAACAGTTTAAATTTATAAAAAAAACAATTATAGTAAGTAAGAAGCTTACCTACGAAGGTAAAGAATAAGGATCACACTAAGCCAAAAAGTCACGTCTTTGTTTGGTTTTTTTGAAAAGTCTTAGCTTGGAAAGCAGAAAACACGGGAGTCCAAGGTAACGGTAGAAATTAAGCAACCACCATCAACGACTGTAGAGGTTGAACAAATGTAACGGCTAGTACCGACACTACATATTCCAATAATATCTCGTTAAAAAATTCCATAAATTTTTTTTTTCAATAAATTATTATTGAAATATAATAGACATAGATAGACTTCTACTGTAACAATATTTCACTTCGTTAACTATTTGCACAATCGTTGTAATGAAATAAAATCAGTAAATCTGGATTTCACCGGCACAGTGTCCACCACTGCCCCAACTCCACCACTTGTCACCCAACTGTGCTCACATGGGCGTGCCCATCCAATACAGGCCAATTCCCATCATGGCCATCGCGTCGCGGGCAGCTATTATTTTTCCTACTGTTACGCCAGCTCACTTCTTGCAACTCTGTTGCCGGAAGCCAAACCTCTCATTTTCCAAATCGTACTCCACATAGAAATTCTGCTGCTGAAAATTGCCGAATATGATCGCCGGCCCGCCGGCCAGCCCCGGACTGACCACACTGTCCGTCACAATGGTCAGGCACGCGACGCTAAAGTTACCAGCAAGCGCAAAGTAATTCACAAAGGGGAATGCCAACTTCGCACCACCTTTGAATTGAAAGGTCAACTCCGGAAAATTCACCGTTTTCAGATTCGCAAAATTGAAACACGGCCTCAAACCGGACCGGGCTTCCACGTCAAGAGCTCTTGAATAGTTAGCCATCTGGGTCTCGAACTCGCGTGCCACGGGTTCGAAGACCGGGCCTTCCATGAAGGTGAAGGTCGAACCCGAGTCCACAACGGTTCCGCCGTTACCGTCAGCCCCCGGGACCAGAAATTTGTAGGGGATCTTGACGGCCTTATCTCCCACGATGATTTTGCGAAGAGTTACGTAGTAGTATTCACGGAATGCGGAGTTATTGGTAATGGGGTTTTTGTGGAACGGCGTGTAGCTCACGCCCTGGGACTTGGCGGAATCGTGCCCACGGTACAAAACGAGGTCACTGCTCTCCGTGGTGTCGTCGAAGCGGCGTGAGAGTAAACAGTGAGAGAATTTGCTGAGACCCAGTTGTGAGGGCAGCGATTCGGGGCCGCGACCGAACCCGGCAATGCCGGAGGGTTGGCGGGTGGAGAAAATGGAGCATCCGACGAGAAAATTTGAGACGGTTTTCTCAGGAAAATCCAGGCTCTCGGACAGTAACAACCCGGCGGTTGACCCAGAACCGTATTGAATTATGTACGGAGGGCAAGCCTGCGAGCAGTTTTGGGAAGATCGGCTGCAATCTTTGCAACGAGAGAGCACATTTGGGCCAAAAATCCAGGCACATTTGGGGTTTTTGCAACCCAGAATTTTCGAAGAAG